>NC_067414.1:10571731-11171731 GCF_009764475.1 Pristis pectinata
TTTTGATTATTCCCAAACCTATGGCATTCACCATGTGTAAGCTTTTGTCTGGTTTACTTTCTATAAATATTAATTTTTTTTCCAAATACCACCAAACCTTACCCATTAAGGAAATTTAAAATCCCTGTAGCTGTGGATTTGTCTGCTATTAATGGAGTGTAATTGCATTTTTGATCCCAGTGGTTTGAGAATACTACACTGGACCCCAACTGTGTTGGCAATGCAATGTGTTCTTAAGAAGTATTTCATTATCTTTGATCATTGATTTACTAAAGTTCTAATTGACCTTTAAAATCATCAGAGTGCATAAAAGATGCAGTGTCTGAATCTGATATCATTACTTTTTCAAAAGAAAAGTATCTTTTACTTTGGGGTGCATAACTGTCATTATGTCATTTGTATATTGTGATAAAATGTGACTTTTGTAATTTAAAAAAAATAAAAGCAACCATTGGGTGGGTTGTAACTTTAACTGCTGTGCAATGAATATATGGACTTTTAAGCACCATTGAACAGTTAAATCCTGTGGAGAAATGGAAGAAGCTTTTAAGTGTTAGTAATGAATTCATGTAATGGATTTTGAGAAAAGCATTTACTGACTGTTACAGCTATTAAAACTCCTGATATTATATTAAATCTAAAAGTCTCCTTCACACCTTGGTCATGGTACTCCAAAACATAAATCAAAAGCAATAGTATGATTTAACCCTCTTTCCACATAAAGTATGCTTCGGTATCATTATGTAGTTGTTTCCAATGACTTTTTATTTCAGATGTTAGCATCCAGTATTAAGCATGTAATTCTCTGAGTTGACCAAATATGACTGTCTAATCTTGTGTACATGATAGGCAGCATCCTTTTGAAGCTAGGAGCTGAGAAATGTGACTCTTCAAATGTGGTATAAAGTAAGTTATTGTTGGAGCATATGGAGTAAGGCTGTCAATATATATGGAACAAATAACAGTGAATATATTTTATGTAAACTAGTCCTTCCTTTGTTTGCTTTTTTGCATGGCTGTTGCTGAAGTCTTTCCAACCCCTATATTGTTGGTGTTAAGCTTAGCCTGGTTCACATAGATATGGTTTAGAATATTGAAATCTATAATGGTCAAAGATTGTGCTGCTGGTAAAATGCTTTGTAGCTTCAGACTGTTAATAGTTCCCCTGTGCAAATCTGTATTTCCAAATCCATGGCTTGCACATTAGTTATTGAACTAAGCATTCTTAACCCCAGCTGGTTCTTTGCAAGAGTGGTTGTTAAAGAAGAAGGTGGCCAGTGCACCATGGGGAAGGGTGAAAGAATTAGGCGTAGGCTCGTGCGTAACAGCTACATTGGAATGTGCATCACCCAAGTGGGCCATTTAACCAAATGACTTGTGTCCACAGTTATGTTACAGAAGAGCCATACCCTGCCCCTCTTCTAACTCTATTACCACATTTAACAAGCACATTCATACAAATCTGATATCCCCATTTTGTGTGATTATTATTGCCCTTGCCTTCAAAACCAAGTTTCGCTCAGGACTAACAATAGTAATTAATAAATTCAGTAAGGAATTCAAAAGAAAGTTGTTAACCAAAGAGTGGTGAGAAAAAAGGCAACGATATATCATAGAGGATGTTTAATTAAAGCACTAAACAAAAATGCAGGAACTGGAAACCTGAAATAAAAACAATCAGAACATAACAGATGAAGGATTGGTGACTTGAAATGTTATTCTGTTTCTCTCTCTCTTTTCACATGCTGCCTGACTTACTTAGTATTTCCAGCATTTTATTTTTTAAGATTACGCTGATAAGATGAGATAAAGTAGGGTGGAAGTTGTAGAAGGTCTGCCATGATCTCAGTGAATGATGGAGCAGGTTCAGAGGGCTGTCTGGCCTAATCCTGCTGCGTTCATAGCCAGTTTCTTTCTCCCTTGGCTCTTATTTATTTTTCTCTTAAACTATGCTATTTGCCCCAAATGGCAAAACATTTTGCATTCTTGCCACTCTGAAGAAGTTTCTCCAGAATTCCCAGTTGTGTTATCAGTGACTATCTTTTATTTTAGGCCAAATTTTGGTTTCTCTTGCCTTCCAGAAGGTCACCTCCGTTAAAGAATGATGCATTAGATTGGGTCGAGAGAGAGAGGTTGTATAAAAGAAATAGCAACACTGGGCAGAGCTAATAGTTTTGGTCTTCCTACAGTGACTGTTGTTTAGAAGATTGCTTATATGTTATAATATATTTAGTTGTTTTAAATCATCTGTTTGTCACTTATTAGTGGCATAGATTTGGAGAAGTCACACTGGTTTGAGTTATAACTCCACCTGTGGTCTGACTTTTTGAAATAGCTTGCATGATATGGGCAATGCTGACAAGACCAGCATTTACTGCCATCCCTAACTGCCCATAAGAAGGTGGTGCTGAACCAGCTATACATAGTGCTCTGTTGTTCCCATGCACCTAATTGTTTTGTCCCTTTCTGTAGTAAAGTTTACCAGATTGTCTATCACTGTCTTAAATTGCTGCAGTCTATCTTGTTAATGGTATATGTGGGTCACGGCATGTTACTGATGGGAAGCAGTGAGTGTTAAGATGGTGGATGGCTTGCCAATAAAATGCACCGGTTTGCCTGGGAAGTGTTAAGCTTCTAAGTCTGTAGAACTGTGCTCATCTTAGCAAGTAGAGAATACGTGCCCTTGTGGGTGGTGAAGCTTTGGAAATTTGATGCATATGTCACATGCCACAAAATATCCACCCTCTGATCTGCACTTAAAGCCATGTATTTTTATGTACGGTCCTGTAAGTTTTTATTACCATAGAATCTTTTAATTAACAAGATTAGGCAGCCTGTAATAATGATTCCCTGGTTCTGAATGTGGAAGATCTCTACCATATATCAGGAAAACAAGTTGCCAAAGGCGTGTGTAAACTTAATGAGCATCTAAGTAAGTGAAAACAGCACTAACCAATACAATAGTCTAACGGAATGCAAACAATATATTTCAACCTGACATGCTAAATAATCTGTTGTCATTAAAGTTTTGGTGTCTCTAATGATGTGCAATTTCAGGATAATTACAAGTGCTGAACCACCATTCTTTTCCTAAACTACTTGTTGTATCACTCAGATTCATTTAAAACTGGCAATGAAGCTCCATTATAGTTCTCCTTAAAGCAATTGTGGGTAGATAGAAAAGCAGGCAGCTAATAAAGGTGATTGCAAATAGCAAAACTTGTTTCTAAACTACGGTAGATGTTTTTAAATTAGTATTTTGAACACATTTACAACTCTGACTGGAATAACCAGACCTGTGTGAACAAGCTTTGTTCCTTTTATCTCTTTTTGTCTAACTATTGCTTTATAACTCTTACAATTAATACAAACAATTGTCATTTTTAGCAGCAGCTTCTGCACCTGGTTGCTTTAATAATTTCCTAATTTTCATCTGCATGATCAGCACTAACATTTCAGTGCAACTGTGCCCTGCCTTAAGCAAAATAAGTGCTCAGTTAATGTGACAAAATTGATTGTATTTTTTTTGTTATCCTTGATCACTACTTGCTTCAGTTCCTCGTCTTTCCTAGTTCAGTTCCTCTCAATCTACATGTACCAAACATGTGTTCAACTTAAAACAAAATGTTTTGGAATGCACCCTCTGTTTATTACACTTGTCGTGTACTTATTTAAAAAAAAATAAATTTTCTTGGTGATCCACTTTCAAAACCTGTCATTTTATGTAAAGAACTGATTTGTTATAGGAGGACCAAAGGGACTAATTACCCTATGATTCTGCAGGGATAAGTTAAAATAAATTTCCAAATTAATAAAGGACTTTCTGAATCATTTCCTTTTGTGCTTGAAGAGGAGGAAAAACTCTAACTTTATGCCCTCTTCAGTGTTCTCATCTGTATTTTCATTACATTCCCATGCTCCTGCCAAGGTTTTAACAGTTGCAATCCATTACATAATGTCTGATGCTTTAATGGCTTCTTAGAAAAGGGGTTTATACATCCAATTGGCCTTTGAATGTTTCACCTGAAGCATCTTCAAGACTAAGCTGGATCAGAGCCTCTGCCATTACAGGTAACATTTGATCCATCTTCTGGTCAGGATTGCATCATCTGCCAGGGCCAGAGTTTCCCTTCCATTATTGGTCCTCATCCACAGTGTTTAATCATGTAGGAATAAAAGAATGGGGGTGCAGTCATTAAATAACCAAATGAATGATCCAGAAGCCTGGAGCCACAACCAAAAATGAGTTAAAATCTCATGAAAGCTGTGAAATTTAAATTCACTTAAATAAACAAAATGGCATTCTCATTAGTAGCATAATGCCCATCAGTTCACTAACATCAAAATCAGAATTCTGGAAGAACTCGGTGGGTCAAGCAACATCTATGAATGCAAAAGGTGTAAATCGACATTTTGGGTTGAAACCTGCACCAGGACTGGGAGGGAGCAATATGTGGGGGAGGGGGGTAAAGGAGGGGAAGAGTGTTAGAAGCTGGTAGATGATAGGCAGATAAAACCAGTTGGGTGAAGGGATTGGGACAGAAACTGGCAGGTGATAGAACCAGATTGGAAGGAGATGATGGACAGATGGAACCAGGTGGTGAAGTTGGGGGCGCAGAGGCTGGTAGGTGATAGGTGGAGCCAGATGGTGAAGGGCAGGTGTAACCAAGTGGGGGGAGGGGATGGGAAGAATGAACAAAGGGAGAAGAAAACCTGGTGGACAGATGGGTGTATGTGCGAGGAGAGCAGCAAGGGGTGTGGATTACCTGAAATTGGAAAATTTAAGTTCCTGTAATAGAATATGAATTACTGTTCTTCCAATTTGCATTTTGCCCCTCCATAGCAATGGAGAAGGCAGAGGACAGACAGGTTTATGTGGGAGTAGGAAAGAGAATTAAATTGACATGCAACTGGAAGCTCAAGATGGCCATTGCAGACAGAGCTCAGGGGCTGCACAAAACAGTCATCTAATCTACCCTTTCACTAACATCGTTGATGAGACAACATCTGTATTTTTTCTGGTCTGGCCTGAGTTGTGTCTCCAAACAAACAGCTAAGTGACTGGCAGTTAATTGTCCCTTGTAATCGCCCAACAAACCATAGAATTGTATCTAAATTGCTACAACAAAACAGAAAAAGGGGAAAAATAAACACGGGTAGGCGACCTGACACCAAAATCTGATGCTGTAAAGTTGTTCCAGCCCAGTCAACTTTACAAATTCCTGCAAAGTCCCACACCAATCCCAGAACTATGGGAGAATTGTCCTACCAGCTAACTAGTCAAGCAGCAGCATGACACAATCATATTCGTGGAATTGCATCACACAGATAATATGCCAGACTCCTGCATTACAACCCTTGAGCATTTTCTGCCCCACCAGCAGGACAGACCCACTAGATGTGAGGTACAGATGGTGGAAGTGAGCATAGCATCCTTATTGACTCCAAACCCCAGAATGTCTCATAGAATTAGGTCCAATACAGGAAAGAAAACCAGCATCTGACGTCCTCCCTCAGCTGATCAGTATTCCTCATATTCATAAAACTTGGAAGAAGCAGAGTTAGTGGGGAATTTGGTAAAGTCCACAAGAGCAGTTTAAAAGCTGCAGCAGGAGAAATCTACTGTGTGATGTTCAGGTAAAGTCAAAGTCGAGTGCATTGTCATATGCACAGGTATAATGAAAAACTTACTTGCAACAGAATCACATTCGCAAGAAAAAAATAAAGCAGCTAAGTGAATGGCAATGACTACTAATTTTTTAAGCTAACCTGTAAATTTTAACAATTAAATGTAATTTGATTAATAAACTAAAAGAGGTAAATAAAGTAATGGGAGGACAGGAAATGAGTTGCTACTGCAGTACATGGGAACTTGTGGATTTTTTTGTCCAAGACAAATGCATCTATGGGAAATGTCTGGCTTGAGGAACTTTGGTACCATGTTGAGGAGCAGGAGTCCGAGCTGCAGACATTGGGAAAAGCTTCCGGACCTTTTTGTTCCTGGAGGCAGCCACTTCCTTTAGCCTGATAATTTAGAATTGGCATGGTTAGGGACAGGCAGGTGTAACTGAGTGAGTTAGGTTTGGCAATCCAAGAAGCACAGTATGGCACGGTAGTGTAGTGGTTAGCGCAATGCTATTACAGCGCCAGCGATCGGGGTTCGATTCCCGTTGCTGTCTGTAAGGAGTTTGTACGTTCTCCTGTGTCTGCGTGGGTTTCTTCCGGGTGCTCCGGTTTCCTCCCACATTGCAAAGACGTACGGGTAGGTTAATTTGGGTTTAAAATGGGCGGCGCGGACTTGTTGGGCCGGAAGGGCCTGTTACCACGTTGTAAATAAAATTTTTTTTAAAAGATTTAAAAAGTAGTGCAAGATGTCCATTCCCTGTATTTGTCCAATCAAGTTGAGGTTTTTGCAACCTTTGGACATGAGCACTTGCAGGGATGACGAGCTGAATCACGGATACAGGAAGCTATTCAAATGGAAGGAATAAAAAGAGTGGTTGTAGCAAGGTACAGTGTATAAGAGGAATAGATGCTAACCTCTGCAACCAGGAGAATGACACCTGGAGGCTATGGTGCCAGTGTAATGGACATCTCCTCTGGTCGAAGAGAAACTTGGAGTGGGAGGGGGAGGATCCTGTAATCCACTCAGTAACAAATGCCATAAACTAAGAAAAGGGTTCTGAGTGAGTTTGAGCAGTTAGGAACCAAAAATCAGAAGCACAAAACTGGTAATCTGTAGATTATTACCTGAGGCACACCCTGGTTGGGATAGGATTAATAGGATCAGGGAGATGAATGCATGGCCCAAAAATCAGTGCAAGAGAAGGTGGTTTTGATTTGTGAGACATATAGCATTGGTACTGGGGAAAAGAGCTGTTCTGCTGGGCACTCAGGATCTGAACTATTACTTCAGACAGAATTCTAGTGGATTGAATAACTGGGAAGATAGATTGTACTTTAAATAAAAGTGGGAGGAGGCAGAGAAGTGTACAATACTAGAGGTGGGAGAAGAAAAACGAAAGCAGTGAAGGGAAGTAACTGGGATGCGAAAGCAACTTGTGTTGATAAGGTTAAAAAAAAATGATATGACATGAGGCTGTAGTACAGGAGTGCCCATGAGGGAACATGAGAGAATTCTTCATTAAGATAGAACGTGATGGTATTCAATCCAAACTCGATATCTAAAAAGAAAAGACACTACAAAGATATGAGGAGTGAGTTGGCTGTGACAGATTGGTGAGCTTCATTAAAAGGCAGGACAGCAGAGAGCCACTTGCTGACACCTAAGGAACAAATGCACGCACTGCAACAATTACATATTCTTTGGAGCAACAAAAAGTGTCCCAACCATGGCTTATGAAAGAAATGAGAATGGTGTTGCATCCAAAGGGTAAGCATGCAATGTTGCCATAAAAAGTAGCAGAATTGGGGGCAGTTTAGAATTTGGCAGAAAAAAGGACCAACAATTTGATTTGAGGAAAAATAGAATATGAGAATAAACTTGTAAGGAACATAAAATTGGACTGTAAAGGCTTCAAGGATGTAAAAAAAAAGATTATTGATGACATGCAGGTCCCTTGCAGTCTGGAAGGGGAGAATTCATAATAAGGGACAAAGAAATGGCAGAGCAATTAAATATTTTGGTCCTGCCTTCACAGAAAGAATAAAAATAATTTCCCAGAAATGTCAGGAAACCAAGAGTCGACAAGGAAAGACTAAAATGTTGGAGAAATAAAAGGCCAATAAATAAATCCCTAGGGTCTGATATTTTGCATCCTAGAGCAGTAAAAATCATGGATCCATTGGTGATTGTCTTCCAAAATTCTGTACATTCCTGTTTTGGAGGGTGGCAAATGTAACCCCAATATTCTTAAAGAGGTGAGAGAAAATGGTGAACTACACACTAGTCTATCAGTAGGAAGGAAAATGCTGGAGTTTATTATAGTGGATGTGATAACGGGACACTTGTGCACTTAAGGCACGCCTCTGGGTTCACAACACCTTATCCCCAGACTTTCTGTATACCATGTCAGTCATTCCTCAGAGATCGTGGGTTCAAAAAGTGCTACTTAAAGGGTTTCAGCTTAAAGTGACTGACATTCTAGTTTGCTACTTGTGTATAACTGTAGTGGTGTGACTTATTAAACCAAAGCCCTGTTACCTTAGTGCCAGAGCAGAGAGGTACTCCCAGTGTTCCAATCAATATTTATCCTTCTCCCACTTCAAACAAAAAAAATCATTCAATCATTATCATGTAGCTTCCAGGTCCTTTGTTATATCCAAATTGGCAGTAAAGCTCAGGCAGTACCGAGGTTATGAAAGGTGCTAAATAAATTCAACTTGGCACATGAGCTTTTACAATCCAGTAACTGAAATTGTACAGTACTGGCCAACAAATGACCACTATTACTGATTAAGTTTTGCTCAGTGTCATTTTAAGCCTGGTTTGGCAATTCCAATATTGCAACCTCTATGGTGCCATCCCCAAATGGATTTGTGGTTTTGAATGAGATTTATTTCTGTTTCTTTGCTCAATAAACAAGTTATGGGTAGGCACCAGTACAGAAAGTTGTACAATGCTGGTCTGAGAAAATAGGTGAGCTCCTGCGTGACTGCTTCGAATCAGTGGACTGGTCCATATTCAAAGACTATAAGTATAGTCTTTATAGACCATCAGTATGCCACTGCTGACACAGACTTCTTCAGCAAGTATGTAGAAGGCTGTGTGCCAAAGGAGTCAATCTGAGTGTTCCCCAGCCGGAAACCGTAGTTGAACAGAGAACCGCTCCCTACTGAAGTCCAGGTCTGAGGTGTTCAAATTGGATAATCAATTTGGTTACGGTCTGGACAAATCCAGACCATACTAGAGCCCCAGAATAGTCGTTGATTGTGGCAAGGATTGTATGCTGTAACGGGCTACAAAATGAAGTTGAGCAGTATCGCCGCCAACAACGCATCCCTCGCTGACGAGTTCAATGGATTCTACGCACATTTTCAACAGGTCAGTGCAATGACACCACCAGCCCTGACAGCCTCTGATGCACCTGTACCCACGGTCACTGTCGCAGATGTCAAATCAGTCTTAATGAGAGTGAACCCCCAGAAAGCAACTGTCCTGGATGGAGTCCCCAGCCGTGTCCTCAGATTCTGTGCAGATCAGCTGGCAGGAGTATTCTTGGACTTCTTTAACCTCTCCCTACTCCAATTTGAGGTTCCCACATTTAAGACCACTATCATCCCAGTGCCAAAAAAAGGTAGCATGCCTTAATGACTATCACCCAGTGGCTCTATCGTAGTGAAGTGCTTTGAGAGGCTGGTCATGGCACATATCAATTTCAGCCTCCTGGACAACCTTGACCCACCGCAATTTGCCTACTGCTGAAACAGGTCCATGGCAGATCCCATCTCCCTGGCCCAACACTCATCTCTGCAACAGCTGGATAACAAATACACCTACGTCAGACTCCTATTTATTGACTATAGCTCCACCATCAATATAACAATTCCAAAAGAGACTCAGCTCCATACTCCTAGACCTAGGACTCAGCTCCCCCCTCTGCAATTGGATCCTTGACTTCCTGACCAACAGACCACAATCAGTAAGGATAGGCAGCAACACCTCCTCCATGATTATCCTTAACACTGGTGCCCCTCAGCCCCCTACTCTGCTTCCTATACACTCAGGACTATGTGGCCAAATTCTGCTCTAACTCCCATCTACAAGTTCACAGTTGACACCACCATAGTGGGCCGGATCTCAAACAATGAGAAGATTGAGTCCAGGAAGGAGATAGTGTGGTGGCATCATGTCAATACAACAACCTGTCCCTCAATGTCAGCAAAACAAAAGAGCTGGTCGTTGACTTCAGGAAGTGGGGCAGAATACACACCCCTGTCTGTATCAATGGTGCTGAAGTAGAAATGGTTCAGAGCTTCAAATTCCCAGGCGTAAATATTGCCAACAATTGGACCTGGTCCAGCCAAGTGGATGCTATGGCCAAGAAAGCGTACCAGCGCCTCTACTTCCTCAGAAGACTAAGGAAATTTGGCATAACCCTCACTAATTTTACAGATGCACCATAGAAAGCATCCTATCCAGGAGTATCGCACTTTGGTATGGCAACTGCTCTGGCCAAGATGCCAAAAAATTTGCAGAGTTGTGAATGCAGCCCAGTCCATCACTCAAACCAGCACCGACACCACCCCCCCCCCCCCCCCCCCACCAAACCAGCCTCCCCTCCATTGATGGTCTACACTTCCCACTGCCTCAGTACAGTACCCAATATTATCAAGGACCCCTCCCACCCCAGTCATTCTCTCTTCTCTTCCCCCACCACCTCCCCCCCCCCAACCAGGCAGAAGATACAGAAGTTCGAGAATGCGTACCACCAGGCTCAAGAACCGCTTCTATCCCGCTGTTATCAGACTCTTGAATGGACTTCTTATATGCTAAAGATGAACTCTTGATCTCTCTACCTTGTCATAGCCATCACACTTTATTTGTCTACCTGCACTGCACTTTCTCTGTAACTGTAACACTCTCCTGCATTCTGTTTTTTTTTCCTTTAGTACTACCTCAATGTAGTTGTGTATGGAATGATCTGTCTAGATGACATGCAAACAAAAGCTTTTCACTGTATCTCGGTACAAGCACAAAAATTTACCTATTACCAATACAGCTTAGAGTAGTCTTCTCTCCTACACAAAAAACACTTGAGACCAGAAAGACGGTAAGGAAAATGTTGAATACAGGACTGAAGGTTTTATAATTGAATGCACGCAGTATATGAAATAAGGTAGATGAGCTCATAGTGGAGTTAGAAATTGGCAGATATGACGTTGTGGGCATCACAAAGTCGTTGAAAGAAGATCACAGCTGGGAGCTAAACATCCAAGGATACACATCCTATCGAAAAGACAGACAGGTGGGCAGAGGGGGTGGGGTGGCTCTGTTGGTTTAAAAAAAAGAAATCAAATCCTTAGCAAGAAGTGACGTAGAATCAGAAGATGCAGAATCCTTGTGGGTAAAGTTAAGAAACTGGAAGGGTAAAAGACCCTGATGGGAGTTATAGACAGGCCTTCAAATAGTAGCCAGGATGTGGGATACAAATTACAAGAGGAGATAGAAAAGGCATGTAAAAAGGGCAATGTTACAGTGGTCATGGGGGATTTCAATTTGCAGGTAGATTGGGAAAATCAGGTTGGTACTAGATTCCAAGAGAAGGAATTTGTAGAATGCCTACGAGATGGCTTTTTAGAGCAGCTTGTGGTTGAGTCCACTAAGGAAAAGGCAATTCTGGATTTGGAGTTGTGCAATGAACCAGATTTGATTACGGAGCTTAAGGTAAAGGAACCCTTAGGAGGCAGTGATCATAAAATGATAGAATCTATCCTGCAGTTTGAGAGGGAGGAGCTGAAATCGGATGTATCAGTTTTACAGTTGAGTAAAGGTAAGTACAGAGACATGAGAGAGGAGCTGGCCAAAGCTAATTGGAAGGGGACCCTAGCAGGGATGGCGGTAGAACAGGAATGGCAGGAGTTTCTGGGAGCAGTTCGGAAAATGCAGGATCAGTTCATCCCAAAGAAGCAGCAGTATTTTAAAGGGAGGATGAGGCAACCGTATCTGATAAGGGAAGTCAAAGACAGCATAAAAGCAAAAGAGAGGGCATACAATATTGCAAAAATTAGTGGGAAGCTGGAGGATTGGGAAGCTTTTAAAAACCAACAGAAGGCAACTAAAAAAAGCAGTAAGGGGAGAAAAGATGAAATATGAAGGTATGCTAGCCAATAATGTAAAAGAGGATACCAAAAGTTTTTTCAGATATATAAAGAGCAAAAGAGAAGTAAGACTGGACATTGGACCATTGGAAAATAACACTGGAGAGATAGTAATGGGGAACATAGAAATGGTGGATGAACTAAATAAGTATTTTCATAGAACAATATAGCACAATACAGGCCCTTTGGCCCACCACGTTGTGCCGACCTTTAAACCACACCTAAGACTATCTAACCCCTTCCTCCCACATATCCTCCTATTTTAAATTCCTCTGTATGCTTATCTAATGAACTTGACCAACGTACCTGCCTCCACCACCGCCCAGGCAACGCATTCCATGCACCAACCACTCTGGGTGAAAAACCTCCCTCTGGTATCTCCCTTGATCCCACCCATTACTTTAAAGCCATGCCCTCTTGTATTGAGCATTGGTGCCCTGGGAAAGGGGCACTGGCTGTCCACTCTATCTATTCCTCTTAATATTTTGTATACCTCTATCATATCTCCCCTCATCCTCCTTCTCTCCAAAGATTAAAGCCCTAGCTCCCTTAGTCTCTCCTCATAATCCATACTCTCCAATCCAGGCAGCATCCTGGTAAATCTCCTCTGCACCCTTTCCAACGCTTCCACATCCTTCCTATAATGAGGTGACCAGAACTGGACACAGTACTCCCAAGTGTGGTCTAACCAGAGTTTTGCAGAGCTGCATCATTACCTCACGACTCTTAAACTCAATCCCACGATTTATGAAAGCTAACATCCCATAAGCTTTCTTAACTACCCTATCCACCTGTGAGGCAACTTTCAGGGATCTGTGGATATGAACCCCCAGATCCCTCTGTTCCTCCACACTACCCAGAATCCTGCTATTAACCTTGTACTCCGCCTTGGAGTTCGTCCTTCCAAAGTGTACCACCTCACACTTCTCCGGATTGAACTCCATCTGCCACTTCTCAGCCCAGCTCTGCATCCTATCAATATTCCTCTGCAATCTTTGACAGTCCTCCACACTATCCACAGCATCACTGACCTTTGTGTCGTCTGCAAACTTGCTAACCCACCCTTCCACCCCCTCATCTAAGTCATTAATAAATATCTAGATGTCCCAGAACCGATCCTTGTGGGACACTGCTAGTCACAGCCTTCCAATCTGAATGCACTCCCTCCACCACAACCCTCTGCTTTCTACAGGCTAGCCAATTTTGAATCCACACGGCCAAGCTTCCCCGGATCCCTTGGCCTCTGACCTTCTGAAGAAGCCTACCATGTGGAAACTTGTCAAACGCCTTACTAAAATCCATGTAGACCACATCTACTGCACTACCCTCATCAATCTTCCTGATCACCTCCTCAAAGAACCCTGTCAGGCTTGAGAGACATGATTTTCCCTTCACAAAGCCATGCTGGCTGTCCCTAATTAGTCCATGATTCTCTGAATGCTCATAGATCCTATCTCTAAGAATCCTTTCCAACAGCTTGCCCACCACAGATGTAAGGTGCATTGGTCTGTAAACCCTGGACTATCCCTACTACATTTTTTGAATAAGGGGACAACATTTGCCACCCTCCAATCCTCTGGTACCATTCCTGTGGACAACGAAGACTCAAAGATCCTAGCCAATGGTTCAGCAATCTCCTCCCTCGCATCACAATGCAGCCTGAGGAATATTCCGTCAGGGCCCGGGGACTTATCTGTCCTAAGATTTTCTAACAGCTCCAACACATTCTCTCTTTTGATATCTACATGCTCTAGAATGTTATCCTTACCAACACTGTCCTCAGCGTCATCAAGGCCCCTCTCTTTGGTGAATACTGAAGAGAAGTATTCATTGAGAACCTCACCCCTTCCACAGCTTCCAGGCACATCCTCCCACCTTTGTCTCTAATTGGTCCTACCTTTACTCTCGTCATCCTTCTGCTCTTCACGTACATGAAAAAAGCCTTGGGATTCTCCTTAACCCTACTCGCCAAGGCCTTTTCACGTCCCCTTTTTGCTCTCCTCAGCCCCTTCTTAAGTTCCTTCCTTGCTGCCCTATATTCCTCATGAGCCCTATCTGGTCCTTGCTGCCTACACCTTATGTATGCTGCCTTCTTCCTCCTAACTAGTTGTTCCACCTCTCTTGTCACCCATGGTTCCTTCACCCTACCATTCCTTCTCTGCCTCACCGGGACAACTTTATCCCGAACATCCTGCAAGAGATCCCTGAATAACAACCATGTCTCCATAGTACATTTCCCTTCAAAGTTGTCATCCCAATTTACACTCTCAAGTTCTAGCCTTATAGCCTCATAATTTGCCATTCCCCAATTAAATATCTTCCTGTCCTCTTTGCTCCTATCCTTGTCCATGACAATGCTAAAGGTTAGGGATCGGTGGTCACTGTCCCCCAAATGCTCACCCACCTAGAGATCTGTCACCTGACCCGGTTCATTACCTAATACTAGATCTAATATGGCATTCCCTCTAGTCGGCCTGTCAACATACTGTGACAGGAATCCGTCCTGGACACACTTAACAAACTCTGCCGTCTAAACCTTTGGTACTAAGCGGGTGCCAATCAATATTTGGGAAGTTGAAGTCTCCCATGATAACAACCCTGCTATTCTTGCACCTTTCCAAAATCTGCTGCCCAATCTGCTCCTCAGTATCCCTGCAGCTACTGGGATATTTTGCGTCTGTCTTCACTGTGGAAGACACCAGCAACATGCCAGAAATTCGAGAGTCAGGGGGCAGAAGTGAGTGTAGTTGCTATTACTAAGGAGAAGGGGCTTGGACCGGACCCACCTGGGGCTCACCTGGACCGGATGGACTACACCCCTGACTTCTCAAAGAGGTAGCTGAAGAGATTGTGGAGGCATTAGTAATGATCTTTCAAGAAGCACTAGAGTCAGGAATGGTTCAGGAGGACTGGAAAATCGCAATTGTCACTCCACTCTTTAAGAAGGGAGGGAGGCAAAAGACAGGAAATTATAGGCCAGTTAGCCTGACCTCAGTGGTTGGTAAGACGTGAGGTTGGTAAGATTTCCAGGTAGCGAGGGCCGTGAATTGGAGCGAGAAGTGGGACTCTCGGTGCGAGAAGTAGGAGCCGTATAAAGAGGTGAGTGTTGGGACCCAGTTTTTTCCCAGGTATTTCCAGACAATCCAAGAGGCACAGCTGTGAATTGTCAGGTGATAATTGAATGGGAAATTAGCCAATTGGCTACAACCAATAAAAAGAAGGTAGGGTCGAGCAGAGCAGCCATTGTTGGAGTGGACCACTGTTGGGGGGGGGGGGGTGGGGTTGGGGGGGGGGCCTCAGGCTCGTTTCTTTCTTTGTCTGTCAATGCCCAGCTAAAGTAGTGACACTGGATCCAGGGTCAATGGTGTGTTCTTCCTGCCTGGTGAGGGAGATCTGGGAGCTCTCAAGTCTCTCTGATAGCTACATCTGTGAGAGGTGCATCCAGCTGCAGCTCCTTACAGACTGTGTTAGGGAACTGGAGCTGCAACTGGATGACCTTCAGCTCATAGGGGAGAATAAGGAGGTGATAGATAAAAAAAAGCTGTAGGGAAGCAGCCACAGCTAAGTTGCAGGAGGCAGGTAGCTGGGTGACTGTCAAGAATGGGAAAGGGAATAGACAGATAATGCAGACTACCCCTGTGGCCGTTCCCCTCAATAACAGGTATACTGCTTTGAATACTGTTGGGGGGGCCTACCAGGGGAAATCTGCAGCAGTCAGGTTGCTGGCACTGATTCTGAATCTGGCTCAGAAGGGAAGAGGGTAGAGGAGGAGAGCAATAGTGATAGGGGACTCTATAGTTAGGGGAGCAGACAGGAGATTCTGTGGACGTGAAAGAGGCTTCTGAGTGGTATGTTGCCTCCCGGGTGCCAGGGTCAAGGACGTCTTAGATCGGGTCCACAGCATTCTAAAGGGGGAGGGGGAGCAGCCAGAAGTCGTGGTACATATTGGTACCAACAACATAGGTAGGAAAAGGGATGAGGTCCTGAAAAGTGAATATGGGGAACTAGGTAGGAAGCTGAAAAGCAGGAGCTCAAGGGTAGTGATCTCTGGGTTGCTGCCTGTGCCACGTGCCAGTGAGGGTAAGAATAGGTTGAATAGGCAGATGAATGTGTGGCTGAAAAATTGCTGTAGGGGGCAGGGTTTCAGATTTGTGGATCATTGGGATCTCTTCTGGGGAAGATATGACTTGTACAAAAGGGATGGGTCACACCTGAACCGGAGGGGGACCAATATCCTTGCAGGCAGGTTTGCTAGAACTATTGTGGGGGGAAGGGGGGGTGGTTTAAGCTAGTTTGGGGGGGGGGTGGTTTAAGCTAGTTTGGCAGGGGGATGGGAACCTAAGTGATAGATCAGTGGATGGGGTAGTTGGTGTATAGGTTGATGCAGCATGTAGAGAACCATAGAACACTACAGCACAGAAAACAGGCCATTCGGCCCTTCTAGTCTGTGCCGAAACAGTATTCCGCTAGTCCCATTTACCTGCACCCAGTCCATAACCCTCCAGACCTCTCCCATCCATGTATCTATCCAATTTATTCTTAAAACTCAAGAGTGAACTCGCATTTACTACATCAGACGGCAGCCCGTTCCACACTCCCACCACTCTTTGAGTGAAGAAGTTCTCCCTAATGTTCCCCCTAAACCTTTCCTCTTTCACAGTCAAGCCATGTCCTCTCGTACTTATCTCTCCTAATCTAGGTGGAAAGAGCCTACTCTCATTAACTCTGTCTATGCCCCTCATAATTTTGTGAACCTCTATCATATCACCCCTCATTCTTCTGCGCTCCGAGGAATAAAGTCCTAACCTGTTCAATCTTTCCCTGTAACTCAACTCCTGAAGACCCGGCAACATTCTAATAAATCTCCTCTGCACTCTTTCAATCTTACAAATATCCTTCCTATAGTTAGGTGACCAGAACTGCACACAATACTCCAAATTTGGCCTCACCAATGTCTCATACAACCTCACCATATTTATGAATGCCAGGATGCCAAAAGCCTTCTTTACAACCCCGTCTACCTGTGACGCCACTTTCAGGGAATTATGTATCTGAACTCCCAGGTCCCTTTGTTCCTCTGCACTCCCCAGTGCCCTACCATTTGCTGTGTATGTCCTCCCTTGATTTGTCCTTCCAAAATGCAACACCTCACACTTGTCTACATTAAATTCCATCTGCCATTTTCTGGCCCATTCTTCCAGTTGGTTCAGATCCCTCTGCAAGCTTTGAAATCCTTCCTCACTGTCCACAACGCCTCCAATCTTAGTGTCTTCAGCAAACTTGCTGATCCAATTTACCACATTATCATCTAGGTCATTGATATATACAACAAACAACAATGGCCCCAGTACAGATCCCTGAGGCACACCGCTAGTCACAGGCCTCCAGTCTGAGAAACAATCATCCACTACCACTCTGTCTTCTCCCACACAGCCAATTTCGAATCCAGTTTACAACCTCTCCATAGATACCTAGTGTCTGAACCTCCTGAACTAACCTCCCATGTGGGACCTTGTCAAAGGCCTTACTAAAGTCCACGTGGACAACATCCACAGCCTTACCTTCATCTGCTTTCTTGGTAACCTCCTCGAAAAACTCTACAAGATTCATTAAACACGATCTACCACACACAAAGCCACGTTGACTATCTTTAATCAGCCCTTGGCTATCCAAATACTTGTATATCCGATCTCTCAGAACACCTTCCAATAATTTACTCACTACTGATGTCAGGCTCACTGGCCTGTAATTACCTGGTTTACTTTTAGATCCTTTTTTAAACAACAGAACTACATGAGCTCCCCTCCAGTCCTCCGGCACTGCACCTGTGGCTAAGGACATTTTAAAT
Organism: Pristis pectinata; assembly: GCF_009764475.1. Lineage (NCBI taxonomy): Eukaryota > Metazoa > Chordata > Chondrichthyes > Rhinopristiformes > Pristidae > Pristis > Pristis pectinata. The sequence goes on from NC_067414.1 coordinate 10,589,361, forward strand.
ATATTTGCCAGGGCTCCTGCAATTTCTACACTCGTCTCTCTTAATGTCCGAGGAAATATCTTGTCAGTCCCGGGGGATTTATCTACCTTTATTCGCTGTAAAGCAGCGAGCACCTCCTCCTCTTTAATCTCTATATGTTCCGTGACCCTCCTGCTTGTTTCCCTTCCTTCCATATCCACGATGCCCGTTTCCTGAGTAAATACTGATGCAAAAAAACTGTTTAAGATCTCCCCCATCTCCTGAGGCTCCACGCATATACGTCCACTCTGATCTTCTAGGGGACCAATTTTGTCCCTTACTATCCTTTTACTCTTAATATACTTGTAGAAACCCTTCGGGTTTACCTTCACATTATCTGCCAAAGCAACTTCATGTCTTCTTTTTGCCTTCCTGATTTCCTTTTTTAGTATTTTCTTAATTTTTCTATACTCTTCAAGTACCTCATTTGTTCCTAGTTGCCTATACCTGCTATACACCTCTCTTTTTCTTAACCAGATCGCCAATATCCCTTGAAAACCAAGGTTCCCTATGCTTCTTAACTTTGCCTTTAATCCTGGCAGGAACATGCAAACTCTGCGCTCTCAAAATATCGCCTTTGAAGGCCTTCCACTTAGTGAACACATCCTTGCCAGCAAACAACTTATCCCAATCCACTCTTCCTAGATCCTTTCTCATTTCCACAAAGTTGGCCTTTCTCCAACTTAGAACCTCAACCCGAGGACCAGACCTGTCCTTATCCATAATTAACTTGAAACTAATGACATTATGGTCACTGGACCCAAAATACTCACCTCCACATACTTCTGTCACCTGACCTGCCTGGTTCCCTAATAGGAGATCAAGTATTGCGTTGACTGAGGAATGAGGAAGAGACACTGTGAGGAAGGATAAGCAGTTGATAGGGCAAAATTGCAGTCAATTGGATGGGTTGAAGTGTGTCTATTTTAATGCAAAAAGTATCAGGAACAAGGGAGATAACTTTGAGCATGGGTCAGTACATAGAACTACGATGTTGTGGCCATTACAGAGACTTGGCTCTCACAAGGGCAGGAATGGCTGCTGGGTGTTCCAGGGTTTAGATGTTTCAAAAGGGACAGGGAGGGAGGTAAAAGGGATGGGAGAGTGCCTTTGCTAATCAGGGATAGTATCACAGCTGCAGAAAGGGAAGATGTCCTGGAGGGGTCATCTACTCAGTCAGTGCAGGTGAGGGTCAGAAACAGGAAAGGAGCAATCACTCCTTTGGGAGAATTCTATAGCCCCCCCCCCCCCCCCCCACCCCCAATAGCGATAGAGACACTGAGGAGCAGATCGTGAAGCAGATTTTTGAAAGGTGCAGAATTAACAGGGTTGTTGTCATGGGTGATTTCAACTTCCCTAATATTGATTGGCACTTCCTTAGTGCAAAAAGTTTGGATGGGGCAGAATTTTTTAGGTGTGTCCAGGAAGGATTCCTGATACAAAACGTAGACAGGCTGACTATCTGAGTATAGGAGAGGCCATTCTGGATCTGGTACTAGGCAATGAACCTGGTCAGGTGTCAGATCTCTTGGTAGGTGAGCATTTCAGACATGGTAACCACAACTCCCTGAGTCTTACCCTTGCCTTGGAGAGGGATAGGAGCAGACGATATGGGAAAGTACTTACTTGGGGGAGGGGGAATTATGATGCTACTAGGCAGGGACTTTGGAGTGTAAATTGGGAGCCGATGTACTCAGGGAAATGCACAATGGAAAATGTGGAGGTTGTTTAGAGACCACTTGCAGGGGGTTCTGGATAGGTTTGTCCCATTGAAGCAGGAAAAGGATGGTAGGGTGAAGGAACCATGGTTGACAAGAGATGTGGAATATCCAGTGAAGAGGAAGAAAGAAGCTTACTTGAGGTTTAGGCACAAGGATCAGACAGTAACAGAGTTACAAGGTAGCCAGGAAGGAGCTTAAGAATGGACAGGAGAGCTAGTAGGGGGTATGAGAAGGCCTTGGCGAGTAGGATTAAGGAAAACCCCAAGGCGTTCTACTCGTATGTGAAGAACAGGAGGATGACGAGAGTGAAGGTAGGACTGATTAGGGATAGAGGAGGAAACCTGTGCCTGGAGTCAGAGGAGGTAGGGGAGGTCCTTAATGAATACTTCAGTATTCACCTGTGAGAGAGACGTTTGTGAGAACAGCGTAAAACAGGCTGATAAGCTAGAACATGTTGATGTTAAGAAGGAGGATGTGCTGGAACTTTTGGAAAGCATTAGGATAGATAAGTCCCTGGGGCTGGTCGGGATATATCCCAGGACACTACAGGAAGCAAGGGAAGAGATTTATGAGCCCTTGGCGATGATCTTTGCGTCCTCACTGGCCACAGGAGTAGTACCAGATGATTGAGGGTGGCAAATTATTGGAAAAGATTCTTAGGGACAGGATTTATGAGCATTTGGAGAAGCATAGTCTGATAAGGGACAGTCAGCATGGCTTTGTGAAGGGCAGGTTATGCTTCACGAGCCTGATTGAATTCTCTGAGGATGTGACAAAACACATCGAGGGTAGAGCAGTGGATGTTACGTATATGGATTTTAGTAAGGTGTTTGATAATGTTCCCCATGAAAGGCTCATTCAGAAGGTCAGGAGGCATGGGTCCAGGGAAACTTGGCTGTGTGGATTCAGAATTGGCTCGCCCATAGAAGACAGAGGGTGGTGGTAGATGGAGTGTATTCTGCCTGGAGGTCGGTGACCAGTGGTGTTCCGCAGGGATCTGTTCTGGGACCCCTGCTCTTTGTGATTTTTATAAACGATGGATGTGGAAGGGTGGGTTAGTAAGTTTGCAGATGACACGAAGATTGGTGGTGTTGTGGATAGTGTAGAAAGTTGTCAAGGTTGTACAATGGGACATTGATAGGCTGCAAAGCTGGACTGAGAAGTGGCAGATGGGGTTCACCCTGGAAAAGTGTGAAGTGATTCACTTTGGAAGGTCGAATTTGAAGGCAGCATATAGGGTTAATGGCAGGATTCTTAGCAGGGTGGAGGAACAGAGGGATCTTGGGGTCCACGTTCATAGATCCCTCAAAGTTGCCACGCAATTTGATAGGGTTGTTAAGAAGGCGCATGGCATGTTGGCCTTCATTAGTCAGGGGATTGAGTTCAAGGGCCATGAGGTAATGTTGCAGCTCTATAAAACCCTGGTTAGACCACACTTAGAAAATTGTGTTCAATTCTGGTGGCCTCACTATAGGAAAGATGTGGAAGCTGCCGAAAGGGTGCAGGGGAGATTTACCAGGATGCTGCCTGGATTGGAGAGCACGTCTTGTGAGGATAGTTTGACCGAGCTAGGGCTTTTCTCTTTGGAGCAAAGGAGGATGAGGAGTGACCTGATAGAGGTGTACAAGATGATAAGAGGCATAGATCAAGTAGACAGTCAGAGGCTTTTTCCCAGGGCAGAAATGGCTAACACGAGGGTACATAATTTTAAGGTGATTGGAGGAAAGTACAGGGGGGATATCAGGGGTAAGTTTTTACATAGAGTGGTGGGTGCATGGAACGCTCTGCCAGGGGTACTGGTAGAGGCAGATACATTAGGGACATTTAAGAGACTCTTAGATAGGCTTAGATGGATGATAGAAATATTGGTATTGGTTTATTATTGTCACTTGTACCGAGGTACAGTGAAAAACTTGGCTTGCATACCGATCGTACAGGTCAATTCATTACACAGTGCAGTTACATTGGGTTAGTACAGAGTGCATTGATGTAGTACAGGTAAAAACAATAACAGTACAGAGTAAAGTGTCACAGCTACAGAGAAAGTGCAGTGCAATAATCTTAGACTAGATTAAAGGGTCAGCACAACAACATGGGCTGAAGGGTCTGTACTGTGCTGTAATGTTCTATTTTGGAGTCCATTATTAAGGATGAGGATGAGGTTTCGGGGTACTTGGAAGATCATGATAAAATAGGCCAAAGTCAGCATTAGTTTTGTTAAGGGGAGATCTTGCCTGACAAATCAGGATAGACAAAGGAGAGTCAGTGGATGTTGTTTACTTGGATTTTCAGAAGGCCTTTGACAAGGTGCTGCACATGAGGCTGCTAAACAAGATAGGAGGCCATGGTATTACAGGAAAGGTACTAGCATGGATAGAAGATTGGCTGACTGGCAGAAGGCAAAGAGTGGGAATAAAAGGGGGCCTTTTCTGCTTGGCTGCCAGTGACTAGTGGTGTTCTGCAGGAGTCAGTGTTGGGTCCGCTACTTTTCACATTATATGTTAATAATCTGGATGAAGGAACTGATGGTTTTGTAGCCAAATTTGCAGATGATACCAAATATAGGTGGAGGGGTGGGTAGTGTTGTGGAATTAGGGAGTTTGCAGAAGGACTTGGACAGGTTGGGAGAATGGGCAAAGAAGTGGCAGATGGAATACAGCATAGGGAAATGTATGTCATGCGCTTTGGTAGAAGGAATAAAGGCATAGACTATATTCTAAATGGGGAGGGAATTCAGAAATCAGAGGTGCAAAGGGATTTGGGAGTCCTAGTGCAGGATTCCCGAAAGGTTAATTTGCAGATTGAGTCAGTAGTAAGGAACACAAATGTAATGTTAGCATTCATTTTGAGAGGACTAGAAAATAAAAGCAAGGATGTAATGCTGAGGCTTTATAAGGCGTTTGTCAGACCACATCTGAAGTATTGTGAGCAGTTTTGGGCCCCAATTTTAAGGAAGGGTGTGCTGGCATTGGTCCAGAGGAGGTTTACGAGAATTAACCCTTTCATGCCTGGGATCATGTGTGAGGAGCATTTGATGGCTCTAGGCTTGTAACTGCTGGAGTTTGGAAGGATGAGGGGAGATCTCATTGAAACCTGCTGAATATTGAAAAGCCTGGATAGAGTGGATGTGGAGAGGATGTTTCCAGTAGTAGGAGAGTCTAGGACCGGAGGGCACAGCCTCAGGATAGAAAGACGTCACTTTAGAGCAGAGAGGAGAAATTTCTCTAGCCAGAGGGTGGTGAATCTGTGGAATTTATTGACACAGATGGCTGTGGAGGCCAAGTCATTGGGTATATTTAAAATGGAGGTTGATAGGCTCTTGATTAGTAAGGGTGTCAAAGGTTATGGGGAGAAGGCAGGAGAATGGGGGTGAGAGGGAAAAATAAATCAGCCATGATCGAATGGCAGAGCAGACTCGATGGGCCGAATGGCCTAATTCTGCTCCTATGTCTTGTGTTAAATTTATTATGATTTGGTGGATTATAGATTCTAGTGGGGACTGTACAATAGTCACAGAAACTAATCCACAGGCTACATTAATTAGTCACAGACAAATGAATCAATTTATTTTTTAAAAATTTACATTCACAAAGGTAATATTATGTCAGTAAAAAAACTGTTTAATTTGAGTCCTTTGCATTTACACGTGCATCGTCCAGCACAACCATTCCAGCCGTACATGCTGTGGGACCTTGTTTCTGCAATATCTATTAACTGGAGTGTGATTAACTTATTTAAAAAGTAATATTTCTTCAGATCATGAGTGAAGGGGTGGAGTTGTACAGATGAACTTCTGCTGCTATTGGCGCACAGGTATCTGAAGCAAAGGAAGCAAATTCCTCATAGCTTTGGTTCCTAGATCCATATTGATCAAGCGTGCTATAAACAAAGAAAGGTTACAATGAAATTGTATAATTTTACCTTGTGCTAGGGAACTAATGCAATCATTTCATAAAACTCAGTCAGTAAAGCATCAGCAAAAACATATCCTGGTCTTTGTCAATGCAGTTGATTCAGCTGGTACTGCAATCATGAGGGGAACATTTAGCCTTGGCTTCTCCTTCTCCTAATCAGGAATTTAAACAAAACATCCAAGATTCACATTCCAGATCCCGTTGCAGGGATAGTCCCTCCCAAACCCTTCCCTGATGTTTAAGAATGTATATGTTGACATTTGATGCAGCCATTTTATTTTCAATTTTTCAAACTTTAACTTGTGACATTTACTGTCTATAGTTGAAGAATTGGCATCTTGATGCACGTGCAAGACTAAGAAATTGTCCTCCAACAGAATGGATAAGAAAACTGAATACTGGGAAGGGAATAAGTCACAATGCAGCAAGGTGGATGAGCAAGGTTTATTATTTCTTTCCCTGGAGAACGGAGGGCGGAACCTGTAACATAACCTGGAAATGGTATATCCTACATCCACACAAGAAATGCGAGTGAGGTCTTGGCAGTGTTGGACGTGAAAGTGAAACCGACAAGTTATTAAGACGGTTATTGTATCTGATGGATTACTAAGCATGAAATGAAATAGGTTGTTTATCAGTAAGGTTCACATTACTTAGCCCCAAAGCCTTTCTTCACAGACAATTCACTTTTAATAAATAATGGTGATATCCATGGTACTTGTAGAATTAGTTTTACACTTTATTGCGTTTTGAACCTGGGACCTATTGAATGTCCATGGCTCTTCAAGTCACTAACATGGGAAAATGAGCTGCAATGGGTTAAACCATTTCGTGGGCCATCGGGGGAGAAAACAGCTGCTCAAAGGAAGAAACAATAAGATAACTTCATATAAACCACATTGCAAGATACTGAACTAAATGTTAAGCTAGGTTTGTTCTCAGTGGAGTCTAGAAGAATGAGAGGTGATCTTTTGAAACCTAAGATTCTTCAATGGCTTGACAGGCAAATGTTGGGAGGATGCTTCTCATGGTCTCAGAAGGAGAAAATATTTATTTAAAAGTGAGATGAGGAAGAATTACCCTTCTCAAAAAGGTTGTGATTCTTTGGAATTAGTTGCCCCAGAAAGCTGTGGAGGCTGAAGTATTGAACATTGAGACAGATTTTTTTTAACCAGTAGGAGAATGAGGGGAGAGGGCATGAAAAAGTGAACTGGGGGAAACCAGGATCAATCACAATGTTACTGAATGGCAGAGCATCTGAAAGGGCTGAATGGCCCAGTCCTGTTCCTATTCCTTATGATCTTGCTATGATTTCTGTTCTATATTATTACTATACATTAAGTGCTCAAGGTTAGGGTATTTATAGAGATAAGTGCAGAGCCTCTTTCTGCTGGCATGAATTAGAGATTCAAAATAACCAACAAAAGAACCAGAGTGGGTGAGATTGTTTTCTTACTCAGTGGAATGCACAGCCAGGAAGGGCAGTGCAACAAAATTCAAAATGGTTTTCCACAGTAAATTGGGTAATTGGAAAGGATATACTCACAGGGCCAAAGGGAAACATGTAGGGGAGTATTTATAGCTGGATACTCAAAGAAATGGCACAGCAGAACTGGCTGAGTGGCCTCCTCTTTTTCCAGTGGATGCTACAATTCTCCCTGATGCTGCAGTTGAATCAGAAGTCAGTTTCCAGTAATTACCTGCTGAATGCACTGTAGGATGTTGTGTTCCAGGTTAAGTCATCATCGCTGTCATAGCGTCGTGGATTATCAAAGAAAAATGCTCTGGGAGTGAATCCGTGACTGTAAGGTATTCTATTCCCCATCTGCCATAATATAGAAAAACCTGTCAATGAGTCCAGCCCAATCCTTAGCACTTGAAGGAGCAGAGCAGAGAACTGAGGACTGAATCAAAACCCTCCCCCAGTCAAATTTCTAAAAGCAAGAGTGCAGTGCTATATTGTTATTTGCAATATGCTGGTTTAAGTTACTGCATTATAGCAGTGTTATTGAAATAAAATAAATTCATTAAAACAAAACAAAATTACTTTTACCATTTGAAGAACCTTTACACACAACAGTTGTTTAACCAGACAGTAATGTTTCATTTCATAATGTTGTCTATACATTCAACCTGCTCTGGTATAACAACAAATTTTTCACAGAAAAGACACATCACCTTTTTCTCATCTGATAAAATAATTCACAATCCACTTTTCTTGAATTGGATGTTATTCTGCACCTTTTGTTTCACCTCTTGCTCCAGATCTACACAAATATCACTGAGCTCCTATCCATGCCACCCTTCACACATTACTTACACTTTGAAACTATTTTGACTGCATGCCAGGGGTTGACAAAATTATAAGTATCAATTGTTACAAATTTAGTTTGATAATTATCCTCTAGCCAAGTGAGGATCAAACCAAGAGTTCCTGCTGACCAAACCTGGCTGGTGGAGCATAATATTAGGGTCCCCGGAGGAACATGTTCAAATCAATCTGGATCAGAAGGACGCCAAGCACTTATCACAGAATCACAGAACAGTACAGCACAATACAGGCCCTTTGGCCCCACAATGTTGTGCCAACCTTTAAACCTCGCCTAAGACTATCTAACCCCTTCCCCCCACATATCCCTCTATTTTAAATTCCTCCATATGCTTATCTAGCAATCTCTTGAATCTGACCAATGTACCTGCCTCCACCACCACCCCAGGCAGCACATTCCATGCCCCAACCACTCTCTGGGTAAAAAAACCTCCCTCTGATATCTCCCTTGAACTTCCCACCCATTACTTTAAAGCTATGCCCTCCTGTATTGAGCATTGGTGCCCTGGGGAAGAGGTGCTGGCTGCCTACTCTATCTATTCCTCTTAATATTTTGTATACCTCTGTCATGTCTCCTCTCATCCTCCTCTCCAAAGAGTAAATTCAGTTTATTGGGTTCCACACTTCAAAGTTTTGTTGCCCTTGTTAAAACAATGACCACTCTGAATAACCAGCTTCATGGAAATTAAAATACTGTGGAATTAGTGGCACTATTACTTCCACTGTTATTCTCCTGTGACATAGCATTCTTTTTATGACCACCTGGTGTCAGTGTAATCATTATTTGTGTTGATTAGTTACCTGCTCAAAGGAAGGAACAATAAGAGAACTCCATATAAACCATGTTGCTAAGTGTTACGCTAGGTTTGTACTCAGTGGCGTTTAGAAGAATGAGAGGTGATCTTTTGAAACCTAAGATTCTTAGATGGCAAATGTTGGGAGGATGTTTCTCATGCAAGAGTCTAGAGGGCATGGTCTCAAGGAGGAAACATTTATTTAAAACTGAGACACAACTCTTTCTTACATTTATGGGATGTGCTCTTCACTGGAGATCCAGAATTTACCATCAACCTCTAACTGCTGTTGAGTATGTGCTGAGCCAGCTTGACGTGATGCAGTCCTTCTAGTGAAGATACTTCCAAGAGTTGTAGGGCGGGGAGTGCCAGGATTTAGATCCAGCCATGAAGGAATGGTAAGATATTTTATTACCATGGATGGTGTGTGACATGGAAGGGAACCTGCAGGTAGTAGTGTTCCCATGTATCTGCTCCCCTTGTCATCTTTTGGTGGTGGGAATTGTGGGTCTCAGCAGTGTTGGAGTGTCTTGAGCAAGACACTGCAGTGCATTTTGCAGCCACTGCGCACCATTGGTGAAGGATTGAATGTTTTGGGTGGTGGATGGATTGCCACTCAAGTGGACTGTCTTGGTCTGGTTGACATTGAATTTTGTTGAACTTCTGAGTATTGGAGTTGTACACATCCAGGCAAGTGGAGAGTGTTTCATCACACTTCTGCCTTGCAGACAATGGGAAGCTTTAGAGAGTCAGGAGCTCATTCACAAGGCAGTGCCCAGTTTCTGACCTGCTCTTTTAATTATGCTATGGCTGGTCTGGTTGAGTTTCTAATCAATGGTGACCCTTCCCACCCCAAGATATCAACGGTGGGGAGATGTAATGATGGTAAAGTCCTTTCTAATGATAAGTCCCTCTTCGTGACCATCTTTTGTCAGACTATAACTGTTATCATCCCTCCATGTCCCTCCTGTCAGTGTGAATGTGTTATTGTCTTTCTGCAAATCTTGTGTTAGTGTGCCCCATTTTTTTTCTTTATCATAAATGATCCTGGGATGTTTGATAATTATTGTCCAAAAATTCATACATCCCCCACACCAGCACTTATGTTAGTGAGCTTTGCAATGAGTCACACCAACACCCAACCAGCCAGAATATGTTTGACCTACTTACCAGACTTTGAATGGGTCTCCTTACACGAAAGAACAGGACAACCAGAGCAGTGGGAAGCAGTTCCCAGATGAATAGGACCACCCCAAACACTAAGTACTCTTTATCCCCCAGTTGAATCTGTAGATCTGCCTGTGTGAGACCAGTACAACACCTCATCAACAACTTCAGTTTATATTCTGTCTTTAACATTGAGTACACCTCAAAAATAACACACAAGAATCTAAACAAACAAAATTTATACCATGCATTAGGACAGTTGACCAAACACATAGATAAGAGGCAAAGTTCAAGGATGATCTTGGAGGTGAGTGAGCAGGATTTAAGAAGGGGATGCAAAACCCGAGGACCTCTGGTGCCAACACTGGGGTAATGAAAGTGGGGATGCACAAGGGGCCACTTACAGGAGGAAAAGAGGTTTTGGTGATTATAGGGTTGGATGAGGTGCAACCATTTGTCCAAATCTAGTGTCTAACATCTTTTACCACCCAGCCGTTTCATTGAAATGGATGCTAAATAGTAGAAGCAGCAACTTGTAGACAAAGTCAAGTAACCCCACACCCAATGGATTAAATCAAAGCTCCACAATCCAATCAGGCACCTGTTGTGAATGATGTTGGACACTTAAACAGTTAAGGAGAGAAAGCAGTTCATGGACATCCCCACCATTACTAATGGAGCCCAGCAACAGAGCGAAAAGGTAGTCTTTGGTTCGTCTCCATCTAGGTTTCCTAGATTCCCAGCATCTCAGCAGCCAGTGTTGATTTACTGGTGTTGGTGAAAAGGTGTTTGAGCAGCTGAGGGATATAACAAAATCAATAACTCCTAATGATACGCTGAAAATATGTTCCAAAATCAACCCAAGCTGTTCCTAAGCAACCACTACTTTGGCATTTCCCAACAAAGTGGTACATCCTGTACTAATGGCTGAACAATTACCACACTCTGTCATCAGCAAAGTACCGGAAGGTGCTGTTGACAGTGTGCATTCTCACCAACAGTCTGCACACTGGTGCTCAGTTTAGGTTCTGCCAGAACCAATCCACTGCAGACATTCCTGACTTTATAAAACCACTCCTGACTTTATAAACAGAGGAATGAAGCAAAGTTCACAGAAGAGATGCTACTCTTTTATAAATCACTGGTTGACCACAGCTGGTGTATTATGTCCAGTTCTGAGCACCACCTTTCAGAAGAGGTAGAGGAGATTTGTGAGAATGACGCGCAAAGTAGGTTTCTTCAGTTCTGTGGAGACATTGGAGAAAGCTGTGGTTGCGGTGGGGTGGGGGGGGGGGGGGGGGAGTGGTGTTAAGTCAACATGTAATAAAGGTGTTCAAAATAATGAGGGCTGTTTTTAAAGAGTGAGGAAGCCATTCTTTGCAGTGGCAGTGGGGTCAATAACCAGAGGTCACAGGCTTAGGGTGATTTGACAACAGAGGAGAAAGGTGGAGACATCATCTTGTATTGAATTGTTATTGGCTGAAGGGGTGTTGGTAGCAGGTTCAATGGTCATTTTCAATAGTTAGTTCCATATATTATCCGAAGGGGAAGTAGTTCCAGGGCTGTGAGGAAGGAGTATGGAAATGGAACTAATAGAAAGCTTTTTCATAGATCTTGTTCAGGTACAATGGTGTCGTAAGGATTTCCTTCTGTCCTGTGTAATTCTGGGAAAACATTTAGGAAAAATGCAAGACTAACCTGCCCCAGAGGTGTACTGACCTGATCAGACACATTGTACCAGTCATAATCAAACATCCTCATGTGGTTATAGGAGGTGAGTGTAATAGCGACCAGGTTGTAGCAAGCCCTTGATGTGTACAGTAATATAATTAACAATCCCACCACCACAACCTGACACAATGATGTTCCCTGAAAATACAAACAGAAGATTTTAATTACCAGCATCTTTTTCTATATTTCTGTTCAAATATACAAGGAAGTATAATTGATACCAAATGATCTTCAGGAAGATGCATTGATGTGTAATCTTGTGAAATATTCTGTACAAGGTAACAAGATTGCATCACTCTGAGTTGTAAATCCAGCCTAGGATGGCAGAATAAAAGTCTTGCCCTGCCTGGGTCCCTGATAGAAATGAGCTTGTTGAGTTCAGCACAGACTGCTGCCCTCTCCAGAGGGTTTTAAGAATGGTTTGGTTGCGGGAGTGGTTGACCGAGGTAGGAGACTGAAGAACTACAGAGGTTTACAAAGGGAGGACAATCAACCCTTTGTGTCTACATGGCTCTCAACTGAAGCAAAACCCCTGTCCTGGTGAAAAGTTATCAACCTGTAACATTAACACTGCTTCTCTCTTTACAGAAGCTGCCTGGCCTGCTGTGTATTTTCAGCATTTGTTCATATTTCAGATTTACATTACCAGCAGTATTTTGCTTTTATGTAGGACATAATGCAGGATTAAATGATGAAGTGACCCCAGTACCAACCAACAAGAAAAGCTAATCAGAATGATGAGTATTCAAAAGTAATTTAACATGATTGTACAGGTGATCAAATTAGTGGCTTATTTTCTTGGGAAATTATAGCAGTATATTCAGTTATTCTTTTAATTACATTCTAATCATGATGCACTGTTGGAAATTTACAAACAAACGAGCATACAAATTATGAGCAGGAGTGGACCACTCAACCCTTCGTGTCTACTCTGCCATTCAATAAGACCAGGGTTTATCTGACTGTAAACTCTACATACACTTCTATCTGTGGTAAACTTTCACCCTCTCGTTTCCAATGCATTAACACTCTGTTAAACAAGGAGACTGCTCCTGTACACAGTCCTTCTGATACAACCTCACCAATGCTCCCTATAACTGAAGTATAACCTCCCTACATTTATATTGAATTCCCTAGCAACTAATGATAACATTCTGTTGGCTTTTCTAATTACTTGCTGGTCCTTCATAGTAGCCGTTTGTGAGTTATGCACTAGAACATCCAGATCCTTCTGCACCTTCGAGCTCTGCAACCCCTCAACATTTAGATAATATGCCCGTTTTTCTTAACTTTTCTGCTAAAGTAGTCATTTTCACATCTTCCCACATTATCCTCCACTTGCCAGATCTTCAGTCCCTTGCCTAACCTGCCAGACCTTCACCCATTCACTTAAAACAGTCTTAAGGCAGAGAATTGTAAATAGAAGGAAAGACTCTTATATGAACCCAAGTGATCTGAAGGAGGCCTGTTTAGGACCAAGCATTGAAGAGGTACGTATTGTTCATCCCAATGAGTTGGTATTGATACAAACTGACTCAGTCCTCTTCAGTTACTTCCTGGTTCTATGATTAAGCAACATCCCAGCGCTATGGTTCAAATGATATCACAGCCACTTCATATGGATGACGTTAAGCAATGCCTCTGACTACGCCCTCCCAACATATTAGCTGTTACCACCATCAACCCTTGATTATTTCTGCTAAATCACTGTGACCCGAGATAATTGTTTTCACAAGCATTTCATTCATGAAGTGATAAATGTGGTAAGAAAATTCCATGTAAACTCTTCAAAGGAAAATGAGGTTACTTCTACTCACGGGTTTTATTGGGATTAACAAACCTTGGATTCTAAGTATATATTGGCCAGGGACATTTTAGCAATCTTGTACAGGCTCATGGAGAGGGTGATCGCACACAGCACGAAGAGTGTGTCATTGACGGCCACACGGACAAACACAATGGTCCTGGTTTCATAGTGCGTGATCTTCACAAGCAGGGCGCAGGTCAGGTTGACCACGAAGAACAGGAGACTGGCCAGCAGGAAGACCAGCTGAAGGGGGAGCCTGGATCAGAAAAGAAACCAATTCAACCCTGTCATAGAGTACTACAGCATGGAAACAGGCCCGTCAGCCCAACCTGTCCATGGTGCCCACCAAACTTGTCCTAGTTTCCCATGTTTGGCCATATTCCACTAAACCCCTCCTATCCATGTACTTATCCAAATGTCTTTTGAATGCTGTTACTGTAACTGCCTTAACCACTTCCTCTGGCAGCTCGTTCCATAAACGCACCACCCTCTGTGTGAAGAAGTTGCCCCTCAAGTCCCTTTTGAATCTTTCACCTCTCACAAACTTATGCCCTCTAGTTTTGAGTTCCCCTTCCCCGGGAAAAAGACAATGTGTATTCACCATATCTATGCCCCTTTATAATTTTATACAAGAGAAACAATGGACTGCAGATGCTGCAATATCTAGATGAAAATTATGATGATGCTGGAGGAACTCAGCAGGCCAGGCAGCATCCGTGGAGAAAAGCAGGGGGTCAACGTTTTGGGTCAGGACCCTTCTTCAGGGCTGAAGATAGGGAAAGGGGAAGCCCGATATATAGAAGGGAAAAGCAGAGCAGTGATAGGTGGACAAAAGAGGGGAGGCGGGGTGGGCACAGGGTGGTGATAGGTAGATGCAGGTAAGAGATAGTGATAGGCAGGTGTGGGGGAGGAGGGGAGAGCAGATCCACCAGGGGATGGGTCAAAGGTAGGAGGAACAAAGGGAAAAAATAGAGGCTAGGAAAAGGAAGACAAGAAGAGGCATGGTTGTAGTGGGGGGGGGGGCGGGGGCTGGGGGGCAGGGGAGGGTTACCTAAAGTGGGAGAGTTCAATGTTCATGCTGTTAGGCCGCAAGGTTCCAAGATGGAAAATGAGGTGCTGTTCCTCCAGTTTGCACTTGGAATTCTCCCGGCAGTGGAGGAGGCCGAGGACTGACGTATCTGATTTTATACCCTTGCATTCCATATCAATTCAACCTGCCTCAGCCCATCTTGTTGAAAGCTTCATCCGTCATTTTGTTACCTCCCATTTCAGCTATTCAATACCCTCAGCTGACACCTTGTCCTGAAATCTCAAAATTTAGATTTGTCCAAAAATCTATAAGATCATAAGATAAGATCTTTATTAGTCACATGTACATCGAAACACACAGTGAAATGCATCTTTTGTGTAGAGTGTTCTGGGGGCAGCCTGCAAGTGTTGCCACGCTTCCGGCGCCAACATAACACGCCCACAACTTCCTAACCCGTACGTCTTTGGAATGTGGGAGGAAACTGGAGCACCCGGAGGAAACCCACGCAGACACGGGGAGGATGTACAAACTCCTTACAGACAGTGGCCGGATTTGAACCCTGTTGCTGGCGCTGTAAAGCATTGTGCTAACCGTGTTGTCTGTATCCTAACCTGTGCTCCTCTGTTAGCACGTATCACTCCCATGCTTGTTGAACTACACTAGCATTGGGTCCCACAACAACTGGAGTTTAAACTTTCCCTTCTTGTGTTAGTCACAGAGTGTAGAAACAGGCCCTTTGGCCCTCCAAGTCTATGCTGACCATCAAACACCCATTTATACTGATAAGGGTCCCAGACCCGAAATGTTTGTTGTTTCTCCTTCCACAGATGCTGCCTGACCTGCTGAGTGTTTCCAGCATTTTCTGTTTGTATTTTTCAGATTTCCAGCATCTGCAGTTGTTTTGATTTTCAGATACACACTTACAGTGATCCCATTTTATTATAACCCCATTCCCATCCACTCTCCTGTACACTTGGAGCAATTTATAATTAATTACCCACCTGTATGTCTTTGGGATGTGAGAGAAAACTGGAGCACCCAGGGAAGACTTATACAGTCAGAGAGAGAACGTGCTAACTCCACGTAGACAGCATGGGGTTGTGGAGCAAGTGTAAGGATGGAGACAAATTTCAGTGGGCAGCTAATCTCGAGGAGGGTGTATCATAGTCCCTCCTGATTGATGGAATCAAAGTGGTTGGAGTTGAAAAGGTCCATGGAATTCCCTGCATTTTTCTCAGAGTTGTGTGGTAAAAATTATGTCCACTGTGCCTCTGGATGGGAGGAATCCATACTGTGATCTGGAAATGCGGCCATGGGGGAAGGGAAGACCCTGGAGATGACTTTCACTGTGGCGGACAGCAGGGAGACCCCTCTGTAGTTACTACACTCAGACTTGTCTCCTTTCTCGCAGATGATCACAATCAACAGCTTGAGTTATAAGGAGAGGTCACCCCCTCAGCCTCCTTTCCTGGAGTGAAGGAGGCTGAGGGGGTGACCTGATAGAGGTTTACAAAATCATGAGGGGCATAGATAAGGTGGACGGTCACAGTCTTTTTCCCAGGGTAAGGGAGTCTAATAACTAGAGGGCACAGGCCAAGGAAGCTCACCAGCGCCTCTACTTCCTCAGGAGGCTAAAGAAATTTGGCATGTCCCCTTTGACACTCACTTTTACTGATGCACCATAGAAAGCATCCTATCTGGATGCATCACAGCTTGGTATGGCAACTGCGCTGCCCAGGACCGCAAGAAACTGCAGAGAGTTGTGGACACAGCCTAGCGCGTCATGGACACCAGTCTCCCCTCCATGGACTCTGCCTATACCTCTCGCTGCCTTGGTGAAGCAGCCAGCATAATCAAAGACCCCACCCACCCGGGACATTCTCTCCTTTCCAATCAGGCAGAAGATACAGGAGCCTGAGGGCACGTACCACCAGGCTCAAGGACAGCTTCTATCCCACTGTGATAAGACTATTGAACGGTTCCCTTATACAATGAGATGGACTCTTGATCTCACAATCTACCTTGTTATGACCTTGCACCTTACTGTCTACCTGCACTGCACTTCCCTGTAGCTGTGACACTTTATTCTGTTATTGTTTTTACTTGTACTACCTCAATGCCCTCCGTACTAACTCAATGTATCTGCACTGTGTAATGAATTGATCTGTATGAACGGTATGCAAGACAAGTTTTTCACTGTACCTCAGTACAAGTGACAATAATAAACCAATATGGGTTTAAGGCGAGAGGGGAAAGATTTAAAGGGAACCTGTGGGGTATGTTTTTCACACAGAGGATGGTAGGTATGTGGAATGAGCTGCTAGAGTAATTGGTAGAGGTGGGTACGATTACATTTAAAAGACATTTGGACAGGTACATGGGTAGGAAAGGTTGAGGGATTATGGGCCAAACATAGGCAATTGGGACTAGCTTAGGTAGGCAACTTGGTTGGCATGGACAAGTTGGGCCAAACGGCCTGTTTTTGCGCTGTATGACTCTATGAGATTCCCTAGAATACCCTCCATTTCCCAGATACGTGGGATGTGGCTGTCGGTTTGTGACTGAAGCTCTTCACTGCTGAATTTTAGGATTTCAGCAGGGATACTGTCTGCTCCTAAGACTGGCATCAATAAGCCCATGTTAACTGCACTGGCTCCTATTTAAGATCTATGCAATTTCTAGCTCAAAGCAGTCTGCTTGATCAGTGACCCATTAATTCCTTCCACCACCATACACAGTATGTACCATCTACAAAATGCACATAGCTACTTGTCTCTGACAGCACGACCCGAAACCACGACCTCCACCACCAGGGCTGCAAATGCAGGACTATAACTCCACCTGCAGGCTCCTCACCAAACTGCACACCGGTTGAATTGGAAATATATCACCGTTCCTTCATCGTCATTAGATCTAAATGTTGGAACTCTTTACCCAATAGCACTGTGGAAGTACCTTCATCCTTGGGTTGGCACAGTGGTGCTGCAGTTAGTGGTGCTGTCCCACAGCTCCAGAGACCCGGCTTTGATCCTGATCTCTGGTGCTGTCTGTGCGGAGTTTGCATGTTCTCCCTATGACTCTGTAGATTTCCCTCTGGGAGCTCCAGTTTCCTCCCACATCCCAAAGATGTGCTGGTGGGTTAGTTGGGGGATGGAGGCAGGGGGAGTGGATGCGGATCCAAGAGGAATAATGGGACCAGAGTAGATGGGTGCTTGATGGTCTGTTTGGATGAGGTGGGCAGAAGGATCTGTTTCCGTGCTGTGAGACTCTACAAACTGGAGCAGTTCACGATGGTGGTCACCACTACCTTCTCAAGGACAATTTGAATTGGACATTAAATGCTGACCTGCCAGTATCCCCCAGATTACCCAAAAATGAATAAATATTTTTAAAACCTAGCAAGTTCTCTCCCCATGTAGTGGTGATACAATGCTGATTAGTCTACTAGAAAATGGAATATTTCTGGAAGTGGTTGTCATTTACGTGAAGTGCGTCTACATAAATTACTTGCAGTGTTTCTCTTTTAAAAACCTGTAATCACGTGCACTGCTGTAGGCTCTGTCTGGTCCACGTGCAAACCACAGCTGAGAACCATTGCTGTACAATGTAGACTGGAGGTATTATATAATGGTGATGCAGTGTAGACTGACTGCACAGTATTTTCTAATTCACTACAAAATGTACCCACCTAGAATAGCAATGCTACATAAACCATTGTGTAATACTGTAGTGACTGTCCATGTAATGACAATGGACTGTGAATGGCGATTGTTCTAAATATGTTTATTGCATAACTGTGCAACAATGGCTGATCATTATATAGAAAATGTAACCTGAAACAGAACCATGTAAAGGTGATAAATTGTTGACTGTATGATAAAATGGTAAAGTGTGGGCTGTAAGTTTATGGTACATTGGCTGTTCACTGTAGACCATAACTTCTACACAATGGTAGTATAATGTGTCCTCTTCCCTATATAAAAGCTATACAATGCAGAGTACTACTGCTACAATGTGCTGTTATATTACAGACTACTGCTGTTTATAAGCCATCATAAAACAGTCTAGTATTTAATAATTCTATGTCCTCCGACCACCATATGATAGTGTGGACTATGGCTTAACTATGCAATGGAAATAGTGAATGGTTAACATTGTATACTGTGACTATACTGTATGGTGGTAATCTAATGGAGATCACAGCTATTATGTGGCAGTAATGAAGTGCATACTGTAAGTGCTTTACCTGTATTTTTGAAGCTCTGGGTGATACTTCGATTTTGCTTTAAAAATCACCTGGAATATGAAAAAAAAATTCAGTTCACTGTTCACAGCCTAATGGACCGAAATGTGTCTGATAGATACACAGTTCACTAAAACAGGCACATGACCAAGAGACTATGCTGCTGGGATAAAGTGATGATACATTATCACCAGCTTCACCTGTTTCATCACATGGCCTCCAGTGAGGATCTTTCGACATTAATTGGAAAACTGACAATAACAGGAAGTTAATTTTGATGTTGATAATGCAATATTGATTTTTCACAACTAAATAATGAAGAAATTCATCTAGCTCACGATTTTCCACTAGATAAATACGTCTTCTTCAGCACTGATGAAGTGTCTTCAACCTGTTCCTCTCTCCACAGATGCTGCCTGACCTGCATTTTCTGTTTTTATATCAGATTTTCAGCGTCTGCAGTTTTCTCTTTATATTTTCAAAGATAAATGTGTCTTGTGTAGTGGTACAGTAGAATAGTAACTTAGTTACTTGACAGAGTTCTGATATTATTGATCCAGAGATGCAAGTTTGAATCCCACCCTGGCAGCTGGGTAATTTAATTCAATTAAATAGGTCTGGAAATTTATGAAAGCTGGTCCCCCCCTAGTGTTTCTGGGTGGTAGGAGAATTAAGGTGTTAACGAATAGGTTACAGAAAACTAGTGAAGGAATATGATTGAAGGGATTGGTCTGAGAGCCAGTATTGATGAGATGGGTTGGAGAGTGTCCAACATCATGAGAGAGTACGAGGAGATTTTCAGCCAAGTCTCCAGTGATTTTCTGGCCCAAGCAAGAGTGCTACCTAATGATGACTGGGTCAAGGACCGCTGCTGAAGGTTGTGAGAATGAGATGAGGTTGGTAACAATAGTCGTCAGCTGAGAGTTTGTCTGCTATGAGATGTGGTTGAGACTGGCCAGCAGGTAGCAGGGTTTAGTGGACCTGAAGTAGGTAAATTGGTTTATTATCATCACATGTACAAAACAACACACATATACCTTGTTTTGCATGCTGTCAATACAAATCATTTCATTACATCAGTGCATTGAGGTAGTACAAGGGAAAACGATAACAGAATGCTGTGTTACAGTTAGAGAAAGTGCAGTGCAGGCAGACAATAAGGTGCAAGGCCATAACGAGGTAGATTGTGAGGTCAAGAGTCATCAGGTGACATGAACCTTGTCAACTGTTCTCCCCCTAGCATTGCCCAACGCATCAAACTAATCTAACAGCTCAAAGTGGTGACAATATTAATTTGATGCAAAATTGTGGGAACACATTGCCTTTTCCTACAAGTGATCCTAATGGGAAAGGCTCCTGCTGGAAGTGCTATCAGTTTTAATGCAGATATGAAAGAAAGAATGAGTTGCATTTCTTTGAAGTCCCAGAATACTTCACCAGCGATGAAGTCCTCTTGAAATGTTGTCACTGTTGCAATATGGAAAGGATGGCTGCAATGTGCTCAATACAAGCTCCCACAAACAGCAACCTGATACGAGCAAGAAAATCGGTTTTATTTGTGCTGGGTGATAGTCCAAGACTACCTGCTGTCTTTAGTAAAAATGTAACGGAACCTTTATATCCATTTAAGAGGGCAGAAGGGATCTCTGTCTGATGTTTCAGCCAAGAGAAGGTACCACCAAAAGTGCAGCCTCCTGCAGACTTGAAGTCAACCACAGAGGAAGTAGATACCTGGTCTATACTGAGTGTTTCAGATCGACAGTGACACAAACTATTTTAAACACTGAATAAAATGCCTCTTCTGGTCTATCTTATCCATAGGCTAATCAGACAGAGATTTTAAAGGAAGAGACTTGCCTGGAGCCAAAGCATTTTGCCCAGTTATTTCTCCAGGGAACTTGCATTGCAGAGTTACAAGTAACATCACCTTCTGTGACAGAAGGAAATAACTAACCTGGAAAATCTTTGGAGCTGGGAACTCAGATTAACCAGTTGTTCGTGGCTGGCCATCGAATGTTCGTTTTGAGGGCACTCCCAGAGAGACACTTCCAATGAGACGTTAGACCAAGGACCCACTGGGCAGATGTAAAAGATCCTATACCTGTAAAATTCTGCCACTGAGGACAGCTGGAATGTTGAATGTGGTCAAGGCAATGCTCAGGTTGAAGATGGAGGTGTCAAAGGTCAGGGTCGTGACAGGCAAACTGTGGGGTGGTGATGGGGGTCCAAGATAAACCCACCAGAAAGAACAAGTATTTAACTTCGAGAAGACCCACCTGAGGTGGTTCCAGTGCTGAACTCCATGGCCCATGACCCACTCAACAGGATCCCTTTAATTACACCAAAGGGGGCTCACATCTGACCTCACGACCTACCTTGTTGTGACCTTGCACCTTATTGCACTGCACTCTCTCTGTAGCTGTGACACTTTACTCTACTGTTATTGTTTTTACCTGTACTACCTCAATGCACTCTGTACTAACTCAATGTAACTGCACTGTGTAATGAATTGACCTGTACGATCGGTATGCAAGACAAGTTTTTCCACTGTACCTCGGTACAAGTTACAATAATAAACCAATAAATGTGCTGGAAGGGCTTGTTCATGCATGATTGGCTTGTGGTCTGTGGGCCCTGCATGGATCAACATGGATGTTAGTGCGTCAGATGCACAGAGGGCCCGGGGGTAAGTTAGAGAGCACAGAGGGATTAGTCGCCTAAGCATTCATGCCAATTGTGCTAAGCTCCCTATACAGTACAAGTCCCTGTACAGTGTGTTTAATGCTACCAACCACAGATGCATTTCTAGATAGGTGAGTTCCCAACTTTCAGAAGAAATTGTAGTGCACAGCTTTGAAGGAAGGGCGAAGACTTACAGAGAATACGGAAGGAGAGATGAACAGATTTTGATTGGACAGATAACCTCAGTTGAGTTGTATGGCCCTATTTAGCTGTAATTAACTAGTTAGCATGTTCTTTCCTGGTTATACTTTACACAGGAAGTTATCAACTATTGAACATAATGGACTACTGACTCAGAAAGTTCAAAACATTTAAAGAGGCAATTGGATTAGTATTGTAAGAGGAAGCATACAAACAGATGTGGAAAAAGGCCAAAGAACAGTAAAACGCTCCAGATGAAGAAGTAACATTGATTGGAGGCGTAATGCCAGTGTCTCTGTCATTCTGCTTATATCAGTTTATAAGATCCACGGGACTTTCACTGATTGCTTTTACAGTGAAACAAAGGCAACAATGATTCTCTGGTGGGTAAATCTCACTCCATGTCTCGGCCCTTGAGTGAGGACGTTGTGGGTTCAAGTTCCACATCACCAACCTGAGCACAAAATTTAGGCTGAAGCTCCACCAGGTTTGCTAAAGATGTAAAAACCAAGAATCCCAAACATCAAAAAGTCCCATGGCACTCTCTCAGACCAGAACATTACCCAGTGTAGTAGTGAGTATAGCCGCTGCCTCACGGCTCCAGTGACCTGGAGTTCAATCCTAACCTCCAGCACTGTGTGTGTGGAGTTTGCACGTTTTCTCAGGAACCGTGTGGGTTCCCTCCGGGCGCTCCAGTTTCCTCCCACATCGCAAAAACATGCAGGTTGGTGGGTTAATTGGCTGCTGTAAAATTGCCCCCACGTGAGTGTAGTTGATGGGATTGGGAGGAGAATAAAATGGATTAGTGTTTAAAAAATGGGTATTGTTGATCAGCACAAACTGTGGGCCAACAGACTTGTTTCCATGGTGTATCTCTCTAAGACTCTACAATATAGATGTGCCTCCTGTCCAAACTTTATCCTTCAACCAGCCCCAGTGGGAGCCGATTACCTGATCACTTATCACATTGCTGTTCACAGGTCTCTGATGCTCAGAAATCAGCTGCCACATTATCACAGTGATTGCACTTCGGGACAGTTTTGCTAACTTAAAGTGGTTTTGAGATATTGAAAAGTAATGTGGAGGTACAAGTCCTTCATTATGTTTGGGGCTTTGGGAAATCATGGGTGCTCCTGCCACAATGTTCAGCCCACTTATACACACTCTTGTCCTGAAGGTTCTGCACTGAAACAGTTTCAAAAAGTTGGCCTGTTTCTTTTTTTTCCCCCAATCTTTTTATTGGTTTTCAAATTAATACAGATTAATATATAACAATGTTTGTACATGTAATACAAAGAGATCAGGAGAACAATCATGGCCTAGATAATCGTAAAGAACAATAAAATATATTTAAAAATCTGTAGATCCCACGATCTCTTAGTAAATGAATATAATATAAAAGAAAGAAAAGAAAAAGATTTCATAAATATATATATATATGAAAGAAAAAAATCCCCAAATCAATAAGAAAAATTATAAACAATATATCAAACCAAACCAAACAGAAAAATTTCAAAAAAAAAACAAACAAAAAAAGAGAAAAAAAGACTGGACTGAAATTTCTCAGTAGAAACAGAGCAATATTATGTCGTCAACTCCGTTCCTCCAAACTGAAAAGTTATTGAAAGGGGATCCATATCATGTGAAAATATTGAATAAATGGATTCCAAATATCTTCAAATTTAAGCGAAGGATCAACAGTACCACTCCTAATTTTTTCCAAGTTTAAACATGATATAGTTTGAGAGAACCATTGAAAAGCAGTAGGGGGTATTGGATCCTTCCATTTAAGCAAAATGGATCATTTGGCCATTAATGTAACAAAGGCAATCATACGGTTAGCGGAAGCAGATAAATGGCCAGACTCTATCCTTGGTAATCCAAAAATTGCAGTGATAGGATGAGGTTATAAATCAATATTCAATACATTTGAGATAATGTTAAAAATGTCTTTCCAATATTTTTCCAAAAGAGGACAGGACCAAAACATATGTGTCAGAGAAGCCACATTCGATTTACATCTGTCACATATAGGATTTAGTTGGCCTGTTTATAGCTTCGCCTGTTCCTGAACTGTTTATTGTTTGCAGATCTGAATAGCTCATAGAACATAGAAAACTTACAGCACATTTCAGGCCCTTCAGCCCACAAAGCTGTGCCGAGCATGTCCCTACGTCAGAAATTACTAGGCTTACCCATAGCCCTCTATTTTACTCAGCTCCATGTACCTATCCAAAAGTCCCTTAAAAGACCCTATCATATCCGCCTCCACCACTGTTTCCGGCAGCCCATTCCACACACTCACCACTCTGAGTAAAAAAACGTACCCCTGACATCTCCTCTGTACCTACTCCCCTGCACCTTAAACCTGTGTTCTCCTGTGGCCACCATTTCAGCTCTGGAGAAAAGCCTCTGGCTATCTACCCTATCAATGCCTTTCATCATCTTATACACCTCAATCAGGTTCCCCCTCATCCTCCATCTCTCCAAGGAGAAAAGGCCGAGTTCCCTCAACCTGCTTTCATAAGGCATGATCCGCATTCCAGGCAGCGTCCTTGTAAATCTCCTCTGCACCCTTTCTATGGCCTCCACATCCTTCCTGTAGTGAGGTGAGCAGAACTGAGCACAGTACTCCAAGTGGGGTCTGACCAGGGACCTATATAGCTGCAACAATACCTCACGGCTCCTAAATTCGATTCCCCAATTGATGAAGGACAATATACTATATGCCTTCTTAACCACAGAGTCAACCTGCGCAGCCGCTTTGAGCGTCCTATGGACTCGGACCCCAAGATCCCTCTGATCCTCCACACTGCCAGGAGTCCTACCATTAATACTATACTCTGCCATCATATTTGACCTACCAAAATGAACCACTTCACACATATCTGGGTTGAACTGCATCTGCCACTTCTCAGCCCAACTTTGCATCCTACCTATATCCTGCTGTAACCTCTAACAGCCCTCTATACTATCCACGACACATCCAACCTTTGATTCATCAGCAAACTTACTAACCCATCCCTCCACTTCCTCATCCAGGTCGTTTATAAAAATCACAAAGAGTAAGGGTCCCAGGACAGATCACTGAGGTACACCACTGGTCACCGACCTCCACGCAGAATACGACCCTTCAACAACCACTCTTTGCCTTCTGTGGGCCAGCCAGTTCTTGGATCCCATGCCTCCTTACTTTCTCAATAAGCCTTGCATGGGGTACCTTATCAAATGCCTAGCTCAAACTGACTGAACATAATATAGGAAGGAATGCAATAAGTCCTTCATAACAAAATGATAAGGATGAAACAAGTTAAATAAGTTAACTCAATGCTGAACAACATTAATTCATGGAGACACAGGAGACTGCAGATGCTGGAATCTGGAGCAACAAACAATCTGCTGGAGGAACTCAGCGGGTCGAACAGCATCTGTGGGAGGCAAGGAATTGTCGATGTTTTGGGTTGAAACCCTGCATCAGTACTTTAATTCTTGGTTTAACTTTAATTCATGATTATTTCTACAACTCTCACAAACAACTCTCTACAGTCCAATTAAAAATTAAAAAGAATAGTTTGCATTTATATAGTGCCCTTCACAACATTACAATTTTTTAAAACACTTCTCAACCAATTCAGTACTTTTGAATAATAATCCTTGTCATAATCTAGGAAATGTGACAGAAATGAGTTGACTGTAATGTCCCACAACAACATGCTGAGAACAACCATTGTAGCATCACCTGACAGGACAGGCAGGATCTTGGTGTGACATCTCTTCTGAAAGGCAGAACCTCTGACAGCTTAGCACTCCCACTCGACAGCCCTGGAAGTGATGCCCAAATTATCAGCAAAAATCCCTGCAGTGGGACATAAACTGACAAGTTTCTGAGGCTCTGAGGCAGAATGGTCAGTGCTTGAGCTTTCCCTGATAGCTCTGAGATCATTTAAGTGAATTGGACTGCTGTCAGTGAAAATCATAATCTCCGTGGCCTTATCAATACATACCATGTTTCCACAACCCCAGCAAAATGTACTAACTCATGCTCAGCCCTTCTGAATAGTGTCTAATGTTCATTTGTGCTCACTGCTTTCACTGACAATCTAGGGTTGTTCATTCTGGTTGGATGTATTTCTGGAGGCTTCATTACATGGCTCCGAAAACCCCATTCCCCACCTCCCCTCACTACTAGTTGTCTCTCACATCATCAGACCACTGAATGGTCCATGAATCCATGAACACTACCCCCTTATTCCTTTTTTATATAAAAGATAAGATATCTTTATTAGTCACATGTACATCGAAACACACAGTGAAATACACCTTTTGCGTTGAGTGTTCTGCGGGCAGCCTGCAAGTGTCGCCACGCTTCCGGCGACAACATAGCATGCCCACAACTTCCTAACCCGTACGTCTTTGGAATGTGGGAGGAAACCAGAGCACCCAGAGGAAAGCCACGCAGACACAGCGAGAACATACAAACTCCTTACGGACAGCGGCCGGAATTGAACCTGGGTCACTGGCACTGTAATAGCGTTACGCTAACCACTACACTACCATGCCTGCCTTTATTTATATTATATCAACTATTTATTTTTATAACTCATGGTAATTTTATGCCTTTGCAGTGTACTGCTGCCGCAAAACAACAAAGTTCACGTCATCTAAGTCAGTGATAATAAATCTGATTCCTTCCTCACCTCTATCTGAAAGCACGCAGGACCTTAATTACCCAAGTGGACTGTCAAACAAAGAAATCTTCTATCCAAAATTCATGTAATTAATGGATATTGTTCATGTAATTAATGGATATATGCTCAAAGCTTGAGCATGTAGATATTAGAAAAGAGGTGGTGCTGAAACTTCTGGAAAGCATCAAGTTAGATAAGTCACCGGGTCCGGATGAGATGTATCCCAGGTTGCTGTGGGAGGTGAGGGAGGAGATTGTGGAGCCTCTGATGATGATCTTTGCGTCGTCGATGGAGACAGGAGAGGTTCCGGAAGATTGGAGGGTTGCGGATGTTGTTCCCTTATTCAAGAAGGGGAGCAGGGATAGCCCAGGAAATCATAGACCAGTGAGTCTTACCTCAGTGGTTGGTAAGTTGATGGAGAAGATCCTGAGAGGCAGGATTTATGAACATTTGGAGAGGTATAATATGATTAGGAATAGTCAGCGTGGCTTTGTCAAGGGCAGGTCCTGCCTTACGAGCCTGATTGAATTTTTTGAGTATGTGACTAAGCACATCAATGAAGGGAGAGCAGTAGATGTAGTGTATATGGATTTCAGCAAGGTGTTTGATAAGGTACCCCATGCAAGGCTTATGGAGAAGGTGAGGAGACATGGGATCCAAGGTGACATTGCAGTGTGGATCCAGAACTGGCTGGCCCACAGAAGGTAAAGAGTGGTTGTTGAAGGGTCGTATTCTGAGTGGAGGTCGGTGACCAGTGGTGTACCTCAGGGATCTGTACTGGGACCCTTACTCTTTGTGATTTTTATAAGTGACCTGGATGAGGAAGTGGAGGGGTGGGTGAGTAAGTTTGCAGATGACACGAAGGTTGGGGGTGTTGTGGATAGTTTGGAGGGCTGTCAGAGGTTACAGCGGGACATAGATAGGATGCAGAGTTGGGCTGAGAAGTGGCAGATGCAGTTCAACCCAGATAAGCATGAAGTGGTTCATTTTGGTAGGTCAAATATGTTGGCGGAATATAGTCTTAATGGTAGGACTCTTGGCAGTGTGGAGGATCAGAGGGATCTTGGGGTCCGAGTCCATAGGACGCTCAAAGCGGCTGCGCAGGTTGACTCTGTGGTTAAGAAGGCATATGGTGTATTGTCCTTCATCAATCGGGGAATTGAATTTAGGAGCTGAGAGGTATTGTTGTAGCTATATAGGTCCCTGGTCAGACCCCACTTGGAGTATTGTGCTCAGTTCTGGTCACCTCACTACAGGAAAGATGTGGAAGCCATAGAGATGGTGCAGAGGAGATTTACAAGGATGCTGCCTGGAATGCGGAGCATGCCTTACGAAAGCAGGTTGAGGGAACTCGGCCTTTTCTCCTTGGAGAGACGGAGGATGAGGGGGGGACCTGATTGAGGTGTATAAGATGATGAGGTATTGATAGGGTAGATAGTCAGAGGCTTTTCCCCAGGGCTGAAATGGTGGCCACAAGAGGACATAGGTTTAAGGTGCTGGGGAGTAGATATAGAAGAGATGTCAGGGGTAAGTTTTTTTACTCAGAGAGTGGTGAGTGTGTGGAAAGGGCTGCTGGAAATGGTGATGGAGGCTGATATGATAGGGTCTTTCAAGAGACTGTTAGATAGGTACATGGAGCTGAGTAAGATAGAGGGCTGTGGGTAAGCCTAGTAATTTCTAGGGTAGGGACATGTTCGGCACAGCTTTGTGGGCCGAAGGGCCTGAATTGTGCTGTAGGTTTTCTATGTTCTATATTCAAAGAAAAAGAAAATAACCCTCACACAATTTTGTTTTAATTTTCCTTTGATTTTTCTCTGGGGTTGCTCTTAACAGAAGCGTGGAGATTAACCTTTAACTGCAGGAAACAGTAAATCAGCCTTACAGAAAGTTGGTATCCCCAAGGCTGGACCTCAGTGACACCATATTCATTGCAGTCACTGGAGGTGCTCAACTGTGCCATCTGTACTACTTCAATGTAAACCAAAATTATATGTCAGCCTTTTGCACGGCAATGAGTGTAAAAAGTGAAGTGAAAGGAAGCCCAGGGTTAAAGCACAAGATGGTCATTTTCCTCAATAACTTCTGATGGGGGGGGGGTCAACCATCACACTTTGTTTTACAGCAGGAGTATCCTGAAGTACCTGTAACCACTTGGTGGGGAAAACACAGCACCAATCCCTTGTGTGACGGCTGATGCCTTGCTGCAGGAGATCGGCATGGGAAATCCAAAGCAACCTGCCCAGTGGTGAGCAGAGTATGCTTTCCATTGAGCTTCTCAGTCTGAATGCCATTTGCAGAATCCAGAATGGCACCAACTTGGCACACCCAGCTTTGCAGTCCCACACACTCTCAGCGAGGTTCTCTCATTCTAAATTTAGGGCTCTGAACAGTAAAAAAGCCAAGCTGAAACCTCACGGAACCCTCTGCTGCTGTTTATAGATCTCTGTAACCAGCACTCTTTGCCATCTATTGAAACTGCAGTTAGAAAGTGAGAAAGTGAGGGAGCGAAGGTGAAATTCCCCAAGAATGCCTTCTGAATACATCACGGAAATACTTCACAAAGAATGACTGGCATTCATCAGATAGTCTTGTTATGCTGGTAGCAAATAACAACTTGGAATTTTCTACCTCATAGGGTAGTGGAGGCTAGATTGCTGGAGATATTTCCTAGTCAGAAACAGGCCCTTTGGCCCACTATGTCCATACATCAAACCCCATGTTTACACCCATCCTATACCTGAACCCATTTTGTTCTCCCCACATTTTCTTCAACTTCCCCCAGATGCTGCCCCTCATCTACACACTAGGGACAATTTTCAGTGGCCAACTAACCTACCAACCTGCACATTTTTGGCATGTGGGAGGAAACTGCAGCACCTGGAGGAAACTCATGTGGCCACCAGGAGAACATGCAAACTCCACACAGACAGCACCCGAGGTCAGGACTGAACAGCTGCACCACCCTAGCTGTGCCACTGTGCTGCTCTAAAGAAACGTAGGTAAGGTCTTGAAAGATTGGGGAATTGAGGGTCTGGGGAACTGGCACAGAAGAGGAGTTGAGGAGCAGATCAGTCATGATCGTATTGAAAGGTGGGACAGGCTTGACGGGCCGAGTGGCCTACTCCTGCTCTTATTTTCTTGAGTCCTTGCACAATATCTTTAAATCTTCAAGGTACTTCAGGGTACTACTATTGTAAAACAAAATGTGACGCTTGAGTCTCATCAGAAGATAGGAACGAAAATGACCAAAAGTTTGATCAGGAAGTTTACTTTAAGGAGAGTCTTAAAGAAGGAAGGAAACAGAGTTATGGAGGTGATCACAGAGTTTAGAAACTGAAGGAACAGCTGCCGATGGTGCTGTGAAGCTTGGGGATGATTAATAGACCACAGGGAGGGTTATAAGGTGAAGGTGACTGCAGTGGAACTAAAATGCTTCAGGAGCAGCACCCAGATGTAGCAGACGGAGTGGATGCAGGGGGGAGGGACAGCCACAGAAATGTTCAAATCCAGGAACTCAACATATCTGCCACGGAATAATGAAAGCACAAAAAACAGAACTGAAATCAGCCTAAAAAGAAGAACTGATGGGTTGTGCTAAAGCTTCTGCTTTTCTCAATGTAACACCCTCACTGGTTTAGCTCTGCAACCTCCTCCAGCTCAACAACTCACACGAACCCTGTCTCTTCCCAGCTCTGGCATGTTGCACATTCCCAGTTCCTCCTCATTCACTCCCTTAACCCATTCATATCTTTGAACAGCAGCGGCGGCAAGTATGAAAAGCCCACCTTCGGCTGCCCACCATCTACACGTCGACTCCAACAGGCAGCTCCGTACAGACCCTTGATATTCCGAACTCGTTGATACAACCTCTCCTTGTGGTGTTGGGGAGTCATGGTGCAGAAGTGACATAATGAAGGATTTCAGTTATGTGATTTCTTCTGCAGCCACAACCCTCCACCACAGGGTCTTGCTGTCCCTCCTAAAACCCAGAAGTGATCGCTATAGCTAATGAGAGCTTTATAAAGCTTTAGCATAGCATCTTTATTTTCTATTCTATGCCACTATTTATAAAGTCAAGGATCCCATGTGTGTCCCCTCCTTTCCCCCCCCAAACAGGAAAACCTCAACCAGTCCTGCCATATTTGAAGGTGTGTGTGAGAGAAAACCCCCAGGTCTTTTTGACGACATTGGTGCCTTCCACACTGTGGACACGTCTATTCCTAGACAACTGGTGAGTGAGAGTCAGTTGTGTCTGCGGAACATCATCACTGTACCTCGTTCTTGTGATACTTCCTCCTCTCATCAACCTTTTCACCCGTTAATGAGCGGTTTCAAAGGCAATTCTTTAACACTAGGTCCGCTGAACTTAATCCTTTTTTAAACCTCAAATCTTTTCTTGGTATAAGGAAGGTCTTAAAGTCCTTCCCCTTTCTTAGCTCTTAATTTCACTTTTGCTAACTGATAGCACGACAGATTTATGGGTCTGTTACAATTGGTGGTTTTGTAGGCAAAACATTCACCACACCAAACTTCCCTTTTAACACCATACTCAGACTAAACCCTTTCAAGACAGGAGGTGAGAAAGTCTATCACCTTTATTGAACCATTAACCTTGTTTCATCTTCTCTCCAAGTCAATGAGCCAGTCAATATTGGGAAAGCAAAGTCATCGTCTCCAGTTGAACTTGCAATCCCAAGCCCTCTTTGTCTTCAAGTCTACCTTTTCCCACATTCATGACAGGATCTGTTTCCGCCCTTCCTCAGCACCACAGCAGCTGAGAGCCCAGGCCATGATTTTGAGACCTGCAGACTCAGTTCTTTCCAATATCCCTGTGGCAAAGCTCCTGATTTTTGACTGCATGAACTTGAGCTCATTCAATACTGTTGTCTGCTTCCTACTTCACCCCAAGCCCCGTTCACTCATCATCCCTGTGCTCACTGACTTCCACTGGATTTTGTTCTGGCGCCCTATTCCTCATAAAAAAAGCTCATCGCTAATTTCAAACCAGACCATAGCTTACATTGCTCTGCAGCCTCCCCCTTCCCGACAATCCTCTGACCACCTCCGATTATACCTCTGGCACAGCACCCAGTCCTTTTGTTCCATCAGCAGCAACCATGGCCTAGGTTCTAACCCACTGTATCACCTTTCTAAACCTCTCTGCCTCCGCTGTCTCTTTCTTCCTTCTAGACTGTCCATGAAAGCAGGAAACCCTCAGGTCAGACAGCATGTGGAAAGCAAAACAGAGTTAATGTTTCAGGACAGAACTCTGACAGAGTCTCGTTCTTCAGATGTTGACTGTTTCTCTTTCCACAGATGCTGCCTGACCTGCTGAGTGTTTCCAGCATTTTCCACTTCTAATTCAGATTTCCAGCATCTGTAGTTTTTTTCTATTTTCATTTGATCTCCATAATAGCTACCTTTTTGACCAAGTGTTTATTATTTTATCCTAATGACTTTGTGTGCTGCCAATTTCTTGGTTGCTTATTCAATTTTTGGAGATCTGAGTCTGTCTGAAAGTTGCGAGTGGAATTGAACACTGTAAATTCATCAGTGAACATCCCTCCATCTGACCTTATAATGAAAGAAAGATCAGCGATGAAGCAGCTGAAGATGCTTGGGACGAGGGCACTTTGCAGAGGAACTGCTATGGTAGTGTCCTGGAACTGGGATAATCAACTTCTAAAAGCATCATCTTTGTGTAAGGTGCGATTGCAACTATTGATGCCAATTCACCTAGTGAGGCCCTTGAGATATCTTCTTACATTAAAAATGTAGTTTGGAGATTAGGTATCCTGTGGCAGTAACTCACTTCCTGACTTCCTAAGGCCACCTACACCAGTTCCACCATCTATCTACAGGGCATGAGCCAGTAGTGTGATGCACAGTTGCCTGGATTAGTGCAGCTCCAACTACACTCATGAAGATTGACCCCATCCAGGCTGAAGTAGCCCGTTTGACTGGCACACCATCCACCACTCTAAACATTCATTTCCTCCACTTCTGGCATACAGTGGCTGCCACGTTGCCATGGTACAGATGTATTGCGGTTACTTGCCCAGGCTACTCCAACAGCACATCCCAAACCTGCAACTATTACCATCAAGAAGGACTAAGGACAGCAAGCACAGGGGAACACTGCCATCTGCACGTTCCCCTCAAGATGTACACCATCCAGACTCCGCACCAACTGTGGGGGCATCTTCACCAGAGGGACTGCAGCAGTTGAAGAAAGGGGCCCACCACCATCTTCACAAGAGTAATTTGGGACAGGCAATAAGTGCTGGTCTGGCTAACAAAGCCCAGGTTCCAAAAGTAAATAAATAAAAAGGTGCCACGCAATTGCATTATTGTATTCTGCTCATCACATTCACACCCTGTTGGCTTTCAACTTTTTTAATTTACCACAGTGGGAAAAGTTATTTAATACTGCAGATGGTTTAATAGGCTGCGTGCAACATTTTTTAAACCACATTTATTCTTTCTATCCAGCGTCAATTGAAAATGCATTGTTAATCTGTGTAAACCTACACCCTAAAGGCAGAGATGCTGCTCACATCTCCTCTCAGTGACCACCTTCATACACCAGGAGACCACAAGTGCAAGTCTGGCTACTCACTTACTAGACACCCTCTCCTCTTCAGCATAACATTTAAATTGCAGCCAATGGGAACAACAACTGGAGTGCTGATCTCTGGCAGAGAGAAGTGCTTGGAACTGTGCAATGCACAGCCACTTATCTCACCTGCCTGTGTCATGTTGATCTAGCAGCTGCCAATGGAAGATCCCAACAAAAAGGAAGGAGGTTGTGGGAAGGTCCTGCAAGGACAACTTTGACAGCTCCCAGGATCAGGTCAGTGGGACAGCTGGAAACATCTTCAATAAAGTTCATTTTTTATTTTTTTTTATCCAGACCTCAGAAGAATGATCTGCACAGATCGATCTCTGAGCTCACCTCCTCTCCACTTGACTACCGCCCCAGTCCCCATCCCAATAACCTCTCAGAAAATAATCAGCAGGTGAAATACAGACCAATAAGATAAAGAAGTGATACACTTTGGGAGATTGAATCTGAAGGCAGAATACAAGGTTAGTAGCAGGACTCTTAGCAGTGTGGAGGAACAGAAGGATCTTGGGGTCCACATCCATAGATCCCGCAAGGTTGCCACACAGGTCGATAGTGTTGTTAAGAAGGCATATGGTGTGCTGGCCTTCATCAGTCGGGGTATTGAGTTCAAGAGCTGTGAGGTAATGTTGCAGCTCTCTAGAACTCTGGTTAGACCACACTTGGAGTATTGTATTCAGTTCTGGTTGCCTCGTTATAGGAAGGATGTGGAAGCTTTAGAGAGGGTGCAGAGGAGATTTACCAGGATGCTGCCTGGATTGGAGAGCTTGAGTGAGCTAGGGCTTTTCTCTTTGGAGAAAAGGAGGATGAGAGGTGACTTAACAGAGGTATACAAGATGATAAGAGGCATAGATTGAGTGGACAGTCAGAGACTTTTTCCCAGGGTGACAATGGCTAACACAAGGGGGCATAATTTTAAGGTGATTGGAGGAAGGTATAAGGGGGATGTCAGAGGTAAGTTGTGGGGGCAGATACATTAGGGACATTTAAGAGGCTCTTAGATAGACACATGAATGATAGAGAAATGGAGGGCTATGTGGGAGGGAAGGGTTAGATAGATCTTAGAGCAGGATAAAATATCGGCACGACATTGTGGGCCAAAGGGCCTGTACTGTGCTGTAATGTTCTATGTAAATGAAAAATTTTAAAAACGTGCAGATGCTGGAAATCTGAAACAAAAACAGAAGATGCTGGAAGCACTCAGCAGGTCAGGCAACATCTGCGGAAAGGGAAACAGTTAATGTTTCAGGCTGAAGATACCTGAAGTGCGAATAGTTTCTCTTTCCACAGAAGCTGTCTAACCTGATGGACATTTCCAGCATTTTCTGTTTATTTTGTGGTGAAATGCACACCATCTTCCTGGATATTTTAAGGACTCTGTGAATCAGTGTGTGGGAGGATTAGTGATTGTTCATGTGAGTTGCACTCTCGCTTCTGCCAGAGATCAGTGAGTGCAAGCCCCTCTCCAGAGACTGGAGCACGTACTCTAGAAGGACACAGGACACCCCAGCGCAGTGCTTCACCTGAAACTACGAGTGTCCATTTCCCTCCTGACCCACTGAGTTCCTCCAGCAGCTTGTTTTTTTTTGCTCCAGATTCCAGCATCTGCAGTCT
This sequence comes from Pristis pectinata, assembly GCF_009764475.1. Lineage (NCBI taxonomy): Eukaryota > Metazoa > Chordata > Chondrichthyes > Rhinopristiformes > Pristidae > Pristis > Pristis pectinata. The sequence continues at coordinate 10,623,925 of NC_067414.1, forward strand.
CTTGTGTCTCCAGCCCTGACAGTGGGCTGTCTTTCAGATGAAATGCTAGAGACAGCCTTGTCTGCCTCTCAAGTAAGTCATCCCATGGCACTCGATAAAGGGAAACTCTCCTCGGCATCTCCCAATATTGATGTTAGTGGGCGATAACTTGGCCTCAGGGGTTCCTGCATTATAACAGTGACCACACATCGGGAGTTGTAAAGTGCTTGGGGACATAGAACACTACAGCACAGTACAGGCCCTTCAGCCCACAATGTTGTGCTGACATTTTATCCTGTTCTAAGATCTATTTAACCCTTCCTTCCCACATAACTCCCTATTTTTCTATCATTCATGTGTCTAAGAGTCTCTTAAATGGGCCCACAACCTCTGCTGGCAGTGCGTTCCACGCACCCACCACTCTGTGTAAAAAAAAACTTACCCCTGCCATATCCCCTATACCTTCCTCCAATCACCTTCAAATTATGACCCTTTGTGTTAGCCATTGTTGCCCTGGGAAAAAGTCTCTGACTGTCCACTCGATCTATGCCTCTTATCATCTTTATCTTTGAGGAACAGGCTTACTTTGCTCCATGTTTATATGGCCATTTACCCCAGGCCTCACAGTCTCACCTCTCTGTCCACTTCCCCCCCCCCACCCCACTCCTAACTGCATGGTGGCTGTCAAACAATTACTAATCCTCCCACAAACCGCTTCACAGGACTGAGGAAGGAGAGTCAGAGTCACACAGGCCGTAAACAGGCCCCCTCGGTCCAACTCATCTACACTGAACACCTAAGCTCGTCCCATTTGCCTGCATTTGGCCCATATCCCTCTAAACCTTCCCTATCTGTGTACTTATCCGAATGCTGTTATTGTACCAGCCTCAACCACTTTCACTGGCAGACATAAGGGATTGCAGATGCTGGAATCTGGAGCAACACACAAGATGCTGGAGGAACTCAGCGGGTCAGGCAGCATCTGTGGGGGGGAAATGGCCTCTCCAGATGAAGGGTCTCCACCCAAACATTGACTGTCCATTTCCCTCCATAGACACTACCTGACCCACTGAGTTCCTCCAGCATTTTGTGTGTTACTTCCTCCGGCAGCTCAGGCACGGTAGTGTAGCGGTTAGTGTAATGTTATTACAGCACCAGCGCCCTGGGTTCAAAGCCGGCCGCTGTCTGTAAGGAGTTTGTGCATTCTCCCCGTGTCTGCGTGGGTTTCCTCCGGGTGCTCCGGTTTCCTCCCACATTCCAAAGACGTAGGGGTTAGGAAGTTGTGGGCATGCTATGTTGGCGCCGGCAGCGTGGCGACACTTGCGGGCTGCCCCCAGAACACTCTACACAAAAGATGCATTTCACTGAGTGTTTCGATGTACGTGTGACTAATAAAGAGATCTGATCCTCACCACCCTCTGTGTAAAGAAGTTGCCCCTCAGGTCCCCTTTAAATCTTTCCCCTCTCACCTTAAACCTAAGCCCTCTAGTTTTATGTTCCCTTTCCCTGGGAAAAAGACGGTGTGCATTCACCCTATGATTTTATACACCTTTATAAGGTCAGCCCTCAAGTCTCCTACGTTCCAAGGAATAAAAGTCCTAGCCTGCCCAACCTCTCCATATAACTCAGTCCCTCGAGTCCCGGTAACATTCTCGTAAATCCCTGCACTCTTTCCAATTTAATGATGTTTTTCCTGTAACAGGGTGACCAAAACCGGACACAATTAGAAAGGAGAAATAAACGAAAGCCGTTCACATTACCTCGTCCAGTCGAATGCATTGGGGCAACTGGGTGTCTTCTGCAGACGAGAGACAACCGCGCCTGTACTCACCTGGGTGAAGTAGAGGTTCATCAAGCTTAAACTGAAGAACTGAAGGCAAACCGGGAAGCAGTAGAGCAGCCAGAAGGGGAAGGGGCCGAGCGAGTTGGCCTGCGCAAAGTCCTCGAAATAAAACGAAAAGAGAATGGTCCTCAGAGCAGCCCAGAGCAAACAGAGGAAGAGGAACACCGTTTGGTAGCTCAGCCTCTTGTGCCGATAGTGCAGAATCAACAGGAGCTGGACGTAGACAAAGGCGAAGAGCAACGAATAAAAGACGGTGTAGGCGATGGTCAGCCCCAGTTTCAGGAGGGAGGGGATGGCTGGGGACAGGGTGGGGAAGAGCCGCGTCTCGCCCTCTCCGTCCATTCCTTTCCTCCGGGCTCGCAGCTCCCTGCAGCCATGGGAGCTCTCGCACCTCAGCTAAACACAACCACTTCCTGCTCCAGGAGACGGGCAGAAGGAGCACATGACCAAGGCAGAAATGATTCACTGCCGGCGCTTGGCGGGGGTGGCTCTGCCCGCGCTGGGGAAGACCCACCCCGGGGCAGAGCCACCGGGCGCAGCTCAGCGGGTCGGGCAGCATCTGTGGAGGGAAGTGGACAATCGACGTTTGGGGCCGGGACCCTTCACCTGGACTGAACTGCCACCCGTGTGCAGGTAAACACAGAAATAAGATGTCTAGGGTACCACGTTCTTCGAGAACATTGCTAAACTGTGGGACTCGTCACTGGAATACACAGAACCATGTGAATTTGTAGTCAGCAGGAGAAGTTATTGTTTGACCTTTTAAGGTTCAGTAATTTTTAAATGATGTGATTAGTGCTCATTATTACCAAGCACCCTCTCTCGCACGGAAAATTAACGGCAGAGTCTCATTCCTTCAAAGTTTTATTATTGTTGGAAATTAATAAAAGTAGAAACAGTTCATGTTATACTTTTTCCACCTCTATTAATCCTACTGTGCGCTACATTCAGGATTAAGGTTACTCCCATACTGTCCATCCACCATATCCACCCCACCCCACCCCATCCCACAGTGGCTGCTCGATCCGCTGAGATCTTCCAGCAGATTGTGTGCTGCTCCAGATCCCAGCATCCGCACTCTCCTGTGTCTCCATGTTTCTCCCATCCACCTCAGCTAACCTCCAAACAACCGTCTGTTCGTCACAGAGAACTCAGATTCAACGTTGGAACCGAATCATTCGGTTCTCCCCGGGCAAACATGTCAGCTGGAAAAAGACTAACAATCGTAAGGCTACAAAGACAGAAGCACAACTCAGCAGTTACTTGTCAAGGCGAGAGACACAAACACCTTCAGGAGAAACCACGTCAACGGGTTATTGACACGTATTTTGTGACAAGGAGATTTTGTGCCTATGTTTCCCCTCGGTGTTGTGGGATGCAAACTTCCACAGGGAGTTGGACCTCGCCGGAGTAATCGGTCCACAGTGGAGCTGAGACTGCAGGAAGGAGAAGTACAGCGGTGTTTCAGGGCTGTAGCCTTGTTCTGAGGCTCCCAGCGTCAAGGGCCAGTGCCCCGCAAACCAGGGACAACATTCACCGAGCGGATCAAAATGGTGAAGTGGAAATGGGTCCTCGGGCGGACACACCAACAACACTTGGAGACCTGCTTCTCAAGTTCTCCCTTCAAGGACAACCTTGCACCCCCCCCCCCCCCCGCGTGTTTTCTTCAATTTCCACCCACCTCCCACGCACACCTCACCCCAGAGGAGGGACTGGGACACACACACAACTGTTTGACCGGATGTGGCAGCTATGAGCTGGAGGTCATGAGATGAAACCGCCAATTCAAGTTGCTGTCATCACACTGGTAACCCTGATGGAGTTCAGTGTTTGTTTCTGGAGCCTGGTGTTGGATTCTATTATGGGCACTGTCACAGGGGCACATTATTGGTATTGGTTTATTATTGTCACTTGTACCGAGGTACAGTGAAAAACTTGTCTTGCATACTGATCGTACAGGTCAATTCATTACCCAGTGCAGATACATCGAGTTAGTACAGAGTGCATTGAGGTAGTACGTTCTCCCCATGTCTGCGTGGGTTTCTTCTGGGTGCTCTGGTTTCCTCCCACATTCCAAAGATGTGCGGTTTAGGAAGTTGTGGGCATGCTATGTTGTCACCGGAAGCGTGGCGACACTTGCGGGCTGCCCCCAGAACACTCTATGCAAAAAGGATGCATTTAAGATTTCTTTACTTCTTTATTAGTCACATGTACATTGAAACACACAGTGAAATACATCTTTTTTGCTTAGAGTGTTCTGGGGGCAGCCCGCAAGTGTCACCACGCTTCCGGCGCCAACATAGCGTGCCCACAACTTCCTAACCCGTACGTCTTTGGAATGTGGGAGGAAACCGGAGCACCCGAAGGAAACCCACACAGACACGGGGAGAACGTACAAACTTCTTACAGACAGTGGCCAGAACTGAACCCGGGTCGCTGGTGCTGTAAAGCGTTACGCTAACCGCTATACTACCGTGTTTCGATGTACATGTGACTAATTAAGAAATCTTATCTAGTACCAGTTAAGAAAAAACAATAACAGAATACAGAGTAAAGTGTCACAGCTACAGGGGAGTGCAGTGCAGGTAGACAATAAGGTGCAAGGTAGATTGTGAGGTCAAGATTTGGCAGGATGCAGGAAGAGTTTGGCGGATGTGCTCAGAGCCTCCTCACGGAATTTACCCACTGATTCCTGGGAATCTCTAGCTCAGCACCACTCAAAGGGAAGAAGAGCATTGGGGGTGATACTGAGAAACTCTGGTCCATGCCCTGTGTAAACAGTGAGAGGAGTTCACCACCTCACAGACCACCCACCCATCTGTCCCAGTGGGAACCTCCTCCCCCACCTGGGGAAGGGTCTGTGATTCTCATAATGGCCTCATCAGCAAACTCCAGGAAGCCGGGGTGGAAGCAAGTCGTCCTCGATCCCAAGGGACTGCCTCAGGAGTCTGATAAGGAAGAAAGTTCCAAGTCTGATCTGTACCCGACCTTCCGACCTTGGGGAAATGTGCTTCATTGGTCCTGAGCTGAGGATGAGAAAATTCCAGCATTCCTATTGGCAGGAGAGAAACTCAATCCTATTTGTCTTCCATTTACTGGAAATACTTGGGCCCCAAAGCCCAGAGGTCAGTGATTGGCCTGCCCGGTGCTCAGTGCTCACTGAATCGGAAAGCCTTCTGTATTCACACAGGGGATATGGGTACCTCGGCGAGTCCAGCCTTTAATCCCCTTCCTAATTTCCCTCGAAAAGGTGACAGCTTTCTTCTGGGAACTTGCAGTTCAAGTCCCACTCTAGAACTGAGCACGTACCCAGCTGCATACCTGGAGACTGTTGTGCTGCTCAAGATAACACCTTTAAAATGGGACCTTGTCCTCTCACGCAGGTGGGATTACAATTTCTCAGTGTTTTATTTGAAGAGGAGCAGGGGCCAAACACTCGGTATCCGAGTCAATAACTAACCCCTAACTGCAGTCACAGAGCTGATGTGGAGCAGTAGGGGTAGGGTGCCAGTGACGTGGAGCCCCAAAATTTCCTGTAGGCGACTTGCTGCAACCAGCTACATGATTAACACATTGTTTCCGGTCTCACAACCTGTTGGGCATGTATGTTGACCCAATTCACCTCCAGATTTTAAAGGCACATTGTAAGCCAAATGTTTGATGGGTCCTGGAACTGGCTGCACTATTCAATTTAGTCAGAAGATAATGGACTCTTGACCTCACAATCTACCTCACAATGACCGTGCACCTCATTGTCCACCTGCACTGTACTTTCTGTGTAGCTGTGACATTTTACTCTGCATTCTGCCTCAATGCACTGTGTCATGAATTGATCTGTATGAACGGTATGCAAGACATATGGCAATAAGAAACCAATTCCAACTCCAAAACAAAAGATGGACAGCAGACAAACCTTCCCAAAATTCAGTGACTCTTTGCTGGGTCACGTGTAAAGCACTGTATGAGAATATTATATCCACTGCTGCCCGGAGGTTGGCTGCTGGTGGCACCTAGAGGCATGGCAGGAGACTGCCACAACATTGATCATCAATCATTCAATGTCTCAAGTGCTTTAATGACCTCATCAGGTCAGGAAAGGTGAGCACACCGGCACTACATCCTGATATTATTTAAGCACTGCAACCTCTCCTCTTAAATTTATTCCAGCATATCACTTCTTACACCAACTTACTTTGAAGTTGCACCAAACCCCTCTGTGTCTGCACCTGCTCAGGGATCATGTTCAACGCCTTGTTACGATACATCATGCCACATCATATTTCCTTACAACATAGGAGGCCATTCAGCCCATAGAACAATCCTATTCCCCCACTAACTTTTCCTGTAACCTATTCTCCCCACATTCCCATCAACTCCTGCCAAGTTCTAACACCAACTTACACTCTGGGTAATTTACATTGACTAATTAACCTACCAAACTGCATGCCACTCTTGATGTGGGAGAAAACTAGAGCACCTAGAGAGGGCAAACAGCCCGAAGATGGTGCCAGGTGGAGCAAATTCTGCAGGGGGAGATAAAGGGTGGAGCAGTGGCCCACCTGGGAGGTGAAGGCTCCCTCTGACACACTGCACTCCTTCGCAACATTGACTTCACCCCTCTAGCACACACTGACCTCGCCAGCACTGTCAGAATCAGGTTTATTATCACTGACATATGACATGAAATTTGTTGTTTTGTGGTAGCAGTACAATGCAAAGACATAAAATCTATAAATTACAAAAATAAATAAAAGTGCAAAAAAAGGAAGAATGAGGCAGTGTTCATGGGTTCATGGACCCTTCAGAAATCTGATGGCAGAGGGGAAGAAGCTGTTCCTGAATCACTGAGTGTGGGTCTTCAGGCTCCTGTACCTCCTCCCCGATGGTAGTAACGTGAAGAGGGCATGTCCTGGGTGGCAAGGGTCCTTAATGATGGATGCCACCTTCATGAGGCACCGCCTTCTTCATGTCCTCAATGGTGGGAGGGTTGTGCCCGTGATGGAGCTGGCTGAGTCTACAACCCTCTGCAGCCTCTTGCAATCCTGTGCATTGTTGGCTCCATACCAGGCTGTGACGCAACCAGTCAGAATGCTCTCCACCGTACATCTGCAGAAATTTGTAAGAGCCTTTGGTGACAAATTTCCTCAATCTCCTAACGAAGTAGAGCTGCTGGCGTGCCTTCTTCATGCTTGCATCTATGTGTTGGGCCCAGGATAGGTCCTCCAAGATGTTGATGTCCAGGAACTTGAAGCTGCTCACCCTTTCCACCGCTGACCCCTCAATGAGGACTGGTGTGTGTTCTCCCGACTTCCCTTTCCTGAAGTCCACAATCAGTTCCTTGGTCTTGCTGACAGGTTGTTGCCAACGCCACTCAACCAGGTTGTTGCCAACGCCACTCAACCAGCCGATCTATCTCACTCCTGTACGCCTCCTCATTGCCATCTGAGGTTCTACCAACAGTGGTGTCATTGGCCAATTTATAGATAGTCAACGTCTGGCACAATTGTTGGACCCTTGTGTCACACTAACTGCAGCCCCCAGCACAACCTTGGCACTGTTGGGTGCACTGACCCTCCACTGACTGGCACACTGACTATCCCTCAGAACATTGAAGGCACCGCTCTGGCATGTCAAATCTCAAGTGATCCCACTGTACCGGAAGGTAGCTAATGTATCATCACTGTTCAAGAAAGGAGAGAGATGTTAGTGAGTTATAGACCAGTAAGCTGAAGTTAGGGGTCAATAAAATGATTCAGTACATTATTGCAAATGCCCAGAACACTCTACGCAAAGATGCATTTCACTGTGTGTTTTGATGTACATCTGACTGATGAAGATACCTTATCTTTTCTTAAAATGGTACCAGGACACTTACAAAATCGTAATATGATTAAGCAGAGCCAACGTGGTTTTATGAAAAGAAATAATGTTTGACAAATCTAATAGGTTTTCTTGAGGATGTAACTGACAGGATGGATAAATTGCAAACACTGGGATCTCAATTTTTTCTATTTTCAATAGCACTCAGAAGGTAACCGCAAAATAAAGTCCTTATGGGTTCAGAGTAATAGGGCTGGAAAGCAATTGAAAATAATTCCCAGTTAATCATAATATTAATCATATTCTGAAGCAATAATGAAATAGCCACATTTATGAACCATGCAAAAGTAAACCATGATATCTTGAGGCAGAAGAGGAAGAACAAGTGACTGGAGGGTGGGCAGTGAATGACTTTCAATCAAAGTCCAAGTGTCTAATCTGGACACATGCCCAAGAGAGGCCAAGCTTTCCCTGCACCTCCCCTGCACCTTTCTCTTCCCGCATCTTCCTTCATCTCAGATCCCTTATACAATGAGATGGACTATGACCTCACGATCTACCTTGTTGTGACCTTGCACCTTATTGCACTGCACTTTTGCTGTAGCTGTGACACTTTACTCTGTACTGTTATTGTTTTTACCTGTACTACCTCAATGCACTCTGTACTAACTCAATGTAACTGCACTGTGTAATGAATTGAACTGTACGATTGGTTTGCAAGACAAGTTTTTCACCGTACCTCGGAACAAGTGGTAATAATAAACCAATACCAATACATAAAAAGTGCTGGAGGAACTCAGCAGGTCAGGCAGCATCTTCTCTCTTTCTCTCTCATAGACAAATGTGAGGTGTTGACATCGAAACATGTAAAACTCTAAGAAGGCTTGACTAGGATGACACCCAGGGCTGCCTTCTTCTGACTGGAGTTACTGGTTCTTGGGGAGAACAGCCACATGCTAAAACGTTGGCCATTTAGGACTAAGGCAGAGAGAAATTTTGTCACAGAGAACAGTTTTCGGTTTAGAAATCTCTGCCGGCAGGATGTGGGGTTTTTGCCATTGAGTGTATACAAAACAATGGGTTTTGTGTGTTGAAGGGGATCAGGTAAAGTCAGGGTCAAGCTGATTGTGGTTGAGGTTAACCATGATCTTATTTAATTGGGTTCAGGCTTGAGAGCCTGTGGCTAATCCTGGTCCTTCCTTGTGTTCTTATGTTCTTAATCTGCAACTGAACTTTCAATGCCAGATTTGGAAATCCAAAACAGTGCACTAATGAAAGTGAAAGCCATCTCCTGCCACCTACCACACTCGGCGAGATAATATCATCAAAACTTGTGCAGCCGATGAGGCATAAATTAACCAGCAGGGGTCATCAGTGAGTGGGGTGGTCATGCCTGCAGTTCCACAGAGATCCAACAGAGACCGTCCAGTTACAGCTTGGAGCAGCCACCACAATCTCCTAAGAATATCAGAACACAAGAAAATAGAAAATGGGAGCAGGAGTAGGACACTCGGCCCCTCGAGCCTGCCCTTCCATTCAATATGTTCATGGCTGATCTGCCCCAGGCCTCATCTCTTCTTCTGTGCCAGTTTCCTAAGCCCTCAATTCCCACCCAATCTTTCAAAAATGCATCTACCTTCTCTTTAAGTGCCCCCAATTATCCAGCCCCCCCCCAAACCTCCGGGGTGGAGAATCCCTGAAAAGAAGTTCCTATGCTCCTTAGTTTTAAGTTACTGCTCCCTAATCCTGTGACTATATTTCCTCATAAGCCTGCATCTAATGTTCTTAAATAAGTGTGTGTCTGTACAAGACAGATACAGATATAAAACATCTTTATTATAAGATCTTTATTAGTCACATGTACATTGAAACACACAGTGAAATACATCTTTTGCGTAGTGATTTTGGGGGGCAGCCCGCAAGTGTCGCCACGCTTCCGGCGCCAACATAACATGCCCACAACTTCCTCACCCGTACGTCTTTGGAATGTGGGAGAAAACCGGAGCACCCGGAGGAAACCCATGCAGACTCGGGGAGAAATGTACAAACTCCTTACAGACAGTGGCCGGATTTGAACCCGGGTCGCTGGCACTGTAAAGCATTGTGCTAACCACTATGCTACCATGCCGTCCACAGCACTGGACAGGCCATTCGGCCCACGATGTTGTGCCGATCTCGATGCCAATTTATACAACTGCTGCTGGAAGGTCATCAACTCGGTGAAAGACGCTCTTTGGTCTGCCTGAGACTTGTTGGTCTTCCAGCACTGCGAGATGTCTATAGGGGAATGCTGCCGGCTGGCACATTCCAGGCTGCAGGACTACGTGCTGAGGGACGCACTGAAGCTGGGTGCAGCCAACACAAAGGCTCGGTGGGAAAGGACTACAGTTTAGGGTTCTTCTGCCACTGGAGGGGGGGGGGGACAGGCGAGAAAGCCCCTAAATATTGTAAATACGGGACCGGGTAGCTTCCAGGGAGCCACATGTGTGGCATTGGTGCTTTGTTTTTATATATATAAAAAAGTAACACTAATGATTGATCTGTACAAGAATGTAAAGGTTTGCACTGTTTTGTAATTGTATATGAGGACTGGTGTGTGTTCTCCCGACCTCCCTTTCCTGAAGTCTACAATCAGTTCCTTGGTCTTGCTGACGATGAGTGCGAGGTTAATAAAATTTATACTAAATGTCCTCCTCCTGTGTATCATCCACATCCCTCCATTCCCTTCATATTCAAGCGGAAGTGGTAGATGTGGGTTCAATTGTGTTTGGATAGGTACACGGATGGGAGGGGTTTGGAGGGATATGGCCCGGGTGCATCTAGATGGGACTGGGCAGAAGATCAGGTCGGCATGGACTAGATGGGCCGATGGGTCTGTTTCTGTGCTGTAGTGCTCTATGACTCTATGTATCTATCTAAAAGCCTCTTAAACTCCACTAAATGCTTGCTTCCACTACTGCCCCAGTAACCTATTCTGGCACCTACACTCTCGTCCCTCACGTCACCTTACAAATGATAAATGACAAAACAAAATCTGCGTCTTTTCAAATATTTGTACATCTGGCTGATAATTGAGAAATTGGTGCAATATTTGACTCTGTATTAGTTAAATGTGTTAGAGGTGTTGAAATTAAGCATGCTGTAAGATTAAACCTAAAGGAAGGGGTGATGGATGTATTAAATTAAACACTGAGCATATCTTTTCCAACAGGAAAAGCTGACCTTGGGGGAAAAGCTGACCTTGGGGGAAAATTTAATAACTACCTACAGGACTTAAGATAAAAAGACAGGCAGGAGGATAATGCCACAGGCTGACTATTCATTTATCTGCAATAAATAAATGCCCAATAGCCAGTTTAGCACAAATTCCTCACTTCTAAAATGCTGCCTTTGGTCTGGAATACTTACAAGTAAAATACTGCCAGGATTTTAGGTTAGATGTGGGGAAAATGTTTTAGAGAAGACCTATAATTTGACAACTTAGGTTGGTTAGATAATTATTACTTCAAAAAATTGTGATTTATGACTTGGGTTTATTGAACCTGACTCACATAGTAAGGCTTTACTACTGTAAAAAAGAGGGTTTCTAGCATTTTGAACTCATTTGATCATGGTTGCTCAGGAGAGATTGTCAAATGTTCAATTCTTACATATTGCCCTTTACTATTTATTAAGGGATCAATAGCTAATCCAATATATCACTTCCATAGTGATGATGTATCATTAGTAAAATAGATTACAGTAAATTTAATTTTCATTTAATGACCCAGAATTTGTACATAACAGTGAGCTAAACATTCCTGTGGAACACTGAATCGGAACCAGGAAACTGTCAATTAGAACAGTTAATTCAATGTAAAATCATACCCAGAAAGCAAAATAAAGACAGGTAAAAGGCTAGGATTAATAGAGAGATAAGAGGGAGGTGGAAAAAGTAAAACGTAAATTATTTCTACTTTTATTAATCTCCAACAGTAATTAAACTTTGAAAGAATGAGACTCTGCAGTTAATTTTCTGTGCCAGAGGGGGTGCTTGGTAAGACTTACACTAATCAAATCGTTAAGAAATGACTTGACCTGAAAGGGTCAAACAATAACTTCTTCTGCTGAGTTTATTCCATGTAATGCAAGTACAAATTCACATTATTCTGTGTATTTCAACGGCGAGTCTCTCAGTCACAAACAGTTTTAGCAAAGCTTCTCAAAGAACATGGTACCTCAGACATCTTATTTCTGTGTTTACCTGCACACATAAGATAAGATATAAGATCTCTTTATTAGTCACATGTACATCGAAACACACAGTGAAATACATCCTTTGCGTAGAGTGTTCTGGGGGCAGCCCACAAGTGTCGCCACATTTCCGGCGCCAACATAGCATGCTCATGACTTCCTAACCCATATGTCTTTGGAATGTGGGAGGAAACCGGAGCACCCGGAGGAAACCCACGCAGACACGGGGAGAACGTACAAACTCCTTACAGACAGCGGCCGGAATTGAACTCGGGTTACTGGCGCTGTAAAGCATTATGCTAACCGCTTACGAAGGGTCTGGACCCAAAATGTCGACTGTCCATTTCCCTCCACAGATGCTACCTGACCTGCTGAGTTCCTCCAGCATCTTGTGTGTTGCTAATGGTCTATTTACCCTTTAATAATGTTGACCATTGATAACTTCACCATTAAAATTGCAGCCAAGTCCAGCCAATGTATGTTTTGTCATTCTCAGGATGTGGACTGTGGCTAATGTCTATTGCCCATCCTGAGAAAGTAGAATTGACTTCCTTCCTGAGCTGCTGTAGGCCACGTTGTGTTTCGTCAGTAATTTGCCAGGCCACTTCTGCAGACAGTTGAGAGTTAACCGTGTCAATGTGGAATTGATTCAAAGATCATAAAATCAAATAGCAATGCAACACAGAAACCAGCCATTGTGTCGATGCCAGATCTTTGAAAGAGCTCTCCAGTTAGTTGCCCCTTACCTCTGGTTTTTCTCCACAGCAGCAAATGTTTCCTTTTTAATTATTTATCCAGTTTCCTCTTGAAAGTTATTATTGAATTTGCACAACAACTCAAAGTGCAGACATTATTCCCCATGTTCACCTCTGGTTCCTTTGCCTATCACCTCACATCTGTGGTTATCGGCCTTTCTGTCACCGTAAACAATTTCTCTGTATTTATTTCATCAAAACCCGTCGAGGTTTTGAACATCTCCCTTAAACCCTTCTGTTCTAAGAACAATAAACCCGTTTCTCCTGTCCTTCCACGTAGAGCAAATTTTTGATCCTGGATCTGTTTACTCATCCTGTCCTAGGTGGTGACATCCTTCAAGTGCAGTGGGAAGAACTGGCCACACACACCACTGCTGGAACCTGACCAGTGTTACTGGAATTGGTTTATTATTGTCACTTGTACCGAGGTACAGTGAAAAACTTGTCTTGCATACCGTTCGTACAGAACAATTCATTACACAGTGCATTGAGGTAAAGCAATACCAGAATGCAGAATAAAGAGTGGTAATTCTTAGAGACATAGAATTTAGATTTAAAACTAGGCACGGTAGCATAGTGGTTAGCATAATGCTTTACAGCGCCAGTAACCCAGGTTCAAATCCGGCCGCTGTCTGTAAGGAGTTTGTACATTCTCTCCGTGTCTGCGTGGGTTTCCTCCGGGTGCTCCGGTTTCCTCCCACATTCCAAAGACGTACGGGTTAGGAAGTTGTGGGCATGCTATGTTGGCACCAGAAGTGTGGCAACACTTGCGGGCTGCCCCCCAAAAATCACTACGCAAAGGATGTATTTCACTGTGTGTTTTGATGTACATGTGACTAATAAAGATCTTATCTTATCTTGAAAGAGTAGAATGATTATAATAGAAGTAATGAGCGGATCTTCAGAGAGCCGCTTGCGATGAGCTGCCACGCTCTGGCGCCATCATTCCCCAGAGTTTATAACATCGTGGTGAGATTTCCTTGCATTTGCACTCAGTGACACTATTTATAAAGCCATGCTTTTCTTACAGTCCTTTCAACCTATCCCAACATCTTCAAAACACTTGTGTCCGTACACCCCCAGGCATCACAGTCACTGAAGCCACTTTACAACTAAACCATTTCATTTTTTATTCATCTGTCCTAATATTGCCTTAGTTGGCTCATTGTCATATGGGATTTGCTGGACATTTTTCTATGCTACGATAACATTGCTGCTGTACATGTTCAAGCTGAAGGTTAAGGATGAGGTGCTGTAGGTTCAGGCTTGAAACTCTTGCTCCATACAAGTGGTTCAGGCAAGGGAACAGTAAGCAGAAATGTCGTATTTGAAGTGGATGTGAAAATAAGCATACAATACAGTCTAGTGTTTAGTTCTTGCAAATAATTGGGACAATCACAGAGCTTTAGAGAGATACAGCATGGAACCAGCCCATCAAGTCCACACCGACCACCCACTTACACCAATCCTACATTAATCCCATTTTATTCTCCCCACATTCTCATCAACTTCCCCGGATTCTACCACTCACCCCCACACTAGTGGTAATTTACAGTGGCTAATTAACCTACTAACTCGCATGTCTTTGAGGTTTGGGGGAAACCCCATGCATTCTCTGGGAGAACGTGCACACTCCACACAGACAGCACCCAAAGTCAGGACTGAACCCAGATCGCTGGTGCTAGTACACCAACCTTGAATAGAATATCCATTTATAAAACACCTTTCAAGATAACAAACACAACTAGAGCTGAAAGGTGTGCACATGCTCTCTGGAGTACTTTTGCTAGTTTCTGTCAGAACATAGAACACTACAGCACAGTACAGGCCCTTCAGCCCACGATGTTGTGCCGACATTTTATCTTGCTCTAAGATCTATCTAACCCTTCCCTCCCACATAGCCCTCCATTTTTCTATCATTCATGTGGCTATCTAAGAGTCTCTTAAATGTCCCTAATGTATCTGCCTCCACAATCTCTGCAGGCAGTGTGTTCCACACACCCACCACACTCTGTGTAAAAAAACTTACCTCTGACATCCCCCTTATACCTTCGTCCAATCACCTTAAAATTATACCCCCTTGTGTTAGCCATTTTCGCCCTGGGAAAAAGTCTCTGACTGTCCACTCGATCTATGCCTCTTATCATCTTGTACACCTCTAATCAAGTCACCTCCTTCTCTCCAAAGAGAAAAGCCCTAGCTCACTCAACCTATCCTCATAAGACATGCTCTCCAATCCAGGCAGCATCCTGGTAAATCTCCTCTGCACTCTCTCTAAAGCTTCCACATACTTCCTATAATGAGGCGACCAGAACTAAACACAATACCCCAAGTGTGGCCTGACCAGAGTTTTATAGAGCTGCAATGTTACCTGGCAGCTCTTGAACTCAATACCCCGACTAATGAAGGCTAACACACCATACACCTTTTTAACAACCCTACCAACCTGCGCGGCAACCTTGAGGGATCTATGGACAGGAACCCCAAGATCCCTCTGTTCCTCCACACTGCTAAGAGTCCTGCCATTAACCTTGTATTCTGCCTTCAAATTCAATCTTCCAAAGTGTATCACTTCACACTTTTCCTGGTTGAACTCCATCTGCCACTTCTCAGCCCAGCTCTGCATCCTGTCAATGTCCTGTTGCAATCTACAGCAACCTTCTACACTATCCACAACACCACCAACCTTCATGTCATCTGCAGACTTATTAACCCACCCTTCCACATCTTCATCCAAGTCATTGATAAAAATCACAAAGAGCAGGGGTCCCAGAACAGATCCCTGTGGAACACCACTGGTCTCTGACCTCCAGGCAGAATACGCTCCATCTACCACCACCCTCTGTCTTCTATGGGCGAGCCAATTCTGAATCCACACAGCCAAGTTTTCCTGGATTCCATGCCTCCTGACTTTCTGAATGAGCCTTCCCTGAGGAACCTTATCAAACACCTTACTAAAATCCATGCACACCACATCCACTGCTCGACCTTCATTGATGTGCTTTGTCACATCCTCAAAGAATCCAATCAGACTCATGAGGCACGACCTGCCCCTCACAAAGCCATGCTGACTGTCTCTAATCAGCCTATGCTTCTCTGAATGCCCATAAATCCTGTCTCTAAGAATCTTCTCCAGTAATTTTCCCACCACTGAAGAAGATTCACTGGCCTGTAATTCCCAGGGTTTTCCCTACTCCCTTTCTTGAACAAAGGAACAACATTTGCCACCCACCTGGCACTACTCCTGTGGCCAGTGAGGACGCAAAGATCATTGCCAAAGGCACAGCAATCTCTTCCCTCGCTTCCCGTAATAACCTTGGATATCTCCCGTCTGGCCCGTGACTTAACAATCCTAATGTTTTTCAAAACTTTCAGCACATCCTCTTTCCTCATGTCAACATGCCCCAGCGTATCAGCCTGTCGTACGCCATCCTCACAAACGTCAAAGTCTCTCTCACTAGTGAATACTGAAGCAAAGTATTCATTAAGGACCTCCCCTACCTCTTCTGACTCCAGGCACGTTTCCTCTTTTATCCCTGATCGGTCCTACCCTCACTCTAGTCATCCTCCTATTCTTCACATATGTGTAGAACACCTTGCGGTTTTCTTTAATCCTACTCGCCAAGGCTTTCTCATGCCCCCTTCTAGCTCTCCTAAGTCCATTCTTGAGCTCCCTCCTGGCTACCTTGTAGCTCTCCAGAGCCCTGTCTGATCCAGGCTTTCTAAACGTTTGGAAAGCTTCTTTCTTCCTCTTGACAAGGTATTCTACATCTCTTATCAACTTCACTCTACCATCCTTACCCTGCCTCAATGGGACAAACCTATCCGGAACCCCATGCAAATATTCCTTGAACAACCTCCACATTTCCACTGTGCACTTCCCCAAGAACATTTATGCTCCCAATTTACGCTCCCAAGTTTCTGCCTAATAGCATCATAATTCCCCCTCCCCCAATTAAATACTTTCCCATATTGTCTGCTCCTATCCCTCTCCAAGGCTATGGCAAAGGTCAAGGAGTTATGGTCACTATCTCACTATCTCCAAAATGCTCTCCCACCGAGAGATCTGAAACATGATCAGGCTCATTGCCTAGAACCAGGTCCATCTTTTCTCCATATAGAACAATCCATGCATAGTTTTCAGTGGAGTTTGTTCCAGAATGTGTGTGGCCAGTGTTGGGACATTTTACCTATAGGCCGGAGTTACCATGTGGAACGTAGGTCTGTGTGTGGTCGGAGCCAGGAATGCGGGGACGTGTGCAGCCTGAGCCAGGGTCAGGAACGGGGCCAGTTGTGCAACCAGAGGTTGGGCAGAGGGCCAGTGTGCAGCTGGGTTCAGGAGGTGGAGACTGGAGAGTAAGAGGGAGGGTGAATCAGGGTGGCGTAGAAGAGGAAATGAAGTGAGGAGGGAGTTAGTCAAGGGTATTGGTATTGGTTTATTATTGTCACTTGTACCAAGGTACAGTGAAAAACTTGTCTTGCATACCAATCGTACAGGTCAATTCATTGCACAGTGCAGTTACATTGAGTTAGTACAGAGTGCATTGAGGTAGTACAGGATAAAAACAGTAACAGAATACAGAGTAAAGTGTCACAGCTACAGGGAAGTGTATTGCAGGTAGACAATAAGATGCAAGGTCACAACAAGGTAGATTGTGAGATCAAGAGTCCATCTCATCATATAAGGGAACCATTCAATAGTCTCATCACCGTGGGATAGAAGCTGTCCTTGAGCCTGGTGGAATGTGCCCTCAGGCTCCAGTATCTTCTGCCTGATGGGAGAGGAGAGAAGCGAGAATGACCAGGGGTGGGTGGGGTCTTTGATTATGCTGGCTGCTTCACCAAGGCAGGGAGAGGTATTGACAGAGTCCATGGAGGAGAGACTGGTTTCCATGACGCGCTGGGCTCTGTCCACAACTCTAGAACATAGAACATAGAAAAACTACAGCACAATTCAGGCCCTTTGGCCCACAAAGCTGTGCCGAACATGTCCCCACCCTAGAATTTACTAGGCTTACCCATAGCCCTATATTTTACTCAGCTCCATGTACCTATCCAAAAGTCTCTTGAAAGACCCTATCGTATCCGCCTCCACCACCGTTGCCGGCAGCCCATTCCACACACTCACCACTCTCTGAGTAAAAAACTTACCCCTGATATCTCCTCTATATCTACTCCCCAGCACCTTAAACCTGTGTCCTCTTGTGGCCACCAATTCAGCCCTGGGGAAAAGCCTCTGACTATCTACCCTATCAATACCTCTCATCATCTTATACACCTCTATCAGGTCCCCCCTCATCCTCCGTCTCTCCAAGGAGAAAAGGCTGAGTTCCCTCAACCTGCTTTCATAAGGCATGCTCCGCATTCCAGGCAGCATCCTTGTAAATCTCTGCACCCTCTCTATGGCTTCTACATCTTTCCTGTAGTGAGGCAAACAGAACTGAGCACAATACTCCAAGTGGGGTCTGACCAGGGACCTATATAGCTGCAACAATACCTCTCGGCTCCTAAATTCAATTCCCCAATTGATGAAGGACAATACACCATATGCCTTCTTAACCACAGAATCAACCTGCGCAGCCGCTTTGAGCGTCCTATGGACTCGGACCCCAAGATCCCTCTGATCCTCCACACTGCCAAGAGTCCTACCATTAATACTATATTCCGCCAACATATTTGACCTACCAAAATGAACCACTTCACACTTATCTGGGTTGAACTGCATCTGCCACTTCTCAGTCCAACTCTGCATCCTATCTATATTCCTCTGTAACCTCTGACAGCCCTCCAAACTATCCACAACACCCCCAACCTCCGTGTCATCCGCAAACTTACTCACCCACCCCTCCACTTCCTCATCCAGGTCATTAATAAAAATCACAAAGAGTAAGGGTCCCAGTACAGATCCCTGAGGTACACCACTGGTCACCGACCTCCATTCAGAATACGACCCTTCAACAACCACTCTTTGCCTTCTGTGGGCCAGCCAGTTCTGGATCCACACTGCAATGTCACCTTGGATCCCATGTCTCCTCACCTTCTCCATAAGCCTTGCATGGGGTACCTTATCAAACGCCTTGCTGAAATCCATATACACTACATCTACTGCTCTCCCTTCATTGATGTGCTTAGTCACATCCTCAAAAAATTCAATCAGGCTCGTAAGGCAGGACCTACCCTTGACAAAGCCATGCTGACTATTCCTAATCATATTATACCTCTCCAAATGTTCATAAATCCTGCCTCTCAGGATCTTCTCCATCAGCTTACCAACCACTGAGGTAAGACTCACTGGTCTATAATTCCCTGAGCTATCCCTGCTCCCCTTCTTGAATAAGGGAACAACATCCGCAACCCTCCAATATTCTGGAATCTCTCCCATCTCCATCGATGACGCAAAGATCATCGTCAGAGGCTCTGCAATCTCCTCCCTCGCCTCCCACAGCAACCTGGGGTACATCCCATCCGGTCCCGGCGACTTATCTAACTTGACGCTTTCCAAAAGTTTCACCAACACTTCTTTTCTAATATCTACATGCTCAAGCTTTTCAGGCCGCTGCAAGTCCCCACTACAATCCCCTAGATCCTTTTCCATAGTGAATACTGATGTAAAGTATTCATTAAGTATCTCCGCTATTTCTTCTGGATCCATATACACTTTCCCACTGCTGCACTTGATAGGCCCTATCCTTTCGCATCTCATCGTCTTACTCTTCATATACTTGCAGAATGCGTTGGGGTTTTCCTTAATCCTGCCCGCCAAGGCCTTCTCATGTCCTCTTCTGGCTCTCCTAATCTCTTTCTTAAGTTCCTTCCTTTTGGCCTTGTACTCTTCCAGATCTCTACCATTACCTAGCTCTTTGTACCTTTTGTATGCTTTTCTTTTCCTTTTGACTAGATTTATTATAGCCTTCATACACCACGGTTCCTGTATCCTCTTGTGACTCCCGTCTCATTGGAACATGTCTATGCAGAACTCCACACAAATACCCCCTGAATATTTGTCACATATCTTCCGTACTTTTCCCAGAGAACATCTGTTCCCAATTTAATCTTCCAATTTCCTGCCTGAAAGCCTTTACTCCAAGTAAACGCCTTTCTAGTCTGTCTGTTCCTATCTCTCTCCAGTGCTAACGTAAAGGAGATAGGATTATGATCACTATCACCAAAATGTTCACCCACTGAGAGATCTGACACCTGACCAGGTTCATTTCCCAATATCAAATCAAGCACAGCCTCTCCTCTTGTAGGTCTATCTACATACTGTGTCAAGAACCCTTCCTGAACACACCTAACAAACTCCACCCCATCTAAACCCCTCACTGTCTGGAGATGCCAGTCGATGTTTGGGAAATTAAAATCCCCCATCACAACAACTCTGTTATTCTCACACCTTTCTAGGATCTGCTTCCCTATCTGCTCCTCAATAACCCTGTCACTATTGGGCTGCCTATAAAAAACACTCAGTAAAGTTATCGATCCCTTCCTGTTCCTAACCTCCACCCACAGAGACTCCGTCGACAATCCCTCCACAACGTCCACCTTTTCCGCAGCCGTGACACTATCTCTGATCAACAGTGCCACTCCCCCACCTTTTTTGCCTCCCTCCCTGTCCTTCCTGAAACATCTAAAACCCAGCACTTGAATCAACCATTCCAGCCCCAGAGCCATCCAAGTCTCTGTAATGGTCACCACATCATAGCTCCAAGTATCGATCCAAGCTCTAAGCTCATCCGCCTTGTCCACAACACCCCTTGCGTTAAAATAGACACATCTCAAGCCTGTCTGAACACTTCCCTTCTCTATCACCTGCCTATGGTACTTACTCCTAGCCTCCTCTATTTGAGAGCCAAACACCTCTTCCCCAGTCTCTCCAGTACGGATCCCATCCCCCAACAATTCGAGTTTAAACTCTCCCCAGTAGCCTTAGCAAACCTCCCCGCCAGTATGTTGGTCCCCCGGGATTAAAGTGCAACCCGTCCTCTTTGAACAGGTCATACCTGCCCCAAAAGAGGCCCCAATGATCCAGAAAACTGAATCCCTGCTCCTTACTCCAATCCTTCAGCCATGCATTTAACCTCCTCTTCATTCTGTTCCTATACCTACTGTCACTTAGCACAGGCAGTAATCCGGAAATTACTACCTTTGAGGTCCTGCCTCTCAACTTCCTTCCTAATTCTCTATAGTCTCTTTTCAGGACCTCATTCCTTTCCCTACCTATGTCGTTGGTACCAATATGTACCACGACCTCTGGCTGTTCTCCCTCCCCCTTCAGGTATCTTGGACGCGATCTGAAACATCCCGGACCCTGGCACCTGGGAGGCAAACTACCTTCCGAGTTTCTTTCCTGCATCCACAGAATCGCTTGTCTGCCCACCTAACTATAGAGTCCCGTATCACTAGTGCCCTCCTCTCTCCTTCCCTACCCATATGAACCACAGGGCCGGTCTCTGTGCCAGAGACACTGCCACTGTTGCTTCCCCCAGGTAGGCTGTCTCCCCCAAGAGCACTCAAACAGGAGTACTGATTGTCAAGGGGTACAGCCACAGGGGTACTCTCTAGTACTTGACTCTTCCCCTTCCCCTTCCCCCTCCTGACTGTGACCCAATTGCCTGATTCCGATGGTCCCGGTGTGACCACCTGCCTATAACTCCTTTCTATCACCTCCTCACTCTCCCTGACCAGACGAAGGTCATCGAGCTGCATCTTCAGTCCCCTAACACGGTCCCTCAGGAACTGCAGCTCGACACACCGGGTGCAGACGTAGCCTTCCCGGAGGCAGGGAGACTCCGGAAACTCCCACATCTGACACTGAGTACAGGAAACCGCACTCATACTCCTTCCTTAACTCAAGTCACCTACCTCTCCTCGCCCCCTTACGCTGAAGCCCTTTGAGCCAAAGCCCAAAACACTCTGCTCCCTCTCACTCCGCTGCCCGCTCTGACGCTGCCCGCTGTATAGTCTGTTTGCTTTTTAAACTGCCCGCGCCGTGCCTGCGCAGTCCAGCCCCCACACTACCGCTTAAAACTTTTAAAACACTTAAAAAAGTACCTTATAAAAAATCTAACCCAATAATTACAACCCTATTAAAAACTAACCCTTATAATTAATACTCTAATAAAAATGATAAAAAAGAAAAACTTATCTGCTCCGAAGTCCTCTGAAGCGAAACCCATGAAGCCTCCGAAGTTTTGTTTTGTGCATTGATAAAAATTGGTGAGTGTCAAAGGGGACATGCCAAATTTCTTTAGCCTCCTAAGGAAGTAGAGGCGCTGGTGAGCTTTCTTGGCCATGGCGCCTATTTGGTTGGACCAGGACAGGTTATTGGTGATGTTCACTCCTGGGAATTTGAAGCTCTCAACCCTCTCGACCTCAGCATCATTGATGTAGACAGGTGCATTTACACCGCCCCCTTTCCTGAAGTCAATGACTAGCTCTTTTGTTTTGCTGACATTGAGGGAAAGGTTGTTGTCATGACACCATGTCACTAAGCTCTCTATCTCCTTCCTGTACTCCGACTCATCGTTATTTGGCCTACAATGGTGGTATCATCTGCAAACCTGTAGATGGAGTTAGAGCAGAATCTAGCCACACAGTCATGAGTATATAGGGAGTAGAGCAGAGGGCTGAGGACGCAGCCTTGTGGGGCACCAGTGTTGAGAATAACTGTGCTGGAGGTATTGCTGCCTATCCTCACTGATTGCGCTCTGTTGGTCAGAAAGTCAAGGATCCAGTTACAGAGGGAGGTGTTGAGTCCCAGGCCCCCATGCCCAAGCCCACATGTGCGTGTGTGCAAGAGCAAGCAAGTTTGTGTGTCCTGGGTGTCTCCAACATGTGTGTGTTGATATTCATGTGGCAGAGCCTGGTCATATTGGCGTCTCGTACCACTGGACCCAGACTTGCCCTATCAAGTTCCTGTGGTAAATTGGTTTATTATTGTCACATGTACCGAGGTACAGTGAAAAACTTGCCTTGCATTGATGTCTTGCATTATAGTACCCAATGAGGACCAAAAATCCTATGTTTTACAGAAGTTATGCTTGGGCAACATCCTTCCACAGTATGGACCAGGATCATCAGGCTCCTCATGGACGGTCCCAGCAGTGACAGACCTGAACACCACTCTGCTATCGTAGTTTCGGGTCAGATGCTTTGATGTCAACCACCACCGTGACAGGCAGGAGATGGCCGGTTTAAAGAACAAATATGCATTTTTTTCTGCAGGTCAGACCAGAAGATTAACCTTATCTTCATGGAGTGAGCTGCACCATCAAGAATGAACTAGTCTGGTATCTCAACAACGTCCCCTGTGGAATTAGTGAATGCCTTAGGACCTCTCAGCTCCAACATGCCATGATCACCAATCCACACACCCCAACACCTGAAGCTTTGGTTGACTTCTACTCTGTCCTCGGAAAAAATTCTGATCCACATCGCAAAGGGAAACAAAATGATCCTCCTGGGAACTTCAACACTGGGTGGGAAGAGACATAACCCTCTGATGAGGCATGACCTGCAAGGAAGGAGCAGGGAAGACCAACATCAGCAGGGTTCCCCTGAAAAGTGCTTGGAGCCCTCGTCATAACAACGCTCTCTGACAGCATAGAGAGCCAAGCACAAAACCTCGTGGCCACATCCTCAGTCCCACCATTGGCACGTGTAAGATTACATCATTGTCCGAGTGAGACACTACAAGGATGTCCACATCACCTACACTGTGACAGGAACCAATGACTGC
This sequence comes from Pristis pectinata, assembly GCF_009764475.1. NCBI lineage: Eukaryota > Metazoa > Chordata > Chondrichthyes > Rhinopristiformes > Pristidae > Pristis > Pristis pectinata. The sequence goes on from NC_067414.1 coordinate 10,647,293, forward strand.
TGGACTGACCACCACCCAATCCACCCCATTATATCCATCAACCTGACCCCAAAACATCAACATCAACAGAAATGTTGCCACAATGCTGAAGCTTATCAGGAGTCACTAAGGAAAGTCTTCTCAACACAACACCTCACAAACAACACCAGGCCTACAGCAGTCGCCACATGTCCATAGATTATGGACTGCCATAATTTACACTGGTGAAGACACATATGACTCTCCTATCAAGAGGAACCAAGACTGGTTCAATCAGAATGACCAATAGACTGAGAGGCAAATTAACCGCAAATGTAAGGCATTCCTGGTTTAGAAACTCCACTGATCCTTTGGGAAAAGAAGCAGCTCTACAGGTACCTGAAGGCAGATCAAAGGCAGAAAATCTGGGAGCTGAAGAACAGAAGGTTCAGCGGCTCACTGACAGCTGTGACACACCAGGCTTCCTCAGTGATGTCAAAGCCAAGTACCCCTCGACACCCAAGGCCCCACCCTACTGAGAACCAAAAACAGGGATGAACTCATTAGGGATGGGGAGGAGGTCAATGCCCACTGCAAGACCCTGAACTCCTCTGCACCGCAATCTTTTTGGTCCGGCTTTTACTGACGAGAAGGCTGCATCCAAATGCGGAATAACAAAGCTTCAGGAGCACAAGATTTTCCAGCTGTGAATAGCTTTAGTCACAAAACCACACTTTCATTGTCCACATCTGGCAACATGAGGATACATCAGGAAACATGCTGAAATTTTGACCATCTTCAAGGAAAGGGCCAAGTCCAACCATGGTAATTAGAGAAGGTTCTCAATGCTGTCTTCCACAGGAACAGATATGACCAGGGTCCTTCTCAACCGCCCTCTCCCAGTGCCCCAAACTGCAGAATGGATACTGTCCATCCAGAGGCACAATGGACGTAATCTTCACTATGCAACAAGATGCAGGGAGCAGCACCAGCCCCACAACACGTGGCCTTCCTCGACCTCACAAAACCTTTGACATCATCGGTTGGGAGGGACTATGGAACATCCTCCTCAAAGATGGGACTGATGGTCAACAGGAGTTAGTCTTCATTTTGCATTAACTCCATTACAGTATGCAAGGGATGGTAGTAACCAACAGGGCTACAACAGAGCCAATCTCAACAAAGACTGGTATCAAACAAAGCTGTGTCATTGCCACAACACTTCCCTCAATCTATCCTGTCACCATGTTGCACCTCACCTCCGACAAACGCCCCAGGGGAATGGACCTAATGAAGTTCTAGAGAGATACAGCCCACTGAGTCCACATCAACCATTAAGCACCCATTTAGACTAATCTTCTCACATTCTCAACAACTGCCCTCACCCCCCGAATCGCCCGCTCACCTACACACAAGGGGCAATTTACAGTTGCCATTTAATCTACCAACCAGTGCGTGTTTGGGATGTGGGGGGAAACCCATCCACTCACAGGCTGAGCTCCAAGCCATCTTTGATGATTTCACTGAGGCATACGAGAGGAGGGAACTTACACTCAACATCTGCAGGACCTATGTCCTCCATCACACCATATTGTCGTTTGACGATAAAGGTTCCCAGGGAGACATCGACAACTTCCCCTACTCTGCAACCACCCCTCGGCAAAGGCAGACATCAATGTTGAAGTTCACCGCCACCTTCAATACACCGGCACATCCTCTGGTTGACTGATGAAAGGGGTATTTCAGACCTGGTGCAAAACTCGTAGTCCTCCGAGCAGCAGTGATCCCTGTCCATCTATATGCTTGTGAGACCCAGGCTACTTACAACAGGTACCTCAAGGCAAAGGAAAAATATCACCAACACTGTCTCTGCAAAATCCTCCAAATTCACTGGAAGGGCAAGTGAGCCAACATCAGATCTCTCTCCCAAGTCATCATCCCCAGCACTGAGGGTTACACTCATTTGGCTCCGTTGAGCAGGCCACATCATTTGCAACAGACTCCCAGAGCAGACAAAGTTCCGAATTCTCTCATGGGGAGAGATGACCAGAGCAAAAGATTCAAGGTACCGCTCAAAGCCTCTTCAAAGAAGTGCAACATACCCACTGACTCCTGTGAAACTCTGCCCATGATCGCTCAAAGTGGACAAGGTGTATTTGAGATGGCAATGAGAACCTCAAGTCTATGAATAAGGAGCACAACGAGGCTTGTTGTAAATGGAGGAGCACCCCACAGATTATCCACCAATCTGCCTGTCCATCAAGAGCCTCCTGCCCCATCTGTGGAAGTGTCCATGATCCCCACATTGGTCTCAGCAGCCACCTCAGAACCCATGCACAAGACCTCCTCAATCCCAGGAAACTCCCAAAGAAGATATGTGAACCATTTGAAACTGAGACACCCTTTCTTTACATGAAGTATCATTGAATGAATTCCAGGATGTAGGAAGTGATGAATGTGTATGATGTAGTTTCAGGTTGAAGTATTGGGGTAATATGCCCCCCTAAGTGATCAAATAATGATGCTTGAGCTAAATATAAAACTAATTATATCGAATTCATCATATATTCATTTCAAACTTTGGGCAAAACATGTTCCAACTTACTATTCCTAAGAAAAACAGAATAGACCATAGAACAGTACAGCACAGTACAGGCCCTTCAGCCCACGATATTGTGCCGACCTATATAAACACCTGCTCCATGATCAATCTAACCCTCCCCTCATACACAGCCCATAACCCTCCATTTTTCTTACTTCCATGTACCTACTTAAGAGCCTTTTAAATGTTCCTATTATATCAGCCTCTACAACCACCCCCGGCAGTGTGCTCCAGGTACCCACCACTCTGTGTAAAGAATCTACCCCTGACATCTCCCCTGAATAGTCCTCCTCTGACCTTAAACTGATGTCCTCTGGTATTGGCCTTTGCCACCCTGGGGAAAAGGCCCTGGCTGTCCACTCCGTCTATGCCCCTCATAATCTTATACACCTCTATAAAGTTGCCTCTCATTGCTCCAAAGAGAAAAGCCCTAGCTCGCTCAACCTTTTTTTAATCCAAGCAGCATGCTGGTAATCTCCTCTGCACCTTCTCTAGAGCTTCCACATCCTTCTTATAATGAGGTGACCAGAACTGAACACAATACTCCAAGTGTGGTCTAACCAGAGTTTTATAGAGCTGCAATATTACCTCACGGCTCTTGAACTCAATCCCTCGACTAATGAACGCCAGCACACCATACACCTTCTTAACCACCCTATCAACTTGCGCGGCAAATTTGAGGGATCTATGGACACGGACCCCAAGATCTCTGTTCCTCCACACTGCTCAGAATCCTGCCATTAACCTTGTACTCCGCCTTCATGTTCCTTCTTCCAAAGTGAACCACTTCACACTTTTCCGGATTGAACTCCATCTGCCACTTCTCCACCCAACTCTGCATCCTGTCTGTATCCTGTTGTAACCTACGACAACCTTCTGCACTATCCACAACCCATTGAACCTTCATGTCATCTGCAAACTTACTAACCCATCCCCACACTTCCTTATCCAAGTCATTTATAAAGATCACAAAGATCACGGGTCCCAGAACAGATCCCTGCGGAACACCACTAGTCACTGACCTCCAGGCAGAATATTCTCCATCTACTACCGCCCTCTGCCTTCTGTGGGTGAGCCAATTCTGAATCCATGCAGCCAAGTCTCCATGGATCCCATGCCTCATGTCTTTCTGGATGAGCCTACCATGGGGAACCTTGTCAAACACCTTACTAAAGTCCATGTACACCACATCCACTGCTCTACCTTCATCTATTTGTTTTGTCACCTCCTTGAAAAACTCAATTAGGCATGTGAGGCACAACCTGCCCCTCACAAAGCCATGTTGGCTATCCCTAATAAGACTATGCTTCTCCAAATGCTCATAAATCCTGTCCCAAAGAATCCTCTCCAATAGCTTGCCCACCACTGATGTAAGACACACTGGTCCATAATTCCCAGGATTATCCCTATTACCTTTCTTGAACAAGGGAACAACATCTGCCATCCTCCAATCTTCTGGTACCACTCCTGTGGCCAGGGAGGATGCAAATATCATCATCAATGCCCCAGCGATCTCTTCCCTCACCTCCCATAGTAACCTGGGGTGTATCCCATCCATCCCCGGGGACTTATCTATCCTAATGTTTTTCAGAAGCTCCAACACTACCTCTTTCTTAACCTCAACATGTTCCAGCACATCAGCCTGTTCTACGCTGACCTCACATTCGTCAAAGTCTCTCTTCCTAGTGAACACTGAAGTATTCATTAAGGACCTCCCCTCCCTCCTCTGCCTACAGGCATGTTTCGCTCTTTATCCCTGAGCGGTCCTACCCTCACTCTAGTCATCCTCCTGTTCCTCACGTTCGTGTAGAACGCTTTGGGGTTTTCCTTAATTGTACTCGCCAAGGTCTTCTCATGTCCCCTTCTGCGATCCTAAGTCCCTTCTTAAGCCCCTTCCTGGCTGCCTTATAATTCTCAAGAGCCCTGCCTGATTTTTACTTCCTAAAGCTCAAGTATGCTTCCTTCTTCCTCTTCACTAAATATTTTGCCTCTCTTGTCAACCACGGCTCCTTTACCCTATCATGCTTTCCCTGTCTCAGTGGGACAAACCTATACAGGACCTCTTGCAAGTGGGAAGAATGTGGGAAGTTAAATGATATTGGGAAAAAGGGGGAGATAGGTGGTGTGGGCGAGAAAGCAAGGGGAAAATGATGGAGACACAGAGAGATGAAAACATAAGGAAAAGGGGAAGGGAAAGAGAGGGGGTAGAAGGGAAAATAGTGGGATGAATTCAGGGAAATGAGGGAGCAAGAGTGGGCAAAGACAAGGAAGAAAGGAAAGAAGGCTTGGGAGAGTGTGGAGGGGGGGAAGGGGGGAGGAGTAAAGGAGAGGAAAGTAAGTGAAAGGGGGGTGGAAGGAGCAGAAGGGGAGATCAATAAGCGGAAGAGGGAAGGGATAAGGGGAAGGTTGATATCAAAGGGAAGGAGAGTGGAGGTTTTACATGAGATTTCCAGCATTTGCAGTTTTCTTAATTTTCTTGGAAGGGAGTAGGTCGGTGATTGTCCGCTCGGCCGGGAATTGAGCATCAGGCAGGGAGTGGTCGGCTGGCCAGGGCTGAGACTCTGGGAGGTGATTGAGACGCGAGGGGCGGTTCCTGGACATGGGGCGGGGAGGTTCAGGGTGGAAGGAGTTCGGGCGGGGGGTCGGGGTAGGCGCCAAGGCCAGGGACCGGGGAGATCAAGGGTGGGGGGGGGGGTGGTGTTCGAGGGCGGGGGGCGGGGACCAGGGAGATCAAGGGTGGGGGGGATGTTCGAGGGCGGGGACCGGGGGGGGGTTTCGAGGGCGGGGACCAGGGAGATCAAGGGTGGGGAGGGGGTGTCCTGGGAGGGGGTCCAGAGCGGGGAGTGGTAGTGGGGAGGGGGTCCGGCTCCGAGGCGAGGAGGAGGGTAAGGGGTGCGGCTCTGGGGCGGGTTCTGTGCCTGGGCGGGTTCAGGCTCCGGGGCGGGGTGTGTGGTTCGGTGGGGGGGGGGGGGGGGGGGGCGGGGGTCCGGCTCCGGGGCGGGGTGTCTGGGGGGCGGGGGTGCGGCTCCGGGGCGGGTTCTGTGCCGGGGCGGGGTGTGCGGTTCGGGGGGGAGGGGTCCGGCTCTGGGGCGGGGTATGTGGTTGGCGGGGGTCCGGCTCCGGGGCGGGGTGTGTAGTTCGGGGGCGGGGGTCCGGCTCCGGCTCCGGGGCGGGTTCTGTGCCGGGAGTGGGGTCTGGGGAGGAGAGAGGCAGATTGCGAGGAGCACACCGTTGGGATCAGTTTGCGGACATGGTGCGGGCGGGCTGGGGGTCTGTGCGGCTGCTGCTCTTGCTGCTGCAGGCGGCCCGGCTCCGGGCGCTCTCCCCGGGGCAGCTGCTCCCTCACGGCGAGCGGGCTGGAGACCAACTGTTGGAGCCCGGGGACGATGTCTCCTCGGAAGCAGTGAGGTTGGCGCAGGCTCTGCATTTATTCGACAGCACGGTGAAGAACTTGTACGTGAGTATCCACCAAGTGGGTCAGCAGGAGGGAACTACTGCCGATCTCCGCTGCGGGTGGGCATCGTGCTCAACTTGGGCAGGGACTCGATCTACTGGGTGCCCTTGGCCGGGAAGGGTTGCCCATCAGTTTCTCTTCACGTTGCTTCCAGGTTTATTTTTAGCGAGTTTTCCGAAGGCTAACCAAAGTACAGTTAAGTTCTTACGACACGGTCCTCCGATACTCATAAAAACGACACCGTGTCCTATATTCGTACAAACCCTGTTCTAGTGGAGGGGAAAGTGGGCACAGGTTGGGTCCTGTGATAAGTGTCTCCCTCCTTTCACAACGTTAACTGCTTCTCTCACTGAAGGCACCCGAGATCTTGTCTCTTCCCATCTGTTCCATAGAACAGTACAGCACAGGAACAGGCCCTTCGGCCCACCATGTTGTGCTGAACTAATAAAATTAAACGCCTAACTAATCCCTTCTGCCTAAACAATGTCTATATACCTCTATTCTCGGCACGTTCATGTGCCTATCTAAGAACTTTATAAACGTCTCTATCGTATTTACCTTCACTACCATCTCTAGCAGCGCATTCCACGGTTTTTATGGGTTTTCCACCAATCTTAGAGAAGTCTGATTGTTGTGTCTTTGTAATCAGAGTTTCTTTCTATGCCAGAATCAAGTGTAAGCTTAGATATCCATCCATGGGACTGAATTTCAAACCTACCCATTCCCCTATCTTGTTACTGCTGTTTTATATTTGGCCACTGCTTTTGTTTTGGCCTTTTTTAAAATTAGGTTTGTGCATTTATTCACTAATTAATTGGGTTGTTCCAATTCAGAAGATTATGAGAATTGAATAATTAGGGTGTTTGCAGCACTAAAATGATTGATAGGCATTCTATTTCTTCTGGCGAAAAATAAGAGTAGATGTCATCATAAACTTCGAGCTAGCTCATTCAGCAGTGAAATCATGAGGTGTTTTATCCATAGGATGGAGGAAATCTGAACCGCTTCATCTCACAGAAGTGCAGACTGCAGGGGGTCAATTGAAATTTTCAAGAACTGTGATTGATGAATTTTTGCTGGGTAGGAGTGTAGAAGGAAATGCGACGGTAATTGGAGTTAAGGTCAACCAGATCTCGTTAAATGGTGATGCAGTCTCGATGGGCTGAATGGTCTCCTCTTAATGTGCAGTCAGAATTCTTACCAGAGCTGGTGCTTGGAGGATTGGCAGTGAGGTGCTTGCAGTGCAATTAATTTTTAATCATACTCTTTTCTGCAGGCACGGTAGTGTAGCGGTTAGCGTAACGCTATTACAGCGCCAGCGACCCGGGTTCAATTCCAGCCGCTGTCTGTAAGGAGTTTGTACATTCTCCCTGTGGGTTTCCTCCGGGTGCTCCGAATTCCTCCCACATTCCAAAAAAAGACATATGGGTTAGGAGTTGTGGGCATGCTATGTTGGTGCCGGAAGCGTGGTGACACTTGTGGGCTGCCCTCAGAACACTCTATGCAAAAGATGCATTTCACTGTGTGTTTTGATGTACATGTGATTAATAAAGATATCTTATATAACTCAAGGTGAACACCAATGGAATCATAGCAATCAGCAAGCCCCCAAGAGAAGTGGATTTTGTCGACACATTCCCACCAAGGTTTGGATCTGTTGCCCCATTTCTAGCCGACTTGGACACTTCTGATGAAGTGGGGAAGGTCTATTACAGGCAAGACTCTTCTCCACAAATCCTGAACCGGGTTGCACAGATGATAAACCAAGGCTTCAGCAACCTGAACTTCCAACCTGTTAATGTTTTCATTGGCACCTGGGTCAACGTGAGTGCCCATGTGGAGTTTTGGCAAGGCGACCAACCACTGAACAAGGTAATTATGCCAGTGTGAGAGATTATTTGTTGGGATTTTCAGATTTGGGAGAGATGAAGTCATATTTATTTAAAAGCTCTGAAATTTATATTAAATATCTGCTTGGTTTACTCACTACGGGGAAAAAAATATCCTAAATGTCAGTGAATAGAAAGGCGGCAGCTTTGATGGGATGGATGCTGAGGGCATTGTTTCGTGTAGTTCCACCTTTAATCTTGGCCCCATGCTGCATAAACTGATTGTCCAGGGTAATTTCTGTTACTTGTTACAGTGGACGCCCTAGGCAAGGGAGGGGACAGTGATGTATGGCATCGCATTCCTGATTGCTGTCCACTAACTCCTGCTTGGTTATACATTGTGGGTGTGTAAATGTTTGTCTGAGGTCACCGCCAGGTTTTATTGAGTTGCCTTTTTCAATTAAGTAGCCTTGGGCTTTGGCGAAGGGTGTACCACATGGCTAAGGCTAGTCTTGCTGATGAGAGAGTAATGAGAGTCAACTCCTTCAGAAGGAGGAGGTGCAAATTGGCAGGTAAAGATCTCAAGACGCTGGTTTGTGTGAGACTAATCCACTGGTGCTGAAGAAGTGACAATTCTTTCACTTGACTGTTTAAGTGTTTTCATGGGAAAACATTCAGTTGTGTTGATTTTAATGTGCAAGGAAGAGGAAATTGTTGGTGCATCACAGCTGAATATAATTTGAATTTCTTTGCTGTTTGACAGCAAATGAAAACCTTCTGGAGTGTAGAAGCCATCCTTGAACACAGTAAGACTCCAGAAACAGCATTGTGATAATGGCTGGTAATCTAAGTGATACTGGTGGAAGCCTATACACATTGGCCAGGGCACAGAGGAGACTGGTTTTACTTCTCTTCGTAAAGGGGCAGGCAGGCTGTGGTTTGCTGCATTACGAAGCAGCACCCCCTTCTGTATTGGCACCAAATGTTTCAGCCTGAATTATGTGATCGACACGAGGCTTCCAACCAGGGAGATCCCAGCTGTTGTTTAGTAGTAAGAATCAGTTTCTGTCTACTTTCCGGTGATAAGTGGTTGAATGCGTTTTATGATGTTGGGGATTGTTGTCCAATGTTGATAACTCTGCTGACCTGCATTGATTCGAACTTCAAATCCCTTCTACCGTCCTGTTTCTGCAACCTCCAGAACTCCGCACTCCTCCTATCCTTTGCTTTTTTCCCTTTGTCTACCCTGCTGGTGATGTTGCCTTTGCCTTGAACTCCTGTAACTAGCTTGAGCTACCTATTGAGATCACAGCAAACAGCCTTCAGGCAATTCGATTCACTCCATGTGATGTTTGGAAATGCTGAGAGCACTGGATACAGCAAAAGACCAGACAACATCCCAGCTGTTGTGCTGAAGTCATGAGCTCCAGAACCAGTTGTAGCTCTGGCCAAGCTCTTCCAGTACAGTTATAACACTTGATATCCACCCAATGATGAGGAAAATTGCCCTGGTGTGTCATGCTCACAATAAGCAGGGACAAATTGAATTTGGCCAATTACTGCCCAATCAGTCTACTCCCAATCATCATCAAATTATAGGAAGCTGCCATTGAAGGTGCTTTCAAGCAAAAGTTACCACTGTCTTGCTCATCGATGCTCAGTTGGAATTTTGCCAGGATCATTCAACTCCAGACCTCGTCTCAGCCTTGATCCAAAGGTGGACCATGGGACTGAGTTCCAGAGGTGAGTGTGAATGCCCTTGACATCTGTCAAGCGAGTGTATGCCCTGGTAAAACTGAATCCATTGGGTATTGAGGGGGAACAAGTCTCCAAGACTGTCATGATTCTGACCCGTATCTTCAACAGAAGGACTGCAACAGTGCAAGAAAGCAGCTCATTGACTTCTCAAGGGCAATTAGGGATGGGCAACAAATACTGTGACTTTCAGATCCCAGAAAAATAAATACATTTTAAAAATAAATTGGCTCCTCAACCCTTACTGTCCCCCTAGCCATCTGTTCTCTTAAGGTTCCCCTTTTGTCATCTGTCCCAGTGTTATTTGTGGTGCTCCTGTGGAGTGCCTTGGGATGCTTTACTGCATTCAAGGTGCTATGTAAGTTATATTGTCTGGTTTAAAAATGTCCTTTCAGGGAATACATTTTTCTCCTATTGGCCTCTCCATGGCAACAGTCCAGCATGTTTTCATTAAAAGAGATTTGAGAATAATGCTTTACAGGGCATTAAGGTTTATACGTACAAGTTGTTCAACATTTGCACAAAATGTTCTTCCTGCTGATTTTCTCTTCCACCATCCACTTCCTGCGTACCCCCCACCTCCCCCAAATCTTCTTTTTCTTAAATTACACCCTTAGGAAAGAATCTGGAGACTTAAAATCCCTGGGCAGCTGTGAACTTTAAACTCGCAACCCTTGTGTGTCACCTCCAAACATTTGCTTTTCCACAGATTACTGCCGTGAGTTACAATTCCATTTCAAATCATTTCTAAAAGGAATCCCACAATAAAATCCTGGACTGCAGATATATTGATGGGAATCTTAACTTGCTTGCAACTCACTTATACTTTTTCCATAAAATAACCGTGTGTGTGTGTATATATATATAAATGTTCAAAGTCACTTTACAGAACAGTAGGTTAAAAAGGTTTGGATAACTGAATATCTTTTGCAATTTCAGGATGTCCCATTAAGCAGCCAATGAAGTAGTTTTGAAATTTTCAGACAACAACCTTGTGCATGTAGTAATGTACTAAATGACTAGGTAATCTGTTCAGATGTTGGTTGATGGATATATATTGCCTGTGACATTGGATATAACCCTGCTACCTTCTGGAATAGTGCCTCAGGGTTACTAATGTGTGCCTTAGAGAGCCAATGAGCCTTTGCATAAGATCCCATTTGAAAGATGGCATCTTTGACAGGGTGGCAGTCCCTCAATACTGCAGCATGAATCAGTATATTCAGTCTCTGAAGTGGGACTTGAACACAATACCATCCAAGTGCTCCCAATGAATCACCACTGCTTTTTGCTGTGGATTCCTATTTTTGCACTGATTTGTTGATGGGTTTTTGTGTCATCAGAGAAACACCTTCCAAGTGGTTTTGGCTTCCGATGAATCCAGTTCCTACGCTGTTCTTCTGTACCCTGAAGGTGGTTTGCAGTTTTATTCAACACGACCCAAAGCAGCGAATAACATTGACTTGGACCTGCCAGCTCGTGTGGGCTTCAGCAGCGGGGAAAGGAGTTTCATTCTATTTACGCTTGAAGGACCATCCTATGCTGTTACATCTGGCAGTGAAGAGTCTGTTAAAAACCTATACCAGTAAGCCTATTTACAGTTTGCTAATCTGAAACATATCTGTTGATCCTTCTGAATAAATATTTGGAAAGAGAAAAAATAGTGCTGTGGGGAAATAGCAGGAGAAGTGGTCCAAATGCAGGGTCTCGACCCGAAATGTTGACTGTCCATTTCCCTCCATAGAGGCTGCCTGACCCACTGAGTTCCTCCAGCACTTTGTGTGTTGCTCCAGATTCCAGTATCTGCAGTCTCTTGTGTCTCCTGCACCTATTGTGTAGCTTTTTTAAATAGCTAGTGCAGGCATAATGGACTGAATGGTCTGTTGTTAAATTCCAACTTTCTGGATTGTGGTGATTTTTGTTTAGTTATAAACGATACAGTTATATATGAAGTAGAAGTTTTCCTTTTGTTAATTGTGAAAATTGCTGAAGGGGGGGGCAGCCCACAAGTGTCACCACACTTCCGGCACCAACATAGCATGCCCACAACTTCCTAACCCGTATGTCTTCGGAATGTGGGAGGAAACCAGAGCACCTGGAGGAAACCCATGCAGACGCGGGAAGAACGTACAAACTCCTTACAGACAGCGGCCGGAATTGAACCCGGGTCGCTGGTGCTGTAATAACGTTACGCTAACTGCTGCACAGGCTGGGCTTGTATTTCCTTGGAAACAGAAGACTGGGGATGGATCCAACAGAGGTGCTAATGGTGATTAAATGAGTTGAGGTGGGGGGGTGGGTATGGAAGCCCAGAATGAGGGACATTGCCTTAACGTTGTAGTCACGCCATTGAGGGTGACACTTGGAATCGCTTCATACTGGAAATCTGGAATTCTTTCTCCCATCAAAACTGTGGGGGGGGGGGGAAGCGGAGGGGTGGTGGTATGTGTAGGGAATGTGGGATGAGGGTCAAAACTGACTATGTTTCTTAGCGGAGAATATTAAGGACTAGGGAACCAAGGCAGGGAGCTGGAGTTGAGGTGGAGCTCAGCCTTTATCTAACAATGCTAGAACAAGCTTGAGGGGCAGAGTGGTCTATGTCTGTTCCTATGTTTACCACTTGCACTGTACTATTTGTGTGAAATGAACCTTTCCAAAAGAACTTCTGCATAACTTTGTTTTTATTGGCTACTTTCCATGGCCTAGCTAAGCTTGTGAATATGGATAGATATAGATATGTAATGTATATACAGCTGTGATGCATAGAGTAAACACAGCCATGAAAGATAGTGCTGACCTTCCCAACTGCTTAACTCATTATTTCGACAGGAACGGTATGTAATTGAAGGGAAGTAATGTTTCCCAGTGGTTTGTTCTAGGATATGTTTGTGATCCTGCAAACAGTATAATAGCATTGAGCTCCAGGATAAATAAACTACATTGTTTTTTTGTGTTGATAGTTGACCTTTTCATATTCGCAGAAAAGCCAACACTTGTGAATGTGTTGGGGTAAAGACCAAAAAGCTATTGTAAAAGAACTTTGTACATTGTTTTAAAGTTGAGATAACACTTTTGCTGCATTTCTTGCCAGTGAATATACTGGATAGTGAAAATCTTGGTTACTACATTGGTATCTCTAATTGGAAGCTGTTTGTATTGAAGGTTACACACAGTTCAAAGTTTTTTTTTCCCTGCCAGCAAGAGACATGTTTTCCTCAAATCTGGGCTTCCTGCTATTAAAACTATTTTATCTATTCTGAAAGTGGTTGTAAATCCTTTGTTTGCTTTAAAAGAAAATCACTAACTATCTTTAGGTTTGTGATTCTGTGTTACTGCACTTGTAGGTTTCCATAGATTTCGGATTAGTATGATTAGTATTTCTAATTAGTGAACTGGCTAAACCTCAAAGCTGGTAACGTACTTAGTTCTCTTAATTGTTGAGCTGTCTACAGTCACTGCTATCATACATCTTTCAGTGTACACCATCAAAATACCATGATGAAAGAAAAGATAAGTGTCAAATTGAAACCAAGAATAAGTGCTCACAAATACTGCACAGACAATAAAGACAGGGGCATGAAAATGGAATATGAAGAGGGTGGGGAGAAAAGTAGCGGTTAGCGCGACACTGTTACGGCACCAGCGATCAGGGTTCAATTCCCGCTGCTGTCTGTAAGGAGCTTGTACGTTCTCCCCGTGCCTGCGTGGGTTTCCTCCGGGCGCTCCAGTTTCCCCTCTCATTCCAAAGACGTACGGGTTAGTAGGTTAACGTGGGTTTAAGTGGGCGGCGCAGGCTCGTTGGGCCAGAAGGGCCTGTTACTGTGCTGGATAAATAAAGTTTTAAAATTTTGACATAAATATCATGACAAAGATAGAACTACTAAGGAATGCATAAACCAAGGAAGTGCAGCAAAATGGTAGAAATATTGAATGTACTGACTAGGGAGACTCACAAGGTGGTCATGACGGAAGAAGAAATCATAAAAGATATAGACACTTGGGGAAGGTCTGGTTGGGGGGGGGGGGGGGTTGCCGGAGATAACTGATATGCCAATCTGAACAAAATCCCAGGTCTGAATGGATAATTAGGGAAGAGATCACAGCAGTGGTGTTACATGCATAGAAATTAATTCCAAAGGGGGATCATGTCCGGGGATAGGAATGTGATTTAAAAACACGGGCAGAACAAGTACAAGTAACCATTGACCAACGGCTGAACATTGATTTTTGGAAAGATGATGGAATCTTTATGCAGGGATGTAATGGAAAAACAAAATGAAGACCAGTCACTGTGCTTTAAAAGGGAACGTCCTGCTTCACCAACCTTTTCAATTCTTTAAAGAGTAGGCAAGGGTTGTGTACAAGGTCTAATGTATTTATACTTTCATTAGATTCATAACTAAGATTAGAACATAGAGTCATAGTAGAAAAATGGATATCAAGCTGAATGTGAACTGGGAAGGACTGGGTGGTTAAGCATGGTTACTCAGGCTGATGATAGGTAGGAAGTGGTGTTCCACAGGAACCACTTATGTTTACCGTTTACATTAATGACTTGGATTTGGGAATTGGAATTGGAAGCAGCATAAGTTGTGTTTAAGTATGCAGGAAAATAAATTGCTCAAATTAAAAAAAAAAGTAGCAATTGCATTTGTAAAACTCAGCATTTATCCTGCAGCCTCCCCAAGCGCTGACAGGCACTCTCTCCCTGTACCTCACTGGGGAGGTGTCAGCTGGGGAAGGTGGGGTGGGGGGGAGCAATGATGGGGACAAGGTGGTGGTGGTGCATCCCCTTCCACGGAAGTGACTTAATATGGTCGTAGAACATAGAACACTACAGTGCAGTACAGGGCCTTCAGCCCATGATGTTGTGCCGACATTTTATCCTGCTCTAAGATCTATCTAACCCTTCCCTCCCACATCGCCCCCTATTTTTCTATCATTCATGTGTCTATCTAAGAGTCTCTTAAACGTCCCTAATGTATCTGCCCCCACCACCTCTGCCAGCAGTGCGTTCCACGCACCCACCACTCTCTGTGTGTAAAAAAAACACTTACCCCTGACATCCCCCTTATACCTTCCTCCAATCACCTTAAAATTATGTCCCCTTGTGTTAGCCATTGTCACCCTGGGAAAAAGTCTCTGACTGTCCACTCGATCTATGCCTCTTATCATCTTGTACACCTCTATCAAGCCACCTCTCATCATCCTCCTCTCCAAAGAGAAAAGCCCTAGCTCGCTCAACCTATCTGACTGGTTTTCCTATTTAAAAATAGACTATTGTGCTTAATGGGCTAGTTTACTGGGTAACAAACTAATTATTAATTATGCACTATGTCTGACACTAGTTTTTAATTGAATGATTGATTTCTTGCCCTCTAGATAGTTTGCGTTGATATGCTGCATGCTTCCTTCAGAGTTTAAAACAAAATCCACTTCGGTTGTATCTCGTAAATTAGCCCAAAATTTTATTTCAACAGAGATGGTAATTCTGGGGAAAGAGGAGTTTGGATCTTCCAACTGGGGAGTTCTTCAAACCACACCATCCTGCCTGCCAGTGGAGGGGCACTCCACCTTGGTGACCCTGTTCTGAACACTTTTAGCACTGCTACAACTGTGGACCACGAGAAGGATCCTTTTCTGGATATAACTGAGAATGGGACAGACCTGGATGATGATTCCCCTGAAGAAGAAAAGGAGGTTGAAACCATTGTAGCCTACAGGCCAACTTCACAGCAGAATCCAGAAGACCGTCGTTTTGTGGAGCAGGTTCCAGTTGTAGCTGTGAACCCAGTCCAGTTCCAGCATCCACGATTTCACCATCAGAGAGTTGAGCTGTTGGACACAGAGTTGGACGTGACTGGAAATGGTATGAGAATATTGACAAGAGTTCCATTCATTAATTTTTCACAAGAGTTTTCAAGCTCCTCTGTTAGATCATTTGTTGTAATGAGCTATGTGAATTGCAGATTGTCACAAATGATAAATGCACGGTTACTTCATTAACCTTGCCAAAAAAAACCAAATGCTGTGATCCTTCCTATTGCATGAAATAAGGTGTTCATGTAAGCAACTCATTCCAGGATCTTTTTACTTGTATTATGTTTTAATTCCTGACTTGAAACTTAACCTCTTTGTCCCAGAGGAGTAAAAGTGAAGTGGCAGAATCCCTCAACCTTTTTTGAAGCGTTTTTTACATTTTAAGAGTACAGGGATAACATTCCCCATGAGGGAAATTTTGGTCTCTCGAACCTCACTGAATGATGGTTTACGGTGACTGGAAGTTGAATCTTCTGGTTTAGTTCAGCTACTGAAATGAGCTGAAGCCCTCGAGAAGCTGCTGCTAAAATATCTTCTTTTGGCTTTTCTTTCCCTTTCTGCCAGTGTTCTCATACAACACAGAGAGGCAACTGAGGTGCAGCAACAGCCGTCACGTCTGCTCGACCCACGGCCAATGCAGAGACTATGCGGCAGGCTTCTGCTGTCATTGTAATCCTGGCTATTATGGCAACGGCAAACAGTGCGTCGCAGAGGGTGAGTCACCACTGCACTCCAGAAAGCTAAATTACAGACACTTTACTCTGTTGACACTTTAGTCTGTACTCTGTATTATTGTTTTTACCTGTACTACCTTAATGCACTCTGTACTAACTCAATGTAACTGCACTGTGTAATGAATGGACCTGTACGGTCAGTTTGCAAGACAAGTTTTTCACTGTACCTCAGTACAAGTGACAATAATATACCAATACCAAGAAATTTCAGCAATGACTTCCTATAACTGAATCCTTGAACAAGGAGGGGGACTGCGATCCATTTTGAAGTATTAATGATGGGTGGAGAGGAGAGGGTTGGGGCGTTCTTTTGAAAGCAGGACTGTTACAAGGTAAACTCTGGCTCTTAGCTGAGAACTCATTCTTCAGGTGTGAGCCTG
The DNA here is from genome assembly GCF_009764475.1 of Pristis pectinata. Lineage (NCBI taxonomy): Eukaryota > Metazoa > Chordata > Chondrichthyes > Rhinopristiformes > Pristidae > Pristis > Pristis pectinata. The sequence continues at coordinate 10,663,825 of NC_067414.1, forward strand.
AGGCTTCACAGGTTACCTGATTATAATGGAATATGGGAACCATAAGTCAGCCAGTCAGCACCTTTAAGTCTGTTCCGGTCAGGTTACAGCTGATTTGTACCGACATTCCATGTCTTTTGACAGTAATGCCTTTACTAAAAACCCATCATTCTTAGACTTGAAAATTCCATTTGTCTCCTGATACACAGCCTCATGTGGAAGGGAATTTTAGTTTAATTTTGTTATATGATGTCCAGTGTACACTTTCCAGAAGGGATCACCGGACATTGTTGGAAGGAAACAGCTCCAGATTACATTGTTGCTGCCATTCCTGCCCCCATCACTGCATCCCACCTGTTGTGTTGTCTCATTTAGATTGGTTTTCACCAGAGTATAAGCTGTTTCCCTTTACACTCCTTCTGACAATGATTTGAGCATCAGAAACACTGTTAAATAAGTTTCCTTTAAGTTCTCCAGCCAAACGAATGCAACACCACAGTATCCTGCAGATTACTTTTTGTTTTGTTTTATCAGGGACCCCGCAGCGCGTGAATGGGAAGGTGAATGGAAAGATCTTTGTAGGAACCAACCCGGTGCCTGTCCAGTTCGAGAACATCGACCTTCATTCGTATGTGGTGGTTAATGATGGGCGGTCGTACACGGCTATCAGCAGGATCCCGGCAACAGTGGGGTGGTCTTTGTTACCATTGTCCTCAGTGGGAAGTATTATTGGTTGGATGTTTGCTTTGGAGCAACCTGACTATGAAAATGGATTCAGTATTGTTGGTAAGTCGTTTCTGCAGCTGAAAGTGTTGGTGAGAAATAGTTGATGAGTTGTAATTGCTTCATCACTGGTAGTTGTGCCTTCAGCTCTCCAGCCTCAGAAATGCCCTCCCTCAACTTCTCTGCCTATGCCAGCTCTTGCTTTACGCCATGCTCCTCAGTCTCTGAGCAAACTTTTGCTTGGCTATCCTAATGCTACCTCTTCCAGCTCCATGTCAAGTTTACTCTGCTGTGAACTATCCTGGGATGTTTAACTACATTAATAAAGCTGCTCAAGAATGGCTTTTTGTTGTTCTTTGACTGTTGTTGTATCCCTTAACTGGGTATCTTGTATATGAACGGGACTTGAATCAATTAGCACTGTAACACACAGATTGATGTATTTATATGTTAGGGCTATTTATCTCATTGTCAGCTGCATTTTCTTCATTATCTCAGATTCACTGTGGATCATGTGCTATTGAATGTTTGCAGCTTGTAAAGGGGATGTCCTGTTTCTCCTATTAGCCATTGACGGTGTCTCCATTGCTAGAATCTTATAGCTGTGGCCACTAATCCAATAATGGAAGCAGCAAACTCGGCTCGAGAGTGCGTGCAGACGCTGACAACATAACGGGTCAAGGCGCGTAGGACGGTGTGCCATCAAGATGAAGGTTCAGGGTGCATTGTATGTTGTACCATCAGGGTGATGGATCAGCTACTGTTGATGAAGGGTCAGAGTGCTGGAGGAGAAGACGGAGAGGTGCAGTGTGCAAACAGGCCCTTGGCCCCACTGAATCCATGGCAACCATCAAACACCCATTTTTACACAAACCGTGCCCCAATCCATTCTCCCCCATTCCCAACAACCACCTCTAGATTCTACCACTTGCCTACACCTTCAATTGACAGTGACCAACTAATCTGCCAAGGGACATGTTTTTGGGATGGGGGAGAAAAGCGAAGCAGCCGGAGGAATCCCACTCGGTCACTGGGGAGAACGTACCGACACGCAGGATTAAACCCATTTCAGCCGTGCAATGGCAGTTCTACTATCTGCACCACAGTGCTGTCCATTTGCTGAGATAAATGCTAGTTGATCTGGACTGATCAGGAAAAGCAGTGACGTTGTTAATCAGTCAGATCATTTGCACTGAGTCTGCAAAGTTAGGGGGTTTGAAATTCCATACATTTTCTAGGAGTTTCTCATTGAATCAGGGGACATTCATAAATTCCACTGATTCTGTGGAAGTAAACATCTGCAGTTCAGTTTCTGCAACAGCAGATCAAAACTCTGAGCTCCTGTAGAAGCAGCTGAAGTGGGTAAAGCAGCTAGCGATGGGTGGGTAAATCAATAAGATGAGATAAGACATCTTTACTAGTCACACGTACATCGAAACACACAGTGAAATGCATCTTTTGCATAGAGTGTTCTGGGGGCAGCCCACAAGTGTCACCAAGCTTCTGGCGCCAACGGACCGTGCCCACAACTGCCTAACCCGTACATTTTTGGAATGTGGGAGAAAACCGGAGCACCCGGAGGAAACCCACGCAGACACGGGGAGAATGTGCAAACTCCTTACAGACAGCGGCCGGAATTGAACCCAGGTTGCTGGCACTGTAAGTGGTTACGCTAACGGCTACAAAGAATTGGAGGAGGGAATTTGTGATTTCAGTCAAGTGAAGGAAAGAAAGTCAAAGATTGTGTATTTTCTAAGAGGGCAGTTTGGTTGTTGGCAGACAATATATATGGTGGGGAGGCTCTCCAACATGGTTGGTGATCCAGATGTCAGTGATGGTGAGGTTTAAATCGGTGCAAATTCAGGGAATGGGTTAAAATGCTCATTAAAATTTGATACATTTCCATTTTGTTGGATCTGTTGATCCAGTTTTTTAATGTTGTATATTAATCTATGTTTGCAGACATTCCCAGAAAAGTTCCTAAATTCTGGTGCAGATGTCAAATCGTTGCTCCTTCCTGTTAAAATTGTGAAATCATAGCAGAGATTGTGCTGGAAATATGCCAGAAGTGTTGTCCCACTTGAGGAACACAACCCCATGAGTGGGGTTAGCCAGATGGAAAAGAAATCTCTGAATTGCAGCTGTGCAACTAATTTTCTCCCCTCTTTGTACCTTGAGGCACCATCAGGAAAGGAAGAGCTAGAAGTTATGTAAAACTACTCTCCCTAAGTTCTGTCCTCTAGATAAGATTTTTTACAAACTTTAATTCTTCCTTAGTCATACTTTGGATTGGCTGTTTGAAACGTTTAGCTCTGTTCAGCATAGTTATCAGACCGCAGCAATGAGATTCCCGTTGTTCTACTTCCACTGTGATCTCAGCTCTTGCTCTGTAATGGCTATTGGAAGCCCTTCTCTGTATAGTACTGTTCAGACCAGGAGCAGTTGTGTGGGGGAGGTGAAGCAACTGGGTCTATCCCTATATTGTGTATAGCCTCAGCAATGCAGATTGTACTGTAGACATGGGCAGAATGGCCCATTCTAATTCCTCTTAGATTTGAGTAATTTCACTTCACTGACCGTACCTTATCTGCATCCTGACTTCATGTATCTTCAATAGATCCGTATCCCATAACTGGCAAAAATCAGTTGCTTCAGACTTAAAATTAATTATTCTCGTATTGTGGCTGACCAGTTCCTGCCTTGGTTCCTTAACCCATAATATCCATTTCTAACTTGTAACAGAGCATCCAGGCAATGTTCTTCACAAAGTAACGCAGGATAGACATAATGATGTCTCAGTAATGGGAGTTCAAAGCTAGGGACCATAAACACAAGATAATTCAGGAGAAGCTTAAATTTCTCATGGTAAATTGGTTTATTATTGTCACCTGTACTGAGGTACAGTGAAAAACTTTGTTTTGCATGCCATCCATATGATCATTTCATTACAACAGTGCATTGAGGTAGTGCGAGGGAAAACAATAACAGAATGCAGAATAAAGTGTTACAGTTACGGAGAAAGTGCAGTGCAGGCAGACAATAAGGTGTAAGGCATAACGAGGTAGATTGTGAGATCAAGAGTCCATCTTATATTAGGGGACTGTTCAATAGTCTTATAACAGCGGGATAAAAGCTGTTCTTGAGCCTGGTGGTACATGCTTTCAGGATTTTGTGTCTTCTGCCCGATGGAAGAGGGGAGAAGAGAGAATGTCTGGAGTGGGTGGGGTCTTTGATTATGCTGGCTGCTTTACCGAGGCAGCGAGAAGTGTAGACAGAGTCCATGGAGGGGAGGCCGGTTTCCGTGGTGTGCTGAGCTGTGTCCACATCTCTCTGCAGTTTCTTGCGGTCTTGGGCAGAGCAGTTGCTATACCAAGCTGGGATGCATCTGGATAGGATGTAGGAACTCAGAGGTTAAGGTTAATAGAATAGGTAAGAAAATAATGGGAAAGCTTGATAAGCATTTAAGGTTTTGGGGGTGTGTGAAGAAGGGAACAGAAAGAACCATTGAGCAGTTAGACAAGGAGGGGTAGGAGGAGGTTCACGTAGAGCATACCACCAGCATAGAGCAGACAGGACACAAGAGGCACTAAATAGGAAACATTCATTACATATAACTCAACTTATGAAGCAATTTGGAGATGAAAAGGATACGATAAGAAAATTATTTCCTCCAGTGTGAGAGTCCTATCAAGGAGACGGAAAATTTGAGCTAGACTATTAAGCAGTGATGTGAGAAATAACTTCTTTGCAGAGTACGATGGAAATCTGGAACTCTCTCCCACAAAAAAAACTCTTCCGTCTGGGGTTAGTTGATAACAGTGCCGAGCTGGTAATGAGTGTGTAGAATTAGTCTCATTTCAGGAAGGATGTATGTGCATTGGAAACAGTTCAAAAAAGGTTTACTGTGCTGATACCAGGAATGAGCGGATTGTCTTAGAAGGAAAAATTGAACAGACCAGTCTTGTATCAGTTGGAGTTCAGAAGATTGAGAGCGGACTTGATTGAACATATAAGATCCTGGATTGTTTTAACAGAGTGGGTGAGGAGAGGATGTTTCCTCTTGAGGGAGAATCTAGAACTAGGGGTCCCTTACAAAAATATGGGGTTGGCCCATTTAAGGCAAATTTTTCTGAAGCTTTTTGGAACTCCCTCCCCCTTCCTCAAAGGGCAATGGAGTCTTTGAATATTTTTAAGGCAGGGGTAGATAGACACTTGATAAATAAGGTTATGGGTTACTGTGGTAGACAGGAATATGGATTTGTGGTTACAATAAGATCAGCCAAAATTTTATCGAATGGCAAGGCCAGTTTAAGAAGCTGAGTGGCCTATTCTTGTTCCTAGTTTGTATGTCCCTTAAAAACACTTGTAACCAAAATTGTGTTCACCATGGTACTAACACACCATGATCCATGAAGGTATCTGCAGCCATGCATTCCAACACTTGGCACATTCTGATGGTCTTTGCTTTAATAATCCCATTTATTTTATGTAGTATGTTACTTCAAACCTTTATCGGAAGGTATTTCTCAAAATTATTTTGAGGGCTACATTGTGTTTTACTCTCTTGCTATTGAGAATTGGAATAATTTGTTCTGCTACATTACACAAATTCCAAAATATTGCAGAAGGGACTCCAGATATTTGTTTGGTCTTGTGATTAAATTTGTAAAATCCTTGTGGAAATCTTTTTGGCAACTGAAGCATTTGCAAAAATTATAGGCCAATGTTAGTTACTGAAATCATTTGGGAGCCTTAACCATGTGGATGAAGACAGATGTTAACCACGTTAGCTGAGTCCAGACCTTTCTGGGGAACTTCAGAACCGCAGTGTTCTGTCATGATTAATCTGGAATGTGCACTGCATTGGCTCCTTGGATTTAAGTTTCTTGTTATAATGTCCAAAATCCATCACCTTCCTTATAAGTGCTAAACTCCTCTAACCTTGAAATTCTCCCAGAAATCTGCAGTTGTCCCATTGTGGGCTCACTTTCTCGTTCCCCTTTCCTTTGTTTCCTCCAGTGGAGATCATGGCTTCAGATATCAGGGGCAGAAATCTCCTCCTCCTCTTCTCAAAGCCTCTCTCATTAAGTGTAAGCTCTTGGGCATCTTTTCTAATATCACCTTAAGAGGCTCAATGTCAGATTTTTTTTGTTTGACTAATCACACTCCAGTGATGGTAAAAGTTAAAGGTGCTACTTGCCTGTTGGGTCTTGCAGTGTAGTGAAAATGTGCCTCCTGTGATTAGTTATGACTGGGTGGTGTCTTGTGATTTTTTTTTTGACAAGGTGGCGAATTCACACGTCAAGCAGAAGTGACCTTCAGCCCTGGTAATGAGCAGCTGACTATCAACCAGCAGTTCAGTGGGATCGATGAGCATAACCACCTCACAATTGCTACCACACTAGAAGGGCGGGTGCCTGAAATTCCGCGAGAGTCAACCGTGCACATCGAGCCTTATAACGAGCTGTACCACTACTCAAGCTCTGGTAAGCAAATGGAGGGGAATCATTAAACATTACTGCTTTGGGCAAGTTTACTGAATGATGTTGAGGAACAACTATCCAGAGTAACTGAAACTCAGCTGAGAGAGGAGATAGAAAATTCTACATGTCTGCAAAAATTCTTTAATTCCAGGTTTACCAAGGAGTTGCTCATAAATATCAACATGTCCTTTTCATGTGCCATCTGACTTGTGAATTTCCTGCTTTACGCTTTACATTATATGTAGGGATTGGAGTAACTTGATTGAGTTTTTTGAGGAAATGACGAAAATGAGGGTAGGACATTGGATGTTGTCTACATGGATTTTAGTAAGGCATTTGACTAGGTCCCTCATGATAAGATAGTCCAGAAGATTAAGTTACATGGGATCCACAGTGAGTTTTTAAATTTTAAATTTAAGTTTTATTTACAGCGTGGTAACAGGCCCTTCTGGCCCAACGAGTCCACGCCACCCATTTTAAACCCAATTTACCTACCTGTACGTCTTTGCAATGTGGGAGGAAACCGGAGCACCCGGAGGAAACCCACGCAGACACGGGAGAACGTACAGACTCCTTACAGACAGCGGCGGGAATCGAACCCCGATCGCTGGCCCTGTAATAGCGTCGCGCTAACGATAAATTGGATCCAAAATTGGCTTGGTCATAGGAGACAGCGGGTAGTGGTAGAGGGATGTTTTCCCAACTGGAGGTCTGTGACCAGTGTGTCCCACAGGGATCAGTGCTGGGACCTCTGCTTGTATATATATTTACAATTTGGATGACAGTGTAGATGGTCTGATTAGTGAGTATGTAGATGACATGAAAATTGGTGGAGCTGAGGATAGTGAGGAAGGTTGTCAAAGGGTACAGCTGGTTCTAGATCATGTGGAAATTTGGGTGGAGAAATGGTAGATGAAGTTTAATCTGGCCAAGTGCACAGTCAAATGCAAGAGGAAAGTATACAGCAAATGGCAGGAGCCTTGAGAGCAATGATGTATGGAAGGATTTTGGGATGCAAGTCCATCGTTCGCTGAAAGTGGCAACACAAGGGGATAAGGTAAAGAAGGCTGATGGCACACTTGCCTTTATCAGTCAGGGCATTGAGTATAAAAATTAGAAAGTCAGGTTGCAGCTGTATAAAACTTTGGTTAGGCCACATATTGTGTGCAGTTCTGGTCACCATACTATAGGAAGGATGTGGAGGGCTTTGGAGAAGGTGCAGAAGAGGTTCACCAAGATGTTGCCTGGATTTGAGTGTATTAGCTCTCCTTAGAGGTTAGACAAACTTGGATTGTTTTCTCTGGTGTTTCGGAGGCTGAGGGGCGACCTGATAGAAGTATATAAAATTATGAGAGGAACAGATAGGGTAGGTAGTCTTTTTCCCAGGGTAAAATACTAGGGGTCATAGGTTTCAGGTGAGGGGTGGGAGATTAAAGGAGAACTGTGAGACTTTTTTTTCCCACAAAGAGTGGCAGGTGCCGGGAACAGGCTGCCAGGGGAAGTGGTGGAAGCAGATATGATAGCACCGTTTGAGAGGCACGTGAACAGGCAGGTGACAGAGGGAATGGACCACGTGCAAGCAGATGGGATTAGTTTAAATTGGCATCATGGTTGGCACAGACAGGGTGAGTTGAAAGGCCTGTTCCTTTGCTACGCTCTTCTGTCTGTCTATGTTATGTTTAATTTGTGTGTGTCATTCAACCAACGTCCTTGACCACGTTCAGCAAAGATATTTGAGGGCACCCGGGGTTAGAAACGGGTATAAGCTTCATCCAGGCTTTGGGCTTAATTTTTTTTTTGATGCACTTGAAATGTTGGCTGAACCAACAAAGAAATGGTGGGATCTGCCACAAGACCCGATCTGACCACCTACTCCAGTTGAGCTGGCAGGAGCTGTTACTGAGACAGATTACTGATACAATTCCAGTTAATCTCAGATTCTGATGCACGTGGAGTTGCCGATCCTTTTGGATTGTCCGGGAATCTCCAGGGTTTCAAGATTAATTTTCAAGGCATTGAGGCAAGCAAAATCCCAAGAGATGAATTATGGGTGTTGTGAGACGAAAAGTTGTTTGTGATCATAAATATTTAAATGTTCACTGCGAATTACTCAGCCGTGGTTAAGGTGCAGGCGTGGATAGACAAGTTATGTCAAAGATCTAACATGGGTTTGGCAGGCTGAATGGCCTCCTTCTGTGCTTTGAGGATTATAGAACATAGAACATTACAGCACAGTACAAGCCCTTTGGCCCACAATGTTGTGCTGACATTTTATCCTGCTCTGAGATCTATCTAACCCTTCCCTCCCACATAGCCCCCCATTTCTCTATCATTCATGTGTCTACCTAAGAGTAAGCATTGATTGCTGTTGGACCTGATTCCCTGAAGTTGTTGTGCTAGTTTTTATCTATGCGTAATGGGTGTTTGTCCTGTTTCTTGCCTTGATTTGTTGGAGTGTTTTTTGCAAGTTTTGTATATCCACCGCAGTTCCCTGAAGCACTTCCTGACATCTGAATGGCCTAACCTTTAATTTTAAAATTATGCTTCGTTTTGTCCTGGATGTCAACCCCCTTCCCCCTCCTCATCACCTACATCAGAGGAAATCGTTAGGCCTTATCAGATTCTGTATCAGTCTCTTTGTGACTTTGGGTACTGTGGTGCTGTGTATTCTATACTGCTGACACCCACCCTTGCTGCAGGCCACGATAATGATTCTTCAGGGGAAAAGGAATGAATTCCTCAGAAGTTCCTGGTCCATAAAGCACAGAACCTTTGGTAGGTTTCTGGCATTTCATGATCCGTCACTTTGTAAAAACTCCCCAGAGCACCATTATTTTCCTAATGCAACTGTTTCCTATGAAAGCTGAAAGAAATTCAGGTAATTTTCCAGACAACTTTGTGAACAAGCTCTTGAGTTCCTGTGATATTAGCATCAGGTTTGTGAGTTCCGAAGGTTAAGTCATTTCATTTTGTAGCCCCAGTTCCCAGGTTCACTCTTGGCTGAGGTGACAATTGGGTTTTACATTGTACGAAAAGATTTGTGGTATGTGAACAATGCCAGTGTGCTAATCACTTAGAGGCCATCCTCTGATTGCCCTTGTCAAGTTAGTGGTGATCTGTGATCTCCAATCCATGTGGCAAGATGCTCACACAGTGATGTTTGATTCATCACTGTTGCATAATTGGATCGAGCGTTGATGAAGGAGCAGCCCATTGCACTTCCAAGTTGGAATGGCACCTGCCCTGAAGGAGAACTTGGAGTTGGTGGTGTTTCCAAGCAGCTCTTGCTGTCTTTCCCCCGAGGTGGTAGAGCCTGTGGGTTCAGGAGTTGCTCTGGGAGCAATGTGAGTTGTTGCAGTGTATCCTCTGGATGGTGCAGTCAGTAGTGAAAGGAGTGGGTGTTTATGTTGGTGGATCAGCTGCTAATTGTTGGTCCTGGATGGCGTTGACCTTCTTGAACTCGTCGAATTATGTTCCATTCTGAACAGGGGATTGAATATGTTATCCAAATCTACACACTGGTGCAGCATGCTGGCTGCCTGTAGCTGTGGTCTATTAGCTTCGGTTGGGTGGGAAGCACTTTCTCCCCTCCTGTGTCAGACAGTTATGAGTTCAAGACCCACCCTAGGGATTTCGGCCGAAAATCCAGGCCGGTACTCCTAGTGCAGTACTGAGGGAATGCTGCTCTGTTGGAGCTGCTGACCTTCAGATAAGATTAAATCGAGATCTTATTTGCTCTCTCGGGCGATTGTAAATATCCCATTGCGCTGTTAGGAGTTTTCTCTGGTGCCCCAGCCATAACCAAATTGAATTACGTGCTGCTTTATCTCAGTGTTGTTCGTGGAACCTTGCTGTGCAGAGGTTAGCATTTCCTGCAATATCAACAGTGACAGCAGTTTTGTTTTAAAGAAAACAAAGCACTTTGCTAATGTCCTGAGATTGCGGCGTTTTTTAAAGTATTTATTTAAAGAAGTTGTTGTTCCTAAATGTGTTTTGTGTTTCTTTTCCCCCTTCAGTAATCATGACCTCTTCCAACATCCAGTACACGGTAGAGTTTCCTGATCAGTCCTCTCGGGGGTATTCCTTCCAGCTGAAGCAGACCATCAGTTTCCAGGGCTGTATCCATGACGACAGCGCACGTCCGGTGCCTGCCACTCAGCAGCTGTCTGTGGATCGCACCTTTGTCCTGTATGATAAAGACGAGCAGATACTCCGATACGCAATGAGCAACAAGATCGGACCAGTCCAAGGTACCTGTCTGCTATCTTTCACAACGCAGACCCATTTTAGACAAGAGCTACCTGGTAACCAGTGGCTGTTAACTATTTATTGAGGTTGTGCTGTAACATTTGCACTTGAAGAGGCAAATGAGGTGAGATACTTTTTGCTTTACAACAATGACAGTTAATAAGCAGTCCATGATGTCCTGTGATCTTGATTATCACCTCTGGCAGAAATATCAGGAAATTTGTACCTTTGTACATTTTAGGAGCTATTGCTCATCCTACCTTGTAATCTGACAGAATTCCCAGTACAGAGACAGGACACCCAACCCTGGTGGCCTTGACTCCCTCACTTCTGAAGGCAATGATTTGTTTGGCTGTGGTTCCTCAGGCACCAGTTATGGGCTTCAACCTGTCTTCCAGGACGTGAGAGTTCAACAATTGAAGTATTAATGGTATTGGCTCCAATCCTGTTGTGTGCATTTCCAACAGGGTGACTGGATGATAAGATAAGATATCTTTATTAGTCGCATGTACATTGAAACACAGTGAAATGCATCTTTTTTGCGTAGAGTGCTCTGGGGGCAGCCCACAAGTGTCGCCACGCTTCCAGCGCCCTCATAGCATGCCCATAACTTCCTAACCCTTACGTCTTTGGAACGTGGGAAACCGGAGCACCCGGAGGAAACCTACGCAGACACACGGGGAGAACGTACAAACTCCTTACAGACAGTGGCCGGAATTGAACCCAGGTCATTGGCGCTGTAATAGCGTCGTGCTAACTGCTACGCAATGGTGGTCTTTACCCCCTCTCCCACTCACTTAATCCTCCTTGCCACACAATCCTACCCCCAAAGTTTGGGATTGTAATGATGGCCTGAGGCCTTCCACTGAAGACCTAGCTGAGAGCCACATGGACTGTTGATTGAACCTGGTGGATCCTGGTTTATGGTGCTTGCCTGTTTGTAGTCTGCTGAATGAAGTAAGGATTGGGGAGCTTGTTTTTTTTCATTTTCTTTGACCTCTCCCAAAAAAAGGATTAATTTTATTTTGTGGTATTATATCATTGTAGGAACACTGCTGACAAATGGGATTTTGATGGTAACAACATTCAGGCAGGGTTTCAGCTCTGAGTAATTCCACAACCATTCTGTAAGTGTTGGAATCTGCCCTGTACATCTATGTTAAATAGACTGAGCTCAACACTCAGGTACTTGGGCAGCTTTTCCTTCCATTCACTTTTTGTCAACTTCAGTTGGTGCATTTTCTGTTTATCCCCACAGCCAAGCCAAGAGAGTGGGTGTTTTTTCTCAGACCTTTGCCAGTGCAGCTGTGAAAACTCAAGTGTAAGAACGTCTTGGGTCTTCTTCCCATCTGGAAGGCTAGTTAACTGGCCTTTGGCAATTTCCTGCCACAGCAATGATAACCAGCTAATGATATGTAGCACCTTAAAAAAAACAGGAGTGCAACCCAGCAAGAGTACACACCAATTCACTTAAGGAATCCCTTATAGAAGGAGGGGAGTTGAGAAGTGGTGGATTTAGTGAAAGAATATCAAAGTTAAAGCCCCACGTGGCTGAAATAATGTTGGCCTCCAATGTTGGAGCACAGGAAATCAGGAATGGGCAAGATGCCAGACCTGGAGACACCACAAGACCTTGGGTGGTTGGTGGCCAGGATAGGGCAATGTTTCCAAAGGTAAGGAGAAGGGCCATAGAGGGATGTGAAAACGGGTTAAAACTGAGGCATTGCTGGCTGTGGTTGGAATGTTAGCCCACCAACCTACAGCTGGGGCTTTTTCTGTTTTTCCCGGCCAGCCAATCGACTGGTTGGCTATTGCCTGGTCTCTGGTATTGGTGCTTGGTGGAATCTGGTGAGCAGAGCTCTGGATGAACTGTGGTTTATGGAAGGTACCAAGTGAAAACTGGCCAAGGGAGCCAAAGAAAGTGTGGTTCCAGTTGTGATAAAAAGCGTGGAAGAGGGTTTCAGTCGCACCACTGGGTCGGTGATTTCATTAAGCCGTCCCTAAAATGATATTTGTGAGATATCCAGAGGGTCTGTGCAGGAGCCCAGATATTTAATCATCACCTGTAATTCAACTCAGTCGAGTTTATTGTCATGTGCACAAGTACAGTGAGGTACAGGTACAATGAAAAACTTGCAGCAGCATCACAGGAACGTGGATTCAGACAACACAAATTGTACACGACAATGAAGAAAACGATGGTGTAAGACAAGATATTAGTGCAAAAAAACTCAGAAACAGGTCCATGATAGTGCAAGAGGTGGTCTGTAGTGTTCTGTTGCTGAGGTAGGGTTAGGGTTGTGCAGGTCGGTTCAAGAACCTGTTGTTTATAGGGAAGTAGATGTTCCTGAACCTGGTGGTGTTGGACTTTGAGCTTCTGTACCTCCTGCCTGATGGTAGCAATGAGGAGAGCCCATGGCCCATATGGTAGGGATTGTTGATGACAGATGCTGTCTCCTTGAGGCAGCACCTCATGTGGATGCTTTCAGTGGTGGGGTGGGCTGTGCCTGTGATGGACAGGACTGTGTCCATCTAGGGTAAGCACCGCCGAACTGCCTTGTGACATGATGCACTGGTGAAATATTGTCTCATGGACACTTATTGACAATTGTATTCCCACTGATGTGCATTCTTAGAGAAACCTTAGATCCCCATGCATCTCCCGAAGGGATAATGATGGGAGAGAATGTTTAAGTCTGGATAGAATCTGCGAAATACTACTTGAGTTTGGGAAAATATTGCCGGAATACAAAAGCTTTTCAGCACAGGTTGTAATTTGAAATAAAAACACAAAATGGTAGAAATATTCAATGAGTTGGGCAAGATCCACGGAGAGAAACAGAGCTAACATCCAGTGGTCAGTGACCATTCCAACATTTTCAGCTTTTAGTTTGGATTTCTGGCATTCACAGCATTTTGTTTTTGTGCTTCTTTTTGTTTCCAGTTACAAGTTGTCCAACGCTCTAACGTGGAAACTCTCAGGGCCTCTTCTATTTCTATTCGGTGGTCTGGGTTTCTCATTTACCTCCTCTCTCTTTGGAGAGAATTACCCGTTTTGGATCAGGGACTGTAAACATTAATTGTTGATAAATCTTACAAGGAATCCAGCAGGATCTTTACCCAGATAACGATGAGAAATGTTGCTCCTGCTACCACAAGAAATGATTGCTGAAAATAGCACTGGTGCATTTAAGGTCTATGAGGAGACAGGGTAGCAGGTAAATTGGGTTATTATTGTCACATGTACCGAGGTACAGTGAAAAACTTTGTTTGGCATTCTATCTATATGATTGTTTCATTGCAGCAGGGCATTGAGGTAGTACAAGGGAAAAGAAATAACAGAATGCAGAATAAAGTGTTACAGTTACAGAGAAAGTACAGTGCAGGCAGACAATAAGGTACAACGTCATAATGAGGTAGACTGTGAAGTCAAGAGTCAATCTTATCGTACTAGGGAACTGTCCAATAGTCTTATAACAGCGGGATAAAAGCTGTCCTTAAGCCTGGTGGTACATGCTTTCAGGCTTTATTATCTTCTGCCTGATGGAAGGGGGGAGAAGAGAGAATGTCCGGGGTGGGTGGGGTCTTTGATTATGTTGGCTGCTTTACTGAGGCAGTGAGAAGAGTAGACAGAGTCTGTGGAGGGGAGTCTGGTTTCTGTGATGTGCTGAGCTGTGTCCACAACTCTCTGCAGTTTCTTGTGGTCATGGGCAGAGTAGCTGCCATTCCAAGCTGTGATGAATCCGGATAGGATGATTTCTTTGGTGCATTGATTAAAAATTGGTGAGGGTCGATAGGGACATGCCAAACATCTTTAGCCTCCTGAGGAAGTAAAGGCACTGGTGAGCTTCCTTAGCTGTGGTGTCTACGTGGTTGGACCAGGACAGGCTATTAGTGATGTTCACTCCAAGGAACTTGAAGCTCTTAACCTCAGGATCATTGATGTAAACGGGAGCATGTGCACCACCGCTTTCCACCCCCCCACCCCCCCCCCCCCCCCCCCCCCCCGAAGTCAATGACCAACTAGCTCTTTTGTTTTGCTGACATTGAGGGAAAGGTTGTCATCATGACACCATGTCATTGTGAAGTGTGAGATCAAGTAAGGCGAGAGGAGACACATGTGGAGCCTAAAACTTGCAGCTCAGAAGTGTGCATGAGCTGCATGAGATTACTAGACTGCAGCTCAGAACTGGTTATTACCTCAAAATGGAGACCGATAGATTTCTGAGCAAAAAGGGATATGGTGCTGGAAAATGGCACTGAGGGAGAAGATCAGCCATGACCTTAATGAATGCTGAAGCAGGCTCAAAGGATCGGAGGGGCAATTCCTGCTCCTACTTCTTAAGTTCTTGCGTTAACCAATTTTTGAATTTTAAATTCCAAAATTCATGAGTAATACATACAGCATGCAAGCCAGGATTGGTGTTCATTTGTGCTGCTATTTGATACCAATGTGTGTTTCGTAGAGTTATGGTCTCCATAGAATAGTGCAGCCATCTAGGTTTCTTAAAACAAAATGTTAATTGTTCAGTCAGGATGTTTGTTGTAGATAATTTAGATAGAAATATCTTGTCTTTAAGGATTAGTTGTTTATCTTCAACCAACCTTTCCTTGACCCCAAAATAATTCAGCAATTAATTCTGGAACTCATGAGCCGTTTGCGTTCCCAGTTACACACTGAATGGCTTCCTTTCTCTGCAGACTCATACTGCTTCACGATCTGGCTGCAGTAGTGCTGGATGTTGCAGTCTGATTCAGCATTTGTCTTCCTCGTGCAAGTGCTTATGCCCATCTGTGTCCGTTCCCAGTTTAAATTAATTTCAGGCCCAAAGTTGGCGCTGGATTCTGTGTCTGGAGGTGTCTGCATTTCCAGAGCTGCTGTTTAGCAAATGTTTCTTTGTGTTAGAGCATAAACTTTGTGTTTTTAGTTATTGCTAGTTTCTAGTCAATGTCAGATATCCATTTTACTCATTCCACTGCTCCTGACTGGCTTCAGGGACCTCAGCTGGAGCAACAGAGCAGTCTTGGGAGCGAGTCTTCCAGCTGCTTGTGATACTCTGATGGAAAATGTGTTCTTTTTAACAAAGAAAGACTTGCATTTTTATAGCACCTTGGAACATCCCAAACAGCTTTGAATGCTGTGAAGTTTTTTTTTTGAAGTGAAGTCTATGTTCTATTGAAGGTAAATGCAGTAACCAGACTGCACAACCAGGGGCATGGGTCAAAGTTTAAACCTGACTGCTTTTGAAGGGACATGTTATACAAACACATGGAGAACAATTGCGTTTCCATGTGGGTCCTTAACATAGTGACTGGCTATTGGGGGTTGGGTGTATGGTCAGGGATTATGTCCCTGCTGGTACCACTCCACACACGCCCTTACACAGAGCAAAGTCTAAAAATACACCTATGTTTCTCTTTTGTGAAATAATAATTAAATATTCTCACCAGAATATTGGACCCCTTGGAGTTCATGTGTAACCCATCCTTTGCGAATAGGTCATGCCTCTCCCAAGAAAGGTCCCAATGATCCAGAAATTTGAAGCCCTGCTCCCTGCACCAGTTACTCAGCCATGCATTCATCTGCCAGATCTTTCTATTCTTACTTCCATTAGCACATGGCACAGGTAGTAATCCTGAGATTACTACCCTAGATCTCCTGCTTCTCAACCTTCTTCCTAGCTCCTTGTAATCCTCCTTCAGGACCTCTTTTTCTACCTATGTCATTGGTACCTACATGTACCAAGACTTCTGGCTGATCACCCTCTCCCCTCAGAATATTCTGGACCCGGTCTGTGACGTACCGTACCCTGGCACCAGGGAGGCAACACACCATCCGGGATTCATTGTCGGGTTCGCAGCATTTTTTTTAGATCTCTGACAATCTGCAGGTTTATTTTTGAGAATATTTGAACATAGAACATCGAACAATACAGCACAGTACAGGCCCTTCGGCCCACAATGTTGTGCTGACATTTTATCCTGCTTTAAGATCTATCTAACCCTTCCCTCTCACATCGCCATCTATTTTTATACAATTCATGTGTCTACCTAAGAGACTCTTCAATGTCCCTAATGTATCTGCCTCCACAATCGCTGCCGGCAGTGCGTTCCACGCACCCACCACTCTCTGTGTAAAAAAAAACTTACCTCTGACATCCCCCTTATACCTTCCTCCAAACACCTTAAAGTTATGCCCCCTCGTGTTAGCCATTTTTGGCCTAGGAAAAGGTCTCTGACTGTCCACTCGATCTATGCCTCTTATCACCTTGTACACCTCTATCAGGTCACCTCTCATCCTCCTTTTCTCCAAAGAGAAAAGCACTAGCTCGCTCAACCTATCCTCATAAGACATGCTGTCCAATCCAGGCAGCATCCTGGTAAATCTCCTCCGCACTCTCTAAAGCTTCCACTTCCTTGCTATAATGAGGCGACCAGAACTGAACACAATACTCCAAGTGTGATCAAACCAGAGTTCCATAGAGCTGCAACATTGCCTCACGGCTCTTGAACTCAATACCCCAACTAGTGAAGGCCAACACGCCATACGCCTTCTTAACAACCCTATCGACCTGCGCAGCATCCTTGAGGGATCTATGGACATGGACCCCAAGATCCCTCTGTTCCTCCACACTGCTAAGAGTACTGCCATTAACCTTGTATTGTGCCTTCAAATTTGATCTTCCAAAGTGTATCACTTCACACTTTTCCTGGTTGAACTCCATCTGCCACTTCAGCCCAGCTCTGCATTCTATCAATGTCCGGTTGTAACCTCCAGCAACTTTCTACACCATCCACAACACCACCAACCTTCGTGTCATCTGTAAACTTACTAACCCACCCTTCCACATCCTCATCCAAGTTATTTATAAAAATCACAAAGAGCAAAGCCTTCCATGAGGAACCTTATCAAACACCTTACTAAAATCCATGTACACCACATCCACTGCTCTACCTTCATCAATGTGCATTGTCACATCCTCAAAGAATTCAATCAGGCTTGTGAGGCACGACCTGCCCCTCACAGAGCCATGCTGACTATCCCTTATCATACTATGCTTTTCTAAATGACCATAAATCCTGTCTCTAAGAATCTTCTCCAGTAATTTGCCCACCACTGAAGTAAGACCCGCTGGCCTGTAATTCCCAGGGTTATCCCTACTCCCTTTCTTGAACAAGGGACAACAGTTGCCACCCTCCAATCATTGGTACTACTCCTGTGGCCAGTAAGGATGCAAAGATCATTGCCAAAGGCGCAGCAATCTCTTTCCTCACTTCCTGTAAAATCCTTGGATATATCCCGTCTGGCCCTGGTGACTTATCTATCCTAATGTTTTTCAAAAGTTCCAGCACATCCTCTTTTTTCATGTGAACTTGTTCTAGAGTGTCAGACTGTTGTACGCCATCCTCACAAACGTCAAGGTCTTTCACTGGTGAATACTGAAGCAAAGTATTCACTAAGGACCTCCCCTACCTCTTCTGACTCCAGGCACGTGTTTCCTCTATTATGCCTGATCAGTCCTACCCTCACTCTAGTCATCCTCCTATTCTTCACATATGTGTAGAACACGTATGTGGAGTTTCTTGTGCACCACTTGGTTGTCACATTCTCTGTTTCACCATGGTGAATGCCCTGCAAATGCACGTCACGGTGTGAAGTGCTTTGGGAGGTCCTGAGGCCAAGTATGACACTGTAAGAGTGGAAGCTGCACTGAAAGTTGTTTCTGCTGCTTTTGCACCTTTTGAAACCCATTCTCTGAGCTGCTCTGCATGGTGAGCACTTCGTTTATCTAAGTTTCCTGGGTGCCTTTATGTAAAAGGACTTTCATATGTGTGACTCACTGAGATTCTTTAGTTAACAAGCATGTTTAATGTATTCCTCCTGGATATTTGATCCTTATTGTTTGTTTGTTCCTGAACAATGGACATGGTGAAACTATTTCAACAGTGCTCTGTTTTACGAGAGCATTCCTCCCATGTGGCACACAGCTAGAGCTTCAATTACTCAAGAGCAGGAGATAAACCAAGTAATGAATATTCAAAGTGTTGAAAATTCCTTTCTGTAGAGTGTTGGACTCTGAGACAGTTCTCTTTCAATTAATACTTGTGCTACAGTGGTTTTAAGTATTGTGGACAATTGAGAAACTTTTTGACTCCCGATGCACTGAGGGGAAGCAGTCAAGGAGAACATCAAGAGAGCAAAAAACAAACTGTTGGAGGAACTCAGCAGGTCAGGCAGCGTCTTTTGAGGGAAATGGACAGTTAGTGTTTTGGGTCAAGACTGTCATCTGGACTGAAATCAGAATCACTGATGTATGTCATGAAACTTGTTGTTTTGCAGCAGCAGTATAGTGCAAGACATAAATACAAAAATTACTATAAGTTACAAAAATAAATAAATAGTGCAAAAGGGGAATAACGAGGTAGTGTTCATGGACTGTTCAGAAATCTGTTGGCAGAGGGGAAGACGCTGTTCCTAAAACGTTGAGTGTGGGTCTTCAGGCTCCAATGGTAGTAACGTGGAAGTCGTGTCCCGGGTAGTGAGCGTCCTTAATGAGGGAATTGCATCAATTCCAGAAAAGCATGCAGAATCTGCTCCTGCTGCAATCGAGGAGGAACCCCGAGAGACGAAGAGCCGGCAAGCCTCACTGTTTGCTTTAATCTCCTCCATGTTTACCTTCTGGTTCAGTCTACTCTGTGGAGCTGGATGAGATGTGCTTGCTTTACTTTTTCCAAAGGTTCACAGGGGGAGCTCTCTTATCCACAGCCTTAGTGATAGCTCAGTAACATCATCACAGCCAGACATATTGAGGACCTACAGAACCTTCTGTGTTGGTCTGCATGACGGAAAGGCCACAGTCAGCACAGCCTCCCAGAACTTCCTGTCCTCCAACCTGGAGGTTTTTGACAATGGCAAGCAGGAGAGTTTGGACCAGCCACTCATCCTGAAGGAACTGCAAAGTTCCATCCATCCTCTTGAGATGAATGAAACTCCTGGAAGCAATGGATTACTGGCTGAGTTGTATTTTTCTCTGTGGGACAGGGTGGGCCCTACTTGTGGAAGCGTACAACACTGTGCTTCTAGCTGGCAGCGTGTCAGAATACATGAGACAGAGTATCATCACCCTCATCTTGGCACAAAAGCAGGAGAGGGAGGACATGAGAAATTGATGACCTATTTCACTGCTGAATGTGGATTACAAGGTTTTGTCTAAGGCCATCGGCAATCGGATCAGGTCTGTTCGAGGCAGGTGATCCATCTGGACCAAACCCATGCCGTACTGAGCCTGATAATCTTTGACAGTCTTGCGCTGCTCAGAAATACCATTGTGTGACCAGGATACCGTACACATACATGATGGACGTGCTCTCCAAAATGGGCTTTGGTGAGGGAATCAAGAATTGGATATATTGGTATTGGTTTATTATTGTCACTTGTACCGAGGTACAGTGAAAAACTGGTCTTGCAATGGATAATAAATGGAAAGCTTCCCATGAAATCTGGAGCCAGGCAAGACTGCCACTCTCCTTCGTCTTGTTTGTGTGTTGTACTGAGCCTTTCGCTCAATCTATCCGGAAGGATATGAGCATAAGAGAGGTGATGATGCCTGGCAGTGGGGGGGCATGCAGATGAAAGCCTTCCTGGACGTGGACAACATCATTGTCTTGTGCTTGGACCTGTGGTCAGTCCACAGCTCTACAGCCATGGTAGTGTAGCAGTTAGCATAACACTATTACAGCGCCAGTGACCCAGGTTCAATTCCGGCCGCTGTCTGTAAGGAGTTTGTACGTTCTCCCTGTGTCTGCGTGGTTTCCTCTGGGTGCTCCGGTTTCCTCCCACATTGCAAAGATGTAGGGGTTAGGAAGTTGTGGGCATGCTATGTTGGCGCTGGAAGCATGGCGACACTTGCGGGTTGACCCCAGAACACTCTACGCAAAAGATGTATTTCATTGTGTGTTTCAATGTGCATGTGATATCTTGTTAACTGTGCCAGTGTTCCACCATTGATTTTCAGGACATTATTGCACTGCCAGTTCTGGGAACTAGCTGTGTGCAAATTGGCTACCAAATTTTCTGCATTACAGTGCTTCAAAACTACTTAATTAGTTGCAAAATGCATTAGGGTATCCTGAGTATGCAAAAGCTATTGTGGAAATGCATTGTTTGTAGGATAATGCAACAAAATTTGCATAGAGCTACATTTTAAATTATTTTCTTGCTTTGCTGCTAAGTCAATTTGTGCACATTACTGCTTGTTGTATTAGCTGCTGTGTTGGCTGTGCTGCAGGATTAGTAAGTTTTACATGCTGTGAGCAGCTCTTCCTGGTTACACTGCATGTTTTGTATCAAGCATGTAAACCTTGCGAGAAGCAGTTGTTAGACTTGAGTCATTAAGGGGCCCAGAGTGGGTGCCCTGCAAAGTTGCCCTGAGGATAGAAGGTATTTTATGGTCATTCAGGAAAAGGAAGCTTCTTTCCCCCCCAAAAATTAAGTAAGTGCAAAACCTTGAGAAAATTGGATTAGAATTTTGATTGCTCTTAAACCACCATTATGCCGTTAAACTCTGTGGTTCAACAAAATGTAGTAAAGCAATTAAATAGTCTGTGGATAAACTATACAAGCTGTCCCTGGGTAACAAACAGGTTCCAATTTTACAGATGTCCGTAAGTCAATTTTGTATGCAAGTCAGAAAATACATTAAAAAAATCACTCGATATGGTAATCACACCTCCTCAGTATTGTAATGAATGGCATCAAAAGCACATGAGACTGATAAGAAAGAACAACTAAAAGTGGAGAGAGAGAGGAAATTTACTGCCTTTTGTAGGAACGAATATATGTGTGTACATGGAGTTTTGAACTTATTAATATGACAGGAGCCCGTTCGTATTTAGAGTTGTACATAAGTCGGGTGTTTGTAACCCGGAGACCACCTGTAGTACTTCTACAACTACTGGTTCATTCTTATCTGTGAAATGTTTGGCTACGTTTAAACCAGTTGAACAGCTTGAGGTTAGAGCTTCGTGCAAGCAGTTTGTGAAGGAAGTGCTGAATTGGTCTTGCACTTCCACACTACTGCTGCCTGTCTCATAAACTCGAGCCCAAAGTTGAAGTTTTGGAGTTTGGACAGAATTGCAACAGCTTGTTATGATGACCCACATTGATGGTCAGCTCTCAAAATCCGAGATAAACTAATAGAGCAGCATCTGTGGAGAGAAAGGGACAGTTGACCTTTCAGGTTGCGATTTGGCTGGTCCCGAGCAAGAGTCTCAACCCGAAACGTCGACTGTCACTTTCCCTCCACAGATGCTGCCTGACCTGCTGAGTTCCTTCAGTTTATTTGTTGCTGCAGATTCCAGTATCTACATTCTATTGTGTCTCTAATAGAGCAGGTAGTTGGAAAATTTTCATCCCCTGTAACGTTCTCTGCTTTGATCAATGCTAAATGCATTGAACCTTGTCCCATATTGCTGTACCTCCTCTGACTATCCAATGGGGGCATGAGTTATCCTCCAATCTAGGAGGCTGTTTCTACACACAAATCACTGAGTATCCAGGGGAATGAAGTTGCTGCTGTTGGTTTACAACTGTAACCATAGGAATACAAAATACGGCAAATTATGGTAAGATCAAGTGAGGTAAAGTTTATTGTCATGTACACAAGTACAGTGAGGTAAAGGTAAAATGAAAAACTTGCTTGCGGCAGCATTGCAGGCACATAGGATTGGACAACACACAGGATATAAATTATGCATAAATTACAGAAAAAAAAGTCCATGCAAAACAAGACGTCAGTGCAAAAAAAAACAGAGACAAGTCAAAAGTGGTGCATTAAACCATTAAACTGCAGTTACATCTCAGCTGGGATTTTATGACCAATTTTGAACACCATGCTCTGGGAAGGGCACTTGGAAGAGATTGCCAGAACAATACTATTTGTATGGAAAGACTGGAGAACCTGGGTTGTTCTCCTTAAAGCAGCAGGGGCTAAGGTGTTTTTAATTGTGTAAATGGAGAGAAACAGTTTCTGCTGACGGGAATCATAAACTGAAGGGTGCAGATTGGACGGTGATTGGTAAATGACTCAAGGACAAGAAGGGAACCTTATTACTTAAATGAGTTGTTTTGGCCCGGAATGCATTGCCTCAAATGGTGATGGAAGCTGATTCAATAGTAATTGTCCCTCTTATGTTCCATATGAAAAAGGGAAAAAAAAACTGCAGGGTGATGAGAATGGAACAGGGAAATCGGTTGATTGGATAGCTTTGGCGTGATGGTTGCAATGGCCTCCATGATCCTAGGTTCTAGCTTTTCTACAGGACTGGACTTGTTTTCAGTTGGCTAGAAGTGTTGTGGATAAATACATCAATGCAAAACCAGAGGAATAATTAGCTTGAAGGCTGCAATGATAAGTGACACACCAAGGATCTGAATGGTATGAACCAGCAGTGATATGGTTTGATTCCGCTGAAACAGTGTTGGGGAGTGTTGATCCCGGTACTTGACGTGCCCTTTCAAAATTTCATCTCCTTCCTCTGCTGGATATTAGAAACTAATGCCTTACTTCCCAGTATTACCAATTAACATTAATGACCTGGATGAAAATGTAGATGGGTGGGTTAGTAAGTTTGCAGATGATACGAAGATTGGTGGTGTTGTGGATAGCGTAGAAGACCGGCACAGGATACGGCAGGATATAGATCAGTTGCAGATTTGGGTGGAGAAATGGCAGATGGAGTTCAACCCGGCCAAGTGTGAAGTGTTGCACTTGGGGAGATCAAATGTAAAGAGACCGTACACTGTTAACGGCAAGACCCTTAACAGTTGATGAGCAGAGGGATCTTGGTGTCCAAGTTCATAGCTCCCTGGAAGTGGCTACACAGGTTGATAGGGTGGTAATGAAGGCATATGGCATGCTTGACTTCATTAGTTGAGGCATTGAGTTCAAGAGCTAGGAAGTTATGCTGCAGCTTTATAAAATTTTAGTTAGGCTGTATCTGGAGTATTGCATTCAGTTCTGTTCGCCCCATTATAGGAAGGATGTGGAGGCTTTGGAGAGGGTGCAGAAGAGGTTTACCAAGATGCTACCTGGATTAGAGGGCATGTGCTATGAGAGGTTGGACAAACTGGGGTTGTTCTCTCTGGAGCGGTGGAGGCTGAAGGGAGATCTGATAGAGGTTTATAAAGATTATGAGAGGCATAGATAGAGTAGACAGCCAGTATCTTTTCCCCAGGGTTGAAATGTCTAATACTAGAGGGCATGCATTTAAGGTGAGAGGGGGTAAGTTCAAAGGAGATGTGTGGGGCAAGTTTTTCACACAGAGTGGTGGGTGCCTGGAATGCGCTGCCTGGGGTGGTGGTGGAGGCAAATATGGTAGGGGTGTTCAAGAAGCTCTTGGATAGGCACATGAATGTGAGGGAAATGGAAGGATATGGACATTGTGTAGGCAGAAGAGATTAGTTTAGTTGGGCATTTTATTACTAACGTAATTGGTTCGGTACAACATTGTGGGCCGAAGGGCCTGTTCCTGTCCTGTACTGCTTTATGTCTATATTCTGGCAAGGTACCTGAGATTCTATTCCCCTACAGTTCTTAATGTCCTGTGCCTCAGTTTGGCTTGCATTCCTATTTCTTAAGTCACAAACTTATAGGTTCATACAATCATCATCTCAAAATCTAGGCTGATGCAATAACAAGAGTATACATTGTCAAAGATACTGAGACCACAGATCATCGTGTTTGATGTCTAATGTGGGTATAGAGTTATGGAAATCATGAAAGAGATGCCACCACATGGTATTTGAAAGGGTGAAAAATAATAGCCCATATGGTTTGATGAATAAATGCCCATATGGTTTGATGAAGAGGCAGTATTGTTAATCTAATTTATTCTGAGTGTACTGTATAACAAAGCATCCCGATAAAGGGTAAGGCCATATTTCCACAGTTCCTGTAGAAAGGCTAGTTTTGAAAATGGAAAAAAAACAGGAATCGATGAAAATGTTTGGTATGTATGTGGAATCAGAATCAGGTTTATTATTACTGACATATGTTGTGAAATTTGTTGTTTTACGGCAGCAGTACAGTGCAAGACAGAAAGACCTAAAAATTGCCCTTAAGTTACAAAGATAAATAATGCAAAAGTGGAATAATGAGGTAGTGTTCATGCATTGTTCAGAAATCTGATGGCGGAGGGGAAGAAGCTGTTCCTGAAACATTGCGTATGGGTCTTCGGGCTCCTGTACCTCCTCCCTGACGGTAGTAAAGTGAAGAGGGCATGTCCCGGGCGGTGAGGGTCCTTGATGATGGATGCCGCCTTCCTCGATGGTGGGGTGGGTTGTGCCCACGATGGAGCTGGCTGAATCTACAACCCTTTGCAGCCTCTTTCTATCCTGCACATTGGAGCCTCCATACCAGGTGGTGATGCAACCAGTCAGAATGCTCTCCACCGTACATCTGTAGAAAC
Source organism: Pristis pectinata (assembly GCF_009764475.1). Lineage (NCBI taxonomy): Eukaryota > Metazoa > Chordata > Chondrichthyes > Rhinopristiformes > Pristidae > Pristis > Pristis pectinata. The sequence continues at coordinate 10,688,727 of NC_067414.1, forward strand.
TTGCAAGTCTTCGGTGACATACCAAATCTTCTCAAACTCCTAATGAAGTAGAGCCGCTAAGTAGGTGTTAAATCCTGAGGTATTGTTGGAGAATCGCAATACACCACTGGTACCTAGAGCAATATAGCTCTTGGTGCCTTTGATCATTACCAAATGTATTGAAGTTCATCTTTTTAGAAATTAAACACTGTTTCACACAGATTTCCTGGTAACTGGTTTAACACCAAGTCTGGTTTACAGGACATTGTATTCCAAAGGTGCTGTTTGATTTTTAGACTCTTTCCTCAATGCTTTTCTCCAGGATCAAAGAGCATTCTTGTAAGTGAGCTGTCTGTCCCTGGAGTGTGCTTCAGCTGCCTGATACTTACTTAATTATAGTGAGCCTCGGGGTCAGACCTGATAATTGGATAGTTCACATGCCATTATGTAGTGTCCTTGCTCCAGGAAATGAAAGACCAGACATTCCCAGGCTGCTAACTGTTATCAACCAATAACTAGATAAGTAGAGCACGGTACAGGGAAATTGAGTCGGTTATTTGCCATTTGTGCATTCAGAGCCGAGGCTTATTGACAGAGTCAGCTTGAGATAAACCTCTGAAGTTCTTAGAGTCGTAGAATTGTTACTTTATTATGACACACAAAGGAGGCCATTCAACCCAGCAGTTGCATTCAGGCTCCCAGCAGAACCTTCCCCTTCTTCCTTCCCCTTCCCCTTCCCCTTCTTCCTTCCCCTTCCCCTTCCCCTTCTTCCCCCCCCCCCCCCGCAACCCCCATGTGTCTATCAACTCCCCATTGGATCTTGAGCCACATTTACACTAGGGGTAATTTATAGTGGTAGAAAATGCTGGAAACACTCAGCAGATCAGCAGTATCTATGGAGAGAAACTGGCTTAATACTTCCAGTCAAAGACCTTTCGGAGGTTTTGATGAAGAGTCTCTGACCTGAAATGTTAACTCTGTTTCTCTTTCCACAGATGCTGCCTGACTTACTGAGTGCTTCCAGCATTTCATGTCTTTTTTTATTTCAGATTTCCAGCATCTTCAGTTTCCTGTTGTAATTTACAGCAGCACCTTTGGCAGGTGGAGGGAAACGAGAGTATAAGGAGAATGTGCAAACTCCATATATACAGTACTCGAGGTCAGGATTGAACCCCTGGAGTTGTGGGGCAGCAGCTTTAACTGCTGCACCACTGTGTTCCCCTATGACGCAGAAGGAGGACATTTGGTCCATTGGGTCTTTGCCAGTTCCTCATCCCATCAGACCCATTCCTCTGCTGATTCCCCACATCCTTTTATTTCTCTAATCTTTACGTCAAGTCCAGAGAAAGGGTCTCGACCCGAAACGTCGACTATCCTTGTCCATCCACAGGTGCTGCCTGACCTACTGAGTTCCTCCATCATTTTGTTTTTTGCTCCAGATTTCAGCAGTCGCTTGTGTCTTCAAAGATTTATGTGCATATTGACCCAAGTCCCTTTGTCCCTGTACACCTTTTAAAACTCTGCCATTTAGTCTGTACTGTTTCCCATTTTGTTTTGCCAAACTGTATCAATTTACACTACTCTTCCCCCACCGTTTCATTGCTCGATACCTTGCACCCAGCTGTGTGCCCAATGGTCAGTGCGGGTGTGGAGGGCTCAAAGTCATTGTTGAGTTTATTGTCACATGCGCAAGTACATGTGTGCACAGAGATAATGAAAAACTTACTTGCAGCAGGCACATAGCATCATATAAACAGCATTCACAAGAAAAAAAAACAAATTAAGCATAAATAAAACACTTTCTTTACAAGAAAGAACACAATGGCGCTGGAGCGTGGCGACTCGTTGCAAGCTGCTCTCTACGGATCTACTCATTACCCTTACTATAATCATTCTACACTTTTAAATTTAGACTCTGTGTCACTAACAATTATTAATAATGTTCTTTTAAATCTTCTTACAGGGCTGGCGACTTTACTCTGTACTGTTATTGTTTTTACCTGTACTACATCAATGCACTCTGTACTAACTCAATGTAACTGCACTGTGTAATGAATTGACCTGTACGATTGGTATGCAAGACAAGTTTTTCACTGTACCTCGGTACAAGTGACAATAATAAATCAATACCAATACAATTAGAACAAAAAAAACAAAGGCCATTTTAGTGCAAAGTGATCAGAGAGATCATAATATTGCTATACTGTAGTGATTAGGGTTGTGCAGGTTGGTTCAAGAACTGAATGATTGGAGGAAGGAGCTGTTCTCGAACCTGGTGGTGTGGGACTTCAGGCAGTTTCCCAGCTGTATGACTCCATGAATCATTATACTACTTTTACAACCATGTCCCCTGACACCAGTTTGTCTTGTAGCAAATGTAGTATAACTACAGTCAGTCATTGCTCTTTCTTTTTCTTTTGGTTGTTGTGTGGAAATTGCTTTGGTCAGGTACTTTGCAGAATTGCAGAATGACTGGTATTCTGGGATTGAAGTAGTCTACGTTCAACCATTTGACTTTTGTTTTACTAGAGTTTGATTGAACAAAGGGACATCAACATTCCCCCAATCATCACCCTTTTGCCCAGCCTGATTTTAATCACTCCACCACGGGTGGCATTGACTTCAGCTAACCTATGGAATTCCCTCCCTGAGCTTTTCTCCCTCTTTCCCCTGATTTAAGACTAAACCTGAGCCTTTGGTCAGCTGCTCAGCTTCTTCTATGTGCTGGTGCCAAGTTTTGTATGACAGCTATTGTGAAGCAGCTTGAAATACTATACTAAGTTAAAGATGCTATTAAACTATGTTGTCATTGATTGGAAGACCAAAGGCCCGTGGTTAAATGTGTATTATTCTGCACAAAATTATTTTTTGGAAGGGATGTTTCACTTAATACACTCTGTTCGGTTTAAGTGAAACCAGTGGTTGATAAATTTTATTCTCTTTAGGGAAAAGACAGGTAGATTAAAGCAACAGTGGTGTACATAGATTGAAATGAATTTCTAATTCCTGTTGTTCAGATGATTCGAGTTCGGTAAACCAGAACCCCTGCTACACCGGAACCCATGGATGTGACACCAATGCAGCTTGCCGCCCAGGGCAGGGGAATCAGTTCACTTGTGAATGTTCTGCTGGTTTCTACGGTGACGGCCAGACTTGCTATGGTAAGACGGTAACTGGCAATGAGACAAGCAGCGACCTTATTGTCAGAGTGTGGATTTGGTTTACCTTGGAAGCTGGATAGAAAGACTTCCTGGTGATTATGTGCTCAATGATGGTGGATGTTTTGCATTGAATTCCATTGAAAGTGCAACATATTAACACAGCAAGTCCTTTTCAGTATTGATGTTCCATATAAGTCTCCCTACCTACTTTTCACCTCGTCAGCACATCCTGTTCTTTTCTCCCTGATCTTTATCCAGCGTCTCCTTAAATGCAGCAACCCTGTTTGTCTCGGCTAATCCACGCAGCTTGTTCCACACTCCCACTGTTCTCTGGGCACAGAAGTGTAGGCTTCTCCGATGAGAGAACTGAACATAGCCAATGGTATCCAGGGGAAGGAGCTGTTCGTTCTTCATTGTTGCATATGTGCAGATTTTCTACACTTTTGAGCGGGGATCTTGGTTGAGGCAGACGGGCAGCCCCATGGAACTGTAATTGGAAAGATAAAAACTACAGATGATGAAATCTAAAATAAGAAATGCTAGCAATACTCAGAAGATCAGGCAGCATCTGGGGAGAGAGAAACAGAACTTGGGGGAAGGTGGTGCGGGAGGAAAAACAGTACCTGTTCCAAATGTTCTCCCCTGCAACATCCTGGCTTGCCCAAGTGGTGACCACGTGTGACCCAGAGAGGAACAGCAACCTCCTGACACAGCTCCAGGCTACCCATGCACAATGTCCACAAACTCATTATCCGGTTGACGTCAGAGGGACACCTTGCTGATTTTGCGACGGAGCATTCTCATGTACGCTGCCGTCTCCCTGCTTCACCTCTCCTCCCCCTCCCCAGACTCTAATGGTCCATTTTGTTCTAGTCTAGGATGTGCTGAGACCTCCTCTAGTGAACAGTGGGAAGCCATTGTCTTTGTATGCCCACCAAGCCAATCGACGGGGGAGGAACCTGTTTGAGTGTTTACGGTGAAGTTTCATACAAAACTGCAAAAACATGTCCAATTATTCCGAACTTCCTCTCCTAAATGATGCACTTACCCCCCAATTAACTGGTAGATTGCAATCAAGCATCGGGTTACTGCAGCTGTCCTCAGCAGGAGCCTGTTTACAGTTCATGTCCATTTCTTGTGTCTGGTTGGGTTGCAGCACTCAGCAGCACAGGTTGGATGCTAAGTGCTGTGATGCACTCAGTTGCTTGGTAGAAGGACGTGAGGTATGTAAACAGGCTCCCACTGGGAACAGCTGTGCTAACTGAGTGCTTGAATACAGTCCACCTAAAGATTACTATATCTTCTCAGAGAGTGCTTTAGAATAATTGTATTTGTTGCAGTTTTGATTGAAACTTGGCCATAAATGTCCAAAGACATTGAAGGAAAAGTGAGATAAACCCATGAGGAGGAAAAGAATAAAATGGGCTGTTTTAATGTGTTAAATTCTTCACCATTTTATTCATGCCTTGAATTTTTATGCCAGGAAGAATCAAATATCAGTGCAAAAAATGTACTATTATTCTAAACCTCCACTCCTAAAAGATACAGTTACCTCTAGTTGGTTTAGATGCCACTGTAGAATTCAGAGTCTACATGCAAAACAAATTCCTAGATTAGAAGTTTGTCCCAAGAGATTTCCAAAAGCAGAGTTAAACATTAGCACAGTAATAGACAAGTTTCATTTTTACGAAAAAGGACAAAGAGGCACTGAAAAAAGGTGATATATCCATTTGGAAAGGCTAACATGGCTGGGATTTTGTTTCTCCATGAAGGAGAAATGTTCTGTTCAAGTGAGGCAAGGAACAGCAAAAATAAATTGAAATTAAAATCTGCTTCCCACTTGTGCGGTTGACTGAGAAATAATTCAGTGAATTCAGATTCACATTTTATCATTGACCAGACTTCAGAATTGAATTCTAATATTTAAAATCCAAAGCACATTTTTTGAAATGGGAACTAATGTTGAAAAATCAGTAACAGATTATGGATGGAACGTAATTGGAAGCTGGGATTCTAGGGAGGATGAATTCTTTGGCACGGATGAACATTTCTGATGTATTCTCCAACTGTCTCTCCTGAACCAAGACAATGGCCTATTCCACTAAGTAAATTGAACTAACTTTTGCATAAGTAACTGTCTTTTACAGCATTGTTCCCTCAGGAAAATGACCTCGGGCAATTCTGGACATTTCAGATTTTAATTGCTGCACCGTTGACAGCCTGTCTTAACTGCCTGGCCCCAAAGCTCTGGAATTTCTTCCTAGCCCCTCTTTACCTTTTCTCTTGCTTTTCAGATATTCCTTATAACCTTTCCCTATAACAAGCTTTTGGTCACCTGTCCTACCATCTCCTCTGTTGTGTTGTTTAGTAATGCTGTTATGAAGAGTCTGGGGACATTTTACTATCTTAAATGTGCAAAATAATGCAGATCGTTGCTGTAGCTGGTGAATTTGAAACAGATGATCTGTGAGGAGATTAGAAATAAATTCACTGCAATGAGTCATGTTGTGGATTATCTCTGGGTTAAAGTTCTTACTGTTGTGACCCTGCAGATGTTGATGAATGCAGAGACAACCCCTCAATTTGTGGAAACTATGCAGTTTGTAACAATCAGCCAGGGACCTTTCGATGTGAATGTTTCACAGGCTATCAGTTTGCAGATGATGGTCGAACCTGTGTGGGTGAGTTCTACCTGTTCATCGCAAAATTTGTGATTCATAATTTCAGCATTTCTTGAGATTTGTTTAGGAAGGTCTTTTGGGTTTATAAAGAATGTTATAGCAGTTCTTAATTGACTTTTTAATTGTTAACCATGTGTTAAGAACTGCAAATAGTACTATTCATTAAGGGTCATTCAATCCTTCTGTACTGGCCCTTTAAGAGAACATAGAACATTACAGCACAGTACAAGCCCTTTGGCCCACAATGTTGTGCTGACATTTTATCCTGCTCTAAGATCTATCTAACCCTTCCCTTCCACATAGCACCACATTTCTCTATCATTCATGTGTCTATTTAAGAGTCTCTTAAATGTCCCTAATGTATCTGCCCCCACAACCTCTGCCGGCAGTGCGTTCCACGCACGTGTTAGCCATTGTCGCCCTGGGAAAAAGTTTCTGACTGTCCACTTGATCTATGCCTCTTATCATCTTGTACACCTCTATCAAGTCACCTCTCATCCTCCTCCTCTCCAAAGAGAAAAGCCCTAGCTCACTCAACCTATCCTCATAAGACATGCTCTCCAATCCAGGCAGCATCCTGGTAAATCTCTTCTACACCGTCTCTAAAGCTTCCACATCCTTCCTATAATGAGGCGACCAGAACTGAACACAATACTCCAAGTGTGGTCTAACCAGAGTTCCATAGAGCTGCAACATTACCTCGCGGCTCATGAACTCAGCACCCAGACTAATGAAGGCCAACACACCATATGCCTTCTTAACAACCCTATCGACCTGCGTGGCAACCTTGAGGGATCTGTGGATGTCCATACTGTTCAAATACAGTAAAACTAGGATAATCAGACACACTTGGTGGTGATGAATTAGCAAATGTTTTGGACTATTGGATGTTATTCATGTTAATACTCCCAATACATTTTAAATTCACTTTTTTGAAGATTTTGCACAGTATTATAATAAATTTCTCAGTGAACCAGGTAAGTTTAAGGGGAGTGCGGGAACTGGGATGCTGGTCAGTTGAAAGAGAGTGCAGGAACGATGTCAGAAGGGAGAGTGGGAACGGGGAGCCTGGCAAACTGAAAGGGAGTGTAACAGACATTACCTGGTGAGCCAGATGCCAAACCATCAGGATTTCTGAATGGTTGGATAGCAGATTATTGGAATCTTACTGTGGTGCTCTTTCCCGATTCTTCCCCTTCAAATATTTCTCCAGTTCCCTGCTGGGAGATAATATGGAATCTGCTTCCAGCAACCTTTCAGTCAGATGATAACTCAGGCTGACCAGAGTAAATGCTGAGAGGATATTTCCGCTCAACAGAGAGTCCAGAACCAGAAGGCTATGCTATCAAACCCTCTGTATCATCAAAACCCTCATTGGTTCAGTCTTGTTTCTATTCCCAGTAAAATTGCAGAATTGTACAGGTTTGAGTCCCTTCATCAGAAATGGGAAAGAAAGAAAAAAAGTTAATTTTCAGTAGCAGAGAAGGTGGGGGCAGGTGGGTAGAACAAAGGAAGTATCTCCCTTGTATCAGTGGCCCAATGCAAGCTTGAGGAGTAAAATATCTTCTACCTGGACATGTTGCGTTCTTCAGGACTCAATAGTGAATTCTTCAATTCTAGGTAAATTGCTTACTTTCTGTCTGTATCAGAACTGGCCGTTCATGTCTGTCGTTATTTTGGCTCATTTTTCCTACTACAGTCTGGTGTGTCCTACAATCTCACAAAGAAGCTTAATCTGATCCTACTGCTTAATTTGGTCTCACCCTATCAGAGAGATTCTCTTTATTCTACTCATCCCTCTCCCACCTTCCCTGTTACTGAAGACTAACTTGTCTTTTCTCTTACCTACTTCTAGTGAAGAGTCGTGGACCCAAAACACTAACTTCTGTTTCTGTACACGCGACTTGACCTGCTGAGTGTTTCCAGCATTTTTTGTTTTTATTTTAGGTTTCCAGCATCTGCAGATTTTTTTTTGTCTATCTTTACGCAAAGTTTCTCCGAATTTTCAGTCTGAGAAATTAAAATCTAATTGTAGCATGATTAATCCTCTCTTCATTCAGTGATCCTCTGTTATTACAAGTCTTGTTGATGGGCACAAGAAGACCCATCAACCTTCTCTCTGCCCCCTTGTCAGCCCTCCCCATTCATGACATTCAATGTACAGTATTCTTTAAGTCCTTTTATTCCTTCTCTAATAATTCATTTATATTTGTTTCCTTTTCATTATTTTCCCTGATTTCATGCTTCATTGCCTTGACCTTTTTGTAAACAGTTGTGTCTGATTTTCCTTCACTCCACACACAGGAGTTGCCATTACAGAGAATACTCCTGATTCCAGCTACAAAAGTTAAGCCGTACCTCACCCAAGAGTTTGCTGAGAACTTTTCAAGAGAGCCTAGAATCAAGGGTCATGGTTATCGAATAAGAATTTGCCATTTATGGCTGAAATTAAGAAATATTCTTCAGAGTTGTAATCTTTGGAATTCACTACCTTGAATGGCAGCAGATGCTAAACCATTGAATAAATTTAAAACTTGAATGTTTGTATGGGGTCACCAGGGGAATCGTGAGATTTGGGAACTGGGCATGAAGGTGGATTTAAAGTAGAAACAACCAAGCAGTTGCAAAAGCCCATGTTGCCTTCTCCTACTCCTCTTTCTTCTGTGATACGAACTAAAGCATTGCTTGTCAGCTGCCAATTAGGGTTTGTGAGGAAGCAGTTATCCTTAACAACTAAGCTGATTCCTGTGTCTAACACACGATGTATCCTTTCTCAGTACCTGGTTCCTGATTAGTTTTGAGGGGTTGCTTCTTTTAGCATTCGCTCCTCAGATCCCTGAATTTGTGGCAGCTTTGGAAAACGTCTGCATCATGACTTTCCAAATCTCTGTCGGTAAGGTGGTCTTCTGGGCTGCTTGCTGTGCTCTCAGTTTTGCCCCAAGGACAAACTAGTGTCGAGAGTTCCGTGTGGGGACTGAATGAAGTATCCAAGTAACGGGCTCTGATTTTTGCACCCAATCTCCACGTATCGTTTAAAGGGTCAGCGTGTGGTTCATTCCATTCACATCCTTGCATCATGCCCCTGTGTAACAAACACAACAAATAAAACATTTTATCCTGCAAGGGAGCAGGTGCTGTGAAGTGTGGCTTTGCCTGCCACAATTATTTAACCTTGTTTTTAAATACTGAATTATTTTACCAAGTGCTGGATGTAATGTTTTGATGGTTTAATGGATTAAAACTGGATATAGTTACTATGAAGAGATAACAGGAATAATTAGGCTGGATTGCCATGGGTGGAGGGGGGGAAGAATTCCTTTATTTTTCTTGCCTTCCACTTTTTCCTATTTTGCGTTGCCCTGCCAACCACATCCAGCCCCCATCTTCCCCTATCGTGGACATCATCCACATCTAATCCTGTGGATTAGACGCACATTCCCCAACACAGACCATTGGATACCATATTAGATAAGATATTTATTTATTAGTCACATGTACATCGTCTTTTTGCGTTACTGAGAATGTGCTGGGGGCAGCCCGCAAGTGTCACCATGCTTCCGGCGCCAACATAGCATGCCCACAACTTCCTAACCCGTACGTCTTTGGAATGTGGGAGGAAACCGGAGCACCCGGAGGAAACCCATGCAGGCGTGGGGAGAACGTACAAACTCCTTACAGCAGCAGGAATTGAACCCGGGTTGCTGGCGCTGTGATAGCATTACGCTAACCGCTATGCTATCCGGTATACATGCCCTTTTAGTAAAGGGAACACAAGCTTTTTGGCATGTGTTCCTCAGCCTTTAAGACTGAATCATGTGCTCCACTTGTGTCTCCAAAGGAGATGAGCTAACTGTGCACAGACGGGAAATCAAACCTTGTCCAAACATCTTGGGTTTTGTGCTCATCATCAGAACTGTCAATACAGTATAGATGACGGGGTTAATTGGACAGAAGAGCCTGTCCATTTAGTAGAGGAACACTGGCTAAAATACATGTTGTTGCTTAAATCATCTATTGTTGGTTTTGGACTGAAACACGAGTGTTGGTTAAAGTATTTAAGTAATTAAATTAATCGTAATTATATGATAACACTGACAATTAATATTGGGTGATTGATGTTAAACTAATAAAACTAGGTACTTATTTGTTTGTATAAAGATAAAACCACAATGTTCTTATGTAAAAGTGTCAACTTCTGAAATATCATAATTTCCAAGAACCTTTCTGCCTCTTGACCCTTGCCCCTTCCCCTGTGACCCCAGCCTTTTTCTTGTGATATATTTAGTAATCTGCGGTGTGCAAACACAAATGGAGAATTTCAAATTCCTTGTCTTTGGAATACCTCTAATGTCTGTTTCCTTTCCTTTAAAACGGATTTCCTATTCCAATCCCATTTATTTCATTGCTCAGCATACCAACGTCGATATAAATTGGAAAAACAAGACTTTTCAAAACAAAATTTGCAGCACAGAAAATAATACTGACTGTAATTGGGTTAACTCATCACCAGCAAGACTTTAAAGGGATTTTGTGTTTAAAATGTGCTGGTTAAAGATTTTTTACAAGCTGCTTGTATCCTTAGTCACTTTCACAACTTACCAAAAATGACTTCTATCTTGCTGGAAAGGGTGTACTTTGCTTTACTGATTTCAGCAAAGTCATCGGACGGAACATAGAACAATACAGCACAGTACAGTCCCTTTGGCCCACAATGTTGTGCCATCATGATGATGGGGTTTTACTGAATGTCTTCTCAAATCTTGTCCCTCACTTTTTACAGAGTCAGACAGCACGGAAACGGGCCCTTCAGCCCAACAGGTCCAAGATGCCCATCCAAGCTAGTCCTAATTGCCAGCATTTGGCCCATAATCTTCTAAACCTTCCCTATCCATGTACCTGTCCAACTGTCTTTTAAAAGTTGTTATTGTTTTCTATAACCTCTCTAGCCCAGCTGAGACCTCTGAGCAATCCAGGTCCTTTTCCCTCACTCCACCATTGGTGGCTTGCTTTAGGCACTAAGTTTAGGAATTCCCTCCCTAAACCACTCCATCTGTCTCCTTTAATGTACTCAAAGTTTACCCCATCACTTGTCTTAGATATTTTTTGACTCTGCATCAGAATGCTCCTTCTCCTTAGGATGTTCCACTGTGTTAGTAGTGTCGGTTTGTTGCTTAAACTAGATGACTGGTTAATAAAATGTAAATAATCTTCAAATGTTTTTAAACTTGTAGCTGTTCAGCGTCCTGAGAATCCATGTCAAACCAGGACTCACAACTGTGACTCACCTGATCGTGCTCGTTGCATCTACATCGGGGATTCGGACTACATGTGCGTCTGTTTAGCAGGGTTCTCTGGGGATGGTAAATCTTGTGTCGGTATGTAATATCCTACTTTCATTAAGACACACGTCAAATTCTTCCTGAATATATGCATGGACCAAAGTGTGGGTGAGGTGGTCTAGTGAGATGCTTCACTCTGTTGACCTGGAAGTATGGGCAGGACAACATTTTTTTTTGGACATCTGCAAGCCCATTTAGGGACGATCAAAACCACTGTGCTCACAACTATCTGGGGGCTACTAAAGAGTTCTGTGAGCAACCCTGTAAGAAGTGCAAAGATGCACAAAGCATTGAAACTGAACTAAACAAAATGCAAAAGCTGCAGGTGCTGAAAATCTTAAATAAAATCAGAGAATGCTGGAAACTCTCAGCAGGTCGGACAGCATCGGTTGAGACAGCGATAGAGTTTCAGGTTGATAACTCTTCATTAAAAGTGGAAGATGTTGGAGATGCACAGTTCCTGAGCCAGTATAGAACCAAGGGGGTGGGGGGAAGAAAAAGTGAAGAGATAACAAAAGGAAAGCTCTCTGAAAGAGTGGAAGATGGGAAAAAATTAATTGACTAAATAGATGATAGTTAAAAGCGGAGAAGTGATAACAGGGCAAGCAGAGAAACAAAAGGTGCGTACAGTGGAGTTGAAGGTTATTACTGACAGGTGGCACATTAAAGGTCTGACCAGGTGCACATGTATGAAGCAGTCTGAGGAGAGTGGGATCACACATTATCCCATCATTAAAGATCTTCACCATCTGGGCCATGCCAGCTTCTCGCAGCTACCATTGGGCAGGGGGTGCAGAAGCCTGAAGTCCCACACCACCAGATTCAAGAACAGCTGCTTCCCTTCAACCATTTGGTTCTCGAACCAACCAAATCACTACAGTTTGGCAACACTAGACCACTTTGATCACTTTGCACTAAAATTGACTTTTATTTGTTTTAATTGTGTTCTTTCTTGTAAAAACTTGTGTATAATTTATCCTTGTGAATGCTGCTTATATGATGCTGTGTGCCTGTGATGCTGCTGCAAGTAAGTTTTTCATTACACTTGTGCATATGACAATAAACTCAACTTTGACTTTGGATTATCATTGTAGAAGGAAAGACAGTTGTAAGGGAGATATTGCAAAGAGATGAGAGGAGCCAATACTGTCCTCTTCAGAAAGGGAAAAAAGATTGCAGCAATGTTGGCAGGGAGCTCCCACTTTGGACCAGCTCCCAAAGAGCTAGCACAGGCAATCTCCACCTTCAGGGTGTATCACTCTAAAAAAGAGCTCAGAACACACCTGGAATTTTGTTGCAAGTTTCTGAAAGTCCATCATGTGGGATTTCTTCTGACTAACAATAGACATGAGGTGTATTACTGTACAGAATGAAACACCAGCCAGTGTTTTTTTTAAAACTTCATTTGATGCTTGCCTTGTATTTTGCTAATGGAATTGTTTCAGATATATGGAAACTAAAAAATGCACAGGTTTTAAGAAAAAATGGCCCATTGTTGGTCAGGGAAGCTTTTGTTCAGTACTAATTAATGAGGACCATTGCTGGGCATATTCCCTCAGGCACAGGAGAGGAAGAGGGTGACCCAATTTAGAAGTTTGGGGAGATTAGAAATTATAGATTGAGGGAAACAATTTCCTCTTGCGGGGCAGTCTAGGATAAGAAGGCCTCAGTTCTAAGGAATAATATCAGGAGGCACTTCTTCACACAGAGTGGTGAGACTCTGAAACATTGACCCCTGCAGAAAGCTGGTGAGGCTTCGGGGCTGACAGAGAGTTGCTAGTGTCAATTAAAAATGTCAAAGCTGATATTGATAGATTTTTATTGGGCAGGGTTTAGGAAGCAAAAGCAAGCAGATGGAGTTAAAATACAAATTACCCATGAAATAGTCAAAATGCAAAACAGGATGTGTTTGAATGGCCTACTCGTGCTCCTATTAAACAAACATGCTTTCCTTCTCAAGATATTGATGAGTGCCAGCCAAGTCGATGTCACCCGTATGCTCAGTGCTTTAACACTCCTGGGTCTTTCAGTTGCCAGTGTGCCCCTGGTTATCAAGGCGATGGGTTCCAGTGTACACCAACAGGTAAGAGCCTGATCTCACCTGCTTCAACCTTAAAGTTATCACCATGTAATTCAGTGTGTTAAGTTTCTGAAGTTAATTATCTAAATCAGAAAGCTGGTAAATTCTGTTCCATTTGAGAGCCAATGTAAGTCATTGGAGATATTTTGGTTCCGCACTAACCTTTACAATCTCTGAATTTACTGACTCGGCCAGCACCCTCAAGGATTTCAGCTCTTTCCCAAATATCTATTCATTTTACAAGTTCATCCTGTGTCACACATTAAAGAGAGATGCCTTGTGCATGTTTTGTGTCCTTTCTGAAAACAAAAGGGTTTTCGTTTACTGAAACGTGGTGTTCAACTGAAAAGTTCCAGTGTTGAAAATGGAAGCCTGCCATATTTCAGCAGGCTGGCATTAAGTTCCTTAGTGGCTATGTGATTTTCATCATAAACTTGCCATTTTATTAAAGAGATTTGTTCCAAATCACGGCTGAGTTCATTATTTCTTTGCACAGCATTCCCCTGTGGTAACTTGCCACGTATGTCAGCAGTGTGGCAGTCGTTGGAGCTTCACGACCCGGGTTCCACAGCATGAGTATTGATACAGTCCGCGCACACATGGGTCATCCCAACCATCGTGCCTGCCTGAGCTCTTTGAAGCAGCCTTCGGATTAGAAACATTCTGCCTGCTCTCTTGCCAGAGCCCAATGTTTTTCTTTTCTTTTCAATTATTTATCTGATTTCCTTTTGTAAGTTATTTTTCAATCTACTTCAGCTGGTAATAATTCACACTCTCCTCATTTTGCCTCCTGCGCCTCTGCCAATGACCTTCATTCTGTTTCCACTGGCTACGCGCTGATCGGTGGAAGCAGTTTCTCTATATATAAAAAAAAATCTCCTTAAAAGGGTGTAGGCTTTTGCAGCTTCTCTAACCAGGTCTTGGGACGACCCCCAAATTAATACATTTATGAATTGTTGCACTTTGAACTGTTGGAAAACAGTTCAGGTTCATTCTTTCAGCTGCCTAATCAGGCAAGGCAATAATGCATTTAGCAGCAGATAACCAATAATGGAGTATACAGTGCTCTGAATTAGAATAGTATTAACTGACTTCAGCTTGTTATGCCCCTAGATTTAACTTTATGCACTAACCCATGTGATTGCAGCTTCATCAAAGTCAAGGGGTCTTGTATTTTTACTGCCTCTTTCAAACTCTCAACATTCCAGAGCATTTTACTGCTGGTGGAATACTTTTGATATGTTGCTACGATTTCAGTGAGAGCAGAGAATTTGTATCCAAGGTGGTCCCAGAAACAGTGATGTTAAAGAAACCAGATAACTGTTTTAGTGATGTTTGTTGAGGGATAATTATTAACCAATGCATTTAGGAGAGCTACCCAGTCACCCCAGTTATGCCATAGGATCATTTATGTCCATCTGAGAGAGGAGTTGGGGTTTTCAGCTTAATGGTTCAACAGAAAAAGACATTGACAGTGCAGCATTACATTAGTGTTCAGTCGATTGCACATTCGCTCCAGAGACTCGACCAAGCAGTCTATTCCAAGCTCTGTCATGGGAATAAATTAGCAGTTGGACAGAGGAAAAGACTTAGTCTCCTTGGAGAAGAGCAATATCCCCACTGACTCCTGGGAATCTCTGGCCCACGACGGCGCAAGGTGGAGAAGGAGCATTGAGAACCTCGATTCCATGCATTGGGAGCACACACAAGTCTGCATTAACAGCAAAAGCAGCACCACCTTACAAGCTACCCACTCACCTGCCCTGCCAAGCACCTCCTGCCCCTTCCATGGATCTTATCAGTCACCTCAGATGTCATGGAATCGGAATAGAAGCAAATCATCCTCAATCCTGAGGGACTGTCTAAGAAGACTATCTTGCTAATGCCCTGGGAGTATCAGCATGTATGGAGTGATTGTGACCTAACTCACCAGTTTAAAAAAGAAAGTAAAAATGGACCAATCTTGTATCAGAGAATACAAATATTTCAGCCAAGTATTGTTGTTGATCAAGGATGTGTCTGCTTTGGACTGTTTGAACAGGAATATATTTTAATGTTTTATCAAGGCGCAAAAAAATTTAAACCCTCAGATTTCTTGGGATGCCTTTGACGCTGTAATGTTAAAAGTACAAAAGCAGCACAGTTCACATCCTGACCTACGATTAGATGCTCATAGCTTTTGTTTGAAAGAAAGTACTGTTCTTCTGTGAAGTTGGTTACATGTTAAAATGTTCTGTTTATTGGGACCGTGAGTCAGCTTTGCCTTCTGCTCTGAGCCAGAAATTATTTTTAATGCATGCAAGTATCAGAGTGCAAGGAACTACGAGCAGATTTGAGACTTAATCATGTGATGAATCATTCTTTGAAAAACATATGTTGGAGCATTAAAAGGATACCAAGAGGACAAGTTCAAGCTACTGCGAAATGGGAAAGGTTAACCTACTTAGTAGACCCTTCCTTTTCTTATAGTTAATTCCTATTCTGCAGCCAATATTATGCCCTATTTTGATGGAATCAATTAAGATAGATTTGCTTCTCAGAGTGAATGTCTGCTTCACAGAAGCAGACCCTTCAGCCCAACATGTCCATACTAACCAAGAAGCCTATCTACACTAATCCCATTTGCCTGCATTTGGCCCACATCCCTTCAAACCGTTCCTATCCATGTACCTGTCCAAATTGCTTGTGACTGTACCTGCCTCTACCACCTCCTCTGCCAGCTTGTTCATCACCCTCTGTGTGGGGGGAAGAAACTTCCCTCTCAGATGCCCTTTAAATCTTTCCCCTCTCATCTTAAATCTCTGCCCTCTAGTTTTAGACTCCCCTATCCTGGGCGGATAAAAAACTGTGACCATTTACCTTATCTACGCCCCTCATTGACTTTATTAACCTCTATAAGGTCACCCTTCAGCCTCCTTCACTCCAGGGGAAAACAGCCCCAGCCTGTCCAGTCTCTCCTCATAACTCAAGCCTTCCAGTCTCGGCAACATTTCTGTGAATCCTTTCTGCACCTCTCCAGCTGAATCACATCCCTCCTATGGTGTGGCAACCAAAATTGCACAATGTACCAAATGCAGCCTAACCAACTACAACCACTCCCGACTCCTATACTCAATGCCTCAGCCAATGAAGGCAAGCGTACCATGTGCCTCCTTTACCACCCTGTCTACCTGTGTTGCCACTTTGAGGGAATTATGTACTTGTACCCCAAGGTCCTGTTGTTCAGTAACACTCCCCAGGGCTCTACTGTTCACTATGTACATCCTGGCCTGGTTTAACTTCCCAAAATGCATTACTTCACACTTGTCTGCGTTAAATTCCATCGGCCATTCCCTTGCCCACTTTCCCAGTTGATCTAGATCCTGTTATAACCTTAGATGACCTTCTTCACTGTCTACTATACGACCAATTTTGGTGTCATGTGCAAACAAGGGCAGGCATGGTAGTGTAGCGGTTAGTGTAACACTATTACGGCGCCAGCAACCCGGGTGCAATTCCAGCCGCTGCCTGTAAGAAGTTTGTACGTTCTCCCCATTTTGGGTTTCCTCCGGGTGCTTCAGTTTCCTCGCACATTCCAAAGACGTACGGGTTAGGAAGCTGTGGGCATGCTATGTTGGTGCCAGAAGCGTGGCGACACTTGCGGGCTGCCCCCAGAACATTCCACGCAAAAAAAGATGCATTTCACTGTGTGTTTCGATGTACATGTGACTAATAAAGAGATCTTGTTAAAACTTGCTAATCATGCTACTTACATTCTCCTCCAACTCACTAATATTTCTAACAGACAATGGAACCCCGCACCGATCCCTGCAGCACACTTGGTTACAGGTCTCCGATCTGAAAAGCAACACTCCACTACCATCCTCTGCCTCCAACCACTAAGCCAATTTTGTGTCCAATTTGCTCTCTCGCTCTGGATTCCATGTATTCTAACCTTCTGGACCAACCTATCACATGGGACCCTGTCGAAGGTCTTGCTGAAGTGCATGTGGACAATATCCGTCTCCCTGCCCTCATCAATCCACTTGGTCACCTCAAAAACTCAAATCAAATTTGAGAGACACGATCCCCTGTGCTGGATCCTTTCTCCACCCCTTGCCTCAGTCTCAGCCCTTTTCCTGATCCGAGGAGGCAGTTAAGAAAAAGGGAGAGGAAAGAACGAGTATTTCTGTAGCATCAGACAATCAACAATGATAAGTCCTGGCCAGGTCCCTCTTAGAACATTCATGTCCTTTGTAAACCAATGCCTGGGGTCTTTTATGTCTGCCTTTACAAGCAGCAAGAGCTGGTTTGACATCTTGAACAGCTTGTGCCCCAGCACATTAACAAAAAGGATGAGGAGATTATGCATAATATATCCAAGTTTACCAATGATACAGAGCTGGGTGGAAGTGTGGGCTATGATGATGCACAGAGAGGCTTCAGGAAGATGGACAGTTGGAGTAGATGGGCAAGGATGTGGCAGATGGAATATAATTTGAGAAAAATGTGAGGTCATCCACTTTGGTAGGAAAAAATAAAAACACTGACTCTTAAATGGTGGGAGTTTGAGAGGGGTTGTGGTGTTCATAGGGACCTAGGTGTCCTTGTACAAGAATCATTGAACTACAACATGCTGGTCCTGCAGGCAATTCGGAGGGCAAGTGAGAAAGTAGCGTTTATTCAAAGAGTACAAGAGTAGAAATGTTTTGTTCCATTATATAGGACCCTGTTGTGGCTGCATCTAGACTATTGTGTACAGCTGTGGTGTGCCTACCTATGGAAGATAGAATTGCAATTGTGAGTGTTCAGTCAAGGTTCACCAGATGAATTCCTGGATTGGCAGACTAGTTGAAGGAGGAGTAGTTAAGCAGAATGGGCCCACGTCCTCTTGAGTTTAGAAGAATGAGAAGTGGTGTCATTGAAACATAAAAAATTCTTTTGGGGCTTAACAGCTGAATGCAGAGATGATGCTTCTCATGGCTGAGGTGTCTAGAACCACTGGTCACAGCTCCAAAGTAAGGGTTAGACCATTCATGACAGAGATTAGAAATTTCTTCATCCAGAGGGTGGTGAATCTTTGGACTTCTGTACCCAAGACGGCAGTGGAGGCTTTAAGCTGCTAAATAAATTGAAGACAGAGATAGATTTTTGGAGATTAAGGGAATCAAGGAATCTGAAGTTAATTTACATGGTAGTGTAGCATTTAGCGTAACGCTTTACAGCGCCAGTGACCCGGGTTCAATTCCGGCCACTGTCTAAAGAGTTTGTATGTTCTCCCCGTGTCTGCGTGGGTTTCCTCCCACATTCCAAAGATGTACAGGTTAGGAAGTTGTGGGCATGCTATGTTGGCGCTGGAAACGTGGTGACATTTGCGGGCTGCCCCAAGAACACTATGCAAAAGATGTATTTCACTGTGTGTTTCAATGTACATGTGACTAATAAAGACATCTTAAAGTGATGCTGCCATTAAAGCATTCACCATGACCTTATTGAATGGCAGAGCAGCACAAAGAGCCGAATGGCCTCGTGTGTCATTTTTGTTCTTTGCCGAAAAGATCCCTTTGAAAGTATAGTGGCCCCTCTGAAGGATGCCAGAACACAATTAAATACATTTAAGTCAACACAGTTCATTCATCTAAAAAGGAAAAATCAGGTGCAGAAAGAGAAGGAAATTATAGGTTAGGGATCGGGTTCTGCTAAGGGGGAATAAGAGGCTGAAAAGAAAAGATGAGAACCAAGTATCATTAATCTAAAGGCTGTTTTACCAGCCTAATCGGGGCCAATCTGTTAAACCTCTTTCAGAGTTATATCTCAGCCACCTCTTCTTTACCTTGGTTCATACATGATTGTTTTCCTACAATTAATAGAAGTAACTTGAATGAGCACATGGTAAAAGTTAATCTTATTCAGTGGAGTAAAAACTAATTGCTTCTAACTGGTGTTCTTAAAATAGTTAATTGGTTCCAGACGCTGATGACTTTTTGACATGGAACAAATCTGTAGCTTAGACTGTGGTTGAAACTGAAAATAGCTGCATGTCTAGAAACTGGAGGGGTTCACATGCATAAGGGAATGAGATAACAATCGGTCTGCCCAAGGAGTCCAATATTTGTGTTCTCACTCCCGTATCCCAGCTCAGGAGGTAGAGCCGGGGAAGACAACAGACATGTTTATTCTGAGTATGGACATACTGGCCTTTTGTCTCTATCTCATCTTGACACTATTTCCCTTCTCATGTATGGCTTATTCCTTTTGTATGTCCTTGTAAAGTGCCTCTTTCTAACCCGATATAACGTCAGCTTTCCCGCTTCCAAACTCCGTACGTGAGCACAATTCTGGTAGGTTTACCGGAATGATGCCAAGGTGAGGCTGGTCTGGTTCCAGGGATGATCGATTTCAGCTGTGACACCATTCTGAAGAATCTGAGTTTATTTTCCTTGGACCAATGAAGACTGAGTGGAAAGTTGATAAAGATGTACAAGCTAATGATGAGGATTAGAGGGAGCGCAGTGTGGAAAAATGTGAGCTTATCTACAAAAAAAAGCAGTAATGCCTGAGTATATTTTTGAGTGGTGAGGGTTTGGGAAATGTTGGTATTCAGATGGACCTGGGTGTCCTTCCACAGGAGTCACTGAAAGCCAACATGCAGATGCATCAAAAAACAAACTGTTGGAGGAACCAGAGAAACAAAGGACTGCAGATGCTGGAATCTAGATGAAAAACACGATGATGCTGGAAGAACTCAGTCAGGCAGCGTCCGTGGAGAAATCAGTGGAGGCCTGCTGAGTTCCTCCAGCATCATCGTGTTTTTCATGTTGGAGGAAGCAGCAGGTCAGGCAGCATCTGTAGAGGGAAACGGTCAGTTGATCTTTGATGAAGGGTCTTGACCCAAAACGTTGACTGTCCATTTCCCTCCACAGATGCTGCCTGACCTGTTGAGTTGCTTCAGCAGTATTCTTCCTCCAGATTTCAGTACCTACAGTCACTTGTGTCTCCATGGAGATTCATCAGGCAGTTCAGAAGGCAAATAAGTTGGGTTTTGTTGCTAATCGATTTTAGTACAGGAGTAAAGATGTCTTACTGCAATTATGTGGGGTGTTGGTGAGACCACCCCTTGAATATTGCAATAACTTTGGTCTCCTTACCTTAAACAAGGATATACTTACTGCACAGGGAGTGCATTGAAGGCTCACTAGATTGGTTTCTTTGGTGGTGGGTCTGTCATATGATGAGAGATTGAGTAGGCTAAACCCCTTTTCCTGAGCATTTAGAAGAATGTGAGGTGATCAGTTACAGGGTATAGTTGTATAAAACATTGGTTAGGCCGCACGTGGAGTATTACAGGCAGTTCTAGTCATCATGCTATAGGAAGAACTTGATTAAGTTAGAAAGGGTGCAAAAGGGATGTTACCTGGATTGGAGGGTTTGAGATAACAGGAGAGATTGGATAAGCCAGGTCTGTTTTCCCTGGAATGTGAAGGAGACTGAGAGGTGACACGATGGAGATTTATAAAACTATCAGAGGCATCGATAGGATGTATAGCAAGTCTGTCTCCCATATGTCTAAAACGAGAAGCCAGAGGTTCAAGGTGAGAGGGAAAAGGTTTAAAGGGGATCTGAGGGGTAAATATTTCACGCCAAGAATAGTTGGTATCTGGAATGAGTTGCCAGAGCAGGTAGTGGAGTCAGGAACAGTAACAACATGCAAGATACACCTTAACAAGAACTCGAATGAGCAGGACATAGAGGGATATAGAAATAATGCAGGCAAGTGGGAATATTATAGATAAGTATGATGGTCAGCATAGATATGACAGGCCAAAGGGCCTGTTTCTATGAGTCTATCACATTGAAATTCTTGCAGGACTTGACAAGGTGGATATCAGGTGGGTGATCCCTCTGACAAGAGTCCAGGACCTGGGGACACAGTCTCATAATAAGGTCCATCTCAGATGAAATGAAGAGAAATTCCTTCACTAAAAGGATGATGAATCTTAGGACTTATCTAGCCCAGAGTGCTGTTGAGGTTCAGTCATTGATTCCATTTAAAACTGAGTTTGATAGGTTGGTAATTGGTTTATTATTGTCACATGTACTGAGGTACAGTGAAAAGCCTTTGTTTGCGTGCCGTCCAATCAGATCATTCCACACATAAATACTTTGAGCTAATACAAAAGAAAAAGCAATAACAGAATGCAGAATATGGCGATACAGTTATAGAGGGAGAGCGGTGCAGATAGACAAAGGGCTGTGATGAGGTAGAACGAGAGATCAAGAGTTCATCTTTATCGTACAAGAGGCCTTTATAACAGCAGGATAGAAGCTGTCCTTGAGCCTGGTGGTACCTGTTCTCAAGCTTTTGTATCTTCTGCCCCATGGGAGGGGGGAGAAGAGAGAATGTCCAGGTGGGAGGGATCCTTGATTACGTTTGGCTGCTTTCCTGAGGCAATGTAGACAGAGTCAGTGGAGGGGAGGCTGGTTTCTGTGCTGTGGTGTGGTTTCTGTGGGCCGTGTTTGCAACTCTGCAATTTCTTGGGGATATCAAAGGAATCGGGGTATGAGCACAGAGCAGGAAAATAGAGCAGTGATAAGTCAGCCATGGTGTTGTTGAATGGTAGAACACCCTCAAGAGGCAAAATAGCATACTCCTGTGCTTGCTTCTTACACTGTATTATTAAGGTGTTACCATTAGTGGATAATTCAAGAACCGGAGGTCACAGATTTAAAGTGATGGTTGAAAGTTACACAGATATGTGAAGAAAAGCCAGTGAATGGTTGGGATCTCAATCCCGATGTCAGGAATGGGAGGTGGTAACAGTCACCAGGGGCTTTCAAAAAGGAATTGAATCAGCACCAGGAAAAATAACTTGCAGGGCTTCGGGGAAAGGGTGAAGGAGTGGTACTGCTGGGGTTCCTCTCTGTGGACTCGATGGATTGAATGGCTTCCTCCTTTACTGCCCTGATTGGAGACAACTGGAGGATAAAACGACAACATGTGAGTTGCCAGTAGAAATATAGAGGAGTATCAAAGGCCGTCATAGAGTTGTACAGTGCGGAAACAGGCTCTCCGGCGCTCTGTCAAGCACCCATTTACATCAATCCCAGTTTTATTCTCCCCATGTTCTCATCAACGTTCCCCAGATTCTACCACTTACCCTCCCACTAGTGGCAATTAACTGTGACCAATTTAACTCCCAGCCCGCACGTCTTCGGGATGTGGGAGGAAACTGGAGAGAAACCCACATGGTGATAGGGCGAATGTGCAAACTTCACTCCGGGGCAGATTCGAGCCTGGGTTGCTGGTGTAGTGAAGCAGCCACTGCCACCGTCCTTGCAGGGACTGTCACTAAGAGATGGTGTAAACTTCATGGTTCCAGTGGGACCATAGGTACGATGCTCAGGCACACAGCAGGCGGCCAAAGGGTCTGGAGTGGGCTGCGAAAGTAGCACTTTTCAGGACCTCGGGGAGTACCAAAAGGTATTGCAATCAATGAGTAGACACTGTAGGGCAGGCACGGTAGTGTAGCGGTTAGCGTAACGCTTTACAGCGCCAGCGATCCGGGTTCAATTCCGGCTACTGCCTGTAAGGAGTTTGTACGTTCTCCCCGTGTCTGCGTGGGTTTTCTCAGGGTGCTCCGGTTTCCTCCCACATTCCAAAGATGTACAGGTTAGGAAGTTATGGACATGCTATATTGGCGCCAGAAGCGTGGCGACACTTGCGGGCTGCCCCCAGAACACTCTACGCAAGGAGATGTATTTCACTGTGTGTTTCAATGTACGTATGACTAATAAAGATCTCTTACCTTATCTTAGTAATACAGGGAAATACGACAGCCAGTATGTGTACACGCAGCCCTGAAAAATTGCATTTAGACCAGGTCACCTGTTTTTAATGATATTGACCCAATGATAAACGTTGAAGTCAATACCAAGCAGAGACTTGCACCATCTGCCAACCTAACAACTTTGGGGAGAAGTTGCCAGGGTTATAAGGTGCAGGTGATTGAGCATCCTGAGATTGTTCATAATTTCTTGGGTGATGACCTTTAAATTGAATGGGGGGGTGGATTCAGTGGATAACATCATTAGGGAGGGGAGGGGGAGGAGTTGGGAATAGAGCAGAGAAATTAGGAGTGGGGGGCACGTAAAGGGGTAGGTGTTGAGCATCATAGAAGTTGAATTTGAGTGGGCGGATCAGTGTGACTGGTTCCTTGGTCGGAGGGGACAGACTTCTTTGAGGTTTCCCTCACCTGATTCCTGCTTGTTTGTTCAGCTTGTCTGGCAAAGAATGTAAGGAGGGAAGGGGGCTGAAGACACTACAAACATATCCTCATTAAGCCAGTGTTTGATTTTTCATTTATATTTGATTTGTTGAAACATCATCATCTGTTCTCAAGGAGTGCTGAGGTCCCACACCACCAGGTTCAAGAACAGCTACTTCCCTTCAACCATTCCGTTGTTGAACCAACCCTAATCACTACCTCAGTATAGCAACACTATGCCCACTTTGACCACTTTACACTACAATGGACTTTGTTTTTACTTGTTCAAATTGTGTTCTTTCTTGTATAATTTTGTATAATTTATATTTTTCTTCTGAATGCTGCTTATCTGATGCTACGTGCCTGTGATGCTACTGTAAGTAAATTTTTCATTGCACCTGTGCAAAGACGTACTTGTGCATATGACAATAAACTCGACTTTGACGTTGAAAGAGCCTTTCTCTGTGCACCCAGACCATTTAATGTTGCCTCTTTGTAACCTTTTTGTTTGACAGGCTCTCAGAAAACATTATGTGAGCGTCACAGAGACAACGTCCTGAGCAGCATACTGCCCAGAGGACCAAGGCCCATAGAGCACTATGTGCCACAGTGTGATGCTCAAGGGAACTACCTGCCAGTACAGTGTCACCAAGCCCAACAAAGCTGTTGGTGCGTAGACTCGAATGGTCACGAAATTGCAGGAACCAGGACTAGCCATGGAGTTCGACCCCCGTGTAAGTACTGCACTTTTTGATCAAACTATGAATTTTAATGGAAAATCAATGCAACTAATCCAGGGCATTGGCCAGTTTTATCTTGAGAAATTTGTATTAGATACTTTGATAACTTGAGTGTGTTTAAAATTATGGTTTATAATTCTTACTTCCCAAAAATTGCAAGTTCATTTTCTGTAGCACTTTAACACAATGGTAACTTGAGGAATGTAATACCAAGGAGACATTGGAGCAGTTGACCTGAAACTTGGTCAGTGGGGTAAATTTTGAGCAAATTCCCGGAAGATGAATGTTTTAAGGAGAGAACAGGATGCAGTGGCAGCATGGATAACTTCAGCCCAGTATCCAGAGGCCCGTACCATTGATTTGGAGACACAAATCCCACTGCAGAATTTAAATTCAAGCAACTAAATAACTCTAGAATAAAAAGATAGTATTGGTAATGGTGACCCTGAAAACCAGCAGATTATTGTCAAAACCCATCTGATTCACTAATGTCTTTCAGTAAGGAAGTCTGCCATCCTTCCCCATTCTTACCAATCTGCAAAAACATGGCCGTCCCTCAACTACCTCCTCTGTTCAGGGGCAATTAAGGATGGATAATATAAGCCAATAATGTCCACATCTCATAAAAGAATAATTAATAAAAAAGCCTCAGGCCTTGGGAACTCGAAGGCTGAAGCACAGTGGCAGGGAAGGGTGAGCAGAATGTGGGGGATACGAGAGACCTCAGCATTAACCAGTGCATGTCCAAAGACTTCTGTTTGTTGCTGAGTTCTTCGTTTGGTCAAAGATCGTTTAAAATTCCCACAGATCGTTCAACTGGTCCTGCTGAGAATGTTCACCAGCGAAAGCCCAAATGTATTTCTTTGCAAATAGTTTTGTTTAATCCCGTGAGAAATAAGAACTGCTGAAAAAAGCTTCCAATTCTAGCCTCCTTCCTGTATCTCCTTTTGTTGCACCAGTGCTTTTTGAGAAATGATTCTCAAACATCACAATTCTCCAAGTACCTATCAAGCTGGTCTCTCTCACGTGCACGCATTGGATATGTGTACATTGGACAGCAATAGCCTAAAATTCACTCTCTTGCTCTCTCTCTCTCTTGCTCTCTCGCGGTCTCTCACTCTTTTGTGCCCTCTCGCTCCCTCTTGTTCTCGTTCTCTCTCGCTCCTCTCTCTCTCGCTCCTCTCCCTCTCTCTCTTTCTCACTCGCTTTCGCTCTCTCTCTCGCTAGCTTTCTCGTTCTCTTGCTCTCTCTCGCTCACTCTCTCGCTCAGCTTTTATATGGAAACCAGCTGGACAGTGTGTAGTGTCTCCACGGAAATGCTAGCCAGGCATTTGGTCATGAATTCAGGTCCTGCAAAAAAAAAGTGTTTACAAAAGAAATGGTATTTCAGGAATTTGCAGTCCACTACATTAAGTGCTTGTAAATGGGGGTTATTCATAGCACAACTAAGCGAGATGTGAATTTTTAATACTTATAAGGGAACATGACATAAACTCGTCTTGTTAACCTGTTCGGCAACAAAATGATGACTATATTAGGTCATTGGAAAATGGCTGTTTCAGAAGAAAATGAAGATAGTCTCTGGCAAATGATGCTGGGCAGGGTGGCTAATCATTGTATTTTATGGCAGAGAAGAAGGCATTTGGCCCATTAACTCCCCCTCCCACACTATCACTGATATGTCAGTCCTCGGCCTCCTCCACTGCCAGGAGAATTCCAAGCGCAGACTAGAGGAACAGCACCTCATTTTCCATCTTGGGACCTTGCAGCCTAACAGCACGATCATTGAATTCTCCCACTTTAGGTAATCCCCACCCCCCTCCCCCCCCCCCACCCACCCACCATGCTTCTTCTCGTTCCGAGCCTTTTTTTTCCTACCCTTTTTCCCCCCTCTCCTTACCTTTGACCCATCCCCCGGTGGATCTGCTCTCCCCTCCTCCCCCGCACCTGCTTATCACCATCTCTTACCTGCATCTACCTATCACCACCCTGTGCCCACCCCGCCTCCCCTCTTTTGTCCACCTATCACTGCTCTGCTTTTCCCTCCTATATACTGGGCTTCCCCTTTTCCTATCTTCGGTCCTGAAGAAGGGTCCTGACCCGAGACATTGACCGCCTGCTTTTCTCCACGGATGCTGCCTGGCCTGCTGAGTTCCTCCAGCATCACCGTGTTTTTCATCTGGATTCCAGCATCTGCGGTCCTTTGTCTCTCATTTGGCCCCATCGTGTCCAAGCCAGCCAGTTCCTGTTCCCTATTCCTGGTCTCCATGAGGTTTGGAGGCTACAACCTTTCAAGTCGTCATGCAGATATTCTTTAAGACTGGCGAGGGCTTCTGCTTCCACCACCCTTGCAAGCAATGAGTTCCAGATCACCACCACTCAATAATTAAACATTCTTTCAGATGTGGGACTCCTTTTGTTGTTACATTTTAACACGCACTTGATTACAAAAACCTGGATTTTTCTGATGCGGGGTTCACAGCAACTGAGAGATCAGAATCCCAGCTCCACTGTGAGCCCATTGCTCACAGCAGTTCAGGGTCACAAGGCTGAACTTAAACTGAACGAAGCTCCCAGCTAATACCAATGTTCCTCTGAGAGATGAGCCTGTGTTCTTTCTGTGTTTGTCTGTGATGCAGAGTGACGCAGGGGCATGAGAATGTGATGGTCATGTTAACCAAAATATTTGAACTATTAAATAACCATTGCAAAAGAAAAATTGTGGTTGAATCTATTGAAGAGCTATCTGAGTAAAGTTTAAGGATGGGGGGTGTCAGTTAGAGTTTTACTCTCGGTCTGATAAAATGAACTCTCAGGCTGTGTCAGAACCTGTCTCAGGCAACGGTCACCCAACCATCTGCATAACCTCTGTACCCTGCTGCCATCCTCATTAATCCAAAACTCTGCCTCTTGCATTGCAACTCGCACTAAACTCAACAAATTTCAAAACAACTAATTTCACATCATATAAGACAGTGATAATCAACCTGATTCTGAACTCTGTTCACCATCGCCCCCTATGCCCAGGTCCAGTAATTCCTCTTTTCTTTTGCAGTTAACATGCCCCTTATTTACAAATTCCTCCCCTGGCATTGCCACTTGCTATCTTGGCAATCTCTGAGATATTCTCCTTCTATGACTTTGCTCCTCTAATTCTGACCTTTTGAAGATCCCTGATCTCCAGCTCCTGCGCTGTACTTTCTCTGTAACTGCCACATTATATTCTGCATTCTGTTATCGTTTTTCCCTCTCTACGACCTCGATGTATGTGTATTTGGAATGATCTGTCTGGATGATGTGCAAAACAAAAGCTTTTCACTGTACCTTGGCCCATGTGACAACAATAAACCAATTACCATTTAATCACTGCTCTGCTTGCAACCATGCCTTCAAGTTCTTTGACTCTGCTCTGAAATTCCTTGCTTGTAGCCGCTCTTCTTTTAGCCACTCAAAACCTAACTCTTTTTCCAGGCTTTGGTCAGCTGCCCATGCATCTCCTTGTGTGGCTGTGTCAATTGTTTGCTGCCTCTCCGGGTGAGCACATTATAGGTCCTCCTCAGCTTCCAAACGCCCGACTTATGTACAGCCGGTACATATGAACGAGTGTTTGAGAGACCGGTGGGATGGATTTGCCAGCTGCTGCGGGGCTGCAGGCATCTTCTACCGTTTGGGAACTCCTGCTGTAACCTGTGGAGGACCTGTGTGTAAACAAAAGACACGATGATGCTGGAGGAACTCAGCAGGCCAGGCAGCATCCGTGGAGAAAATCAGGCGGTCAACGTTTCAGGTCAGGACCCTTCTACAGGACCCTGATCCGAGGCATTGACCACCTGTTTTTCTCCACGGATGCTGCCTGGCCTGCTGAGTTCTTCCAGTTTCATCATGTTTTTCATCTAGATTCCAACAGCTGCAGTCCTTTTGTTTCTCTAGGACCTGTATGTAGTCGCTTGTTCATGTTTTATCTAAAATAAGATTCAATTTTATTCTGTTTTGTGCAAGTTTGATAACAAAGTAAGCGTGTGTATGCTGTTTTTATTTGTGAATAGATAAAATTCAGAATGTTTGATACAGTTGCTTTCTGCAGCTTCCCCTCTCTGTATTTCTTCACACTTTCAGCATTGACTGCTTCTCCCATTAGGTATTTCCTCCACTAAGCTGCCACCTAAAAAAAGATCTGTTCACCTTGACCACTCCTAGTGGTCATAAGTTCTGTTTTTTTCAACATTCTCTGGGTTAAGAAGTTTCCCTCCCATTCCCTGTTGAATTATATTTACAACTCCTATCTTAGTCCTTCCTAGAACTGGAAATATTATCTTGACATTAAACCGTAAATTTCTGATGGCACAGGCGGAGGCTTCTCTGTTGCCTGTGCTGATTTCTAGCTGGGGCAACGTTATTACCTTGGTCTTTCCCCACAGCTCTGCAAATTATTCTCTCCCATCCAGTTCGCTTTTGAAAGCCCCGATTAACTCACAGTCCGCCACCTTTATAGATAACGCTTCAGGTCACAACCAACCGCTTCATTTAGTAAAACTTCTTCCTCACGTCCTCGACGTCTCTTTTGCTGACAACATTGAAGCTGTGTCCCTGATCCTTGAACCATCTGCTAATAGGAACAGCTTGCCTTTATTTACTCTACCTAATCCAGTCATAGAACATGGAACATGGAACAGTACAGCACAGGAGCAGGGCTCATAATGTCCGCTCTGACCATGATATCAACCTATAATAATCCCATCTGCCTGTATGTAGTTGGTATCCCTCTACTACCTGCCTGTTCATGTGTCTGTCTAAATGCTTCTTAAATGTTGTGATTGTTCCAGCAACCTACCACCCTCTGTGTGGGGGAAAAAAACTTGACTCATAAATCTCCTTTAAACTTCTCCCCTAAATTGATGCCCTGCAGTATTTGACGTTTCCCTGCTGGGAGAAAGACTCTGATCATCTACCCTGTCTATGCTTCTCATAATTTTATATACTTTAATCAGGCCACCCTCATCCTCTGATGCTCCAGTGAAAATAATCCAAGTTTGTCCAACCTCTCCTTACAGCTAATGCTCTCCGTTCCTGGCAGCATCCTGGTGAATCTCTTCTGTACCCTTTCCAAAGCCTCCACATCCTTCCTCTAATGGGGTGACCAGAACATAGAAGATAGAACAGTACAGCGCAGTACAGGCCCTTCAGCCCATAATGTTGTGCCGACCTATATAAACCTACTCCAAGATCAATCTAACCCTTCCCTCCTACACAGCCCATAACCCTCCATTTTTCTTACATCCATGTGCCTATCTAAGAGTCTTTTAAATGCCCCTATTGTATCAGCCTCCACCACCATCCCCAGCAGTGCATTCCGGGCACCCACCACTCTGTGTTTTAAAAAAACCTACCTCTGACATCGCCCATAAACTTTCCTCCACTCACCTTAAACTGATGTCCTCTGGTATTGGCCATTGCCGCCCTGGGGAAAAGGTGCTGGCTGTCCACTCCATCTACGCCTCTCATAATCTTGTACACCTCTATCAAGTGTCGCTCCAAAGAGAAAAGCCCTAGCTTGCTCAACCTTTCCTCATAGGACATGTTCTCTAACCCAGGTAGCATCCTGGTAAATCTCCTCTGCACCCTCTCTAAGCTTCCACATCCTTCCTACAATGAGGTGACCAGAACTGAACACAATACTCTTAAGTGTGGTCTAACCAGAGTTTTATAGAGCTGCAACATTAGCTCCCGGGTCTTGAACTCAATACCCTGACTAATGAAGGCCAGCACACCATATGCCTTCTTAACAACCCTATCAACTCCCACCATGTTCACTAGCTTGTCAGTACTCATTTGGTTGTATGGATATAAGAGCTGTGCACTGTGCTCAACACAGCTAGTGAACTTTTCAATTCTTTTCTGCTAGAAATGAACCCAAATGTCTTGTTTCCATTTTTAACAGTCTTTCATTGTTACTTTTAATTATTTATGAGTCCCAGATCCCTTTGTTTCTTTAATTCATTTGCTGTATTTTTCCATGAAATTGCCTTACTGAAGAGGTTACGTTCCTGCGGTGAATTGCCGTGAATGTGTTTGTTTAAACTTGGTGTGATGTAGTGCTATCCAAACATGACCATCTGGTTTCCTTCCACTCTTCTGACAGGTCTTGACACAGTCACTTCTCCTGTTGTAGTCGGGCCCACGACTCGACCAGATGTCATTCCGCTGCCCCCAGGCACACATCTACTCTTCGCACAAAATGGAAAAATAGATCATATCCTGATGGAGGGCTTCAACCTGAAGAAAAGTGAAGCAAAGACTTTACTCCATGTTCCTGTAAGCTTTGCTGAACAAACACTGTTTATCAAAAGTCAGTTTGTAACTCCAGTTTTTGGCCTAGGTCTTGTTGCAAGCATTGCTGTTCAGGTCTTACACATGTAATCTGCACTTGATATACCCCTGGGGCAACACTAAATGAGTGCTGCAGTGTCAGAGGTTCTGTCTTTCAGAGGAGACTTCTAACTGAGGCCCTTTGAAGGTGAATCAAAGTCATCCCTTGCCCATTCATGGTAGAACAACCAAGTAGCCCCAGTTATTGCTGCTGATATATTCTGTCCACCAACAATTCTTTTAAAGAAAAATCACTTGGTGCATTGCTGTTTGTGGGATATTTTGTGTAAATTGGCTGCATTACAATAGTGGGTAAACATCAAACAAGCACTTAATTGAAGCACGTTGGCTTACCCTGAAGTAAAGAAAGGTGCAAAATTGGTGAACACAGAACATAGAACACTACAGCACAGTACAGGCCCTTTGGCCCACGATGTTGTGCCGACATTTTATCCTGCTCTAAGATCTATCTAACCCTTCCCTTCCACATAACCCCCTATTTTTCTATCATTCATGTGTCTATCTAAGAGTCTTTTAAATGTTCCTAATGTATCTGCCGCCACAACCTCTGCCGACAGTGCGTTCCGTGCACCCACCACTCTGTTTAAAAAAAACTTACCCCTGACATCCCCCTTACACCTTCCTCCAATCACCTTAAAATTATGTCCCCTCATGTTAGCCATTGTCGCCCTGGGAAAAAGTGCTAGTTTTATTCTTTTTGTGTGATG
The DNA here is from genome assembly GCF_009764475.1 of Pristis pectinata. Lineage (NCBI taxonomy): Eukaryota > Metazoa > Chordata > Chondrichthyes > Rhinopristiformes > Pristidae > Pristis > Pristis pectinata. The sequence goes on from NC_067414.1 coordinate 10,720,045, forward strand.
CTCCTGTAGCCCCATGGTTAATTGATATCATTTGCATGAATCAGTCCATGAGTATTACTTTTGAGGGCAGTTGTGGAATAACATGGAGTAATTTATCAAGATATGAAACTTAAAGTATTAACTGGTACCAGTTCAGTGCTGACTGACTGTTTCCTTTATCTGAGCTCCATCAATTCCTGAAGGGACAGGAAACTGGTGAAATTGATCAGCTGGAAATAGGTGTTATTACCCTTCCTGCCCACAGCCCTTGTCTCCACATCTCACTCCTTCAAGGAAAGGAAGCCTAATCTCTGCTTTGTATGTCTATCTCCTTCCACCACCTCCCAGGGCAACAGCAGAAGCAGGCAATAGCAACACTTCCCTCAGTGCAGTAAAATGTTCCAAGGCACTTAATAGGAACATCATTGGTAAAAAAAAATTAACTGCTTAAGGATGAGTGGTCAAAGTATTTAGTTTCATCAAGCATCCTAGAAAAGGAGAGGGAAGTGGGGAGGTTTAGGGAAGGTATCAGAGGCTAGGGCCTGAGCTACCAATACTCAGTGTAAGCACTTAAACAAGTGTCCACTGACACTCCAATGGTTGGAGATTTGCACTCCTAACCAGAGTGCTCTGTTAGAGACCTGAAGGTTTCTGATCAGCTTGAACCCAGTTGATCCATGACACAATCTGGATCACTGTCAGGTAATAAATTCCACCTTGGCATAGAGCAAGAGCTTGCAAAAATCAGCTGCTTTTTTTGGGATTGATGTTGACAGCAGATAGATCGGCATTGACTGTCTGAACTAACATATCCTGAAAGCGCCAAGGGTATAATTTGCTTCATATCCAGATAGTTCTGCAGAAGCTATCTGTCTCCACACTTTAGTGCCTTCTAGTGGCTTTGCAAAAAGGGAAATACAGCTGCTTGCAGATGGATCCCGCCCTGTACTCTGAAGCAGAGTTACAATTGGTTTCACCCCGCAACCCCCCCCACTCCAAAAACCCCTCACTGAGGGAACAAGTGGAGGTCAGCAGCTGTTGAGAATGGCTCCTTTAATATCCTTTCTTCCCCCCCCCCCAACCCCCCACACCCCCGATGTTCCCACTGTCCAGCTATAAAAATCACAGGCAATCAGCTCTGGGTCTGGGTCTCTGGCTCTGGGTCTGCACATTTTTCTGCACGTTTTATACCACGCAAATGTTTGTCAAGAGAAATGGCCAACAACAGTGTTTCTTGCATTTAGTTTCTGTTAGAAGGAAGAACAAGAAGATATAAGCTCTGTGGTTTAGCGGAGAGACCTTGGATTTTTTTTTACACAAATCTTCGAAGATTTGCAAGCTGATTCCTTTATAATTCCTTTATAAATTAAGGCAGAAGGTACAAAAGAAAGGACCTTTTGATGAAGGTTTATTCATCACTGGTTTGATCTCGACTAAGCACTCTCCAGTTCTCAGGCACAGGCTGACCATTGAATGAGATGGCAGGAGTTGACAAAGAATATTTTCAAAATTTCACCAGTTGGTGTAAACTGAAAATCATATGCTTGCTTCTGGCATTGTTCCCACACAGTGGATGGGGAAATATTTATTCATATTTATAAACCCTCACATTATTTGTCTAGACATAATATAGAAGTGGTTTACGAGACATAGCACAACTGAAACAATTGTGTGATCTACCCACGCTATTATGTAAAAGAAATGATTTAATTCTGTTACAATTGAGTTAAACCTGTAGTCATTTACCAAACTGACTCATAAACTATATCTGCTGGACATGTTACTTTGCACAATGTAAACAGGCAGTCCCTGGGTTATGCAGGGGTTCCGTTCCTGAGAACTGTCTGTAAACTGATTTCTCCATAAGTCTGAAACATTCGTCCTCTATAGTAACCCATATCGTATCGTTCTACATACACTTACTATAATTCTTTCATTGAATAATGGCCCTACAGTAGCCATGATTAAAATGTTGGAATATATATTATATCTAGCCATTAGTGATACCATGAAACACTTTATTATCATTATTATTATTATTTACCAACTTGAAAAATGCTTTAAAAATGTATGGGAGAACTTGCATTTGATTTCCATAAGTCAGGTCATCCTCAACCCAGGAAGCCCCTGTATATAGCCCGTATTTCTTTAAAGCCAGTTTTTGGGGAGGGAAAGTGTAGTTTCTCGCATTCTATCTGCCCTCTCTTACCGGAAGGGGCTTGTTGGGCTTTTGTGCTAAGTTCAGAAACTAACATTTCAGGATACCTAGTCCCTCCTCCCTCTCAAGGCAAGGGCATCTTACTACCCAAGCAATTTTGTTTTGCATTTTAACCAAGAAAATAATTTGGAATCGGTGCACCGAGATTGGGTTTTTCAGTTTACAGGCGTCCCAGTGGTAAGTTGCAGAACATTCAAGAGGTGTTGAGCAACACTTGGGAGAAGTACTGAAAGCAGCAAGAAAGTAAAATATACTCAGGGTGGGGGACTTCATGGCAGCACCACATTTATCGAGCTGACTGTCTTCTGAGCAACGTGACTGAGTCTGCGGCAGGTAGTGAGTGAACCAATATTAGATAAATCTTGTTGACCAGCCACCAGCCCACCTATGATGGATGCATCTGCCCGTGATAGCCTTTGTAGAGGTGACCACGGCCCGGTCCTCGCAGAAGAAAGTCCCACAAGAATGTTCTCCATCCTGCAGTGGTGATAAATGGGATGGATTCAGAACAGGTCTGGCAGCTCAAAGCCGGGCATCCAAGAGGCACTGGCAGTACAAATGTACATCACTGCAATTGGAATTGGTTTATTATTGCCACTTGTACCAAGGTACAGTGAAAAACCTGTCTTGCATACCGTTCATACAGATCAATTCATTACACAGTGCATTGAGGTAGTACAAGGAAATAACAGAATGCAGAATAAAGTGCAACAGCTACAGAGAAAGTGCAGTGCAGGCAGACCATAAGGTGCAAGGTCATAACGAGGTAGGTTGTGAGGTCAAGAGTCCATCTTATTGTACTAGGGAACCGTTCAATTGTCTTATAACAGCGGGATAGAAGCTGTCCTCAAGCCTGGCGGTACGTGCTTTCGCCTGAACCTTGAACCTGGTGGTACCTGCAGTCTTAGAGCCCTCACTCTACCATTATCATCAAAGCAGGGCACCAGCTCCTGGCTCAATGAGGGGTGCAGAAGAACATGCTGGAAGCAGCAACAGATATGTCTACAAGTGGGGAGATACCAGCTTGGTGAAGTTGCAGCAGAAGTTGCAATGACAAAAAACGGATGGAGCTAAGCAATCCCATAATCAATGGATCAGGTCAAAGCTTTGCATTCCCACTGCGCCTGGTCGGGGATGTTGGTGGACAATTAAACAGCTAACGGGAGGGGGAGGTTGCAAGAGCAGCCCCATCCTCGATGATGACAGGGCCCTGCATCTGAATACTAGGGATAGGCATGAAGCATTTGCAACCACATTCAGCCAGAAGTGTCGAGTAGACGATCCATCCTGACTTCTTCCTGAAATCTCCAACATCATGGAAGCTGGTCCTCAGCCAATTCAGTTCACTCCATCAGGAAACAGCTGACAGAGCTGGAGACAGCAAAGGACTGGACAACATCCCAGCTGTAGCACTGAAGAGCCATGCTCCAGAACCAGCTGGCCAAACTGTTCCGGTACAGTTACAACACCGGCATCTATTGGACAATGTAGAAAACTGCTCAGTTTATGTCCCGTTCATAAACCGGAACTGTGGAATAGATAGAGTGGGCAGCCAGCGCCTCCTTCCCAGGGCACCAATGCTCAATACAAGAGGGTATGGCTTTAAAGTAATGGGTGGGAAGTTCAAGGGAGATATCAGAGGGAGGTTTTTTACCCAGAGAGTGGTTGGGGCATGGAATGCGCTGCCTGGGGTGGTGGTGGAGGCAGGTACATTGGTCAAATTGAAGAGATTACTAGATAAACATATGGAGGAATTTAAAATAGAGGGATATGTGGGGGGACGGGGTTAGATAGTCTTAGGCGAGGTTTAAAGGTCGGCACAACATTGTGGGCCAAAGGGCCTGTGCTGTGCTGTACTGTTCTATGTTCACAAAAAGCAGGATGAATCCAATCCAGTTCCTTCCGGCTCAGTCGGTCCAACCTCAGCCATCAGTGACAGGATGCAAGCTGTTGTCAACTGTGCTACATTTACGAGGATGATTCCCGGAATGAAAGGGCTTACATATGATGAGTGAGTGTCGGCTCTTGGACTGTACTCACTGGAGTACAGAAGAATGAGAGGGGACCTCATAGAAACATTTAAAATGTTGAAAGGACTGGACAGAGTAGATGTGGCCAAGCTGTTTCCCTCGGTGGGTGAGTCCAGGACCAGAGGGCACAATCTTAGAATTAGAGGGTATAGGTTTAAAACAGAGATGAGGAGAAATTTCTTTAGCCAGGGGGTGGTGAATTTGTGGAATTCCTTGCCACGTATAGCAGTGGAGACCAGATCATTGGAGGCGTTTAAGGAAGAGATAGATAGATATCTAATTAGTCGGGGTATCAAGGGATATGGGGATAAGGCTGGAAATTGGGGTTAGAATAGTTTTTTTGGTTTTTGCCCTCCGCCCCCCCAATTTCTCATTTCTTTTTCTTTTTTCCCTTCGGAGCAGACTCGATGGGCCGAATGGCCTACTTCTGCTCCCTTGTCTTGTGATCTACAAGCAGCATTTTCTCATCAATAACCTGCTCACTGATGCGCAGTGTGAGTTTCACCACCCAACTCCAGGCGTAACCAACTTGTTACACAGAAAGCAGCCATTCGGGGTCATTGACTCCCAGAAGAACAATCCCATTCTGCCTCTCCTTGTTTCCCTGTATCCCTGTAACTTATTCTCTCTCACATGCCCATAAAATCCTCTTTGATTATTTTGCCACTTACCAACACTAAGGGGAAATTTCCATCCATGTCTTTGGGATGTGGGGAGGAAATGAGAGTGCCCGGGAAAAGCTCACATAGTCGTGAGAAGAATGTGCAGACTCCAGATAGACAGTACCAGAGGTCAGGATCATACCCAGGTCCTGAGCACTATTGCACCCATCACCACAGCCCTGATCCAAATATGGACCAAGGAGCTGAACTCCAGCGGTGAGGTTGGAATGACTGCCTTTGACATGAAGGCAGTTGTTTGACTGACTGTGGGATCAAGGAGCCCTGGTAAAACGGAAGTCAGTGGGCATCAAAGCGAAAACACTCCAGTGGATGGAGTTGTAGCTTGCACACCAGAAGTTGATTGTGGGGGTTGTTGGAGATTAATCATCCCAGCCCCAGGACATCACTGCTGGTGTTCCTTAGGGCCGTCCTGAGCTGAACCATCTTCAGCTGTGTCATCCTTAAGCTTACTTCCATCACAAAATCAGAAGTGGGGATGTGTGCTGATGATTCAACAGTCTTCAATTCCACTCACAACCTTGATGCTTCACAGCTTGGTATGGTAACTGCTCTGCCCGTGACCACAAGAAACTGCAGAGAGTTGTAGACACAGCTCAGCATGTCACGGAAACCAGCGTCCCCTCCATAGACTCTATACTTCTTGCTGCCTCAGTAAAGCAGCCAGCGTAACCAAAGACCCCACCCACCCTGGACATTCTCTCTTCTCCCCCCTCCCATCAGGTAGAAGATACAAAAGCCTGAAAGCACATACCACCAGGCTCAAGGACAGCTTCTATCCCTCTGTTATAAGACTATTGAATGGTTCCCTAGTACGATAAAATGGACTCTTGACCTCATAATCTACCTCATTATGACCTTGCACCTTATTGTCTGCCTGAACTGCACTTTCTCTGTAACCGTGACACTTTACTCTGTATTCTGTTATTGTTTTGTACTACCTCAATGCACTGTGTAATGAATTGATCTGTATGAATGGTATGCAAGACAAGTTTTTCACTGTACCTCGGTACTTGTGACAATAATAAACCAATACCAGCAAATCAAGCAGCCAGACAACATTTGGGCATGGGCAGGTAAGTGGCAAGTAACAATTGCAGCACCAAACTACCAGGCAATGACCATCTCCCGTGAGATTGTCTTGCCACCTACCCTGGGCATTCAATGGCATTGCCATCAAGCCTCCCCACCCTTCCGTTCCTGGGGCACCCCATTGACCAGAAACTCAACCTGTCAGCAGCCGCATAAATACTGTGGTTACGTGAGTAGGTCAGAGGCTGGGTATCCTGTGATGACTGACTCGCTTCCTGACACCCCAGTCCATTCTAGCATCTATGGTAATAATCACCACTTGTCTGACTTACTGCAGATCCAATCATAGAAGAGATTCAACACGAATTTGATCAAAGTAGCCTGCTTATTTATACCACATCAACCACCCTAATAATTGATTCCCTATGCTATCAATGCACACTGGCTGAAGTGTGTGTTATCTATAATATGTATTGCAATTACTCACTTAACCTACTCTAACAACACCTCCCAAATGTGAATCCTCTATTACCAGGAGGGTGGGGGCAGCAAGTGCATGCGAACACTACCGTCTGCATGTTCCCCTACCAAGCCCTCCCAATATCGCAAGTAATTATCACCAGTTCCTTTATCATTGCTGTGTCTAAATCTCGGAACTCTGTTGCAAACAGTGCTGTGGGGAGCACCTGCAGTCCAGACCTCGGCAGTTCTTTGAGGGATGGGCAATAAATACTGACCTTGCCACCAATACCCAAAACCTGAAAAAATAAAGAAAGAATTGTTATATCCACTCTGTCAGCTTCCATCAATACAAAATAATTTAGATCTGCAAAAAAAGGTTATGCCATTGAGTCCACCTGAGCTATAAAAGTAGGAATTCCTCAATTCAGATTTTCATATCACAGTAATAAGCATCATTATAAACATGACCTTAATAACCTTGGCAGTTTATGTGATTGATTTTAAATCCTCATGTTTGTATTCAAATCCTTCAGTGCCATTGCCCACGTGTGTCACTGTAAACCCCTCCAGTTCTCCTGGGCTTGGAGGGCTTTGCGTTCCTCCATTTCTAGCCTCCCAGTTGCTCCTCATTGGCAGTTGATTTTTCCAGCTACCTGGGACTTGTGCTTTGGAATTCTCTCATCTTTTCTCTCACCTTTTCTCTTGAAACCCACCTGTTTGACGAACCTGTCCTGGGATCTCATTATTTGAGTTTCTGTTTGGTAACGTTCCTCTGAAATGCCTTGGGTTGTCTTATCATTTTGCTGTAAATAAGTTATTAGCACTGCAGTAATGCACCAACCTACTAGTCATCTGTATATTTAGTCAACATGGTGGAAGCATTTTTTTTGCCAAACTGTGTCTGGGTTTGATTGTTGCCAGATGATTATGTTTGAACACGTGTCCAAGTGACCTAGCAGTCCCATCGTAAAAGCCTCAGACTCTTTCAGGGTCATCAGCCTTGGGTTCAGAAAATGTGTCAGCTTCAGTAATTTACAAGAAAAGAATGCAATCTAATGGAGTGTTGACTTTGTCTCTGGAGCTTTGGGCATAAAATATAAACTAAGCAGTTGAACTTCTTGGCTCCAAAAGGATGATCTGCATTGCAGCTTGTTTTCTTTCACTGCTCTGAAAAGAAGGGGGTATAAGCCTAACTTGACACTTCTTCTGCCTTCAGGATAAGGTGGTCATTGGTGTTGCGTATGACTGCGTAGACAAGATGGTATATTGGACTGACATCGCTGGGCGCACCATCAGCCGGGCTAGTCTTCAAGGAGGAGAGCCCATGACCATCGTCGCAATAGGTTTGGATAAAACTGGGGAGGAACACGCAATGAATCCTTAACCATGGGTCTGATGTCCACTCTCGACAGAAATATTTTATGTACAGCTAGTGATATTCAATATTCTTTTGCGTCAGCTATTTTTGTCAGAGTTAGAAGGGGTCCCACTGGAGAACTTGAGTGCGCAATCCAGCGTGATCATTGAGGGTGGGTGGCTGCTGTTGTTGGAGGTGTCTTCTCTGAAGGAGGAACTCTACCTATCACCTTAGTGGATGTAAAAGATACGCGGCCCCTTATAGAGAAGAGAAGGGGAGTTCTCCCCAGAGTCCTGGTCAATACTTAACCCTCAATCAGTTTCACTGAAGCAGATGATCTGGCTGTTATCTCATTAATGTATGTGGGAGATTGCCCTGTGCAGACCAAGGTTACACTGAGCATTTGTTTCTTCAGTATGCCTTGAGATGTCACAAGGATACTATATAAATGTCAGTTCTTTTTCATTGCATCCATTAAGTAGGGTTAGAAGATTGAAGATTCCTGGGCACCACTTGATACCACCTTCTGAAAAGACAAAATTCACTTCATTAAAAGGAATGAAATCGAGCACAGAGAAGGCAGTGATTCTTGGACCAGAATTTTGCTATTTCTTGCTCATTTTGTTATGCAGCATTTATTGAACCAAAGAAGATCCCCAAAGCAGACCGAGTCATTTTGCTTCTTCTGTCTGGGCTGGCTCTTGGTTAGAACAGTTTCAAATGTGCTACACTGGGCCACTTTCTCTCCATATCCTCACCTGTTGGAAATGTTTTTCGAATTTTACTTTTAAAAGCTGCTCTGGTTTCCAAACCTGCTCAATTCTTTCTGTGCAATCAGTGAGTATTTTAAATTGGTGGTCCTTGTCATTGTCACCCCCAACCTGTCATTCTCCATTAACTCAGTTATGCTTAGGAATTCCATGGGGGTAACAGTGGGCAGCCAGCAATCAGCTACTGCCAGTTGACTGGTGCCCAAGGACTCTGTCCATTGGAAATGCGCCACCTGGTCTCCATTCGGTAACTGGCAGTCGCAGACCCTGCCATGCTGGTGCCTGTGACCATGCCTAGCCGGGAGGAGGGGATTTCCTGAGCTCAGCACACCTGCGTTAATGGCAGGAGGGGTTTCAGTACACTGGCAGTGTTTTTGAAAGTGCAGTATGCCAGCATCTACGGACGACACAGGATTAAACATGCTCACCCAGCTCCCTCTCTAGTTTAACAATATTTGTTTATTGTACTATACACTAACAGGACAGAATTGCCATGTTTAAGGGAGGGATGAGTCATTGTCTGAAGCTCTTAACCTCTGTCCAAGCTGTCAGACACCAGCTCTATAGCATAGGCAACTTGTTTCCTGTAGTTGTGATCCTACACTGCATCCATAAAGAAAATGTTCTGCGCAGACCCCAAACTCCTCAGTTATCAGTTACAGATACTGCTTCTCTCTCATCTCCCATATGATCACCATCTGTTGATGCGTCCACCTTCCACACAATAGTACAGCACGCCGAACAGAATGATGTTGGTCTTGAGACCTGACCATGTGATCCAGCCTGACATTAAAGATGCAGCAGCTCAGACATGACGCGTTAATAATCTTTGGGAGTTTGAGGGGAAGAAAATGCCAACCAATTTTGAAATGTTTTGGAACTGGGAAAGATGAAATTTCAAGGACTAAGAATTTGTTTTGGAATAGTGCTGGTGTGTTTTATCCTGCCCCTGCCTTGTATTTTCCTTCCATTTTAAATCTGTTTTAAATTAGATGTTCTTGATGTAGTAAGTTTGGTTTGACTTGGAAGGTAAATTTAAATTGACCGGGTCTCTGCTCTCTGGTTAAGGTTTATCCCATCACGCCTTAGTAGTAAAATGTGAGCCTAGTTTACTTTACTGGTACAGCGATTTCAATTATTGTCAGTGGAGATACAAGAGACTGCAGATGCTGGAATCTGGAGCCACAAATAATCTGCAGGAGGAACTCAGTGGGTCAAGCAGCATCTGTAGGGGGAAAGGAATTGTCGATGTTTCAGGTTGAAACCCTGCAATAGGACTGAGAGTGGAGAGGGAAGATGGCCGGTATATAGAAGAGAGGGGAAGGGGTGAGACGGTGGAACCTTACTGCCCAGCTCTGGCCCAACGGAACTTGACCGTAGGGGTTGGATATCAAAAAGATTGAGTCACTGGCTTGGGTTGGATTGGCTCTTTGTAACTTCTGTTTAAGCTTGGGACTTTACAAATATTTAGGTAGATGCAGGATTACATTAGTTGGGGACAGATGGGTATTGGTATTGGTTTATTATTGTCACTTGTACCGAGGTACAGTGAAAAACTTGTCTTGCAAACCGATCGTACAGGCCAATTCATTACACGGTGCAGTTACATTGAGTCAGTACAGAGTGCATTGAGGTAGTACAGGTAAGAACAATAACAGTACCAAGTAAAGTGTCACAGCTACAGAGAAAGTGCAGTGCAGATAGGCAATATGGTGCAAGGTCACAAGGTAGATTGTGAGGTCAGAGTCCATCTCATCGTATAAGGAAACTGTTCAATAGTCTTATCACAGTAAGGCTGGTGGTATGTGCCCTCAGGCTCCTGTATATTCTACTGATGCAGGGCTAGTTTGAGTAGGTGCATGGTCTCTGGGCAGCAAATGGATTGTGCATCAAAAGAAATTCTCTCTCCTTTGGTTTGGGTAAAGTTCGGATTGGCTGTGGTCAGTCTGATGCATAAACAGATCTGATTAACTTGATGCCTGAGCAGATCTGTAATCTATAGTCGTTATTTTTCTCTCATCTCTTCATGTGCTGACTGTTCAGGGTCTAGTTGCCCCATCTGCTCTGCATCGGAACTTATTGCGCGTTTTTGCATTTAAGGTCTCGAGAGCCCCGAAGGATTAGCCATTGACCACCTGGGCCGCAACGTCTTCTGGACAGACTCTGGGCTGGACAGAATTGAAGTGGCTAAACTGGACGGTGACCAGAGGCGGGTGCTCTTCACCGATGACCTGGTCAACCCACGGGCAATCGTTGCAGATCCTGTCCACGGGTACGTGATAGGAGACCTCTCAATACTCTTAATATCTAAAGTGTGCAAGAAACAAGTTGTGCTTTTAATATTCTTAAATTCATAGCTGATGACATATTTTCAAATGTGATGTAGGGGAGATCAGGCCTGCTGGAAGACTGATTGATTGCCTGTAATTGTGGAATGTAGTCACTTCCGGAGCTGCAGTCTCCAGTGTCTCCAGTCACTTCTGGAGGCCTGGAGCTGTGTTTGAATTGAACTTTGACCCTATCTTCCCGGTTGGTGCAATACTGAAAGAAAAGGCCGAGAGCAAAAAATTCCAGGAAGTGGGGACGTGCTGCAATTCCTCCCTTACACCTTTGGGAGTCAACATTTCAAATAGCCTCCCAGTGTCCTGCAGGAATTACTGACAAAACTTCTGAAAGATGTGAAGTTTGGTGGCGTAGCCTGTTGTCACACTTCATTCTCAGCTCCCAACACTGCACCTCTCTGCACCTTTTATCAGGGTCCCAGGTCACCCACTCCACTCACTGCCTTTTATGTCTATAAAACGTCCTGTGGTGGTAAAGAAATCTGGAAGAACTGGACACCCACATGCAGCCTGGGCCAGGTTTGATTCAGGTCTCTGTACCCCACCTCATTAACCCAGTGTGAGCCAGGTATGCCCCTGGCCTTGCACTGATGTGGGAACCTTTCCATCTTTGTGCAGTCTTAGCCCATGTTTGATTCTGTCCCTACACCAGAATGGGAACCCATCCCCACCTCCCCGCCCTACCTAGTCTGATCCACGAATGAGTCCCACACCACACCAGTAAGGGAACCCACCACTCTTGCCCACTGATCCAGGTATGATTCTAGTTCTGTGCCAGCATGGAAACCCAGCACCCTTGCCCAGTCTGATCCAGGTATGATACTGGCTCTGCACTGGTGTGGGAACCTGCCATTCCTGCACCGTGTGTCCCAGGTATGAGTCCCACCCCACACCAGCGAGGAAGTCCACTCTCCTTACCCAGTCTGGCCCTGTTCTGTTTCCAAGCCGAAACCAGCTTGGGCTGGAGAAGCAGTGGGCGGACTTAAGTTGTTGTCAGCGGTTCAAGAAAGTCCCCATCATCATTACCCTCTCAAAACAACTAGAGACGGGCAACAAATTCCTCCCTTGCCAGCATTCACCCACATCCTGACAGTGATTATAAAGATCAGCCAGTTTGAACTAATTTTCATTGTTTATTGTACATCCCACTCACAAATGTTCAGTGGAGGAGACATCTGGGGACTCCGGATGATCTGCTCTCTTGTTCTGTTGGCTAATTGCATCTCATTAAACCTAAGTTAGTAGTGTCTAGTTTGTGCGTGTGGGCATTTGGCACGGTCCATGTGTGGATCCTCCCACAAGCTGCACACGTGTGGTACCCACCGAGTGTGTGAGAGACCCTCCAATATACCCTGTCCTGGTTCATGGTGTGAAAGCTTTGAAAGTCATTTCACAACATAAAGACACAAGAAACAGAAGCAAGAGTGCGACAGTTGCCTCCATGAAATTGTTCTCAAACTGGGAGCAGCAGCAAGCAGGGTAAGAGAATGTGCAAGGACTTGGGTGGTGGCAACAGAGAGACGATATCGTGTACTGGTAGGATCGTGTGACAGCAATGCTGAATCTGAATTTGTAGCACATTAGGGTAGGCGGGCGAGAGCCTTTGCCCATCTTTCTGCTTAACGACATGGTAAATATAAACCAGATGTATTGGGAGGGAGTGCGGAGGAGATTAACCAGTACGTTACCAGGGACGAGTGAATTGAGAGATGTGGGGAGACTGGGGATAGTTTTCCATAATATGGAGAAGGATCAGAAAAGATTTGATACAGCTATTCCAAATAATACGAGGGTTTACAATTGCATAAATATAAAGGAGCTGTTTCTACTGTTGACATGGTTGATCACTTGAGGATGCAGATTTAAGAACCAGGAAAGAGAGAATACTTTTATCCAGTGAGTTGTTTTGATCTGGATTAGACCACATGAAACAATAATGGGAACAAATTCAGTAATAACCCTCAAAGGGGATTTGGGTAAATGCTTGAAAAGAAGTTGTTTGAGGGCATGGGAATATAGCGGGAGGACTGAGACTACTATGGCTAACACGAGGGGACATAATTTTAAGGTGATTGGAGGAAGGTATAGGGGGGATGTCAGTGGTAAGTTTTTTTACACAGAGAGTGGTGGGTGCATGGAACGCACTGCCGGCAGAGGTTGTGGGGGCAGATACATTAGGGACATATAAGAGACTCTTAGATAGACACATGAATGATAGAGAAATGGGGGGCTATGTGGGAGGGAAGGGTTAGATAGATCCTAGAGCAGGATAAAATGTCGGCACAACATTGTGGGCCAAAGGGCCTGTCCTGTGCTGTAGTGTTCTATGTTCTATAGGTGGCTTTTCAAAGATCAGGAACCAGCTCAGTGGGTTAAATACCTTCCTTTGAAAACCCCCCCAGAATCTTAGATCAAGAATTGAGTGTAGGAGGAAGCCATTCAGCCCATTATGTTAATACTGACCAAACAAAAGCCATTTGGGCAAATGGTCTTCTCCAGTTGCTGGTCCATGCTTTTCCAGATTCTTTTAAAATCCCACCACAGGTTTTGTCTCCACTGCTGTTTCACATTATTGATGGCTAGAAATTATGTCTCACCCTCTTTTGATGCATTCCAGATGAATCAATTGGATCCCAGAAAACGTATGTGAAATTGGACCAAAGTCCTTTAAAAGAACATGGTGACGTTCTGCTAGAGAAACAAAGGACTGCAGATGCGGGGAATCTAGACAAAAAACACGACGTTGCTGGAGGAACTCAGCAGGCCAGGCGGCATCCGTGGAGAAAAGCAGGTGGTCAACGTTTCGGGTCAGGACCCAAGAAGGTCCTGAAGAAGGGTCCTGACCCGAAACGTTGACCGTCTGCTTTTCTCCACGGATGCTACCTGGCCTGTTGAGTTCCTCCAGCATCATCATGTTCCTCATGGTGATGTTCTGCACACAGTGTAGTGTACACTTGCCCAACTGTGGTTTGATACAGTCCAACGTGTCCTTGTACTCTTACATTCTATACCCGGCTGGTGAAGTATCCCTTATGCCTCCTTAACCACCTGATCTCCCTCTTCTGGCACTTCCAGTGATACATCAAGATTGCTCTACTTCTATATACCCATCAGTAACCTACCATTTGTTCTGTATTCCTGAGCTTGTCTGCTCTCCCTCACACCTCTCCACACTGAACTCCTTCTGCCGCTTTCCTGCCCACCTGCAGACTCCAGCTTTCTGTCTCGCTATTAGTCACCCAGTCTTCACCCTACCACTGGGACCACCTGTTGTGAAACAGGTTCGGGGTCTCAGAGGCAAGGACTCTGAACACAGAGTTAGAGACAAATGATTTATTTACAAAAGACAAACACGGGGAAAGGGTAACGGGAACAACACACACGCACAGTTTATAGCGAGTGTGGGAAAATACACACACACACACACACACACACACACACACACACACACACAACAAACTAGGTGCAGACAATCAAGGAAAAACAATACGATACCCGCCACCCCTTGATCAGTGCAGGCACAGCTCTGTGCTACCAGGGATACTAACTAAAATGCTCCCACCCCTTTTAACAGTGCACACCTCACCAACAATTTCTCCCGCGCCATTTCACAGTGCTCAGCCTGGAGCAAAGCAGGGTGAATCCCTTGGAGACAAAGAGGCCGAGTCGAGCACATGTGGCACCCTTTATAGTGCTGGAGGGCTGGGGGGGTCCAGCCCAGGTAATTTAAAAAGACCAATGGCCAGGTTTGTGCTGATGGGTGGGGTGGGGTGGGGTGGGGTGGGGTGGGGTGGGGTGGGGTGGGGTGGGGTGGGGTGGGGCGGGGCGGGGCCAAACCTTGATTTGCAGTGGTGTGTCTTCCAACCAGGTAGGGGCAGTGCTGTCACATGACAGCCACGACCCTCCACAATACACCACCTCTCCATTGTATTCTTTCAGGAACCTGTACTGGACAGACTGGAACAGAGCAGCTCCCAAGATCGAGACCTCCTACATGGATGGAACAAACAGACGGATTCTTGTGAAAGACGATCTGGGCCTGCCCAACGGGCTGACCTATGACCCGTACGCTGCAGTGTTGTGTTGGGCTGATGCAGGTATGTGGAATCGAGAGAGTTTTTCTATCACAGGTTTTACAGCACCTGAATGCGTGGATGACTGTACCTCACTATGCTGCCACACTTCTGCTGCTCTTGTTGCTGGTCTAAAATTTCCTAATTCATCTGACCTCTCGCTGCAAGTATGTGTTGTGTACATCTTATGATGTACAGAGTGCTGACTCTATGATGGATACTGTTCCTAGCACTTCCTATTGAGGATTAAGATTGTGTAACTGATGAGCATCAACTTAAAACCATCCTCCAGTACTGTTTTGATGTGTTCTTGTCTGATACCATTCATCAGGTGAGGAGCACTTTCTTCCAGTTAAACATTGAACCACTGCCGCCAGCTACACCACGGGCTTGATCCCCACAGGAGAGATTGCCAGTGTTCTGAAGCTGAACCAACAGGACCCGGCTGTGTGTGTCGGGTTCAGGTTTGGAAGGCTGGATTGAAAACATCAGTCTTCAGGTTGAGTTCGCATTGGTTGTTGGTCCGGTCAAGATCTAATTTGATATCCAAGCGGATCTGCAGACTGCAGCTGGCAGAATGGCCTTCCAGAGTCCTCAAACTGGCAGGGAGAGCTGGTTCCCGCACGTAAGAACACCAGAAAATAGTAGGAATAGGCACCTGGCCCCACCATTTGACATAACCATTGCTGACTTGATAAGATAAGACATCTTTATTAGTCACATGTACATCGAAACACACAGTGAAATGCATCTTTTTGCATAGAATGTTCCAGGGGCAGCCCGCAAGTGTCGCCACACTTCCGGCGCCAACATAGCATGCCCACAACTTCCTAACCTGTACGTCTTTGGAATGTGGGAGGAAACCGGAGCACCCGGAGAAAACCCACGCAGACACAGGGAGAACATACAAACTCCTTACAGACAGCGTCCGGAATTAAACCCGGGTCGCTGGCACTGTAATAACGTTACACTAACCGCTACACTACTGTGCCTGCCCCAAACTCTGGATTTACCCCAAACCTCAACTCTGCCTTTGTGCCTTTTCCCCAAAGCCCTGAATCCCTCAATCTTTAAAAAAATGTATCTACCTCCACTTTAAATCCTTCTCATGAACCAGCCTCCACAGCCAGAGAATTCCAGAGATACCCCACCCTCTGTGAGATGAAATTCCTACATACCTTGGTTTAGAATGACCGGCCCCTCATCTTGAAACTATATTCCTTTGTGACTCTCCCACTGGAGAAAACATCTCAATATCTACCCTCTCATGCCCCCTTAGGATACTCTATATTTCAATAAGATCACCCTCACATTCTAAACTCCAAAGAATACAGACCCAACCTGTTTAGCGTCTCTTGATAGGATAGTCTTCTCATCCCAGGAATTAGCCTGGTGAATCTCTCTTGGACTGCTTCCAATGCTGTTATATCCTTCCTTTTGTAAGGGGACCAAAACTCTGTGCAATACTCCAGGTGTGGCCTCTCCACACACATTGAAAGGCAGCCTCATTTTTTTTGCTGGAAGCTACGGACTAGGCATTACAAACAACTCTGAGAGGATCAAGGCTTATGGGGCAGGGACATGGAATGGGCCAAGTCCAAAGACATTATTCCCAGAGAGACTCCTGAGACACCAGATTGTACCCAGACTTCTCTGGTGTTCCCAGGCTTGGGTGTTCTAAGGCTGCTATAACTGAGAACTGTGACAGTCTACGGAAAGACACTCTGGTGCCTGGACTGCTCTCTCTGTGGAGGTCCAGGTAACTGAAACTCTCAACTACCTGGTCTCTAGACCATTCCAGAGGAACACTGCTGATCTCTGCTACAACTCACGGTCCACCACAGCATCAGTGATGTTTACTTTGACTTTATCAAGGAACAGGTGACACTTGGATCTGCCAGCATCCCTGGCTTTCCCAATGAGCAGGCTGCCATCAACTGCATCCAGGTTCCCAAAGGGCTGCCTTGAAAAGCCAGATCTCTCCCAGATAATGGGAGACTTCAACTTCCCAAATATAGACTGGAACCTGCTTAGTGCCAAAGGTTTAGGTGGGACGGAATTTGTTAACTGTGTCCAGGGGGATTCCTGACGCAATATGTTGACAGGCCGACTAGAGGGAATGCCATGTTAGATCTAGTTTTAGGAAATGAACCGGGACAGGTGAAGGATCTATTGGTGGGTGAGCATTTGGGGGACAGTGACCATTGCTCCATAACCTTTAAAATTGTCATGGACAGGGACAGGTGCAGAGAGGACAAGAGGTTTTTCAATTGGGGAAGGGCTAACTACGAGGCCATAAGGAGAGAACTTGGGAGTGTAAATTGGGATGTCCTTTTTGAAGGAAAATGTACCATGGAGATGTGGTCGATGTTCAGGGACCTTATGCAGGATGTTAGGGATAAATATGTCCCGGTGAGGCAGAGAAGGAATGGCAGGGTGAAGGAACCATGGGTAACGAGAGAGGTGGAACGACTTGTTAGGGAGAAGAAGGTAGCATACGTGAGGTATAAGCAGCAAGGTTCAGACAGGGCCCGTGAGGAATATAGGGTAGCAAGGAAGGAACTTAAGAAAGGGCTGAGGAGAGCTAGAAGGGGACATGAAAAGGCTTTGGCTAGTAGGGTTAAGGAAAATCCCAAGGCCTTTTTCAAGTACATGAAGGGTAGGAGGATGGCTAGGGTGAAGGTAGGTCCGATTCAGGACAAAGGTGGGAGAATTTGCCTGGAGGCGGCGGAAGTGGGAGAAGTTCTCAATGAGTACTTCTCTTCGGTATTCACCAGGGAGAGGGGTCTTGATGATGCGGAAGGGAGTGCTGGTAGGGGTAATGTTCTCGAGGTTGTTGATATCAAGAGGGAGGATGTGTTGAAGTTGTTAAATAATATTAAGGCAGATAAATCTCCGGGGCCTGACGGGATTTTCCCCAGGCTAGGGAGGAGATTGCTGAACTGCTGGTAAGGACCTTTGAGTCCTCGTTGTCTACGGGGGTGGTGCCGGAGGATTGGAGGGTTGCGAATGTTGTGCCCTTGTTCAAAAAAGGTAATAGGGATAGGCCAGGGAATTATAGACCGGTGAGTCTCACGTCTGTGGTGGGTAAGCTGTTAGAAAGGATTGTAAGGGATAGGATTTATGAACACCTTGAGAATCATGGACTGATTAGGGACAGCCAGCATGGCTTTGTGAAGGGAAGATCTTGCCTCACAAGCCTGATAGAGTTCTTTGAGGAGGTGACCAGGAAGATTGATGAGGGCAGTGCAGTGGATGTGGTTTACATGGATTTTAGTAAGGCATTTGATAAGGTTCCTCATGGTAGGCTTCTTCAGAAGGTCAGAGGCCAAGGGATCCAAGGAAGCTTGGCTGTGTGGATTAGGAATTGGCTTGCATGTAGAAAGCAGAGGGTTGTGGTGGAAGGAGTGCCCTCGGATTGGAAGGCAGTGACTAGTGGTGTCCCGCAGGGATCGGTTCTGGGACCTCTACTTTTTGTGATATTTATAGATGACTTAGATGAGGGGGTGGAGGGCTGGGTTAGTAAGTTTGCAGACGACACTAAGATAGGCGGTGTTGTGGATAGTGTGGAGGGCTGTCGGAGCTTACAGAGGGATATTGATAGGATGCAGAGCTGGGCTGAGAAGTGGCAGATGGAGTTCAATCCAGAGAAGTGTGAGGTGGTACACTTTGGAAGGACAAACTCCAGGGCAGAGTACTGGGTGAATAGCAAGGTACTTGGCAGTGTGGAGGAGCAGAGGGATCTGGGGGTTCATATTCACAGTTCATTGAAAGTTGCCTCACAGGTGGAAAGAGCAGTTAAGAAGGCCAATGGGACGTTGGCTTTCATAAGTCGCGGGATTGAGTTTAAGAGCCGTGAGGTGATGATGCAGCTTTACAAAACTCTAGTTAGGCCACACTTGGAGTACTGTGTTCAGTTCTGGTCGCCTCATTATAGGAAGGATGTGGAGGCATTGGAGAGGGTGCAGAGGAGATTTACCAGGATGCTGCCTGAATTGGAGAGTATTGAATATGAGGAGAGGCTTAAGGTGCTAGGGCTTTATTCACTGGAAAGGAGGAGGATGAGAGGAGACATGATAGAGGTGTATAAAATATTGAGAAGAATAGATATAGACAGTCAGCGCCTCCTTCCCAGGGCACCAATGCTCAAGACGAGAGGTCATGGCTTTAAGGTTATGGGTGGGAGGTTCAGGGGAGATGTCAGAGGGAGGTTTTTCACCCAGAGAGTGGTTGGTGCATGGAATGCACTGCCTGGGGTGGTGGTGGAGGCAGATACATTGAACAGGTTCAAGAGCTTGTTGGATAGGCATGTGGAGGAACGTGAGATAGAGGGATATGCGGGAGGAAGGGGTTAGGTAGTGTGAGGGTGGTCTGATGGACGGCACGACATGGTGGGCCGAAGGGCCTGTTTTGTGCTGTATGGTTCTATGGTTCTTTGTGGATGGAAGGCAATTCGTGAATGGGCAGGTCATGGCTGTTCACAAGGAGAATTTTCTGATGGTTGATGTCATGTTTCCTGTTAAGCAGCAAACAGAATCGAAGACTCCACTCACCCCAGATGTTCTCTCTTCTCTCCCCTCCCATTGGGCAGGAGATACAAAAGCCTGAAAGCACGTACCATCAGGCTCAAGGACAGCTTCTATCCGCTGTTGTGAGACTATTGAACGGTTCCCTAGTACGATAAGATGGACTCTTGACCTCACAATCTACCTCGTTATGGCCTTGCACCTTATTGTCTGCCTGCACTGCACTTTCTCTGTAGCTGTGACACTTTATTTTGCATTCTGTTATTGTTTTATCTTGTACTACCTCAATGCAGTGATGTGATGAAATGATCTGTATGGACGGCATGCAAAACAAAGTTTTTCACTGTACCTCGGTACATGTAACAATAAACCAATTTCCCACAACTCCTTTATCATCAGGGGCCATGTTGCCTGACATTTTCACTGGACAGCTCTGCCCTCAGGGGTGGACACCGGGGCACGAGCTCCTCTCTCTACTTCATGTCTTCTTCACAAGTTGATTAACGTCAATCAGCATTTTATCCCTCATGGGAACAGGAGTGTGCTTTTCAGGTGCTTGAGCCTGTTTCCTCTGAAGTAGGCCTGACTTGCTGATTTTTATTCCTGTGATAAGTTTAGTGTTTTGGTTAACATTTATTCCATTAACACATTGCTGCTGTTGGGGGTTTGGTGTGAAGTTTCCTTCATTACAATGAAGACTGCATCTCAAAAGGTATGCGTTGAAATTGTGAAAGGTGCTTCACCCACCTTTGCTCCCTGACTTCATTAACCTTCATCAATAAAACTATCTTGGTTTAAACATCAGTCCCTAATGTTCACAGCCTTTCTGAAAGAAGGGAGTTCTGGATTTCCCAATTTCACCCCTCAATATCCTACATTTAACTCATGGTTCCAGAGAAGCTGACCTTTGAATAAGTTTGTTGCACCTAACAGTTTACTCGTGAATCCTTCAGGAGGGGTTTGGGTGCAGTCCCTGAAGCCTGAAGTCCCACACCAACAGGTTCAGGAACAGCTACTTCTCTACAACCATCAGGTTCTTGAACCAACCAGCACAACCCTAACCCTACCTCAGCAATGGAACAGTACGGACCACTTGCACTACCATGGACTTGTCTCTGATTGTTTTGCACTAATGTCTTGTTTTTGCGGTCTTTTTCTCTCTCCCTTCACTGCCTTGTATAATTTATGTATAATTTATATTCTGTGTGTTGTCTGTACCTATGTGCCTGTGATGCTGCTGCAAGCAAGTTTTTCATTGTACCTGTACCTCACCGTACTTGTGTACATGGCAATAAATTCGACTTGACTTGACTTGAGAATGTCGGGCAAGGGTCAGAAATTGGCTGCTGTGCTCCCTGTGATTATGCACAGATTGGAACAGGCTCGGCTTCTCTGCATCTTCCAGCTGTCCTTTGCCTCACCTTTAAAGCGTGGTGCAAATCTAAACCTCCTTTCCTTTCAGAAAGGCTGTGGGCCTTGGGAGCTAATGTTCAAACCAAAGTGTCTTATTAATTCACCTTACTAAAGGCAGGGAACAGAGGTGGGTGAACAGCATTATAACATCCCAATGTATTATCAGACATTGTTTGGGGCATAAGTGGAAATAATATGACACTTTGCCATCACACAGGTAGGCAAACAAAGGCTTTAAGGAGGATCTTAAAGAATGAAGGAGAGGTGGACGATTCAAAATAGTTCCAGAGCTTAAGGTCCCAGATATACACAAGAGAGATTTGAACATTAAGGATAAAAATTTTAAACTGGAGCTGGTGCATGTAAATCACTGCGCACTTTTGAATGGGATTATGTTTGAAAGAAATTAATAAATGTATTGTGGTCTTGAGGCAGTGCCCCATGGTTCTTTGCTGAATTTCCATTGCTCAGCCTAGTGTGAGTCCAAACACAGCAGCTCCTGTGGATAAAATATTGAAATGTTTCTTGGAGGGAGGAAAAATATTCAGCCTATAATGTGGGAAGTGCTTGTAGTAAAAGCATGAGCACTGTTTGCAGGCAGTTTCTGTTGCGGTTACTGGTGGTGGGTGATAAATGCCAGTTATCCCAGTGACGCCCCCGCCCCCGCCCCCGCCCCCCCCCCCCGAACAATGGGATGTTGTTGAGCAAATGTTAAAGGTCCAACTGCATCATTCCACGTCAGATTTTACTGATTAATGTTTAAAATCTGCTTTGGAGGTTATCCAAAAGTTAGTTGCAATAAATTCTTAAAGGGCAGGTTCTGTGTCCAATTAACATCAGCTCAATTCTGTTGGTGAAACTCGTGCTCTCTCATTTTGCCTCTCTAACCTTCCCCCACTTCTCTCCCCCCACCTCGCTCACCCCCCTCCCCTGCTCACCCCCCTCGGTCCCGCTCACCCCTCTCTGCCACCCACCGCCCCTCTTTCTGCCACCCACCCCACCCTACCTCCCTCTCGGCCCCGCCCACACCCCCCTCTCTACCGCCCACACCCCCTGCTTGCCTCCCTCTCTCCTGCTTGCTCTCCCACCCCCCCACTCACACAGTTAACATTTCAGGGTAATGATCTATCGTCTGCCTGGCCTGAGAGAGATAGTTATACAGCATGGAAACAGGCCCTTCAGCCCAACTCCTCCATGCCAACCAAGTTGTAGTCCCATTTGCCTGCATTTGGCCCATATCCCTCTAAACCTTTCCAATCCATGTACCTGTACATACGTATTTTAAACATATTTGTACCCGCCTCTACCACTTCCTCTGGCAGATCCGTCTACATACCCACCACCCACTGTGTGAAAAAGTTGCCCCTCAGGTCTCCTTTCAGTCTTGGAGACACAGGAGAGTGCGGATGCTGGAATCTGGAGCAACGCACAATGTGCTGCAGGAACTCAGCGGGTTGAGCAGCATCTGTTGGGTGAAAGGAATTGTCAACGTTTTGGGTTGAAACCCTCCCTACACCACTCCTGATGCAGCGTTTCGACCCAAAGTGCTGACAATTCCTTTCCTCCCCACAGATGCTGCCCGACCCACTGAGTTCCTCCAGCACATTGTTTGTTGCTCCCTTTGAAATCTTTCATCTCTCACCTTAAACCTATGCCCTCTATGAGATGGACTCTAACCTCATGTTGTGACCTTGCACTTTATTGCACTGCACTTTCTCTGTAGCTGTGACACTTTACTCTGTACTGTTATTGTTTTTACCTGTACCACCTTAATGCACTCTGTACTATCCCAATGTAACTGCACTGTGTAATGAATTGACCTGTACGATCGGTATGCAAGACAAGTTTTTCACTGTACCTCGGTACAAGTGACAATAATAAACCAATACCAATACCAAAAACCAATACACTCCCCGAACCTGGAAGAAGATTGTGACCATTCACCTTATCTATTCCGCACATGATTTTCTAAACCTCTATAAGGTCACTCCTCAGCCTCCTATGCTCCAGGGAGAAAAGTCGCAGCCTGTCCAGCCTCTCCTTGTGACTCCAGCCCTCCAGTCCTGGTAACATCCTCGTGAATTTTATCCGCACCCTTTCCAGCAGTTTCTGTCTTTGGATTTCCAGCATCTGCACATTTCCACTTTTCCGTTACGTGTGGCTTGCTCCACAGCTTCAGAAGGCAGTTAAAGGTAAACCCCAGCGAGCAAAGTCTGAAGTCACACACGGATCAGACAAGGATAGCAGATCTCCTTTCGCCAAGGATACTCGTGAATCAAGCGGCTTTTTAATAATAATGTAGTCTTATGGCTATCATTACTGATTCTAAACCAATTTACCAATTTTAATTCTTTATCTAATTAATTGAAATTAAGTCCTCAGCTGCTGACATGAGATTTGAAATCATGCATCTTGATCAGTAGTCCAGTAACACTAACTGTTTAGCCAAAACTAGTGTCCTTCTCGAGTGAGATTAGTAACCGTTTCATTCTCTGCAGGGACCCAGAGGTTAGAATGTATAAATCCGGATCGCAGTGGACGCAGGAAGATCCTTCAGGGTATCCAGTACCCCTTTGGAGTTACAAGCTATGGAAGATATTTGTACTACACAGACTGGAGGAGGTACAGTAACCACTTCAATCAGCTTTTCTGTGATAGTGCTATATATTACAGTATGTAGAATATTTCATGACAACGACCTTTCCCTCAATGTCAACAAAACAAAAGAACTGGTCATTGACTTCAGGAAAGGGGGCGGTGTACATGCACCTGTCTACATCAATGGTGCTGAGGTCAAGAGGGTTGAGGGCTTCAAGTTCCTGGGAGTAAACATCACCAATAGCCTGTCCCGGTCAAATCATGTAGATGCCATGGCCAAGAAAGCTCACCAGCGCCTCTACTTCCTCAGGAGGCTAAAGAAATTCGGTATGTCCCCTTTGACACTCACCAACTTTTATCAATGTACCATAGAAAGCACCCTATTTGAATGCATCTCACGGCTTGGTATGGCAACTGCTCTGCCCAGGACCGCAAGAAACTGCAGAGAGTTGTGGACACAGCTCAGCACGTCATGGAAACCAGCCTCCCCTCCTTGGACTCTTTACCTCTTTACCTCTCACTGTCTTGGTGAAGCAGCCAGCATAATCAAAGACCCCACCCACCTGGGTCATTCTTTCTTCTTTCCTCTTCCGTCGGGTAGAAGATACAGGAGCCTGAGGGCACATACCAGGCTTAAGGACAGCTTCTATCCCACTGTGATAAGACTATTGAACGGTTCCCTTATACGATGAGATGGTCTCTGACCTCACGATCTATCTTGTTGTGACCTTGCACCTTATTGTCTACCTGCAATGCACTTCCCTGTAGCTGTGACACTTTACTCTGTACTGTTACTGTTTTTACCTGTACTACCTCAGTGCACTCTGTACTAACTCAATGTAACTGCACTGTGTAATGAATTGACCTGTATGATCAGTATGCAAGACAAGTTTTTCACTGTACCTCAGTACAAGTGACAATAGTAAACCCATACCAATACCAATGTAGCATATAATAGCCCATTTGGAGCAACTGGTGCACCAGACTTCTTTAGCACATAGAAGGCCTTTAAGCCCATTGAGTGTATGTTTGCTCACAGCTGCTCCTCTGCTAATTTTCCTTGTTATTTATTCTGCCCACATTACCATCAATTCCCCCAGATTATAGCAATTGCCCACATACTAGGGGAAATTTATAGTAGCCCATTAACCTACTGATCTGCATGTCTTTAGGATATGGGAGGAAATAGGAGCACCTGGGGAAACCCATGCAGTCACAGGGAGAACGTGCAAACTCCACACCGGTAGCGCCCGAGGTCAGGATTGAACTCTTGTCAGTGGAGCTGTGAGGCAGTGGCTGTACTAGCTGTGCCACCGTGATTACTGTGAGAAAGGGAGTGTTAACTTGTTAGTACTCATTCTCTACAAAAGGACCCATCCAATTTCAGCTCGCCCTATCAACACATCCTTCTGTTCCTTTATATCGTGTGTTTGTCGTGCTTCCCTTAAGACGCATCAAACTCATTCATTTCAACTGCTGTTTGTGGTGGCAGGTCCCACTTTCCCAACACCCTCTGGGTAAAGTGGTTTCTCCTGAATCCATTAGTTAGGTCACAGGTGGAATACTGTGTCCCCGTGTTGATGTAAAGGCATGAGGTACCGGAAAAGGTGCAGACAAGATCAATCAGGATGTTGCCAGGACTGGAACATCCTAACTGTGAGGAAAGGTGGGATCAGCTGGGATTATTTTCTTTTGGAACAAAGGAGGAGAGGGGATACTCAATTGAGGTGCATATGATTGAGGGGCCTGTTTTGGAATAAACTGGAAGGACATTTCCTCTAGTAGATGAGTCAAAAACATGAGGACATAAGATTAAAATACAGAGGAGATGAAGGAAAAAGGGTGGAAGTCACTAGCTGAAAGGGTGGTTGGAGGCAGGAAACCTGTCCACACATAAACAGTACTTGGGTGTGCACTTGAAGTGCTGTGACCCACAGGCTACGATCCCAGTGTAGGAAAATAATTGGGCTGGATAGGTCTTTTGCAACAGCACAGACACAACATGCTAAATGGCCTTCGGTATCGTAAAGCCTTTGCAATTCTACAGGACACCTTTACGAATCCTTTAAAGCCCTTTGTCAAGCCTTCTCGAAATGCTAAAAAATACATGTCACCCCGTAACCTTCTCTTTCCTAGTGAAAGAGATTTTATTTAGTCATCCCTGAACAGAGTAGGGAAGGACATGTGCCACATTATTCTGCACATCACCACCTGCACACTCTTCATTCCAGCTGAAATTATGTGGCCTCTTGAGGGAGGTGAGAAACTGGATCACAAACACAAGTTACAAAAAGTTATCCTTCCAACTCCCTAGCAAATGAAAACCAATACGTTAGCAGGTATGAGGAAAATCTCAAAAATAGCCAGAAGCAAGCTGTCAGTTATCCCACAAAATGAGAGCCTGTTCCAGAGGTCCACTGTCCTCTGGGAAAAGAATCACCTCCTGACATTCAGCCTAGATCCAGTCTTGCACATCTTGTGACTAAATAGATTATCTGGCATGCCTTGCTTTATCTTGGACACCAAGGTTGTTCAATGTTTTGAATGAGATTATATGATTGTTTAGTTAAAAACCTTGCATGCACACACCGAAAATATTCACACAAAGTTCCAACGTTTGATGTCAGCCAAAAACCTGCACTGAAACTGCACATCTTGGGGCATTTCCAATGTATTACGCAACGCATCATTTCTTCTTTTAGTTGCTAAATGTACAAATGTCTCTTTACTTGATTCTCAACTTCATGAATAAATATTGCTTAAATTTTCATTTGCAAGGAAAATTGCTCTTCAGCCCTTTTTCCTGCCACTGGATTTGTGAGGTTAGTGTATTGACAGTAAAGTTTCAAACTGATGTCCTTTATAGAGATTGCGTTGTTAGTGGGTCTGAGTGTTAAATGTCTGAGAGTTGTTGCGAAGTTTAAAACAATAAGCTATCAAGTGACTGAAATTTTTGCAGGACCTTTCTGGGAGTTTAAGCATTTACTAGGACAAAGTAAACTTTCTCTGTTACAGTCCATGGGTGTGTGAAGAAATTGTTGAAAACTTTATACGCTGTGGTTGTGTATTTATGGTTCACCTGCTGGGAAGAAGTTTGAAGGTATAAATTAAGAGAAGGTAGGGTTGGTCTGGACTGAAGCAAGTTAAGGGGAGATTTAATGGAGGTGTTCAATATTGTGAGACTTTGGTAGTGTCAACAGAAACAAGAGGGTCAATAACCAAAGGACACAGATTCAAGGCAGCTGGTAGAAAAGACAAAGAGATTAGAGATGTTTTTAAGCAGTAATTTATGGTTTGAAAGGATGTTGGAAGTAAATGCAGTACTAGAGATTGTGTATATACATGAAAGGGAAACATTTAGAGGAATATGAGAATAGGAAAAGTGGGACTAATTAGATTAGACTTTCAAAGAGCCATGGAAATGCCTGCCTTTATATGATTTGCAGTGCAGGGAATGTTGTCTCAAGTATAGCCAAGTATTCCATAGATGTTATGGTGTCAAAAAAATGTGTGACAATGTGAACTGGATCCAGTACTGCAAGTGTTTAACCATTGCATTGTTTAAACATTGTGTTCCTATAGGGAGTCTGTCGTAGCCGTGGACCGTACTATTGGACGAGAGACTGATGAACAAAAGCCAACCAGACAGTCCCGTCTGTATGGAATAACCACAGCTTACTCGCAGTGTCCCCCAGGTAATGCACACTCTGTTCTTCGGGATTTTCTGAATGTGATTGACAGATTGGGCTGGAGTTGAACTTGTGCTGTTTGAAGTGTTTGGTTTGGCATCACTGCTGCCTTCACTACAGACTGTTACACAGTCATGTTGTAAGGTAAGCTTTAGAAAGACTATTCCTCTGGTTGCCCAAACTTTTGAGTCCAGAGCACTGAGCTCGACTTGCTCCGATCCAACAATGTCTTATTCAAAATTCTCAATGCCTTTTTCAAATTGTCCGTCAACGTGGCCCCCTCTGTATCTCTGTAATTTCCTATAACCCCCTGTGCTATCTTTGTTCCTTTGATTCTGGCGTCCTGACTGCCTCACATTGTAATCACTTCACTGTAGCATCCAGTACTTCAACTTCCAAAGCTCTGTCTGGATCCTTTCCATTTCTCGCCCTTCCTCTCCTTATTTCAGACCCTCCTTAAAACTGACCTCTTTAACCAAGGAGCAACAAACAATCTGCTGGAGGAACACAGTGGGTCGAGCAGCGTCTGTAGGAGGAAAGGATTTGTTGATGTTTCGGGTTAGGACCAGATGCAGGGTTTCGACCTGAAACATCGACAATTCCTTGCCTCCCACAGATGCTGCTTGACCCGCTGAGTTCCTCCAGCAGATTGTTTGTTGCTCCAGATTCCAGCATCTGCAGTCTCCTGTGTCCCTTTCACCAATGTTTTGATCACCCATCCTTATAGTTCTTTATGTAGCTTGTTGTTAGACTTCGTCTGGTGACACTCTCTGAGATGATTCACTTGTGCAAAGGTGCTACATACATGTGAGTTGTTGTTCAGTGAGGGCACAGACATATGTTTACTTTGTTTTTCTTGTGAATGCTGCTTATATGATGCTGTGTGCCTGTGATGCTGCTGCAGGTAAGTTTTTCATTGCACCTGTGCACACATGTGCATGTGGCAATAAACTCGACCTTGACTTTGATGACATCTGTTTGGATTGGTTTTAATAGGACAGAACCACTGCGCTGTAAACAACGGAGGCTGCACCCATCTATGCCTGGCTACACCTGGGAGCCGGTCTTGCCGCTGTCCGGATACTGCAACATCTGTCAGCTGCGTGGAGTCAAACTAACAGCTGAGTGTTTCAGGGAGATCTCGTTACTGTTAAGAGTCAAACCTCTTCCTCAGAAGCCAAATTCTGCCAAGAAAGTTAAAATATCATTTTTAATTTTTTTGTCATTTTTAAATTACTTTTTTATTTGGAATTTAGTTCACTTTTTATAAAATTACAACTGTAAATATGTTTTCTTACAGTTCACTAAATTGTATTACGAGTGATGTTTAGTTCTAACTTTATGTTGCTTCACTGTACTGTTACTTCACCATGAATGAAGCGAACACATCAGGTATTATGTTATGCTCTGTACAGCTTTTCAAAATATAGCAAACAAAATAAAATCCAACCTTTTTTTGTACATTTTTCCCCTTGCAAATTTTTGACCCCTGCCCTGCTTTACATAGAACATAGAACACTACAGCACAGTACAGGCCCTTCGGACCACAATGTTGTGCCGACATTTTATCCTGCTCTAAAATCTATCTAACCCTTTCCTCCCACATAGCCCTCCATTTCTCCATCATTCATGTGTCTATCTAAGAGTCTCTTAAATGTCCCTAATGTATCTGCCCCCACAACCTCTGCAGGCAGTGCGTTCCACGCACCCACCACTCTCTGTGTAAGAAAAAACTTACCCCTGATATCCCCCTTATACCTTCCTCCAATCACCTTAAAATTATGTCCCCTCGTATTAGCCATTGTCGCCCTGGGAAAAAGTCTCTGACTGTCCACTCGATCTATGCCTCTTATCATCTTGTGCACCTCTACCAAGTCACCTCTCATCCTCCTCCTCTCCAAAGAGAAAAGCCCTAGTTCGCTCAATCTATAAGACATGCTCTCCGATCCAGGCAACATCCTGGTAGATCTCCTCTGCACCCTCTCTAAAGCTTCCACATCCTTTGGGGTCACTAAAGCTGGGGTTCAGCAGTAAAACGAGCCAGCACTGTTCCTTGCAGCTGTCACTTACTCTGTTACTTCTTGCCCAGCAAGGCTGGTATTTATTAAACATCCCCACATTAGAGAGGTGACAAACCGTCCTCTCAACCTCCTGCTGTCCATATGGCTTCAAGTGAAGCATTCCAGGATTTTTACTCAGTAGCAATGAAGGTATTTTGCAGTTGTGGATATAGTCTTGTGAAACTTGCCTGGGACAGTTCCCAAAATATTATGGAGACAAGAGATTCTGCACATGTTGGAGATTTGGAGCAACACACCCAAAATGCTAGAGGAACTCGGGGGGTCAGCAGCATCTACGGAGGGAAATGAACAGTTGACGTTTCGGGCTGAGACCCTTCATCAGGACCGGAAAGGAAGAGGGCAGAAGCCAGAATAAAAAGGGGAGGGGGAGGAGCACACGCTGGCGAGTGAATCCAGGTGAGAAGGGGAAGGGAGGTAGGTGGGGAAGGGGGTAAGTTGGCGTGATGTGAGAAGCTGGGAGGTGATAGGTAGAAGAGGCATAGGGCTGAAGAAGGTGGAATCTGATGGGAGAGGACAGTGGACCATGGATTGAAGGGATGGAGGTGGGGAACCAGAGGGAGGAAGGTGTGGGTGAGGGACAGGTTGTGAGGGTGAGGGAGGGGAAAGAGAAGGGGTAAAGGGGCCAGAGGGATGAGGGAAAACAAAGGGCAGGGGGAACAGGGGGAGTGCTTACCGGAAGTTAGAGAAATCGATGTTCATGCCGTCAGGTTGGAGACTCCCGAGATGGAATATGAGGTGTTGTACTCCCCAAAATATAACTTTTCCCTCTACCCTTTCCCCCTTGTTTTTGGATGTCAGGGTGACACACTGTAGACAACATACAATCTGCTGGAGGAACTCAGTGGGTCGAGCAGCATCTATAGGAGGAGAGGAATTGTCGATGTTTTGGGTTGAAACCCTGCATCATGGTGGAGAGGGGAGATGGCCAGTATAAAGAGGAGAAGGGGAGTGGTGAGACAGGAGCCCGAGGTGATTGGTGGACTGAGGAGGGGTGTAAGATGACAGGCAGGTTGCAACAGGTAGGGGAGGGGAGCAGGGGTGATACACCATTGAAGTCGGTTCATAGTGTTGAGTGTAGAGATTGAACTGGCACAACTTAAAAGGAGGTCCTGCAACAGAGAAATCAGGGACTGGGGTTAACGTACACAAAACTATGAAGGTGGCAGGAAAAAAAAGGAAGTTATTTTATATACCGAGAAAAACCCAGATCCTGTGCTTTATGGAATACAAAAGCAAGGAAGCTGTGTTAAATCTTTCCAAATCCCTGTTAAACCTCAGCTGGAGTTTTCCTTTCGGAGATGTGTCAGCTTACAGAGGGTATGGATCTGAATTGTGCAGGGATATGGAGGAACTGGAGAAGATGGGATCGTTCTCCTCTGAGCAGAGAGATTTTGGGGAGGTTTAGTGGATATCTGAAGTTATTGAAGATTTTGATAGAGTGAACAAGAAGAAACTTTTCAGATAGTGGGAAGCTCAGTTTTCAGTTCTAAGGTTTTAAGGTCATTAACAAAAAAAAACTTGGGTAACTGAGAAGAATGTTTTCCTGACTTTTATATTCAGGAAGCACTGTAGGAAAAGATAATGGATCTGATTCATTAGTGTCAAGAGGAAATTTTACAAATGCTTAAAGGAAAATCGTTTACTGGTATCTGGGGAAAGGCTGATGGAAGTAATGGGAGGAACACACACAAAATGCTGGAGGAACTCAGCGGGTCAGGCAGCATCTATGGGGGGAAATGGACAGTCGATATTTTGGGTTGAGACCCTTCAAGAGTCCAGATGAAGGGTCTCGACCCAGAACGTTGACTGTTTATTTCCCTCCACAGATGCTTCCTGACCCGCTGAGTTCCTCCAGCATTTTGTGGGCATTGCTCCAGATTCCAGCATCTGCAGAATCTCGTGTGTCTCTGTGGTGGAAGTAATAGCTTCTCCAAAAACCTGGTACAGGTGAATCCTACATTACGGAGGGGTTGCTTTCCTCTAAAAACCAATCCCATCGTGATTTTCTGCAAAGTGAACCCCATCCCTCCTTTTCCCGTCGGATCCCATATTATAAGCAGAGGTGCGTTCCTATGGGACGTTCTTCTCTCACCATTGCCGGCTTATTGGTGATGACAAAGTGACCCACCGCTGTTATTTAACCCCTGAGGCCAACATTAGACTCGGTGGTGAGGGGAGTTGACAGGGCTCGTGTGAAAGATGCAACAAGTATTATCAGTTTTTATTTTTCGTCACTTGAGAAAGGGTCTTCAGGAGTTTAGTTACAGGGAAAGATTGAACAGGTTAGGACTTTATTCCTTGGAGTGTAGAAGAATGAGGGGAGATTTGATAGAGGTTTACAAAATTATGAGGAGTATAGACAGATTAAATGCGAGTAGGCTCTTTCCAGATTAGGAGAGATAAGTACAAGAGGACATGGCTTTAGGGTGAAAGGGGAAAGGTTTAGGGGGAACATTAGGGGGAATTTCTTCACTCAGAGAGTGGTGGGAGTGTGGAACAAGCTGCCATCTGACGTGGTAAATGCGGACTCACTCTTAAGTTTTAAGAATAAATTGGATAGATACATGGACGGGAGAGGTCTGGAGGGTTATGGACTGGGTGCAGGTCAATGGGACTAGCGGAATAAAGTTTCGGCACAGACTAGAAGGGCCGAATGGCCTGTTTTCTGTGCTGTAGTGTTCTATGGTTCTATGATACTGTGGGGCAATGAGATTTGGATATGACGTAGCGTCCACGATTGGGTTGACAGTCACAGCCCAGTCCTTCCTTTGCCGCACCCTCTCGAGGTGAACAGATGACTCAGAGTGCAGCGCTGCCGTGCTCTTTGCCTGCGAGGCATTCTCTCTGACGCACAGGGCTCGCGGGTAAGGAAAAGGTTTAGCAAGTAGGGGATATCAGGGAAAGGGATGAGATTCGAGGATCGGGGTTCATGTGAGGAAGGTGGCGTAGGGGGTAATGGGTTAAAGTGCGGTGACTTGGTGGAGGTGGGGTAAAGGCAGAGGGATTACCTTAAGGAGCTGGCCGTGGCTACTGGGGCTCGCCACAATGCAGCGAGTTAGAGAAAATGGCTCGCAGATGGAGAGTGTAGCAGCTCTGCACAGGGAGCTGTCTGTCACAGGTCTGTCACAGGAGGGGGTGGGTGGAGCAAAGGCAGGCGGGTCTCTGTGGTGACTGCCGACGTGATAACCTCAGATCCAAATCTTACTGCCCCACAGTGTCGAGTGACTAAAATCAGAAATTCACAACATTTGTTGTTTCTTTTCCATTCTGATTATTTATTTATTCCCACATAAATTTTGTGAGAGCAAATTTTATTCCATATCTTGGATTTTTGGGTAATGGTTCGTGAATTCCATCATGGAGAAATTCCGTAACCGGGACGGCCGTGATGTAGGTATCACCTACAAAGGCGCGATGCCTTGAGTGACCTCCAATGCTGTTGGTTTTTGACGTCGTGCAGGTCCTTAAAGAAATACTGGTATTTTTATTTGCGTTATTTAAACACAGGCCACACCCCGCCCTTACAGAAACCCCAGGCAGACAGGTGTCAGACTGACACCCCAGTGTCAGTGGATGCTGTTGGAGACGTTGTCAGCTGGGCGAACTGAGCAGCATCAACGGTGGAGTGGGGAGAGAGCGCAGGCTGGCGGTGAAGCCGTGGTTCTGAGGCAGGGTGACATAATCGTGCTGCAGCAATGAGAGCTACAAACCCTCAGAACTGGTACGGCAACAAAGTGGGTAAATTCCCGGATTGGTATCCAGGGACCTGGACTGGAAACTCGAGTTGGAATTGCAGCTGGGGAACTTAAATTTAACTAGTTAAATAAATAGGGAGTACTTAAAAATAATCTAGTGAGCGATCAGAAGATCTTCAGATTGTCACAATAACCAATCTAGTGCTCTCCATGGGAGGAAATTGCCCTCCTACTCTGCCCTGGGTTAGACGTGACTCCTGACCGCCAGCCATGTGCTTGACTCCTTAATGTCTCTCTGAAGTGTCTGAGCTGCTCGGTCCAGGGGACCACCCAGCCTAGACTGGGCTTGCCAGGAGAGCTGGGAATGATGAGATGGACTGAGTGACCCCCTATGCTGTAGGAAGTTATTGTACCCATATATCAGTGAATGCCTCTAAGAAATTTAGTCAAGATTTTCTGAGGAGATTTTCTCTGTTAACAATCCCCCTCCACAGTGCATTTAAAACTCCATTAATCCGGCATGCCTAGGACTTTGGTGTCCGTTTAGCAGATATTCTGGATTATTGGACTTTATTCCCAATTATGATCCAACACACTTGGAGTATTTTTTTAGATGTTTTTACAGATGTTGCACAATAGTATAATTTTCCAGTCAACCTGGTGAATTTCAAGGAAACTTGGGAGTCGGAGCCCTGGTGGGTTTAACAAGAGCTAGGTAACCGGGGCCACGGTGAGTTTAATGGGAGCACTGGAACCAGGACCCCGGTGAGTTTAATGGGGGCACTGGAACTGGGGCCCTGGTGAGTTTAACAAGAGCGAGGTAACCAGGGCCCCAGTGTGTTTAATGGGAGCACTGGAACTGGGACCCCGGTGAGTTTGATGGAAGCGCTAGGACCGGGATCCTGGTGAGTTTAATGGGGACACGGGAACTGGGTCTGGTGAACCTGCTGCCAATCCCCTGGAATTTCTGAACAATCAAATAACGGATTATCAGAGTTTCGTGCTGCGGTGCAGAGCTATTTCATGTCACTCACTGTCTGGGAAGCAAGGACCGGCAACTGGGTGGTTTTACAAGAAAGTCGCTGATGAAGTCGATGGTGTTGCAGCTGCTGCGTAGAAATTGCTCAGAAAAAAATTGAATGACATATGAACCTTCCAGATTTTACTTGTACAGTAAAATCCGACACTTCAGCACCCTCAGGACTTTGGTGGTGCCAGACTAGTAGATTTTTCTGGACTATTGGATGTTACTCTTATTAATACCGACACCTTAATTCACTTTTTTTTGATGTTACATGGTAAAATAATACATTTTCCAATGAACCCAGTGAGTTATGAGAGACTGCAGCAAACTGGGCCTGTTGATTTGAATGGGAGAAAGGGAATTCTTACCCAATGAGCCCCAGATGCCAAACAGTTTGGGTAGCGGATTACTGGAATTTTACTCTATAAGGAATTGATGTGTTTAATTGTTCTGTTATATGAAAAAGGGCCTTGTTCATGGGTTGATGTTATAGGCGTCCAGTGTACCCATCTCCCTGAATTATTCATTCTTGAGGAGTTGAATTATGAGGATAGGTTGCATATCACATTCCCTTTGGTGGAGAGGATGTAATCGGGATTAAGGTAAGATATCTTTATTAGTCACATGTACATTGAAACGCACAGTGAAATACATCCTTTGCGCAGAATGTTCTGGGGGCAGCCCACAAGTGTCACCACACTTCCGGCGCCAACATAGCATGCCCACAACTTCCTAACCCGCACGTCTTTGGAATGTGGGAGGAAACCGGAGGAAACCCACGCAGACACGGGGAGAACGTACAAGCTCCTTACAGACAGCGGCCGGAATTGAACCCGGGTCGCTGGCGCTGTAAAGCGTTACACTAACCGCTACATTACTGTGCCTGTTGATGGAATAGAGAGAAATTAATTCCCCTGGAAGGGAAACCCTGAACCTAGGGGTGGGGGAGGGGGCGTGAATAACCTCGAAATCAGAACCAGGCTGTTCAAGTGACAGGAAGCACATCATCACAAAATCCGGTGGAAAATTGAAATTGTTCTCCAAAAAGGTTGAGGCTGGAGAATGGTTGAACATTTCAAGAGAGAGACTGGTAGGTTTTTGTTAGATAAGAGAATTAAGAGTTTACTTAGAATCACTGACTTGTACGATGTGAAATTTGTGGTTTTGCAGCAGCAGTACAGTGCAAAGACACAAAATTACTATAAATTACAAAATAAATAGCTCAAAAAAAGGAATAACGGGGTAGTGTTCATAGATTCATGGACCGTTCAGAAATCCGATGATGGAGGGGAAGAAGCTGTTCCTGAATCGCTGAGTGTGGGTCTTCAGGCTCCTGTACCTCCTCCCCGATAGTAGTACCAAGAAGAAAACAGTGGGGTGAATGACGAAGTTGAAATGGCAAACAGTCCGATCTAAATGGCATTGCTTTACTTTTTAAACCCCGGTCATATGGATGACACTGACTATTTGACAGAAAACTATAAAAAATTTAGGGAGCGAACTACTGCAATTGGAATATTGTTTACTCTTTAGATATTTGACTTCTTGAGGTCAGAGTTCAACACTTGACCAAGGGGACCTAGAGAGATCTACGTCCTTATTCACTGTACTCCAAGAGACTTGTGCATTGGTAGAAGACCCAGTCCTCAGATACACTCACAGACAAGTAATGGCAACAATCTTAATTCTGCCATGGATTAAAATTAATTACAGATGTTGGGGTTTCGGCTGGCTACAATCTCCAGAGACCTGGTGATCTGGAGTCTGAAAATGATACGAAACAATAGTTTTGCATTGAATTGAACTTTTTCAAATCTATGTGCTTTGCTTGAACAATTTACTCAAATTCAAATGTGTAGATTTTTAAAATGCATTGGAGGATACTTTTAAATTATTCTCGTTTGTAAAGCAAGACTGTGCCACATAACATGCTCCGCAGTTGAAATGTTAACATGATTCAATGTGGGACAGATTTCTCTGAGTCACCCTCCATCTGACCCATGGTAAATTGTGAAACAGACATTTCCCATACTCGGTTCCAAAAGGACTGATCCTACATTTTTGTTTTGGCATAACTCAGTTTAGAAATCTAAATATTGCACAACACTCAGTAAGATAGTTTAGTCTTTTTAGTTGTGGCTGGTTAGGGTAGGGTTAGGCTCCTGAGGTTCCTGGAATAATTTGATACCTGCCAGTCTGATGGATTTTTCCATTCGTTTGAAAAAACTTCATGACAATTTGCCTTGGTTCAATTGTTGTCCCATTGTTCATTTCCAGCTGGAGGATGCGACATTTTGTCTTCCGTACTGCCGTTGAGACAGACTCCAGCTGTGGATAAAAGAAACGTGATTCTTTTCTCACCACGGTTGTGTATCTGTCACCCCCAGGTCCAATACAACAGTCTCTGTCAGCATCTCCCTCTCTCTCTCCCCCTCTCTCTCTCTCCCTCTCTCTCTCCCCCTCTCTCTCTCCCCCTCTCTCTCCCTCTCTCTCTCTCCCCCTCTCTCCCTCTCCCTCTCTCTCTCTCTCTCTCTCCCTCCCTCCCTCCTTCCCTCCCTTCCCCCCCCTCTCTCTCTCCCCCTCCCTCTCTCTCCCTAGATATATAGCACTTTTCACTTGGAGTAGCCCCTTACTATCATATTACACAATACCTGCATCACTTGGCCCTGTCACCTATGCTCCACACAAACCTTGCAGCCTTCGTCATATAATCCTGTCAACGTATGATATTTATTTCTCCTTGTATTTAGTTGGCTTTCCCTTGAATGCACCTTTGCTCCTGACTCACACTCCACTGCATAGCAGCGAGCTCCAATTCTGAGCCCTCTCTGGGTGAAGGTTTCATTTGAATTCCATAAGACCCTAAGGTATAGCAGCAAAATTAGGCCATTTGGCTCATTGAGTCTGGTCCACCATTCAATCATGGCTGATTTTTTTAAAAATCCCATTCTCCTGTTTTCTCCCTGTAACCCTTAACCCCCTTACCAGTTAAGAGCCTATCAATCTCTGCCTTAAATACACCCAGTGACTTGGCCTCCACTGCCCTCTGTGGCAACAAATTCCACAGATTCACCACCCTCTGGCTGAAGAAATTCCACCAGAGGGTGGTGAATCTAAAGGGACCTCCCTTTATTCTGAGGCTGTGCCCTCAGATCCTAGACTCTCCCACTACTGAAAACATCCTCTCCAAGTCCACTCTATCCAGGCCTTTCAATATTCCATAGATTTCAATGAGATCCCCCCCTCATCCTTCTGAATGCCATCAAGTACAGGCCCAGAGACATCAAACGCTCCTCATAGGTTAAACCTTTCATTCCTGGGATCATTCTTGCGAACCTCCTCTGGACCCTCTCCAGGACCAGCACATCTTTCCTTAGATGCAGGGCCCACAATTGTGCACAATATTCCAAATGTGGTCTGACCAACGCCTAATAAAGCCTCAGCAGTACATCCTTGCTGTTATGTTCTAGTCCTCTCGAAATGAATGCTAACATTGCATTTGCCTTCCTTACTTCAACTCAACCTGCAAGTTGACTTTAAGGGAATCCCGAATTCCCAAGTCCCTTTGCACCTCTGATTTGTGAATTCTCTCCCCATTTAGAAAATAGTCTACACCTTTATTCTTCCTACCAAAGTACATAACCCCACCCCTCCCTACACTGTATACCATCTGCCACTTCTATGCCCACTCTCCTAACCTGTCTAAGTCCTTCTGCAGACTCCCTGACTCCACAACACTACATATTAGACTTCCCTATTCCCTATTAGGGCTTATGCACAATTTTAGGGCTACTGCCCTTAGTTTTGGAGTCTCCTGCAAGGAGAAGTATCGTGCTTACATGTACCGTTACAAAACATTTTGTATTCTTAAAAGCCTTCGGTCACCCTAACTCTCCTGCCATTGTTTCTTTCTACATGGTGCCATCCTCTGGATCAGCCTGGCTTGGCTGAGAGTCCTCTCTAAGGTGGTGTGTCGGGATCAGTGTTTTGCTCCAAATCCTTTCAAGATGAACCGATAAACTGAAGGTGAACCAAGGTGGCACAGTGGCGCAGCGGGTAGAGCCGCTGCCTCCCAGCGCCGGA
Source organism: Pristis pectinata (assembly GCF_009764475.1). NCBI lineage: Eukaryota > Metazoa > Chordata > Chondrichthyes > Rhinopristiformes > Pristidae > Pristis > Pristis pectinata. The sequence goes on from NC_067414.1 coordinate 10,758,097, forward strand.
GACCCGGGTTCAATCCTGACCTCCGGTGCTGTCTGTGTGGAGTTTGCATGTTCTCCCTGTAACTATGCGGCTTCACTCTGCATGCTCTCCCACATCCCTAAGGTTAGTTAATTGTCCTCTGTAAGTTGCCCGTAGTTTGTAGGTGAGTGGTAGAATCTAGGGGGAGTTGATGAGAATGTGGGGAGATTAAAGTAGGGTCAGTGTGAATGGGTGGTTGATGGTTGGCACAGACTCAGTGAGTCAAAATGCTCACGTTTCCCTGTTGTATCTCCCTATGACTCCTTGACTCTAAACTGGCGTTTCATGTGATTGGTGAAGCACACCTACATCAGTATGTTTAACCCCCTGCCACCAAAAACAACTGCTTACATCTATAAAGCACCTTTAATGTACTCAGGTACAACAAGACAGTTCACAGAAGCCTCAATAAACAAAATTTGAATCTGGGAGTGCATACTAACAGAGGTGAAGTGTGTTTTAATTCTGGCCCGATGCACATCTCTGATTTTAATCAGAGATGGCTGATGGTTAATCCACCATTGGTGGGTAGTCCTCATCTGTCAGGACCCCAGGCTCTGGAATTCTACCTCCAAACTTCTTTGCCCTTCTAGTCTTTTCTTTTCCCTTTAACGACACCTCATCAAGCTTCCTTCTATAACCAAGCTTTCGGGCATCTGCCCAGCATATGCTTACCTGCTCAGTATGTAATTTTCTCAGATTATGCTCCTGTGAAGTTCCTTGGGATGTTTTACCATGTTGATGTCGTAGTCTATATGTGAAAATCAAAATCACAGACCAGGCACATTCCAATAAAATGGCACTGTTGTTTACCCCAAAATATACTTTATGCATAATCTATAAACACAACTGGGACACACCTTTGTCTCCGTTCATTGTACCGTCAATGCCTTCTCCTACAATGCATTAACACTACTCGTGTTTCCTCCTTAAAATGACACCCATGCGGTGTTTGAGAGGCTGGTACGCAGGACCCCTAGGGCCTGAGTTGTTTACATCGTGTTTCATGCTGCCGGCTATCGAGGGAGAAGTTGCAGGAGTTCTGGAGAGATACAACACAGGAGCAGGCCCTTCAGCCCACCCAGTCCATGTCGACCCATTTACAACGATCTGACATAAATCACATTTTTTATTCTCCCCACATTCCCATCACTCCCCCCAGCTTCTACCACTGACCCACACACCAGGAGCTATTTACAGTGGTCAGTTAACCCGCCAACCTGCACATCCTTGGGAAGTGGGAGGAAACCGGAGCACCCGGGAGAAACCTACGTGGCCACAGGGAGAACATGCAAACTCCATATGGACAGCACCTGAAGTCAGGATCGAACCTGGGTCTCTGGCGCTACAAGGCAGCGGCTCTACTCGCTGCACCACTGAGCCGCCCTGAGCAAGGAGCTAGAAGCTAGGAGCTACTATGTTAGAAGGGCAGCTGGACTTAGGAAGCAGAGGGTGGAGGGACTGATATTGGCAGGAGAGAGGGCTCAAAAGGGGAACCAGAGGCTGCAGAAGTAAAGATGAGGAAACCAGGGAAAGGGGGCAGTTGTGAGGGGGGGAGAGAGGGAAGTCGGAAAATGCCAGGGAGGGAATAAGTTGGAAGTGGATAGGACTGTGGTAACAGAGGGCTGTGTGGGAGAGAGGGGAATGGGAGGGGAACGGGGGAGAGAAGGGAAATAGAATCAATAAGGAGGGGAGAAGGGAAACCCCCTCCCTCAAGGGCAAATGAGTGGAGATAGAGAAACTGGAGGGTTATGGTGGAAACTGAGAGCAACGGGGGAGAAAGGGAAAACTGAGGACGGTATATCGGGGTAGTTGGAGGTGATAGGGAGGGGGAGAGGTGAAATTGAGGGGAATTGGGTGGGGGAAGAAGGGAAACCAAGGGCAGTGGTATGGAGAGGAGGGGGACAAGAAGGGGAAGAAGGAAACTGAGGGGAATGGGAGGGAAACTTACTCCCCCATGAGGTATGTTCATATTGCGAGTGTAGCACTTCCATGGCTCTGGTGACAGGATCAAAGGTTAGAAACTGTGACCGTCTTGGTTCTTAGGAGGTAATTGAGTCAGCGCTTCTCCGGGACCACTAAAAGCAGGACAATTAATCTGTGATCAGTAAAATGATTTTGGTGGCACTGTCAAGCAGCAGCTACTAACTGGTCACTGATTCCCAGTTGAGGTTTCACCTGGACCACCTGGCTCCAGATCTCATCGTAGATTCAGTCTCAACATGGACCAAAGACCTGAGGTGAAGGGAAAGTGACTACCCTTGTTATCTGGGCAGCAGTTGACTGAGGAGCCTGGTAAAAATGGTCAGCGGGCAATGGTTGGAGCCAAAGCTCACACAGAGGAAAATGGTTGTGGTTGTTGGAGGTCAATCATCCCAGCCCCAGGACATCTCTGCAGGAGTTCCTCAGGGTCCTGAACCCAACCATCTTCAGCTGCTCCATCACTGACCTTCCCTCAATTCCATTGTAATCAGTTCCATTCACAACTCCTAGATAATGAAGCCATTCTTGTCTATTTTGAGCAAGACCTGGGCTTAAGGCGCGGGCTAATAAGTAACATTTGTACGACCCATATACCAAGCAGTGACCATCTCCCGGATGCAGAATATAACCACTTCCTATTGACATTCAATGGTATTAACAAGCCATGGGGTCAACACTGACCAGAAACAGGGCCCATCATATTAATGTTGCGGTTACGTGAGCAGGTCAGAGGCCAAGGAGGAGGAGAGAAGAGAAGAAGCCAAGTTATAGGGGTGCAGGGAGAGAGGGAAACCAAGGGCAGTGAGGTAGAGAGGAGAGGGGAATCTCAGGGCAGTCGGGTGGCTGGAGAGGGAATACTGAGAGCAGTGGGGAGATGGGAAACCAAGGTCCTAGGGTGGGGAGAGAAGGAGAAATTGAGGGTGGTAGGAAGGGAGGGAGGAGACAAAGGATGGTGTGTTGTGAGGGAGGGGAAGCAAGGTGATAGGTTGTGGGGAAGGGATGGAGGCAAAGGGGTGACTGAGGGTGTTATGTGAGGGAGGGGGTAACTTGAGGTGGTGGGTTGGGGCAGAGGGCAAGGTAAGGGTGGGGGAGAGAGGAGGGAGCCTCAGTGGTGAGCGTCTTGTCTCTGAGCCAGAAGCTTGTGGTTCGTTGTTGAGTGGCCTTGCTAAGCCCAGTCTAATGGATTCACGTCAGATGTTGCTGGCTGCATGATTTGTTTCAAAATCTGTTTCCAGACATAAGCCAAGTCTTTCCAATTTGCACTGTTAATTGACCTAATCCAATTTCCGACTGAGGCAAAACCTCAGAGCAATGTCCTGTACGACCAGCCGAAGCCCTGTTATTAATGTCCTGTCCCCTGCTGCATACTGCTTCCCTGTTCCACCAGTCGTCAGTGACTCCTGCCCCAACAAACTGAATTTAAGTTCTCATCTTTATTTTCAAATCTACTCACTGGCTGCGGCACTGAAGGAGGCCATTCAGCCTGTCAGATCCATGCTAGCCCCCAGAAGAACAACCCCGTTGGTCGCATTGCCCCCTCCTCATTCCTTTGTAGCCCTGGAACCTATTCTCTCTCACCTTCCACCAACTCCCCTTTAATCCTTTTGCCCCTGACCTAAGGGATAATTTACAACCAATTGCCCTACTAGGTTTCTCCAATGGCTCATGCCAACTGCCATCTGCAACCTTCTTCAGCTTTCCCGTCCTGTCCTGCAACTCGTGTACATGCCATCCGGATCTGGCTCACTGGTTTACACTTTCGTCTCTGAGTCGGAAAGTTTTGCAGTTGGAGAGAGGAGCACGCTAACAGAGGCCGATGTAGTCCAGTGCACCCCCAAGGGCCGGACTGTTCGAGGTGAACTCCGATGAATAAAACATGAACTGGGGTCCTGTTTGCTGGGCGCATACCACCAGACTCAAGGACAGCTTCTATCCCACTGTTAACGGACTCTCATATGCTAAGACGAACTCTTCATCTCCCAACCTATCTCGTCTTGTCCCTTGCACTTTATTTGTCTGCCTGCACTTCACTTTCTCTGTAACTGTAACACTATATTCTGCACTCTGTTTTTCTCTTTACTATCTCACTGTACTTATATGTGGTATGATCTGTCTGGATGACACACTAACAAAGGCTTTTCACTGTATCTCGGTACACGTGACAATAGTAGAACAATTCCAATTCCAATATGGAGAGAGTGTCTATAACTGATCCATAACCACTCCAATAATCCGGCACGCTCACAACCTTATTGGTGCTGGACATGCAGATATTCCATACTATTGGATATTAGTTCTATCAATCTCAACACACACTTTGAATTTGCTTTTTTTTTAGATGTTAGGCAGTACTGCAATACATTTTCCAGCAAATCAGGTAAGTTTAAAGGGAGTGTGGGAACTGGGGTTCTGGTGAGTGAGAAGGGACTGCAGCAAACATGACCTGCTGAGCCAGATGTCAGACCCCTGGAATTCCAGAACCATTGGAAAGCAGATTATTGGAGTTTTACTGTATTGAGGGAACAGTGACAAGGCCTGTATTTCTCCCTCAGTCAGCGCTACCATTCTGAGTCTGCTGCACGATGGTATAATTCAATGTGACAAGTTAATACAGGCAGCTTCCATTATCAACACGGGACTTAGAGAGGTAAAAGTTAACAAGGAGTGCACAGGTTTGCTGTTCAACATGCATACTGGTCATTTAGTGACCAATTCTAAGGCACGGTAGTGTAGAGGTTAGTGTAACACTATTACAGCACCAGTGACCAGGGTTCAATTCCGGCCACTGTCTGTAAGGAGTTTGTACGTTCTCCCCGTGTCTGCGTGGGTTTCCTCCGGGTGCTCCGGTTTCCTCCCACATTCCAAAGACATACGGGTTAGGAAGTTGTGGGCATGCTATGTTGGCGCCAGAAGCGTGGTGACACTTGTGGGCTGCCCCCAGAACACTCTACGCAAAAGATGTATTTCACGGTGTGTTTCGATGCACATGTGACTAATAAAGAAATCTACTCTCAGTAAATTGGACATAATGAGTTTCCAAACATTTGCACCTTAAGCATTTTAAGAGGGTTTTGGCTTGAAGCCCTCCACGGAAATCAGCCTGATTGGAAGAATTGCTCTACTAAAGGCTACAAGAGGAGCATCAAATTCTGTGGAGTCAACAACAATTCAGCATTCAGGAGTTAATTTCACACTGCCTAATGTTTTCACACAGTGGCTGTGTAATTCAGATTGCTACCATCGGAGGGCCACGTTGACCACAAACACAGGAAAACTTAGTTTTTGTCTCTTTTGCATCTCATTGGTTTTCCTGAGTGCCTGCGGTGCTGCTGATGAGATTATGTCTTTGAAGATCTGACAAACCAAGTGCATCTCATTTTCACAGGGAGCTCCGGATCCTAACACAAGCAAATCCCTTTTATTTATTGCAGCACTTGGAAGAAACATCTTGCCTGAAACTGCCTCACACTAAACCCATTGTCTTGGTCCTTGGTTTCCTACATTTACCCAAAGACATTCAATTATCCAAACACATTCAGATATCTCTTGCCCCACTAATTTTCAGCTTCAGGTTCCGTTCCTCACCCTTTTGCACACTATGTTCAACCCGGCTTTGCCCACGAGTATGTTCAGACCACTCCACCCTCAGAGACGTGAGCCCAGATTCCAGGTCAAAACACCAGACTGGGAGCCCTGCACAATTGGAGGAGCTGTTTTTTCAGAGGAAGCACTAACCCAAGGCTTTGCCACTGTTGAAAGATTACATAGCATTCTCTCCAATGGATCTTAGGGTCCAAGTCCATAGTTCATTGAAAGTGGTCACGCAAGTGGATAAGGTAGTAAAGAAGGCATATGGTATGGTTGCCTTCATTGGTCAGGGAATTGAGTATAAGGGTCAGGAAGTCATGTTGCAGCTGTATAAAACTTTGGTTAGGCTGCATCTGGAGGAAGGATGTAGAGGCTTTGGAGAGGGTGCAGAAGAGGTTTACTGGGATGCTGCCTGGATCTATAAGGAGAGGTTGGACAAACTTGGGTTGTTTTCTCTGGAGCGGTGGAGGCTGAGGGGAGACCTGATAGAAGTTTAGAAAATTATGAGAGGCAGAGATAGGGTAGATAGTCAGAATTTTTTTCCCAGGGTAGAAACGTCAAGTACTAGAGGACATGCATTTAAGGTTAGGGGGGGAGATGGTGGGTGCCTGGAACAGGCTGCCGTGGGGGAGTGTTAGAGGCTATTAGATGGGCACATGAATTTGCAGGGAATGCAGGGATACAGATCACGTACAGGCAGAAGAGATTTAGTTTAATTCAGCACCGTGTTCTGCACAGACATTGTGGGCTGAAGAGCCTGTTCCTGTGCTGTACTGTTCTGTGTTCTATGTTCTTCCAGCTGGGTGGTTCTTGCTGTCCTGACCTATATCTGTCTCTTCACCAAAGGGCAAAAGATGCAAGCTAACTGGTTATAACTATGCTGCAGGTTGTGAGGTCTTGCACAGATTGGCTGTATCTGCCATGTTTCCTGTGTTCTATCAGTGACAATGCTTCACAAGTTCCTCTTCAGCTGAGAAACACACTGGGCACATGCTGAGGTCAGGAAGGGAGATGCAGAGCCGGAGGTCCTTCTACTTTTCATTGACGTTTATTTGGAGGTATGAGTAAGGACCCTGGGTTGCAAGCCAGTGGGTTTTAATCTGTGGAGTTCACTATAAAACCACCACCAATAACACAGGATGGGTGGTACTGGGTCAAGAACTTGACCCGGTGCCAGTGAATTGCTTTGCATAAGTCAGTTCACACTTTCCTGCTTTGACTTTTTTCTGTGTTAAGGGTTTCACACAATTGAATAGGCTGTGACTGAAGGTTTGTTCAATTCATGTTGTGAATGCAGCGTTTCCTCTGTTCCAAAAACAGGACAGAGGGTGAGAAACTTGAACTATTCAGGGTCTTAGACAGAGGTAATTGAGGCCACTAAAGGCAGAACGATTAATATGAGATCAGCAAAATAATGGTATTGGTATTGGTTTATTATTGTCACTCGTACTGAGGTACAGTGAAAAACTTGTCTTGCATACCGATCGTACAGGTCAATTCATCGAGTTAGTACAGAATGCATTGAGGTAGTACAGGTAAAAACAATAACAGTATAGAGTAAAGTGTCACAGCTACAGAGAAAGTGCAGTGCAGGTAGACAATAAGGTGCAAGGTCACAACAAAGTAGATCGTAAGGTCAGAGTCCATCTCATTGTATAACTGAACTGTTCAATTGTCTTATCACAGTGGAGGGTCTTGTTGGCAGTGCACTCAAACAACAGCTCGCTGATGTGCAATTTGGGTTTCACCAAGGCCACGCAGATCCAGACCTCATCACAGTCTTGGTCCAAAGGGCTGAGTTGCAGAGGTGAAGTGAGAGTGACTGCCCTTGTCATCAAGGCAGACTGAGTGGGGAATTAAGGAGACCTGAACTGGCAGTCTGGTTAATACTGGCCATCTCCTCTCTCAGTCCACATGCAGGGACTCAACATGAAACATCAACTGTCCATTTCCCACCACAGATGCTGCCTGACCCGCTGAGTTCCTCCAGCATTTAGTTTGCTGGACCTGAAATGTCAATGAGCATCAGGGGAAAACGCCAGCTAGGGTCCTTCCTTTCTGCAGGATGTTGCCTGGAATGGAGGGCTGGAGTTATAAGGAGAGAGTGGGTAGGCTGGGTTTATTCTCAATGGAATGTAAGAGGCTGAGGGCTGACCTTATAGAGGTTTATAAAACTATGAGGGGCTTAGATAGGGTAAATAGTCAGAGTCTTTTCTTTTTCCCAGGGCAGGGGAGACTAGAACTAGGGGACCCAGTTTAAGGTGAGGGGGAGAAATTGGAAGGAGATCTGTGGGGTAATTTTTTCACACAGAGGGTGGTGGTTATCTGGAACGAGCTGCCAGAGGGGCAGCAGATACAATCACAGTGTTAAAAGGCATTTGAACTAGTTCTTAGACAGGAAAAGTGTAGAGGATACAGGCCTAATGCAGGCAATTGGGATTAGCGTAGATAGTCATCGTGGTTGGCATGGATGAGGTGGGCTGGTAGGGTCCTTCTCTGTTGCTGGAGTTCGTCAGGGAATTGTCCCAGACCCAACCATCTTCAGCTGCTCCATCAGCGACCTTCCTTCCATCAAAAGACGGTAATCGCTGAAAGTCCACCAAATTCACTTGCATTCACATCATCCAGGTAATGAAGGTGGAGCACCAAATAATCTGCTGGAGGAACTCGGCGGGTCGACTGGTGTCACACAGATGCTGCTCGACCCACTGAGCTCCTCCAGCAGGTCGTTTCTTGCTCCAGATTCCAGCATCCGCAGTCTCCTGTGTTCCTGGGCAATGGAGATGTTCTTATCCATCTATAGCAAGATCTGAACTTCAAATTTGGGTTAGCATTTAGAAATAGGGAAGTTTTGTTACAATTGAACAAGGTGTTGGTGTACTGCGCACAGTTTTGATCCCTTTACCTAAGAAAGGATACAGTAACATTGGAGGCAGAGATTCCACCAGGCTGATTTCTGGAATAAGAGGATTGTCCTATATTGGTATTGGTTTATTATTGTCACTTGTACCGAGGTACAGTGAAAAACTTGTCTTGCATACCGTTCGTACAGGTCAATTCATTACACAGTGCAGTTACATTGAGTTAGCACAGAGTGCATTGAGATAGTACAGGTAAAAACAATAACAGTACAAAGTATCACAGCTACAGAGAAAGTGCAGTACAATAAGGTGCAAGGTCACAACAAGGTAGATCGTGAGGTCAGAGTCCCTCTCATCGTATAAGGGAACCGTTCAATAGTCTTATCACAGTGGGGTAGAAGCTGTCCTTGAGCCTGGTGGTACGTGCCCTCAGGCTCCTGTATCTTCTGCCTGATGGAAGAGGAGAGAAGAGAAAATGACCCGGGTGGGTGGGGTCTTTGATTATGACTATGAAGAGAAGCTAAACAGGTTGGGTCTGTATTCCTTGGAGTTTAGAAGGATGAGGGAAGAATATAGAAAATTTCCTTTCATTCCTCCTTTTCATTAGACTTCTGGTTCCCTAACATTTCTGGGGAATTATTTGTGTCTTCATTTTGTGAAGACAGAACCAAGGTAGTTGCTTAAATGCTCTGCCTTTCTTCTGTTCCCCTTTCAGACTGTATTTGTCTTCACTAGTCTTTTTCTCTTTACATACGCGTAGAAGCTTTTATAGTCCACTTTAATGTTCCTCTCAAGTGCTATTTGTTCTCTTAATCAATCTCTTGGTCCTGTAACACACGACTCACTCAACAGTAGAATTTCAAGCTTCTCTAAGGACAAATGCTGAGATGAAGACACAGCATTGAAGAATGGCCCATATAAAATAATCAATTAGTAAATGGGTCTCATTCTCTCCTATTCACAATGAAGCAGCCTCAGCAGAAAGATAGTTGTAAATGAGGCTAATGGCTGATCCTGCCAAGCACTCCATTCCTTGGGTGGTGTGTTTCCTGCTATCATGAAGAGAGAGCCAGTTACCTTTGGTATGTTCATCATTCATGTTGTTGGTTACATGATAGTTGTGATTGCCCATCATTTTGTGAGCAACAATTACACATGACATTTGGTTAGGACAAGGATTGACCCAGCTCTACAAAACTGGCAGCAAATCTCCCTCTTTCCCGGGACAGATTGGAGCAAGGAGTGTTGTATTACTATTTTTTTAAGTCCAAAACCTCTTTACACCAGTAATGATTTATATTGAATTCCCATTCATTTCTATCTCACTCAGTAATAAGACTATAAGGTGGAGTTCAACCCAGAAAAGTGTGAAGTGATACACTTTGGAAGAATGAACTTGAAGGCGGAGTACTAGGTCAATGGCAGGACTCTTAGCAGTGTGGAGGAACAGAGGGATCTTGGGGTCCACGTCCATAGATCCCTCAAAGTTGCCACGCAAGTTGATAGGGTGGTTAAGAAGGCGTGTGGTGTGCCGGCCTTCATTAGTCAGGGGATTGAGTTCAAGAGCCACGAGGTAATGTTACAGCTGATTGGACCACACTTGGTATTGTGTTCAGTTTTGATCACCTCATTATAGGAAGGATGTGGAAGCTTTAGAGAGGGTGCAGAGGAGATTTACCAGGATGCTGCCTGGATTGGAGAACATGTCTTAAGAGGAAAGATTGTGCAAGCTAGGTCTTTTCTCTATGGAGCGACAGAGGATGAGGGAAGACTTGATAGAGGTGTATGAGACTATGAGAGGCATAGACAGAGTGGAGAGGCATAGACAGATTGGAGAGCCAGCACCTTTTCCCCAGGGCGGCAATGGCCAATACCAGAGGACATCCATTTAAAGTGAGTGGAGGAAAGTTTAGGGGAGATGTCAGAGGTAGGTTTTTTACACAGAGGGTGGTGGGTGCCTGGAACGCACTGCTGGCGGTGGTGGTGGAGGATGATACAATAGGGACATTTAAAAGACTCTTAGGCACATGGATGTAAGAAAAATGGAGGGTTATGGGCTGTGTGCAAGGGAAGGGTTAGATTGATCATGGAGTACATAGAACATAGAACATTACAGCACAGTACAGGCCCTTCGGCCCATGATGTTGTGCCGATATTTTATCCTGCTCTAATATCCATCTAACCCTTCCCTCCCACATAGCCCTCCATTTCTCTGTCATTCATGTGTCTATCTAAGAGTCTCTTAAATGTCCCTAATTTATCTGCCCCCACAACCTCAGCCGGCAGTGTGTTCCACCCACCCACCATTCTCTTTGTAAAAAACTCACCTCTGACATCCCCCCATACCTTCCTCCAATCACCTTAAAATTATGCCCCCTCATGTTAGCCATTTTCACCCTGGGAAAAAGTCTCTGACTGTCCACTCGATCTATGCCTCTTATCATCTTGTACAGCTCTGTCAAGTCACCTTTCATCCTTCTTCACTCCAAAGAGAAAAGCCCTAGCTCACCCAACCTATCCTCATAAGACCTGCTCTCCAATCCAGGCAGCATCCTAGTAAATCTCCTCTGCACCCTCTCTAAAGCTTCCACATCCTTCCTATAATGAGGCAACTAGAACTGAACACAATACTCCAAGTGTGATCTAACCAGAGTTTTACAGAGCTGCAACATTACCTCACGGCTCTTGAACTCACTACCCCGACTAATGAAGGCCAACACACCATACGCCTTCTTAACAACCCTATCGACCTGCGCGGCAACCTTGAGGGATCTATGGACGTGGACCCCAAGATCCCTCTGTAGCTCTAACGCAATTATGCCTTGCAAAGCTCATTTGATTTAATACCAGACACTGAAACTTAGAATTTAGGTCACTTCTTATCTCTGAAAAACAAACTCTTATTCTTCACAATAGTCAAGAAGTCTTTTATCAAAAGTAAACCAACTTTTTCAATTAAAAATTTTAATCATTGGTTCAAATTTTCTCCAGACACTTGATGTAAAAATGTAGACATTCAGTAAATGTAAGAAAGCACACGTCCAACAACGATACAAGCGAATAAATCGACTTAAACTCTGTGAATCAAACAGTGGCTGATACTGAACATTACTTGTTCCAAGGGTGGTAGTGCAAGGAATATTGAGAATCATGTCAACACGGAGAACTGTTAGATGGTATGCATTTTGGTTATTCATATTTTAACTGCACTGTACATATGTACATATGTGTCATAATCATTTATATATAAATAATATATACACCTCAGACATGTACATTTACTATACTGCATTATCCTTCTTGAAATGAAAGCATGATTCACAATTTTACGTTATAAGTGTAACCTTCACAGAATTTTTTTGGTCATTTTGATCTTCTTAAAAGAATGTGTTGTTGGAATTGTACCCACTTCTTGACTTGAGTAAGGTGTCATTCTTAACTTCAATCTGGTAGAACCTTGAACTGTTTCTTTAACAGTCTCCACTGGATCAACTTTGTGGAATGCACTCACCATCATTCATTCTCTTGCATATCTTTTGCAGGGTTCAAGTGATTTATGTACACACCTCCAGTTTTACCTCCTGTTTTCACAAGATATATCTTTGTACTGCATGGTTCAATTGTTGCTTCAATCTCCTCTTTCCCAATGTCAGATCTGTGGTGTTAACACTTGAACTTTATCACGTTGTTTCAATCGTTTCTCTCCACAACTTGAGTAATAATTTTGTTTCTGTCTCAGTTACTTCTTTCCTCCAGTCTTGGCCAAATTAAACTCAATTATGTTCTGAATTTTCTGTGCATTTGTGCTCAGCTGGAAATAATGCTGGTTAAAAAGGCGTATGGCTTCATTAGTTGGGGCATTGAGTGTAAAAGATGGAAAGTCATTTTGCAGATGTATAAAACTATGGTTAGGCCACATTTAGGGTGTTGTGTGCAGTTCTGTTTGCCACACTGTAGGAAGCATGTGGACACTCTGGAGAGGGTGCAGAAGAGGTTCACCAGAATGTTGCTTGGTTTAGTATGTATGAGCCATAAGGAGAAGTTGGACAAAGTTGGATTGTTTTCTCCAGAGCTTCAGAGGCTGTGGAGTGACCTGACTGAAGTATTTAAAATTATGAGAAGCATAGAGAGGGTAGATAGTCAGAGTTTTTCTCCCAGGGTGGAAATGTCAAATACTAGTGGGCATAGCTTTAAGGTGAGAAGGGGAAAGTTTAAAGGAGATGTGCGAGGCACGTTTTTTACAGAGAGAGTGGTAGTTGCCTGGAACGTGCAGTTGAGGGAAGGTGGTAGAAGCAGTTATGAAAGCAATATCTAAGAGACGTTTAGACATACACATGAACAAGCAGGAAATGGAGGGTCATAGACCACGTGCAGGTAGATGGGACTAGTTTAAATTGACATCATGGACCCATGTGTTAACTGCATGGCAAAGTCCCGGAAGATGAGCAAAATTAATTTGATTGTGCTTGTCTTGATTCGTATGAGGAAGCTTTGTCTTGTGAAAATGAGTTATGCCGTTGCACTAGAAAACTTGCGACCTTCATGCTGCAGCATGGAACAATGCAGCTCAACTCTACAGGTGAGTTTTAATGTCCTCATTGTTGACTTAATGAGTTTCTAGGCTTAGCCTGTCTGAGTGCTGTTGGTTGAGGATTAAACAATGCCTGGGATACTGGGGAAGAACTCACTTTGACAGTGCTATTCACGATATCAAATGAATGGGAAAGTCACGGGAATTTCTCAGGACTGGCTGGTATGTTCCAGACTGGCTGTTCCATGATTTCCTGAGCTGAGGGGCCGAATTGGTATCTGGGCCCACAGCTTCATGCTAGCCAAAGGCGTAACCTCCAGTGTGACCCCATTCCCTGAACTGGGCTGCCAGTCTTTGTTATGAAACTAACAGAGGATAAGTCTTCCAATTATTTTAATTAATATTAATTTTCAACAGTTAAATGTGTTGTTAGATGAATTGGAATTGATTTATTATTGTCACATGTACCGAGGTACAGTAAAAAACTTGTCTTGCATACCGTTCGTACAGATCAATTCATTACAACAGTGCATTGAGATAGTACAGGGTAAAACAATAACAGAATGCAGAATAAAGTGTAACAGCTACAGAGAAAGTTCAGTGCAGGTAGATGATAAGGTGCAAGGTTATAATGAGGTAGATTGTGAGGTCAAGAGTCCATCTTATCATACTAGGGAACTGTTCTATAGTCTTATAACAGTAGGATAGAAGCTGTCCTATGGTTATGCTGACTGCTTTACTGATGCAGTGAGAAGCATAGACAGAATTTACTATCTCTGGTGCCTTATGCATCTCTGGTTCCTTCCTCTTACCACTGGTGGCTGTCTCTCTGTGTCGAGACTTGAGTTTCTCCCCTACATCTCTCTTTCTCCCCACTTTTTTCTTTCCTTTTTAGTCTCCTTGTAATCTACTTCTTTGACCAACATATTGATTATCTGGGTAAGATCTTCTCATATGGCTTGATGTCAGATTTTAGAGGCATAGAGTCAAGCAGTATGAAAACAGGCCCTCTGGGCTACCATGTATGTACTAAACATCAATCACACACCTAAATCAATCCCTTGTTTCCCTTCTTATGTCCATATCCCATCCCTACACGAGGGGCAATTTACAGTGGCCCATTAATCTACCAACCAGCACATCATTGGGACATTGGAGGAAACCCGATCACCTAAGGAAAACCCATGCAAGTCGCAGGGACAACGTGCAAACTCCACATTGACAGCACCCAAAGTCAGCATCAAACCTGGTATCTAGAGCTGTGAGGCAGCAGCACTAACTGCTGCATGACGTTGTGAATACTTTGTTAAGAACTTTAAAGTTGCTGTATTAAACATGCAGTATAAATGCAAGTTGTTCTTGAACCTGGCAATGATTCCTATGGTTGTCTTAAAAATTAACAGGTTGTCACTTATAATATCCTGTTCAATTATCATATAAGATTTCTTTAACTGGATCTTTTCTCTTTAATTTGATTTTGATCTTATTGAATGATGTGATTGGTACCCTGATGAAAACTCACAATGAGCATGTTTGTTTATAAAATTCAAAATGTTGTTGAATGCCCTTGAAAAAGAGAAAGAAAATATGGTGCAAGAAATGAGGAGAGTAAACATGGGATTCAACATTGAAATCTGAGTCATTCTTGGAATGGGAGCAGAAAATGAATTAACACTGCAGATATCAGACCATGACTGTTTCAGGACAGTTCAAAAACATTGCAAAACAATGGTTGCTTTTCTTCTGTTATATAACAGGCAAGCTCAAGACCTTGTAGCCAGCCCTGACCTGATTTGCATTAGCAGGTTTGGACAGTGTGATGCACAAAGAGCTCTTTACTAAAAGTAAGACAATTAATCTCATTCATCAATGCTCAAAGTCAAGGGTAACTGAGCCTTTGATTTTGGGGCAGCATTCCAGGCTCTGAGTTAGGAGTGGAAGGGTTCCGGTTCCACTCCACACAGTCCTGGAGCGTGTATTCTTGAATACAGTCTCCGAGTCTTTTTCTTAGGCAGTTCCTTGGGACTCAGGATGACTTGTTTCAACTTGATTTTGTGGGTTCTGAGATGGCTGATAAGGTCTCAGATGGAACCGAAGGTTGATCCACAAATGGGACAGGTGCTGACTGATCGGTATGCGGGGTGGGTAGTCTGTGAGGTGATATATTCCCTGCACCGCTTATGCAGAGCTGTTGTGTGCCACTGATGCAAGACCGCAAGGTTCTCAACACTGTCCTAAATGCTTTGTTCTTCACTTTGAGCAGTCATGAATGAGGGATTCCCGGGTGTCACCAGGAGTGTTGCATCTTTCGAGGAGGCTTTCAGTATATCTTGAAGTCTTGTCCACCAGGTAGTCTCTTCCTGTGACAGAGCTCAGAATAGATTGCCTGTATTGGGAGTTTGGTGAACGACATGGCATGCCCAATGCAGCCAGCTGAGTACAACCAGGGGACATTAGCCTGGGAGAAGGTGCTTATCCTTCCAGTGAATTTGGAGTATTTTGCAGATTCAGTGATGGTATTTTGCCAGTGCCTTGTGATGCCTGCTATAGGTAGTCCAGGTCTCAGAAGCATATAGGAGGGCAGGGATCACCGTTGCCCAATAGAACATTAGTTTTGTACCAGGTCTGAGATCTTGATCTTCAAATACCCTCTTTCTCAATCAAACAAAGACTCGAAGGCTGTGTTGGCGTACTGAAGGCAGTGGTGAATTTCAGCATCGATGCTCAAGTATTCGATAGACGTCAATTTCAGCACGCATATGAGAACAAAGGAGCATTGATTCAGGCAATATTGCTGCCTTTAAATCAGAGCAAATGGGTTTGAGCCGAACATATCTAGTGATCAACGTTCCACTTACCTGTCTGCTTGGGGAGGAACAACTCTCCTCTGTAAAGTGGAAGCATCTATCCATCTATCCCCCTCAATGTAAAAGACACAGAAGTTCTTTTGCCTTGGTCACAGCCATCCAGGAGGAGGTCCCATGAGACTGAAAACAATGAAGAGAGCAACAGGAAATCACTTTAGCTTCTCTTCCCTGGCAAGTAGCTCAAAAATCTCAGTTGTGAAGACCTGCAAAAGGACTCTTGGTCATGTTCTAGAGTCAGGATAATTTTGGAAGATCCAATTTATGGGGCAATAGCTGATCCCACTTCACTTTTACCACTATTGTTCTCACTATGATTGCAGAAGTACTTTGGCCTGTGTTCTTTTCAATTTTTCTCTTTTGGGCTTGCTACACCGTAAGTGAACTGCTCAACACACTTTTGCTCTTCCTTGATTCACAACCGCATAAAAATCAAGATTTTCCAGACAATTTGTTAATTAGTTTGGCCAGTGTAGTTGCAATTTGGAACAGTCCAGGAAGTTCCTGTTGGAGTTTGGCCTTTATCGTGATTCCTGTTTATTGACAAAGGACAGGTTGTACAAGCAGATTAAGTATTCTGTTGATCCAAGCCTGTTCACAGAAGGAACAAGACCTAGAAACTGGATTGTGTAATTCCCAAATGTTAACTTTACAGAATCCAATTTCAACTTTACCTGAAAACGATGGCACTGTAG
This sequence comes from Pristis pectinata, assembly GCF_009764475.1. Taxonomy (NCBI): domain Eukaryota; kingdom Metazoa; phylum Chordata; class Chondrichthyes; order Rhinopristiformes; family Pristidae; genus Pristis; species Pristis pectinata. The sequence goes on from NC_067414.1 coordinate 10,774,637, forward strand.
ATCAGTTCTGGGTGAAATTGCGAGAGACGTGAAATTGAATCAAGCACTTCTGCCTGCTATATTCATCAGCGTGCCTGAATATGTCGTGGACTCAGGCATCCACCAAATTACATTACATTACCAATACAAATTTGAGAAGGAAGCATCACACTACAACTGTTGTAGAACTTGGAGCAAATTGAGCTAACTTCTTGCTTTCTTTGCCATATAAAGAGACTCTTTGCTGTTATCAGGACACCTCAGGAGTGACTGAAGTCTGCTCCAAAGGCCACAGATTGCCTTTTCTGGCATTTAGCTATTGAGATACTCATTTAATGGGTGCCTCAGCGGTGAGGCTACTGGCAGCACTCCATTACCGGAGGCATTCTAATAGGCTGTGCAGGGTAATCATGATCTCAAAGGAGGAGATGCACGCATCTGTAAAAATTCTACTCCTGTGATGTTTTCAGTGACACCGCATTCCATGTGGATGTCTTGGTGATCCAAGTATTTGTAGGCTCCGCTTTTCCAAGACTGCCAGCAATGAGAATTGCAGCATTTTACAAGAAGATCTTTGGTCATGCTTGCCTCCCTGGTCTGCTCTCCATCAAGGTCAAGGCCATGTTGGCTCTCAACTTGCTTGTTCCGGCTTTCCAAGCAACCGCAGTGGATTCCTACTGTGTCTCCCAACCTGCAGCCCACTGCTAGATCAGTGGTTACCCAGGCACTGCATTCACAAAGAAGTGATTTCATTTGCTTTGAGTTTGTTGAGGAACAGATGCCATCTCAGGTGCTGGGATTTGCCAGCAGTACAAGTGGGCCACTGTACTTCCCTGGCTACTCAGGCCAGAGGTTGACTACCCTCAGCAGCAGAATGCAGGTACAATAACAGCCATACAATTACCAGGACTGTCGAGGAAAATGCCTTGGGTCACTTGAGGATGAGACTTTGTTACCTGCACCAATGCAGGGCCACCTTGCAGTGCACATAAGCAGATATGCAGACTCCATCAGTGCACCGTGGGTTACAAACCTTGAGAGTCACAGAATGCAGCTGCTGAAAGTGGAAGAGACCTGGAGCCCGAGGGCTTTGAGGCAGGACTCGAAGAGCAGAACAAGCAGGGAGAAGAAAGTGACTACCAGGAGAATGTTCTTACTTGGCATCCACTGCCTCAATTCCCAGCTGAGCTGGCTGCACAGGATAAAGGGAACTCATTAACAGGAATCTGCAAAATAAAACCCCCATGCAATACAAGTGTCTCTCTCCACTTTACAACCCCTAATGTTAATATGGTTCACCAATAATTAATTGTGAGAGCCCAAATGATACATAAAATCCCCTCACATCTGCAACAAATATAACACAGGACTGAATGAATTCCAGATCCAACCACTTAAGTAGTTGACTACAACATCTCTGTATTTCCTGCTGAGGGCACTTTGCTTAGGAAATTCAGACCCATGCAAATAGGCAGGGATTTCTGTGAGGATGTCCTCTCTGCAGATGTAAACAGAGGCGCACAGATGTCATGAAATTTCTCTCAGTATTGCTCCATTGTTTGGGGACTACTGCTGTTGTTTCCTGCCAGCCCCTTCTATTGTTGAAGCTGGCAGATCTCCCAGCCACCCTAGTACTCAGGATCTGGCATGTATCTGGATGACCAGGATTTGCATAGCCCTTTGGATGAATGTGGAAGCTATCCTCCTCACCCCTGCTACCTCTGTCTCCTCTGTAGGAACCAAAGTGTATGTTGGTGCCCTCGGAGAGTGTGCCTTTAAGGGCTGGGACCCTTCTCTGGTTGCATTGCACTGAAGTGGCAGGTAATGGATGAAGCTGCATCAGGGATCATGCAGGTTCTGTTTTAGTGCTTACTTTCAGTTGTAAACCACTCTAAAGTTGTTTCAAACTAAATTTTTGGCAAATTGATTTTTTTTTTGGCAGGGGACCCTGTTGGGAATGCACTAAACCTTGCCTTTTCTTGCATGCAATCGAATTTCTTAAGTAGTAATCTTTCAGTGAGGCTCCTTACAGCTTCGGGATCACATTTAACCATTTCAGATCAGGGTCACTGAGCAGTCGGAGCCACTGAGGCACAGAATTCCATCGGCTGAAAAGTGTTTTGAGATATCCTTAGGTTGTGAGGGGCGCTATTTAAATTCTAGTTAATTGGCTATTTTGGTCATTATTCAGACCAACATTCTGACCACCACTTTGCTAACATTTCACCAGCAATTTGCTACCATTATAAATGAAGCTGTATGACCCCAGTGTCTCCTTTAATTTGCTATGTACCATTGTTGTTTAATCAACCCTGCTCTGCACCCTATCTCAAATAGTTTCATTTCTAACTTCCTTTGCCCTGCCACTGTCTCACCCCAATATCCCCTGGTTCTGTACTTGCTTATAACCTTAAAATCTCTAACACCTTCCAACTAAGACATGAGAAGTTACTGCAAGCCTCCACAAGTGCTTTCTGAGTTGCTGAGCATTTTTGCTTTTTATTTTAGTCCTCTATCTTACACTGCTGAGTGTAAATCATTCAATGGAGAATCAGGAATGAATGTATGCATCATTTTACAGTAAACCCACTTCTCTAGGTATGCACTACTACTGTCCAGATTTATTTACAGAGAAAATAATGTATACAAGCAAAAAGACAAAGAAGAGAAAATAATTTTCTTTGATGAAGATCACTAAAACAATGTAGCCAAGGAATTTTTTAGTTCAACTGTGCTGAAGGGTCATTGTGCATCGTGCATCCATCATGCGTTTGGAAGTGCAATATTCAGTTGCACCCACTGCACATTTACCTGCACGTGTGCCTTGCAAGTTACGGAATTAAGTAATGTCAGTCTAGGACTTGGGCTGGCAAGAGTGTCAGCTGGCTGGGGGCTCTGATCGAGGTATGGGAGTTGGAACTGGCTGAAGATTGGGACTTATGCAAAAAACAAACTGCTGGAGGAACTCAGCGGGTCGAGCAGCATCTATGGGGGGGAAAGAAATTGACAACGTTTCAGGTCGAGTCCCTGCATCAAGATCTTGATCCAAAACATCGACAGTTCCTTTCCCCCCATGGATGCTGCTTGACCTGCTGAGTTCCTCCCGCAGCTCATTTTTTTTTGCTCCAGATTCCGGCATCCGCCATCTCCTGTGTCTCCACTGGGTCTTAAGGTTGCATCCAGAGATTAGGTCCAGGTCTGGAGAATGGGAAACAAGGCTGGGAAAGGGGTGTGTCAGGAAGTCAGCAGGTGATTGGGAGCAGCATTATTTGGAGGTGGGGGGGGGGGGTGACTCTGGGGATGAATGCAGTAAGTTCTAAAAAAGGGACCTGAATTCCCAGCAGAAGCAACAAAGCTATGAAAGCATAGTTGTTTCAGGAGTGACCAATAGTGGTTGCTCCTAGGGACAATATCGTCTAATTTTCCAGGGAACGCTCCATGAACAATGACATCACCCCATGCACAAGTAATACAGAAATCTCTTCATGGGCACTAAGGATAATTGGTGAGCAGAAGTGCCCTGCTGGATTTTGGAAATGGTGTGATTCAGCTCTGAGTTGGCCCCAGAATGAAGCAGAGCTGTTTGACAGAATTTCTAGGCCACCATCTGGTTATTTATCTCACCACTGTTAGAGAAAGTTTCTCCTAATTTATAGTAGTGCATGCACTAAAAGTACTTGTTTCAGCTCAAGTGGCATGGAGTGCCAAGCCTTGGAAGGACTGGCATGGAGAGTGGTCTGCTTTTACGTGAGCATACTGACAAGCTTTGGGGGGAGAGGCAAAGTGAAAGTGGCAATGGCATGCCTCATCAGCACGGGGTGGCGTGGAGAGTGGCAAAGCGTGGCACAGGGAGGGTGACCTGGGAAGTGGCTCAGGGGCACAGAATGTAAAGCCCCTTAGGTCCTGAGACTGTGAAAGACACTGCGGTCTTTTTCCTCGGGTTGTCCAGAAAACATTCTGATTTTCTCCTTCCTGACACTTGGGTTGATTTATAAACACAAGGACTTGTTATTTCCTTGTTTTGTTATGCTGTCGGAGCTATTAATTATGTCGAAAACCGGTGACATCACAGCTTGCTGTTGTTCTCTCTCAGATTATAAATCGTGATTTTGGTCTCAATTTTAGTGACTTTATGAGTCCATTTCTTCCCACTTTACAACAAAGTAGTGGTTAGTAGGAGGTTTCGATGTGCAGACCAGCACCTCATTTGGGTAGCCGCTAAATTATGAAATACCCGGAGTCATTCCGCTCATTCAGAGCAATGAATGTACTTTGCCATGTTATTTTATTTCAGAACAGATGTTTCGGAATAACGTTCCTGCTTTATCAACATTACAGTTACGCAGTAACTGCAGGAAGCCGTATATCGTTGAAGCTCATTTGGGGTTGAGGTCTCACCATTGTGCTGCGGACGGTTGCATGCCAACAAAATCCTGCCTGCAAATGAATTGGTAAAACCCACAAAACCTCCGGGAAAGCTGAAAGAAGACAGTCTTAGTTGGATCTGAGCAGTTATGCAATGCATTCTTTTGCAATGCAACCACTCATTTGTTGTTGTTTTGGACACAGGGTGAAAACGGATCTGTGGCAACATCTTTTGAGTAATGCAACGGGCTCTTATCTCTCGAGTCCAATGCCAGATCGCAAGCGAAGACATGAGCGGCTTGGTGTCGTCTCTCGTCCTGATTGACAGGGCGGTCCGAGGCTGCCTCCGGGCAAAACCCGAGCGCGGCCTTGCGCGCGCGTGCGTGATTACGTCAGGCGGAACCCAGAGCCGAGCGGAGGTCGCGAGACGGGAGCGGGTAACGGACGGCGGTTGTCCGGGCGCCGGCCGACCGACCGACTGATGAGGCTGACGGGGCGGCGGGCCATGTCGAGCAGCCGCTGACGTTGCCGGGGTACCGGGAGTTGACCGGCCGGCCTACCGGCCTCTGAGGGGTGCTGAGCTCCCCAGTGAAAGTTTGGCGGCGGCGGCGGTAGGAGGAGGAGGAGGAGGAGTTGGTGGGCGGCGCGATGCCCAGGACCCCGAGCGACAACCTGCACCATGCGTGGCGGAGCTACCGGGAGTCGGAGTCGCAGCAGCAGGTGAGGGTGAGGGCCGGCTTGGCCCACCCTGCAGCCCCGGGCACGGGCGGAATGAGGCGGAGGCGGACTCTGCAGCGGCGGCGGGAGACTGTGGGGAGAGGGCGGCCAGAAGATGACACGCTTTGGAGGGAGGGTTGCCTGGGGTGTGGCTCGTTACGGCACGGGTTAGCGTGGCGTGGCAAGCCTGGAGACAGAATGGAGGGAGGGGAGGGATGGGGTGAAGTGCTTTTATGTGGCCAGAGTAAGTTTTGGTACGGGAGGCTGCTGTGCCTTGGCACAAAAGGTGACATGGAGGTTGGCACAGTGGCATGGTGTATGACCAGGGTGGGGACAGGAATAGTGGCCACTAGTACAGAATGGGCTTGGCATGGCAAGGCCAGTGACCTTTGTATAGGGATTGGCTTGGTGAGTGCCATGCTTTGGCATGGGAAGATGGCAAAATGACGCTTTGACTTTGGCTCAGGTGTGGCCTGGTTTGGCAGATATTCGTTGACAGTATTCACTTAGTGATTTAGATGGATTAAATGGTATAGGGGGAAAAAGTGGCATGCATTGACAATGGAGTGTGGTTTGCTTTGGCACTGTGATGACACCTTTGGGAGTGTGTAGGAGGCTGGCATTTGAAAATGACATAGTTTGGCATAAATGCTAGTAATAGAGATCTAATCTAGATATGGAAGTATCTAATGTAGGCTGATGGAATTGAATTAATGAGTGCTGCATTGCTGCGAGGTGTGATCAGTCACTGAGGTGAGATCAGGCTCTGCTTTCCCTCTTGGGCTAGGGCAAATGTTGTCATTTTGTAGTAGAGGAGTAAAGGTTCCCTTGTGTACACGTTAATTGCTATACTTTCATATATTACAAAGCTGATGTTAACTTCATTTTATTTAGAAGGGCTAAGATTATGCAAGGGAATTAAGCAATTAAATTTCTTTGTCATTGGGAGGTGGCAAGAATGAGGGATATTGGAAGAAGTGGTTGAACATAGAACATTACAGCACAGTACAGGCCCACGATGTTGTCCTGGCATTTTATCCTGGTCTAAGATCTATCTAACCCTTCCCTCCCACATAGCCCTCCATTTTTCTATCATTCATGTGTCTATCTAAGAGTCTCTTAAATGTCCCTAATGTATCTGCCCCCACCACCTCTGCCGGCAGTGCGTTCCACGCACCCACCGCTCTCGCTCCCTCATGTTAGCCATTTTCACCCTGGGAAAAAGTCTCTGACTGTCCACTTGATTTATTCCTTTTATCATCTTGTAACACCTCTATGGTTGGATGGTGACTTGTGGGTTGAGAGTTGGAGGTAATAGAAGGAGCAAAAGAGAGCCACTGAATACAGCAAATTGACTTGAGTGAAAGGTGTGGATATGAGAATGAAAACAGATGATAATTGACACTGGCATGGAGAATGGAAGAAGCTAAGGGATAAATGTACTGGAACTATTATAGGATATGGGTAGTATTATGATTAAACTGCAGGAAGAGGTGCCTTATTTGAGTACTTATCATTTCCTGCGTTGCTGGAAAATTAAATTGTGAAGCTTCTGGTACTCCAACATCGACTTTCCCTCCCCACTCATTCTTGACTGATGAGCTCGGCTATCTGCTTCATCTTTAAAGAAAGCTTGAGCAGTGGGCAGGTATGAGTATTATTCTGAAGCATGGATATGTTCTCCATCATCGTGGCCCTGGGCCCATATTTCATTATGACAGTCAGGAACTGGATTATCAGTGCCTGAGTGAGTGTCCCTCAAGCATTCTGAGCTGAGCTCAGGTTTTATGCCTCAATGTACACACCATCAGAATACACGTGTGGTCTGTAACTGGTTGCACAATCTCTTCAGCATGCCTTGTGTTCAAATTACAGCTGTGTAATCTCATGCCAGAAATTCAAGAACACACCTCTTTATTACACATGCATTTTTGTATAAAATATTCTTCCTTCTTTCATTTTTCTTCATACTTGCTGTCTTACTACTACTCTAAAATTTCTGCACATCTGTTATTTCCTTGTACATAACAATTGAGCTTCCTCTCCTTGTCTTTCCTCACTTTCCCCAGATATTGCTCTAATTTCCATTGACTATTTCAAGACAGTCTGGGTTATTCGTGGGATGTCTTAGCACAATCTTTTCAAAACTCAAACTTTTTTCTGCAGAACTTCAGCTACAAAGTAGAAAAGGGAAAATTTGGAAACAAAAACAAGATATTGTGGATGCTTGAAATCTGAAATTAAGGAGGACAATGCTCAAAGCAGTCATTGGGTATGCTATTGGGTAAAACAGCATATATAGCAAGAGAAGCAGAACCTCAACTTGGAACAGGTGCAGAAGTTGGAACAGATAGGTTTGGTAGTCAAAAATCAAGGTCAGAGAGTTTGTTTTGAGTCCAGGAAAGGATCAAGAACAAAGCTGGTACCCAGCAGCAAGAGCTGACTAAATGTGTCACTGTATCAGGAGTGAATTATAAACTTGGCAAGTGATTAATCGCATCCATTAACAGGGATAAATCAATCCTTCTGTATGGGCGTGATGGGTCAAATGGCCTCCTGTTTTATAATTTCAACTTCTCATATTCCCAGAGGAAAAACAGTTTTTAAAAAAAAAAAGCACATCTCTGAAAATATAGCAAGGGGAAGTTTTATTGAAATCCCATTGGCTGATAATTGTTAAATGGTTTTAGTCCACACTTGAGAAGATGGTAGTGAGCTGCCACCTTGAAACTCTGCAATCCTTCTAGTAAAGGTGGTACTCACACAGTGCTTTTGGGAAGGGAGATCTGTGATCCTCCTAATCAGGACTTAATCTGAATTGAAAAGTAAGAAAGAGTTCACAGAGAGAATGGTTAATTCTTCTATATGGCTTCTGATTTTTAAAAAAATTTTTCAAATAAACTCGGTGAAAGAACAACTTTTCAGTACCATTAGTTTAAAAAAAATAAAGTTCATAGGATTAGCATGGAACAGTTTGCAAACCACTGCTGATTGTTATATTACATATTTAAATTTTATTGTGCTGGAAATGAATTTCATACTGTAAAATTATACAAATTATTTTGGGCTTTCAATCCAATTCCATCTCAAATCTTTTCCAATCTTGTAGGTGATTTTTAGAATTATTATCTGTAGCACGTCAATATCAGGAAGCAAAGGGGTTTGATTTAGTTGTTCCTATCATACTAGATCTTCCTGAAAAACCATATTTCTTTGCAATTCTCTGTGTAATAGGTTACCCTGGTAGCCTTATATAGAATTGATGGCACACCTGCAGGCCATGCAAGCAAATTCAAGAAGTGGCCTGTCATAATGGTAGTGTGGCGGTTAGTGTAATGCTTTACAGCGCCAGCGACCCGGGTTCAATTCCGGCCACTGTCTGTAAGGAGTTTGTACGTTCTCCCCGTGTCTGCGTGGGTTTCCTCTGGGTGCTCCGGTTTCCTCCCACATTCCAAAGATGTACGGGTTAGGAAGTTGTGGGCATGCTATGTTGCCGCTGAAGCGTGGCAACACTTGCGGGCTGCCCCCAGAACGCTCTACGCAAAGATATATTTCACTGTTTCGATGTACATGTGACTAATAAAGATATCTTATCAAATTTAGTGTAGTCAATAGAATGTCCATGGGGTGCTGGAGCATTTATATAGAAATAGGAAGAATGAGAAATGTCTGGGTCTTTGGAGGAAGCAGGTGGTTGAGTAGACTGAGCCTTGAAGGAGGTGACAGCAGAGGGTTAGAATTTGGTAATGGAGCAGAGCATGATGAGGTCCATGAATTCTTGGATGGGGGATTGAGAACTAGGTTTGGAGAAAATGCCTGTAAACACTGCAGACCATCCAAGATTCAGGGAGTGCTTTTTTGGCGAGAGAATTTTGAAGCTGGTATCGGAAAGGTCTGAGACGCTGAAAGGGATAGTTTGATTCCTGGTATCTTGAATGAACAGTGGACCTGAAAAGAGGTTGAAGTTTGGAACTCAACAGGAAAGTCAAGTGGGAGTGATGCCCAGAAGCAGCTGAATTGGATTTGGAGCACTTCAGGGTTTGGAGTTTGTCATTAGGGACACTGCAGAAAGTTCTTTAGCTCATTGGAACTTAGTGGACTGACTGCACTAGTGTGTACTGATAGTCACTCTATCTTGGTTCCTATTAAACATAATTGAGATATAGGAGATGTGCTCTATATAATCGGTATGCAAGACAAATTTTTCACTGTACCTCAGTAAAAGTGACAATAATAAACCAATTCCAAGGTGGCAGGATCAAGGAATCAATGGGAAGCAGCCATCATCTATGCCAACATCCTGTGGAGAATTCTACTCAGTCCTGTTCCTTCCCATTGCCCTGCAGTTTATTGTCCCTTGCGTGCCTATCAGTTTCCGTATTGAAAGCCCTGATTGATTCTGCTTCCATCGCCTATAAACGTAGAGAGATTTTGATCATCACTTTCTGCATTTAAAGAAAAAATAAATTTACTGTTTACTCTTCTCTGTAAATCTGCATCCTCTGGTCCTTGACCTACCTGCTAATGGGAAAAACATTTTGTAATGCTCTGTTGGTATCTGACATGATCTCGTTAATGCTGGTTTATCAAGTAGTCTTTCAACTTTCTTTGCTCCAAAATAAAAACCCATCTTTTTCAGTCAAACCTTGTAGTTGAAATCTCTCATGGATGGAACAATTCAATCTCTCCCGAGCTCTCTGTAGGACTTTTTGTCCTCAAGGTGTGGTAGCTGTAATTGGGTGAAGTACTCCAGGTGAAGCAACGATTTACTTGCACTTCTTCAAATTCAGTGTATTGCATTTGGTGCTCACAATGTTGTCTTCTCTGCACTGGAGAAAACATATTTTGCTCAGTCCTACTTTCATCTTGACTTCTGTCTTTGGCCTCCTGCACTGTTCCAGCCATGTCCAGGATAAGCTCAAACAGCATCTCATTTTCCAAATAGGCACGTTACAACTCTCAGGACCTGATGCTTCGGTTTAAATTTTTCTGGTAAACTTCCCTTTTCCTTGCAGAGATTGCTGTATCCTTCTGTTTCACTGTGTCTTTTTTTTAATCCAAAAATCTCTATTTTAATCTCCATTTTTTTAGTTGCTGGTTTTCAGTGTAATTGTTACCTTGATAACTTTGGTCTGCACTCTATCATAAAAATTGCCTCTTCTCTCCATCTTTATCTCTTTGTAGCTTAAAAGTCTTTTTAGTTTTACAGTTGGGTTGAAGGGTGCTTGACCTGAAATGACAACTGTTTCTTTCTCCGCTAGTGATTGACCATTTCAGTTTCTGTTTTAGATTACAATGACCCCTCTGTTCCTGCATAACCTTCAGAAGTGTGTCATTTTGCCTGTTTTCTCTCCTCATTCTTTCTGCCAAAGTCGACTCTGTTATTATTGTTCTTCATACTAAATTTCATATGATTCTTGTCTGCTCCTTCATCCAGTATATATATCCATTCTATTATTATCCTCCTCACTGTTCACTACATTTCCAGGCTTGGTGTCATCCACAATTTTTTGAAGTGTTACACCACATGCACCCATGAACATCGCAGAGGTCCTAGCACTGACACTGGTGAATCCGCCAACTACCATTCTCAGTCTGAAGAATAACCGTTTACAAGGACTCTTTGTTTTCTGTCATTGAACCAGATTTTTTTTTAACCCGTGCTAGCAATAACTTTTTACTTAAACTTGATTTGCCTTTAATAGATCCTTGTTCCCTTTATTAACTTAAACTACTACAAGTAATTTTCCCAAAATCTCTTAAACAAACTTCACTGCTGTTAAAATGTAGGGTTGTAGTTGTATGTCCTTGCACCCCTTTGAGAACTAGGCGGTTTGCCTTTCTCTAGTCCTGTAGTGTCTCCTGTATATCTGGGGAATATTAGGAGATTATGGCCAGCTCTTCTGCAGTCAGCCCGCTACCTCCTTCACTGGCCTAGCATAGAAACCATTCAGACAAAATTACTTGTTTATTTTAACAATAGCTAGATTTTCTAATAATTCCTCCTCACAATCAAATTTCACTTCATCATTCTTACCTCCACTATCTCTTCTACTGGTATTGGCAACATTCTCTTGGTTAAAAGTATTGCAATGTACTTTTTAAGTGTTCTAGCCCCACCCTCTGCCTCTAAGCATAGATTACTTCATTGGCCCTTAAGCAGCTCCAGGCCCTTATTATCCGCTTGCTATTCACATGCATATAGAAGATTTTCAGTTCCTTTTAATATTAACCGCTATTGCCCAGGACTGCAAGAAACTGCAGAGAGTTGTGGACACAGCCCAGCGTGTCATGGACACCAGCCTCCCCTCCTTGGACTCTGTCTTTACCTCTCGCTGTCTTGGTGAAGCAGCCAGCATAATCGAAGACCCCACCCACCCGGGTCATTCTCTCTTCTCTCCTCTTCCATCAGGTAGAAGATACAGGAGCCTGAGGGCATGTACCACCAGACTTAAGGACAGCTTCTATCCCACTGTGATAGGACTATTGAACGGTTCCCTTATACAATGAGGTGGACTATGACCTCACGATCTACCTTGTTGTGACCTTGCACCTTATTGCACTTCAGTTTCTCTGTAGCTGTGACACTTTACTCTGTACTGTTGTTGTTTTTACCTGTACTACATCAATGCACTCTGTACTAACTCACCGTAACTGCACTGTGTAATGAATTGACCTGTACGATCGGTATGCAAGACAAGTTTTTCACCGTACCTCGGTGCAAGTGACAATAATAAACCAATACTAATGTTTTCTTTTTGCTTGCCTCATTTTCCTTTTTCAACACCTCTTCTAGCTTGGTTCTTAGCTGAATTATTTACCTGACCCGCATCAGATATTTCTCTTTATTTCATCGTTTATTTCATTTTTTATTTCCTTAGTCAATAAGGCAGCTCTGACTTTGATACCCTTACTATTTTCTCCCTGGTGGGAATATAACTCGTCTATACTTGAGTCATTTGCTCTTTCAAAGTTTTTCAATTTTTTAAAATGCCAGTTGTTGGCTCATCTTTGTACACTAACCATGGTTTCTCTCATCCCATTGAATTTAGACCTCCTCCATTTAAGAAATTCTGTTTTAGGTTGCTGCTTTCTCTTCTGCATTACCAGTCTAAATCGATTGATTATAATTGACACTCATCACCAACTGTGTTTGCATGACAGTTGGTCCACTTGGCAAAAAACTTTCAGAAGACTTTTAGATTTATTCTTGAAAGGAAAAAAGTTTGCAGGGCATGGGGAAAGAGCATGATTTTCTTTTACAATGCTAAATGCAGCAGCAAATCCATTTATATTTAATAGGTTCATATTTAATGATTGAAGATTCATTGTTTAAAAAAAATCCTGCTCTTTGCAGGGTATGGGGAAAGAGCAGAATTTTTTTTTAAACAGTGAATTTTCAATCATTAAATATGAACCTATTAAATATAATTGGATTTGCTGCTGCACTGAGCATTTCTTCAAGCTTTTCACATAGATTTGAAGTACTTAGGTGACTAGTTCTATAAGGGGATTTTTTTCATATCCTCATTGTGTACAAGTGGTTTTGGTGGGAAGTGTGAACTGGGAACCAAGTATGTTGGTTACTGATTGCCCTTGTGAATGTAATATTTTTTTTAGCTTAGAAAAAACATTTGGGAGGGGGCAGTGGTGGGGAGTGTTGCTTAATGTTTAAAAGAAGTGAATAAAAATAGCTTTTTTTTTCAACGTGAGTAATTTGATGTATGCATGGATGATGTTATGGAAAATAGTGATAGACTATTTTCTAGGGGCGAGATTTCTTCCTCTTTTCCCTCCCTCCCCCCCACCCCCAATAGTACAATATGTGGAAATATTGTACAGCATTGTGAGATGTCATTGATTATTGGCCAGCAATATGTATGTATGGCCAAGTTTCTGTTCCAATCTGTGATAATTATGGACATATCTACAGGATAGCTTGACCCAATTTTTGTTGGAGGGATCGCTGATGAAAAACAATCTGCATAAGAGTGCTTGATAAGGACCAAAGGAGATCTTGGGAATCCTTGTCCTTCATTAAAGTTTTTGAAGGAATAATGTTTCCATTCTTTTTTTTAAGACAAGAATTTTGCCTTCCATATATGAAGTAGAGGTGCCACGTTCCCATACAGCTGCAGGTTTTGATCAGTATGTAAATAGCATGACATGTTTTCTTTTTGTTACTTGACTGGCAGTAAATTATTAAGCTTGTATTATTTACATAGTAATTCCACTGTAAAAGATTATACATTGTATCTTATATACCCACATGTTAAAGCATGCTCACTTGTTTTTTTATAAGATAATGTTAATTTTTTTCCCACTAGTAATTCACCATGCCATTTTGTTTAGTTATGTATAACTTGACCTGTGTATTATGATTTTTAAAATATTGTTTTCTCTTTTCCAATCTGGATAACATTTTTATGTACAGTGCATTAAGCAGTTGCAATGAAATACATATTGCTCCCTCTTTGGTTTCTTCGTTGTTGCATGTGAGCAGCTTTTACTATTTTTATTCATGATTCACCAGTTCTTTATGTACAAACCAAAACGTTTGAGTCTTTCATGTTAGTGTAAATTTTATTTAAGAAAGGTATAACTAAAAATGAAATAGAGTTGTGATGGAATAATTTTGAGATTTTTGTAGGGACTAGTAGTGATGTAAACACTTCAAATTTTATAAATATAATCAACCACTTAATGTGAAAGCCATTGAAATGCTTTTCTTGTATAGAATTAAAGACATTTACAGTACAGATGGAGGCTATTTGGCTTATCATATCCATGTCAGTAAAAAAAATGGACTTTGGGTTGATCTAACTTCTCAGCTCTTGGTCCATAAGCCTGCAGATTCTTCAGATATTCATCAAATGTAGTGATATTTTAAATGCAGTGAAGGTTTCTACCCCCACAAATCAGTTCCTCTAGGCCCTTATGAATCTTCTCTGCACCCACTCTAGTACTCTCAGTTCCTTCCTGCATAGTGATGACCAGACTATACAGAGCACTCTAGATATGGCCTAACTAATGTTTTATATAGTTTAACTCCTTGCTCTTGTATTCTGTGCTGTGGCCAATAAAAGCAAACTTTCCTTATGTCTTCCACAACACCTTATCTGCCTGTTCGGCTACTTTCAAGAACTTTGCACTTCAAGATCCCTCTGCTTCTTTAGTAACCTGCCACGTATTGTGTAGTCTCCAGCCTTGTTTGTCCTCTGCAAATGCCTTTCCTCACAATTTTATGAAATGAATTCTATTTACCACTTTTGTGCTCACCTAACTAGCCCAATAATGTATTCCTGCAGCCCTAGAGCTTTCTACCTCAGCATCAACCACACTGCTAGTTTTGGTATCTTGAGCAAACATCTTAACCATGCACCCTACATTAAATCGAATTTATTTATTAGTACAGGCAGTCCACAGGTTAGGTAAGGTTTCTGTTTCTGAGAACTGTTTATAAGCTGATTTCTATGCAACTCAGAAATGTCCATTTTCTATAGTAATCCGTATTGTATTGCATTATATCCACTTCTCATAACTTCATATCATTGAATGTTCATCCTAACATTACCGATAATTAAAGTGATACTGTATCCAATCATTAATGCATACCACAAAACATTTTATTACTATCTTGAAAAATGCTAAAAAATGCTTGGGGGAATTTGTGTAGTTGTAGTTCCATAAGTCAGATCATCTCTAGCCTGAGGTGCACCTATACTGAGCCTGCAGAACCTTTCTCCAGTCACTAAATTTCCCTTTGGTTTCTGCCATTGAGCTAAATGTTGATCCTTCTTGCTACCTACCCTTGAATGTCATGGGCCTTCACTTTCTTGATCAATCTGTACTATATCAAATGCTCTAACATTGACACTCTTTATTACTGCCTCAAAAAGTTCAGTTAAGTTAATTAGATGTGACCTTCCTTTAAATCCTTGCTAACTGGCCTTCAATAACTTGTGCCTCTCTAAATGCTGATTTATGCCTCTCCTCAGAATTCTTTCCATCAATTTGACCTCTACAGATGTCAGACTAAGTGGTTAACAGTTTCATGATCTAACCTGTTCTCTTTTAAACAATGATGCCAAATCTATGTTCTTCCAATCCAAGCCTGTTACCAAAGAGTATCGGAAAGTCATAGAGCCTGTTCTATGATAGAGGGAAATAGGGACGTTGCCTGAAGGAGAGACTGTTAATGCTGAGGTTGTTTTCTTTGGAATAAAGGACTCTGGTAGATTTATTTGAGGTGTATAATATTATAAGGGACCTACAAAGGGTAAAGAGTAAGGGCCTATTCCCCTTTAATTGTAGAGCCTATGGCCTTTCTTCTGTTAAGAGCCTGGGATACATCTTACTATCCTAAAAAATGCTTAAAAAAATGTTTGGGAGCATTTGTGTAGTTGGATTTCTGTAAGTCGGATCATCTGTAGCCTGAGGTGCACCTATACTGAGCCTGCAGAACCTTTCTGCGTATCTTTTTGTTGTGATTTTTGTTCTCAGTTTTTTAGTATCTCTTGGAGTGAACTAAATTGACTGAAAACTAGCTTCTGTGATAATGAGGCTGTCAGCAGAAATCCAAAGTGGATCATCCACTGGGTACTTCTGACTGAAGATGGGTGCAAATGTTTCAGCCTTGTCCTTGGCATTTGTATTGGGATTTTCTTACAGCCTCCCCTTCCCACTAATTGTTTAATTGCCAGTAATTGAACTCACCAATATGAGGCTGAACTATAGAGCTTTGATCTGATCTGTTTATTTTAGGGTTCTGTTTTATACTCTGAGAAGGGATTAATTTGGTTTGGTGAGTAGAGACTTGCTTTTGAATATTCTGTGCTACACTGTGTTGATGAGTCAATGTATGGATAACAGGTACAATGAAACTTTTTTGGTTTGGAGGTAGCCTTAACTTTGTGTGTTTGCTCACAAGTTATAAAATGCAACTTTGAGCATGGAGAAACTAAATACATGTATTCTAAATGCTACTATATTAAGTTTGAACACTAATATTAACTATCACTTGGATAATTGCCTTTACATGCACTGAACTGAATTAACAGTTTGGTTGCCGCATCATAGATTGCCTTTGCTGTGTTCATTGGACAAAGCCTGAAGTCATTTAATTGATAATTCCCTTGTACCAACATTACTGTGGGTCTGAGAAAATAAATGCATTGACATCTGTTTGATGCAAGAAATCTGGCCCAGTTAAATAAAGCCTTTACCATATTAAAATGTATATATACATTATAGATAAGATTTTCCTAGGCTGTATTTCTAACTGCATGATTCAGGTTACTGATCCTGTATTGTTTTCTTGTTTTTGAAACATTCTTAAAAACTAAGATAAGTATGTCTTAATTTAATAATACATTTCAGAATACTTTAGTATGTATCCTATTGAAGTGGTTTTGTGGAAAAATATTTAAATGTTCAAATGAATATTTTGTTTGCAACATGATCAGACTCAGACTCAAAGTCAAAGTTGAGTTTATTGTCATGCACAAGTACATGAATGCACAGGTGCAATGAAAAACTTGCAGCAGCATCACAGGCATGTAGCATCATGTAAGCAGCATTCACAAGAAAAACATAAACACAATTTGTACAAAAAAAACACAATTAGAACAAAAATTGTGAACAAAAAAAGGAACGAATTGTGTTCCTGTGCATTCAAATTGCTGTACCAGACCATGATGCAACCAGTCAGGATACCTTCAACAGTACATATGTAGAAGTTTATTAGTGTTTGGTGACAAGCCAAATGATTGACCTGAGTATTCCGCTGATATTTCACTTTGAAAGATGCTGTGTATTCTGCACTGTGCAGGAAACTTTCTGAAACCATAGGAAAACTACAGCACAGAAAACAGGCCATTTGGCCCATCTAGTCTGTGCCGAAACATTATTCGGCTAGTCCCATTTACCTGCCCCCAGCCCATACCCCTCCAGACCTCTCTCGTCCATGTATCTATCCAATTTACTCTTAAAAGTTAAGAGCGAGCCCGCATTTACCACATCAGGTGGCAGCCCATTCCACACTCCCACCACTCTGAGTGAAGAAGTTCCCTCTAATGTTCCCCCTAAACCTTTCCCCTTTCACCCTAAAGCCATGTCCTCTCGTACTTATCTCTCCTAATCTAGGTGGAAAGAGCCAACTTGCATTAACTCCGTCTATGCCCCTCATCATTTTATAAACCTCTATCATATCTCCCCTCATTCTTCTCCGCTCCAAGGAATAAAGTCCTAACATGCTCAATCTTTCCTTATAACTCAACTCCTGAAGACCCGGCAACATTCTTGTAAATCTGCTCTGCACTCTTTCAATCTTACTGACATCCTTCCTGTAGTTCGGCGACCAGAACTGCACACAATATTCTAAATTTGGTCTCACCAATGACTTATACAACCTCACCAAAACATTCCAACTCCTATACTCAATACTTTGATTTATAAATGCCAGGATGCCAAAAGCCTTTTTTACAACCCTGTCTACCTGTGACTCTACTTTCAAGGAATTATGTATCTGAACTCCCAGATCCCTTTGTTCCTCTGCACTCCTCAGTGCCCTACCATTTACTGTGTATGTCCTCCCTTGATTTGTCCTTCCAAAATGCAACACCTCACACTTGTCTGCATTAAATTCCATCTGCCATTTTCTGGACCATTTTTCCATTTGGTCCAGATCCCTCTGCAAGCTTTGAAAGCCTTCCTCACTGTCCACTACACCTCCAATCTTAGTGTCATCCGCAAACTTACTAATCCAATTTACCACATTATCATCTAGATCATTGATATATACAACAAACAACAATGGCCCCAACACAGATCCCTGAGGCACACCACTAGTCACAGGCCTCCAGTCTGAGAAACAATCATCCACTACCACTCTGTCTTCTCCCACACAGCCAATTTCGAATCCAGTTTACAACCTTTCCATAGATACCTAGTGTCTGAACCTTCTGAACCAACCTCCCATGTGGGACCTTGTCAAAGGCTTTACTAAAGTCCATGTAGACAACATCCACAGCCTTACCTTCATCTGCTTTCTTAGTGACCTCCTCAAAAAAAAAACTCCACAAGATTCGTTAAACACGATCTACCACGCACAAAGCCATGCTGACTATCCTTAATCAACCCTTGGCTGTCCAAATACTTATGTCCTATCTCTCACAACACCTTCCAATAATTTACCCACTACTGATGTCAGGCTCACTGGCCCGTAATTACCCGGTTTACTCTTCGAGCCTTTCTTTAAACAATGGAAAAACATGAGCTATCCTCCAGTCCTCTGGCACTGCACCCGTGGCTAAGGACATTTTAAATATATCTGCCAGGGCCCCTGCAATTTCTACACTAGTCTCTCTCAAGGTCCGAGGAAATATCTTGTCAGGCCCTGGGATTTATCTACCTTTATTCGCTGTAAAGCATCAAGTACCTCCTCCTTTTTAATCTCTATATGTTCCATGACAGTAGTGCTTGTTTCCCTTCCTTCCATGTCCACGATGCCAGTTTCCTGAGTAAATACTGATGCAAAAAAACTGTTTAAGACCTCCCCCATCTCCTGAGGCTCCACGCATATACGACCACTCTGATCTTCTAGGGGACCAATTCTGTCTCTTACTATCCTTTTGCTCTTAATATACCTGTAGAAACCCTTTGGGTTTACCTTCACATTATCTGCCAAAGCAGTCTCTTGTCTTCTTTTTGCCTTCCTGATTTCCTTTTTTAGTATTTTCTTACATTTCCTATACTCTTCAAGTACCTCATCCGTTCCTAGTTGCCTATACCTGCTATACACCTCTCTCTTTTTCTTAACTAGCTCACCAATATCCCTTGAAAACCAAAGTTCCCTATGCTTGTTACCCTTGCCTTTAATCCTGACAGGAACATATAAGCTCTGCACTCTCAAAATTTCGTCTTTGAAGGCTTTCCATTTACTGAGCACATCCTTGCCAGAAAATAACTTATCCCAATCCACCCTACCTAGATCCTTTCTCATTTCCACAAAATTGGCCTTTCTCCAATTTAGAACCTCCACTCGAGGACCAGACCTATCCTTATCCATAATTATCTTGAAACTAATTGCATTATGGTCACTGGACCCCAAAATGCTCACCCACACATGCTTCTGTCACCTGACCTGCCTGGTTCCCTAATAGGAGATCAAGTATTGCATTCTCTCTTGTTGGTACCTCTATATATTGATTTAGAAAACTTTCCTGAACACATTTGACAAATTCCAAGCCATCCAACCCTTTCGCAGTGTGGGAGTCCCAGTCAATATGTGGAAAGTTTAAATCCCCAACTATTACAACTTTCTGTTTCTTACATCGGTCTGCTATCTCCCTACAGATTTGTTCCTCCAATTCTCTCTGACTATTGGCGGTCTATAATACAACCCTATTAGTGTGGCCACACCTTTCCTGTTCCTCAGCTCCACCCATATGGCCTCTGTAGACGAGCCCTCTGGGCTGTCCTGTCTACGCACTGTTCCCTGACCAGTAATGCCACTCCTCCCCCTTTCATCCCTCCCCCTCTATCACGTCTGAAACAACGGAAGCCCGGAACAGTAAGCTGCCAGTCCTGCCCCTCCTGCAACCATGTCTCACTGATAGCAATGACATTGTAATCCCACGTGCCAATCCACGCCCTAAGCTCATCCTCCTTACCTACAATACTCCTTGCATTGAAATAGATGCACCTGAGAACATTACTGTCATGTACAAACCTTCGATTTCTGTCCATACCTGCAGACCTTGCACGATCATTTTCCTCCTCACTTCTTTCTCTAACACTCTGGTTCCCCTCCCCCTGCAAATCTAGTTTAAACCCACTGGAGCAGCACTAGCAAACCTACCCGCAAGTATGTTAGTCCCTTTCCAGTTCAGTGTAAACCATCCCTTCGGAACAGATTCCACCTTCCCTGGAACAAAGCCCAATTATCCAGAAACCTGAAGCCCTCCCTCCTGCACCAACTCCTTAGCCACGTATTTAGCTGCATGATCCTCCTATTTCTAGCCTCACTAGCACGTGGCATTAGTAGCAATCCTGAGATTGCAACCTTGGAGGTCCTGTCCTTTAACTTTGCACCTAATTCCCTAAACTCTCTTTGCAGGACCTCTTCCTTCTTCCTAGTCTTATAAATATAGCTAATAAAACATCCTTCTTCATTAGAGGTAAGTGAAGTGTTTCACACTGATTTTGTAGCTTCATTTGGAATGATTTATACTTGTGAAGCAAACACATATTAGGTCAAATGAACATTCTGGAACTCCTTATATCAGGGCTTAAATATATTTAGAAAAATAAAAAGGTAGCCACTTTTTAAAAAAAGGAATGGACTTCAGTTTAGTGTTATCTTTAAGGATGGAACATTATCAAGTAGTTTTAATTTTTTTTGAAGTTGAGGCTATTAAGTAATGTTCTTCTTTGAGTGATAATTGGTATATTAGTTTGATTTAATATGAATCTGAATTAATGTAAGTAATTGGTACAGTTTAATTGCTGTAATATGCTAAAATTTGGTGTTTAATATTTATACTGCATAAATGTTTGATGGGTAACTATTTCAAAGGAGAAAAAGCCTCATGGCGGAATCCAGAACTTTAAGGATAGGGGGAAGGGGATAGGTTTTAGGATTGGGTTTTAGAATAAGTGGTTGCTAGTGTTAGATAGAATTTAGGAGGAATTTCTTCTGAGGGTTGTTAGTCTTTGGATCTCCCTACCCCAAGAGCTTTTGGAGACTGAATCTTCAATATATTCATGGTTGAAATGGACTTTGGGATTAGATGAAAGACAAGACTTATAAGGGCCAGACAGGAAAGTGAACCTTGGCTTCTGCTTCATTCAGCCATGATCTTATTGAATGATGTAGTATGTTTAATGGATCATATTGCTATTTCATTCCATGTTAATCATCTAAATCTGACTCTAATTAAAGTGATAATTAAAGTGTGTTCTGAATCATTACTTTTAATTTGGTTACAGAATTGTCCCGTGATTTGATTGTGCATTAGTGATTGTACGTGCTACTAGTCATTCTCTAATATCAGCAGAGAATTCATCATGCTGTTTTGTATCCTTGGCTGGTGGGATTGGAAGATGTACAACTTCTTTCAGGTTTCTTGGAGACCCAGTCAGTTTGTTTTTCTTGTGGTGAGGATTTTCTTTTCCTGAGAAAGCAGTTGGGAGCTGTGATTAGATGTTTTAGAAAAGCTGAATTGAACGATCACTTCTAAAATAGGAAGTATTTTTATAAACTGACCCTTCTTATCCTTGATTACAAACTGTAAAGATGATTTAATTGTTTCTCTATGAGTATTTTCTTCCAGCTTCTCCCTTTTAACTGAATCCAATTTGGCTATAAATCTTAATTTCAGTAAGCTGTTTGCTGGAATTTGTGAGAATTCCAAAGAATTTTCAAATCTCTTGCAGAATAGAAATGTCCCTTACTAAAATAGTTTTCTACAGATTATAATAGCTAATCACACTTTTGTATGCTGCAGAAATTAGAGTCAGAAAGTTGCAGATGAATGCACAAAGCTGAACACTTGAAGATTATTAAGTCTTGAATAACCCTAAAACTCTCAAATCTTTGGCAAAGAATCATGTATTTTTTATATAATGCATGCATAGATATAATGATATTATCCCAAGTAATTTTGCAGGAGGTAGACATGTCTGGAATCTTAGTTTGATATTTCTGTCTCTTATGATCTAGTGATGCATTAAATTAGTCACTTAGAATAGGTTAAAGAACCTAATGTATATATGGATAAAATTTTAAGAACTTGGGATGACTTTATATTTTAACAAAGGATCTTAAATCCAATTTGCACAATTGTAATCCTAAATACAGCCACTACTGCTGCTAGTGCAATTTGTGAAACTGTCCAGACTACACTAGATAATGTAATTTTGTTGTTTTCTTCAGAATAGACTCTGCTGTTATTTTGATTATTAGGTCATCTCTGGATAGAGAGGAGAAATTTCATGCAGTGTTTATGGATGGCTGAAACCTTCCAGACATGATTGGTGGAAAATATTGTGAGAACAGCAAATAAATTATGATGCAAGATTTGAATCAAAATTATGAATGTTGTATAAATTAGAACTTGAATCATTAAATTTGCAAGAAGAATATTGATATTATTGCTTCATAAACATTATCCAAGTAACCTTACTAGTGCAGATATTCAGCTGGATCATCCAACCCATGGACCAGCTGTTATGAGTTTGGCAGAGTGGATTGGTTGAAATGGCTTGTGGTTTTCTAATCTGTTCACCTTCTGATTGCCCGCTTGCTGGACCCTTAACATAGTGCTGGAAGCTGGAATCTCTTGGCCTTTTTTGGTGGGGTGCTCCTGTCATTCTGCAAGACTTTTCAGTGCCATTGGATGGCTGAATGGTGAAAGACCTCTAGTTGTATGAGACCCTTGCCTTTGCCTGTATTTTGGCTCAATCAGTGGTTCCTGGGGTAGGGTATGATGGAGGGGAGGATGTGAGTCAAGTGCATATTGTCCATATAATTATTTGCCCAAAATAGTAGTCAATAACATGAGTATTTTGGACAAACAATTAAGTGAAGATAAAAGCTAGTCGTAATGTTTTTTTAAAAAAAGAATTTTTTAAAACTCCTGCTTCCTCCCAGATGATTGATAAGGAAACACTGGTGACTTTTCTCAGATGTGTACTTTTTGGGCCAGGGTGGAAGTGAGACCTCTGCAAACTGAAAAATACCATCAAGGGTTTCCATTGCAGTCATTTGTGAAAGTAAGAAAAGAAGTGACATTACCAGTGCGTGTGTGAAGGCTGTGTTGGTGAATGTGGAGTGGCGGTGTGGTTGACCTACCAAATTGAGTTCAGAATACTCATTGGGCGATACTGAGTGCCCCGTGTTTAGGCTGCAAAATACTGGGGACTCAGGAAATCCACCCTATTACTAAAAATAGGAGGTAGAACCAAGATGGTTTGGATAATTGTTTGCTTGTTCAGTACATCAGTAGTATTAGTTTTTGATGACATCGACCCACCTCTTGAACTACCGTGAACTGGCGGCGGAAGGGGGTGCAGCCTGTAGAGCTGCTGCCTCACAGCTCCAGTGACCTTGGTTCAATTCTGACTTTTGGTGCTGTCTTTATTGAGTAAGTGGCCCCTAGCGTGTAGGTGAGTGGAAGAATTTGGTGGGAATTGAAGGGAACATGGTGAGAAAATAGGATTGGGAGTGGGTGTGTGATGGTTGGCACAGGCTCGTGCTTCATGTCTCTGGCTGCTTCATGTTTCTCTGTAAAAAGCTAGCACAAATAAAAATCAAAAACTCAGAATTTTGTCATTTGTTAGGGCAGTTAGAAAAATCGGTAATCTTCCTCGGGTTCATCAATAGTGAACTTATTATTGTGTGCCTTACCTGGAATACAGCCTTATGCCAGCACAGGTAGTATTTCCTTTTGAACAAGGATAATCAGGTTAATACAGTAACTAAAGTGCTTCATCTTTTCATACCAAGCAGAATGTCAAGAACAATTAGGGATGGGCAGTTAATGCTGGGCTTCCCAGCTAAGTCCAGATCCCAAAAATGAAGTGAAATATGTAGTTCATTGTGATGGTAGAAAGTTTATAATGGTAAATTGCTTCTGATGCACAGAGAATGCCAAAGAATAACACTAAGTGCTGGTGTATACCTGGATCTGGATAACTTTTAGTCTTGGCTAAAAATTGGCCAGTAATATTTATACCATATAAATGCCTGATGATAACTGTTTCAGATGCAAGAAAACTGAGCCCACATAATGCTCCTGGAGTAACATGGATAGAATCTGAGCAAATTGTGATACATTACATGATTTTTAAAATACTTTTGCATTCACTGTTCTGTGGATGTACTTGTATGCAGCTTGTGACATAATTTTATCCATTTTTTGCTGCTGGTTAATGAATCCTTTAGACCTCCGTAGATGTCCTTGATCACTCATTTGTATTTTGTGCCCAGCATTCATTGTGCCAGTTTATTTTTATTGAGCAAAATGAAGTCACAACATTTTTTTTAAAAAAAGAACTTGGTTATTTCTGTTAAGACCCAAGATGTTAAAGGTCATCACTTTCCTTGAGATATATATTTCTTGTTAGATCCATGTGTCGAATTAAACTGACAAAAAGTGATAAGTTACAGTTTTTAGTTCTTCAGTACTTAAGAATACTGAAGAACTAAAAACTGTATAGAAAAGAGAATGGATACTGCTGCTGTGTGAGGATGCAAATAGGTGTTACTTGGGATATAGATACTGAAACTGAAAATTTTACACAGAATGTCCTATATTTTGGCTGATTTAATAGGCTGGTCATCTAAGTCAAATGATTCCTTGCCACATATTCTGAGACTTCAAAAACAAAACATTGGGAGAGTTTAATTTCATCAGTTGTTTTAATTGAATAAGCAAAAGAGTAATGGGAGTATCTCACCACTTCCATCTTTCATTCTATGATTCATGAATTGTCTCAAAATTACTAGTAAACAGAAAGCATGAATTACTGATTTTTCAGAACACAGTTGCCCAAAGTGTTACATTTGAGAAGCTGCAAGTGTTAGCTTCACTTCTAGTTTTAAAAGTTCTTAGTCATTGACATATTCCCAAAAATCTAGCACCGCACATATTTTTGTTTCACCTTCCAATGCTATTGATTTGAAGAGTATTGATTCAAACAGTACTGATTCAGGAAATGGATGCAAGAAAATGTGGAACCATTCTTCACAGGAAAATCCTTAATTGATCTGCTTTGCTTACAACCTGGTGATACAGTAATAATTCATGGAAAGTTAACTTTCTTAGTCCTGTTTGTTATGTTTGTATGTCAACAGCTTTCATTTATAAACAAGTCTGCAAGTTTGTTTTAGCAATAATTGAATGACAATGTAGATTCAATATTGTTCCTGATCTTGTGACTTGAAATTTAAATGGAGGGCATTTTTTAAAAATAATTCATTCACAGCAGGTGGGTTGTTGCTGGCATAGCCAGCATTTATTGCTCCTTCCTAATTTCCCTTTTATTGAGTGGCTTGCTAGGTCATTTTGGGGTGGTCAGTTAAGAATCGATCACATTAGGTGGCAGATTTCCTTCCTTACAGACAGATGTGCTTTTATGTAAGTCAGTCACTTTGACCTCGTAAATACTTGCACTAGTTTTATATTTCAGATTTATTTAATTAACTAACTGATTTTAAATTCCCCTATTGAATTTATATTTGTATCTCTGGATTATTGGTTCAAGCTTTTGGATTACCAGCTCTGTGATTACCAACCATCTGTGTTGGACTACCCAAATGGTAATGGGTGGTAACACTTGGCAATTATTTAAGTTACAGAAATATATGAAAGCCAGTTTTCTGCTTTAAGATGCACTTAGCAGTATATGATGATGGTACAGCATCCTATAATTCAATTGCTTTATCTGCTTATTGGATATTCAAGATAGCAGTCAGTCATGGTACATGAACTGTAAGAGATACTGAGACACCTGTCCTCCACCTTTCTCTGCTGAAAGCCACTTGGTTCAAGGGAAATGAGGAATGGGCAATAAATGCTGGCCTTGCCAGTCACATTTCACATCCTATGAATGATTTTTAAAAAAATACCCCTGCTCTTATCACTTCAGTTTCAAATCATGAGATTAGGAACAGTATTGAAACTGCATGGTCACTCAAAATACTGCTGAGGCAAATTAAAATTAAAAGGAGTTCATCCATATATTAGATGCAGCTTTGAGGGACTTAAATTATAGTAGCCAGATATTTTTAATTCTGGTCAGTTCAGTAACTATATTTGTGTATCCTTTGCTATTAGATTTTTTAAAGAAGAGTGCAAGGTTAAGTATGTGTCTCCTCTGATTAAAATATAATCCAGTTTCTATTCAGTGTTTTGTTTCATGATTTTAATTATTTAGCTTTAGAAGATATGTTGGAAAAGTAAATTATTCAGAGTTGTGTATTGCCTTCATATGAAGTGAAAACATAATCTCATCCTATTTATATATTGTTGAGGCTAGTTTGACATGCTTTAATGGGGTCAAGTTATATTTGTACTGATGAGCGCTCTATGCATTGGAAATATTTAAATAGCATTTAACTCCACCTGCACTCTGCAATCTAAGATAGCTTGTAACTGAGCTGAAGAATGAATGTAGGTCACAGGTTATGTCTGTGCAGTTTTGAATTAGGACAATGGTAGCATTACAGTGGTGCCTTAATGTTAGAAACAGTAATAAAATCAACCATTGTTGCTCTTTCCCCATTGTCCTCTATTAACCCCATTCACAGCTGGAATGTGAGAAGCTGAAGATACTCGAGGAGGAATCCTGAGCTTATGTTCTGTGTACGTGTATAGTCTGGTGATGTTTGATCACCTAGGTGAAGTAATACAAGAAAACTTCTGCCAACGAAATCATGCCCAAGAAATGCAGGCTTTCCAAGGAAAAGCAAAATAGCAGAAGCTCTTCTGAAGATCTTATCACTTAGTAATTAGTTCAGTCTTAAATTACAGGATAATGTAAAGGGGATATACAAACATTTCCCTCTAGTAAACCCTTGTAAATATTTTAACAAGCACTGTATATTAAGAATATTTACTTTGATCAAACAGCCATGCCAATACTGTTATTTCTTGTGTGCCCAGACCCATTCTATAAGTTAATACTTTAGGACAACTTCAAATTCCAGGAAAGGGAAGGAATGACTTAGTGAAAAGTGAGTGTTACTAAATCAGTAATATGGCAAGAATTAGAAAGGCTAATTTCCTCATTGCCCTTTTACTAATGCCACTTCTATCCACTCTAATTCCCTATTCTTTCTGTACATTTTATGTTCCACTTTTGGTGATGCATTTTATTTCATCAAAACTATGTAGAAAAAGAATTTCAATTTTAACTCTTCCTTTCCAAGAACAATTCTTTTCACATGCATCCTTGATATTGATGTATTGATTTACCAGCTAGTGGAAAAAAAACATTTTACAATATACTGTACAAAAACATTTTATGATTTGTACATCTCTATATGGTCACTTCCCCTTGAGCTCCTTTTCTTTCCATTGAGAAAGCTCCATTTTTTATGAACTTAACATACATAACTTCACTTCTTTATCATTCATTTGAGGGCATGGGAATGCATTATCTAAATACCCCAAAGTATTTCTTATTCAGTGACTTTCTGAAGTATTTCCATTGCTTTTGCAAACAATTCTGACAGCCAATTTGTCATGAAATTAATTACATTTTAATCTGAGTGAGAGAAGAGCTGGGATAATGGATCTAGTATACAAATTGAATGACTTTTGCCTCAGTTGAATGACTCATTCAAAATACAACACCTCCAACTATGCAAAACTCTTGGCAAAAGAGAAAAAAATGCATTTCTGTAATGCCTTTCACTATTCCAAGAGTTCCCAAACAGCCTCATAGACAATAATGTACTTTTGAAAGTGTGGTTACTATTGTAAGAGAGAACACCACAGCCAATTGAATGCACTGGTAGATCCTGCAAGCAGTGATGTGATAATGGCTGAATATTGGGAGTCAAAATTAGTAGTTCTCTAAATGGTTTGTGGGCATTCGTTACATGTGATTAACTTATTTGCATTGAGTGCAATGTAGATAAATTGCCAACAAATTGCTGTAACCCATCACTCACCATTCTGTAGTCTCTATCATTCAGGATTTCCACCTAACAATCATATGCTGCACTGCTGCATTCTTCATAGCTTATACTCACAGCCACCAATTTAATCATGGTAGCCATGTAACCAAAAACACTTACTAGATATTCCCTCAATTTTCTAAGAATAGGTAACATAAACTAAAGGCATTAAGAGCTAATAGCAAGGAAAATGGGCAGACATGCTTGTCCTGACGCTCATGGAGGGGTAGTGTTGCCTTTGTTAAGATGTCATTTGCTAAGGCTGCATACTCATAAATCTTCACTGCACATCATGCCTCCCTGCAACCCACTTTCTCCTTTGATTTGCAAGTAGTGACTGGTTGTAATCATGCTTATTCCCTGCTTACCGAACCTCCCTGCCAAAAATCCTGCACCACAGCCAGAGCCATTCTGATATCCATGAACTGTAATCTAGTTAGACAGTGAAGGAACAGCAAGTAGATAGTGAAAAAGAACACACAGATATCTTAATTTCATGCCACCAGCATAGTAGTGCGGCTTGTTACAGTGCAGCATAGAGACATGGTGAAACACCAGATGTGAGTAACCTCAGCCAAGGTTGGAACAAGGATAGCACAGGTGCAAGTTTGTCAGGGGGCAAGCTCAGAATCTGAGCAGAAGCTCAGATCTGCTGTTGCAAACTAACTTTTTATACTGCAATCATCTGCTGCAAACCAGGAGCCTTTCACTTCCTGCTACAGCTGTTGGGGTAGGCATTGGGTAACTAGGATAGGCACAGGCATAGAAACCTAGAGAATGGACGAGTGATTAATTGACTTTGATTTGCAATATGGCATGTTTATTTAGAATTTGGTTTGGAATGTTTACTTTTAGTTTGTATGCTTGGAAAGTTTTTAACCCAGAAATGAAGCAATAAAAGGGTGTGATCATTTTGGAAAATACTTCCCTCATTTGGTTTCAGCCTGTTTGCTTCCTTCAACTCCTGTGCTACTGGAGCCTGTTCAGGTTTACTATTTTTTCTACTTCCTATATTACTTGCCTTTCTCTCCTTAGTTGCTCACATAGTGTCTAGATTATGTATAGGTCTTTTATTTCTTCCTAAGACATCCTTTGCCTCTTAGCCATCACTTCTGTGCTTTGACCACCCTCTGTTCTCCATGTAGTGTATATGGATTTCAGCAAGGTATTTGATAAGGTACCTCATGTGAGGCTTATGGAGAAGGTGAGGAGTCATGGGATCCAAGGGGACATTGCAGTGTGGATCCAGAAATGGCTGGCCCACAGAAGGCAAAGAGTGGTTGTTGAGTGGAGGTCGGTGACCAGTGGTGTACCTCAGGGATCTGTACTGGGACCCTTACTCTTTGTGATTTTTATAAATGACCTGGATGAGGAAGTGGAGGGGTGGGTTAGTAAGTTTGCGGATGACACGAAGGTTGGTGGGGTTGTCGATAGTTTGGAGGGCTGTCAGAGGTTACAGCGGGACATAGATAGGATGCAGAGTTGGGCTGAGAAGTGGCAGATGCAGTTCAACCCAGATAAGCATGAACTGGTTCATTTTAGTAGGTCAAATATGTTGGCGGAATATAGTCTTAATGGTAGGACTCTTGGCAGTGTGGAGGATCAGAGGGATCTTGGGGTCCGAGTCCATAGGACGCTCAAAGCGGCTGCGCAGGTTGACTCTGTGGTTAAGAAGGCATATGGTGTATTGTCCTTCATCAATCGGGGAATTGAATTTAGGAGCCGTGAGGTATTGTTGCAGCTATATAGGTCCCTGGTCAGACCCCACTTGGAGTATTGTGCTCAGTTCTGGTCGCCTCACTACAGGAAAGATGTGGAAGCCATAGAGAGGGTGCAGAGGAGATTTACAAGGATGCTGCCTGGCATGCAGAGCATGCCTTATGAAAGCAGGTTGAGGGAACTCGGCCTTTTCTCCTTGGAGAGATGGAGGATGAGGGGGGACCTGATAGAGGTGTATAAGATGATGAGAGGTATTAATAGGGTAGATAGTCAGAGGCTTTTCCCCAGGGCTGAATTGGTGGCCACAAGAGGACATAGGTTTAAGGTGCTGGGGAGTAGATATAGAGGAGATGTCAGGGGTAAGTTTTTTTACTCAGAGTGGTGAGTGTGTGGAATGGGCTGCCGGAAACGGTGGTGGAGGCTGATATGATATGGTCTTTCAAGAGACTGTTAGATAGGTACATGGAGCTGAGTAAGATAGAGGGCTATGGGTAAGCCTAGTAATTTTTAGGGTAGGGACATGTTTGGCACAGCTTTGTGGGCTGAAGGGCCTGAATTGTGCTGTAATTGTTCCATGTTCTATGTAAGTACATTGTAGGTGATAACATTTCTTAATCTACTGGTATATAACTGTGGCATAATTGTTGGGACTTCCATGACATGTAAGTTTGTTATTCTGTTTCTGTTCAGCCTAATGTTTTATCAACTGTAGTGAACAATGTGCTACATAACAGCAACAGTCCCAACACTGAAACATACAAAATTCTATAGGCTTGACGACATACATGCTGGGGTGATGTTCCCTCTGTGTCCAGAACCAGGGTCATGGTTTCAAAACAAGGGGTTGCACTCCTGCCCAAACATAACTCCTGGCCAGATTTCTTGATGTTTGATCATATCAGCATCTGAACAAAAAAACAAAGGATATTCATGTCACCCACACGACGACAGATACTGATGACTGTTGGACTGACCGTTGTTGAATCTGCTTTATCTCCATCATCCTGGTTCTAAAGCAACAGTGGCAACAGCAATGTCTCCATAAAGAAATGATTAAGAGTAGACTATGATCTTAACAGCAGATCCACAATAGATCACATCTCAGTGCAAAAAAAACGCTGCTGGAGGTAGTCAGCGGGTCCGGCAGCATCTGTGGAGGCAAAGGAATAGTTGACATTCCGGGTAGAGACCCTGCATCAGGGTCAGATTTGTTCCTGATTCCAGCATCTGCGGTCTATTGTGTCCACACCTCAAATCCACTAGGAATAAAACACTGCCCACCTTCAGCATTGTGAACAATTTTGTTCCCCTTTATATACTTGTGTTCCCCTTATAAAAGGATATACTTTCCATAGGGGGAGTGTATCAAAGATTCACCAAACAGATTCATGGGAGTTGAGGAGTGATTGTGTATGCAAGGCCTCTTCTTTCGAGTTTAGAAGAGAGAGGGGTGATCACGTTGAAATATAGATAATTCTTAAGAGGGCTCAACGAGGAAGATACCATAAGGATGCTTGCCCTAATTGAGGAGCCCAGAATTAGGGGTCATGGTTCTAAAATAAGGGGTAGACCATTTCCGACTGAAACAAGGAGAGTGGTGAATATTTGGAATTCTCTAGACCAGAGGGCTGTAGGGACTCATCAAACTGACTTCATTCAAAACTGATGGATTCTGATATTGGAGGAACTGAGGGATATGGGTATAGGGAAAGAAGAGGGTATTAAGATAGAAGATCACCAAGATCTGGTTGAAAAGCAGAGTAGGCTTAGAGAGTATATGGTCTACTTCTGTTCCTAGACCTGCTTTAAGTAAAAGGTGTGGAGAAAAAGCATAAATAATCCAGGTACTACCAATGTACGATGCAGTAGATTGAAGCTCTTAAGCTTTGCTATATCTGCAAATCATTGAAAATGAATTATTTAGAAGTGTCATCAGTTCCTTTCCTTTACTCTTCAAATCTGGTATAGTAGAAACTTGGAGACAATACTGCGAGAGCATGATATAGACTACTGTTCTTAGGGACTCTGGTAATTTCCCCCAGAAGGTATGGAATTGTACATCATTCTCAAGTTAAACTTCTATTCCAGTGTTTCAAGGTCATGAACTAGATTGCAAATTAGAATGCGGGATAATAGTGGGCATTTATAAGCTACCTTTATTAGTCACATGTACAGTGAAACAGTGAAATGCATCTTTTGCGTAGAGTGTTCTGGGGGCAGCCTGCAAGTGTTGCCACGCTTCTGGCACCAACATAGCATGCCCACAACTTCCTAACCTCTACGTCTTTAGAATGTGGGAGGAAACCGGAGCAGACCCATGCAGACACAGGGAGAACGTATAACCTCCTTATAGACAGTGACCGGAACTGAACCTGGGTTGTTGGCGCTGTAATAGCGTAACGTTAACCACTACACTACCGTGCTTGCTAGTCTAATTGTTTACTACTTACGTCTTAATTGTGTACTTTTTAGCCAGCTCAGAGTAACATTAATAAAGGCTTAAAATGAAACCAGGTGAAAAACAGCATATGAAGAGAAAATAGCTAAGGAAATAGAAGATTTGATTCTCAAAATAAATCTTTCGGAGAAAGTTACATGTGAGTTCATTCGTGACAGAAAAATAATATTTTAATTCATTGCCATTGGACTTAATGACTTTCTACATAAAACTAGACCAGTAAAAGCAGGATTAAGTTTGTGATAGCACCAGTTTTTTTGCTGTGGGGCATTGCAGATTTTATAAATAGCAAGTCATTGAACTCAGAATTAATATTTGCTCCTTGCCTCATGACTGAAATTAGTTATAATTGGTGAGTGACTAAGAGACTTCAGCTGCAGTGACTAAATTAATTGTGGATTTTCAATACATGTGCAATTACTAAATGAAAGTTAATAAAAATCCTCAATTCCCAAATTAGTTGATTCTTTTGTGAAAGAATGGTATTGAGTGGGGTGTTATGGCATTAAGTGCATTTTTAAAGAAAATTATTCATTTTCAGGCTAGGCTTAGTATACTGTCTTGAGTAGCTCCAGCAGTGACATTACAGGGATGGCTGATTGACTTTCAATAGCTGCAATCATCTTCCTTAATGTGAGGTGTGACTCTAGTCATTGGAATGCCCATTGACTTGAGTTTTACCAGGAATTCTTGGCGCCACTTGCACTCAAACACAACATTGATGTCAAGGATGGTCACTCTTGACTCACCTCTGAAATTTGGCTCTTTGGGCTATATTTGGGCCAAATTGGATCAGATTTGGCCTGGCCAAAACCAAGCTAATCGTTGATGAATTATTGGGAAGTGCAACTTGATAGTACAGTTGACGTCTCCGCCACTTGGCTGGTATTCAGTCAAATTTACTCTTTAGATTAGAAGACTATTCTGAAGCTGCAGAATAAGGGTGTCAGCCATTCAAGGCAAAGTTCAGAAAAAGTCCTGATCCTTAGGAATCCTCTTCTCTAGGGACACCAAGTCATTGAATCAAGGCTGAGGTGGTCAGATATTTCTACCATGTTGAAGTTTAGAATAATGGAGATCGAGCAAGAAAGTAGTGTTGAAGTCAAAATCAGGTCACATGTGAATGCAGATTGGTGACTGCTTGCAGAGCATCTGTGTTACGTCCACAGAGGCAACCCTAAGCTTTGTATTGCCTGCCACTTTAGTTCTTCATCCCACTCCCACTCTGGCCTTTCTCTCCGTGGCCTCCTGAACAGTGATAATGAGGCCCAATGCAATTTTGAGAAACAGGACCTCATCTCTCTGGGCATGTTTCAATTCTGGACTCTATTTAATTCTAGAACTTCAGGTAACTTGCTTTTGCTATATTGGAACTAACCATTTCTGTTGCAAGTCATCTGTGACATCAGCTCAGAGAAATAAAGGACTGCAGATGCTGAAATCTAGATGAAAATGATCATAGTGTGACATTAGCACAGTTTTTTTCCTTCCGTTAGCTCAGCCCAACCTGTTCCCATATCCCACAGCCCTGCATTTCATAGCATTTTACACTTTGTATTCTCAGTCGTGCCCCCCCCCCCCCCCCCCCCAATTAGCCCATAGACTGCAAGAACTCTGGCACTCCTGGCTTCATCCTGTCACTGATATTCCCTTTATCCTATTCATTTTTCCCCATTGCCATCTCTGCAACTTGAAACTAGCTTACTTTTCTCTGTTTCCCTTTTTCCCTTTCCACAGGTGCTGTCTAACTTGCTGAGTATTTCTAGCATTTTCCATTTTTATTTCAGATTTCCAGAATCTGAAGTTACTTTAATTTTTGTCATCCATGATCTTACTGAATAGTGGAGCAGGCTTGTGGGACCATGTGGCCTTTTTTTAATTTACTATGTTCTTAAAACATAAGATTTATTGTCATTTGGTAAACTTGCACTTTTTTGTGTTTCTTAGTCTTACAGATTTTAATGGTTCATTTGAGGTACTGAAGTGTCTGGTAATCCAGTAGTCATGGATCTTCTCAAAGTCGCTGTGGAAAAAAAAAGTATAATACCCTCTACAACTTATGGGAAACCGTGGCTGGTGACTGCTCACAATAGAGGGGTATGTCCCGGATGGCCCTGAGAACCCTGACTCCCTTCAGGACCCTGCAGAGGCCCAGCAGAAACGGGAAGCAGGGCATTGCATCCCATAACATGCACCATCTGCTCTGTCGAGCACTTCCTGCCCCACCTCTGGCAGAGACTCTGGGTGCCATATTGCCTCTTTAGCCACCTCAGAACTCTGAGCTGGAATGAATGCAAGGCATCTTCCGCCCTGAGAGAATACCCTAAGAGGAAAGAATACTTTGTAACTTGCTACTATGGCAAAAATTGCAAGAACAATTTCGAAAACTCGACAACTCAAAAGTTGCCTTGTAAAATGTAAAACAAGTAATTGTGTGAGTGTCATAATTTAGTTTTCTTTCATTTATCATTCTTTCACATACTGAGTCCACATTCCATGGTTTGTACCACACAATACCTGGCAATCACCATCTCCTCCATTCGACATATCCCACAAACATTATCCTGGAATTCACCATTGACTGGAAATGTAGCTTCAACAGCCACATAAGTACAGTGATTTCAAGAGCAGGTCAGAGACTGTATTCTGTGGCATGTGACTTGCCATCTGACTTCAAAATATTTCCACCTTCTACATGGCAGTTCAAAAATGCAGCTCCCACTGCAATAGGAATGGCCATAAAATGTTGACCTTGCTAGCGCCCCATGCAAAAACATTTTTATTTTGTTATATCGTTAAGTTATATTTGTTTTAAATATCGTTGCAAATGAATAAAAATAATTTAGTTTATGAGACACTTTGTTTCTGTACTCAGTAAAATACTCTACCATTGTAAGAAGGAATTTGATAATATATTTTGTTTGCAAATTTATAAGACCTTTGCTGTTGCTGTTAGAATGGGCTTGATGGTGAGTGTAGCTCCAAGTTTTCATTTCTATGGCCTTGTTAAGTCTTACAGCGACATTGCAAAGTGTATTGCTTAAAAGTACTGATAAACTACCAAATGGAAAGATCCCATATGTATAACAAAAACACAATGAGGTGAATGACTTGGTTATACTTTTTGTGGTATTGATAGAAAGAAGAATAGTGAGTTGGGCATCTGAAAAATTTCTGGTTATTTACCCATTTCAACCAGTTGATAGCTTGATTTAATCCTATCTGAAACCCAGCACCTCAAACAATGCTGCACTTCAATGTGGGTTAAGACTTTGGAGAGTTGGTGGTGAATCACTTGCCACAGAATACATAAAGTCTCTTACCTGATCTTGTAACCTTCTTCCACAAAGGGAAGATTCTCATCAATTTCACCAAGGTGAAACAATTTGGTTAGTTTTTCTAATTTATTTTGTCATGGCCTATTGATTATCCACAGCTACTGATTTGTTGCAGTAAAATTGAACCCCGGAGTCCCCCACCCCCTCCCCCTGTTTGATAGAAGAAATACCTTGACTTAACCTGGAGAGTATTTGGGTGATTTATTATTTAAGCATGTTGTGAATTGTGATTGTAGATATATTTAAAAGTATGGATATAATGAGAAAGAATTATGATGGTTTCATAGTAAATTATGAATCTTATGCAGTACCTGTTACATGTATGCAATTTAAGGATGAGCAGGAAGTATTAAGAATACAAGGTTTTCCAGCCATCATGAAGTGTGGTATAAGAATAATGGAGTGGATGATTTTCTTGTGCTGGCAATATTATGTGTTCAGTTTTACATAAGATGTTAGAAATAGGGCTTGGTTCACCAGTTAGTAAGATTGTGACTGATTAACCTCAACTTTCCCATGGAGGTTCCATATCCCTTATTCCCTTAATATCCAAAAATTCAGTTTTGAAAATAATTAAGTCCACCAGAAAAGTTCCATTCATTACTTTAGTCTGCCACCTAGTTCATTCTAACTT
Source organism: Pristis pectinata (assembly GCF_009764475.1). Taxonomy (NCBI): domain Eukaryota; kingdom Metazoa; phylum Chordata; class Chondrichthyes; order Rhinopristiformes; family Pristidae; genus Pristis; species Pristis pectinata. The sequence goes on from NC_067414.1 coordinate 10,810,534, forward strand.
CTCACTGTTTATCTCAAGATGTTCTTCATTTATCTAATTTCTACCTGACTTGCTCTATTAGCATAATCTCTTCCAATTATTTTTCATTCAACTATTCTCATTCCCTTCTTTTTAAGATGACTGCTGCTATCAGTGACACCTTTGCAAGATTGACAGTAATAAAGACAAAAGGGGCAACAGACATTTTTCCAGTTTGTTTCATTCTGTGATGTTTCACTATTTCTTGGAGAGGGCTTCGTAAGTGATCAGCTCAGTCCATGGTGAGTCTTTGTTTTGTGCTTCATGATGGTGTTTTAACAATGCAGCAGCAGTTCTCATTCATGGAGCCTGAGCTTGACAGTGTAATTTAAGTTTGATTTGCTTTTTACTTGGCAGGGTAACTGATATACTACCAGCATTATTTAGGGGTATAATAATTCTCCTCAGCTTAAATGGAAAAGATTGAGAGTCACTGCAGTTAAGAGCCAAACTTCCAGCCTGAAGAGCTATATTGGAAAATTTCAAAAATCAATAATTCAAATACTACAATTCAAGCAAAAATACTGATCTTGTGAGTTTCAGAAGTGGTGTCTAGGTTCACTTACCAAGTTTCCTTTGCTATTTTCCTCCAATTTTTATTTACTCTATAAAGACAATTTTCAACCTTTAGTATTATCATTCAATTTAACCTTTTCTAAGTCTTTCCATTGTTTTCTGAACTTTGCTAGAAATCATCTTATGCAGTTGAGCTTTATATAATTTTTACATTCTTCGCTTCCGTTGGCAAAAGAAATGTATCCTTTTCTGCTCTTACCTTAAACATTAGAATCCAAGTGAAGTGGAGGTCTAAATGGGCCACGGTAGCTAGAATTACTTGATTTTATCAAGGTTGAGGAAAGTAATAGTTTTACCTGCCATTCCATTGGCTCATGATTTGAATAACCATATTGGTAGAATTATAAGAATTATTTGAATATTACAATCACTTTCAAGTTGGCAATAAGCTCAATGTGGAATTATGATGTGGAAAAATATCTGAGAAATGTGTACCTCTAGTGCTGGCTTTTCATACAATGTACGTGAAAATCAATTTATTATCAGAGTGGAATGCGATTGAGATTATTTGCAGTTCAGAAATTCAGCCAGGCCCTTCCGGTTGCAAATAGTACTTGAGGTGGTGATGTGTGTGAACCATTTTCATTTCTGTTGTCTTCTGTCAAATCTTAAATATCTCAATGTTAGAGTTTCAAATATTCTGGTAAATAACTAAACTTCAATATCCCATGAAAAAAAATAATGTGATGAATGACCAAACACTAAAGTTACTGGTTCAGGGAAGGACATTAGAAAAGACAAATGCTGGAAAATTTCTGTATTTCAAGTAATGTCACCTATATCTTTAACTTGGATTTCAATTTGTTGAACGGTCTGTTTAATTTAACATCAACTGAAGCACAGCATCTCGAACAATATTACACTATTTGAGCTAACAATTCAGAGCAAAATTCAAGTCAAATTTCAAAATTGCATGAAATTACATAATTCCCTGTGCAACGTTCCTTTGCCTGCACAATTAAAAGTTAGATCACATTGCTCTGACGTGTGCCTGTTGTAGGGCGCTTTCAAAACAATTATGATTTAATACTGCTACTGCTTGAGCGTGCCTCAGCCTGGGAGTTGGAACCTTCTCGGGGGAGCTTCCCTCATTTATTCCCCTCCGCAATATTCCCATCCCCAACCCACTCGCCATTCTCTATTCGTCCTGGTGACTACCACCTTCCTGCTGTGCTGCCCCTCTGTTGTGAGAAATCCACATGGCTGTCACATGACAGTAACGACGCTGACCGGAGGACAGCATTGCTCCTCAGATCAGAAGTTATACCACTGTCAATCAAGGTGTGGCTCCACCCATCCCTCAGTTGTGAGAGTACCTTTCGTCTCTGAACTTGTTTGACCATTGGGTGTGAGAGTACCTTTTGTCTCTGAACTTGCCTGACCATTGGCTCATTTAAATCACAATAGTGAGGCTCCACCCAGCCTCCTAACACCATAAAAAGGGCTGCAATCCCCTAGCCCTTCCTCTTCGACGACCCCAGGAGTAGTGAGACAATGCTGCAGAGGTCATTGGTAAGAGTGCATCACCACATTGTCAGGGAGCGTTTTACTCAGACTCAGGGAGCGTTAAGGGCCAATGTTAGTGTGGGACAGGCATTGAAGTGTTATATCCTGAAGTTGTACATTGTTATTGTGTGCTTGTTTGTATCTGTGTGTGTGTGTGTATTTTACCCCAGTTGCGATTCCCCTCTTGGGTTTGTCGTATCCTGTGCGTGGGTGAGCGTGTGTCTGTTCCCATTCATTCTGTCCCGCATTTGCCTTTGTGATTAAACTAGTTTTGGTCTACAAAGCTCGTGTCCAGAGTCCTTGATCCTTAAGAGAGAAAAGAACGATTTCACACAACACCCTCTCAGTCCTCCAATCTCACTGGAGCCAGCACAGATCCTGAACTCAACTCTATCTTCCTCAGTGGCGCACCAGGTGAAGTGCAGTCTGTCAGGGTTGATCGGTCATGCCTTGGGTCCTTGCAGCCACTGAATTTTGCTGTGGCAAGCCCACGATCAAAGCTGTTATAGACATGCTAGGTAATAACTTTTTCTAAACATCTGATCTCTTTGGTTTTTGGAATCTTAAAACCACAAAACATTCTGTATTTTTAAGGAAACTGAATCAAGCAAAATTTAGTTTAAACTTACTATCCACTTGGACTAGTGATCAGAAATTATTTTGCATGGCTGTTGATGCAGATTTGTTGAGCATGTAAAACAGAGGTCAGTTGAATTTTGGGTATTCAAGGGATAGTGTGGGATGTGGAGTTAAAGTAGAAGATCTGCATTGATCTTTTGAATGGCAGAACAGACTTGAGATGCCATGTTGGTTTCTACTACTTTTGTTCTGAAACTGTGGAGTCGTAGAGTCATACAATATGGAAACAGGCCCTTCAGCCCAACTGGTCCATGCTGACCAAGATCCCATTTAGCCTATATCTCTCTAAATCTTTCCTATCCATGTACCTGTTCAAGTACCTTTTAAATGTTGGTAATGTACCTGCCTTAATGATGACTTCTGGCGGCTCATTCCATATTCTGGGTGGAAAAAATTGCCCCTCAGGTTCCTACTAAATCTCTCCCCTCTCACCTTAAACCTATGCCCTCTAGTTCTTGATTCCCCAACCCTAGGAACTACTTTCCCACGTTAAATTTGTTAACACACCGATGATATGACATACATTTGCATTCAGATGTTTTCTTTAATGGTTTTGCTCTCTATATTTGAAGTTGGCCTGAAAGTCAAACTGTTCTCTTTGAGTGTTTTGTACAGTTTGAGTTCTGTGTTGTTATAATTAATTTCCCTCAAATAAAAATGAGGTACATTATGTACTTTGCTAGTAAGGCAATTTTAGGTCCATTGAGTATAATTTCTTGTGTTGAAATTTATGAATTCTGTTTTCTTTATATAGGTCAAAATTGACTGCCTGGAGAAGTTCCTCACACTTTTTCACTATTATAGCCACAAAGGAAATCTGAATGCAACTGAAGCCATCAAGTTCTGGTTAGTATTTTTTTTTGAAGTGCTATACATCGCTTGCCAGCTGGAGGAAAGTTGATTAGTTTGCATCTTGAATGGCTGATAGGAAGGTCTTTGCACTTTCTGCTCACCTTTAAACTTGTATTTATCCAAATTTTTGATTGCTGTAGCTTATCCCAGACCAAGTCTTCTCCCCTGTTGTCCTTGGTGACCAATGGCCCCTGGAAACGAACCATTTCAACTTTTAAATATTCCGTGTTTTAGTTCATTAATGGCCTCCCTCTCCTCCCACCACAGCACATGAGAATGTGTACATTCTTTCAATTCTGGGGCTTTATTACCTCCCCCTCCCACTGTCCTCCACCTAATTTTTCTTTCTCCTAATCTCCAGTGAGATTGGAGGACTGGGAGGGGCAGCGCAGCAGGAAGGTGGTAGTCACCAGGACGAATAGAGAATGGCGAGTGGGTTGGGGATGGGCGTATTGCGGAGAGGAGTAAATGAGGGAAGCTACCCCAAGAAGGTTCCTTGGGTAAATGTGAAGATAAGAATTTAAACTGGCGCAACAGGATTACTTTACTATGGTTACTTCAGTTTTGCCAGTGTTAGAGTAATATACTGCTAAAGTTCAGGCCTTGTGTGATTTGATAAATATTTCTGATTTGTTTGTTACTCAAATCATGAGTTTTATTTTCTGCTCAGTTAGAGCTGATGTAGGCCAGGTCTGTTAACCCTGGTTATCATTTATTGCATTGTAAACTTGGATTGGATTAAATCAAACAGTCTAGAACACCTGTCTCACCCAATGTGCCAAGATGGGATATCAAAACCCTGTGTTTGGTACCAGAAAGAGTACAAGTTGCATTGCTGTTTTTCTAGTTGACAAATGTCAGTTTATCCTCTTGGAGACGTGTCAGTTTTCTTTATCTTGGTTAACTTTGAGTCCAGGGTAGTGTCCAAGATGTCAGGATGGAACCCATGGCTATATCCAAAATGAGTGGCTGGAATGAAATATTAAGCAGCATCTACTGTTACATTTGAAGTTGCTTAATATTTAAGCAGTCTTTGGCTTGCTTGCTGAGCACTTAGGAAGATCTGATTCCTTTATAATTCTATGATGATTCTTCACTAAAATGTACCAAGATTGTTCCTTTGCAAGTGGATTCTATGATGATTCTTCACTAAAATGTACCAAGATTGTTCCTTTGCAAGTGGATTATAAATTTGTTAGAGATGTTGGGTTTGTTGGCCAGTAGTTCCCTGGCTTGTCCTTGTAGCCCTTCTTAAATAAAGGCATGACATTAGCCACCTTCCAGTCTTCCGGTAGCTCACCCATGGCTAAAGAAGATACAAAAATCTCTCCCAGAGCTCCAGCAATTTCTTTCCTTGCTTCCCACAATGTCCTAGGGTATACTTGGTCAGGCTCTGGGGATTTATCTAGGGTGGTCTCAAGACCACCAATACCATCTTTCTTAATATTAATGTGTTTCAAGATATCACTGTTCTATTCCCTGAATTCTCCAGCTTCCATGAGTTTCTCCACAGTAAGTATAGCAGAGAAGTATTTATTTAAGACCCTGCCCATCTCCTGTTCATTCCACACAAGAACAATCACACTGATCCTTAAGGAAACCTAACCTCTTCCCTAGTTACCCCTTTCCTCTTAATACTTATAGAATCTCTTAGAATTCTTCTTTACCAAGGAAATCTCTTGTCCCCTTTTTGCCCTTCTGATGTGTACTTCTGCAAGCCTCTTCAGCTCCTTAAGGAATTTGATTGATCCTACATGCCTATTCCTGATTTATGCCTCCTTTTTCCTGACTGAAGTCTCAATATCCCTCATCAGCAAGGATTCCCTAATCCTGACGGCCTTGCCCTTCACTCTAACAGAAACATGTTAACTCTGAATTCTCTATCTCACTTTTAAAAGCCACCCCCCACTTGCCAGATGTCAGCCTTTCCCAATCAACCTTTGCAAGTTCTTTTCTAATGCCTTCAAAATTGGCCTTGCCCCAATTTAGGATTTTAACTTTTGGACCAGTCCCATCTCTTTCCCTAACTATCTTAAAGCATAGAATTATGGTCACTGGTCTCAAAATACTCCCCCACTGATACTTCAGTTACTTGCCCTGCTTCATTTTACAAGAGGAGGTCGAGTATTGCCCCCTCGCTAGTAGGCCATCTATATATTGCTTGAGAAAACTTTTCTGGACGCACATAACAAATTATGCACTATCTGAACCCTTAGCACTGTCCCTGTCAATATTGGGGAAGTTAAAATCACCTACTATTACAATCCTATTATTTCTACAGTTATATGTGATCTCCCTACATATTCACTTAAATGTTGAATTTTATATGGCAACTTAGCTATGAATTTGAAAATCTGGTAGTGATTTAAACTTGCAAATTTTTGTAGTTTGATTCGTGCTAAAATTCTGTCAATATCGAACCTGAGCTGTGATGCAGTTTGCAGGAAAATAGAGATACAAAACTGTTTTGTTTGTAATGAAGGATGAAACTAATATCATTCACAAATGAAATGTGAATGTAAAAAGAGAATTTTGTTGCAGAATTAAATACTGTAAAAAGTTATGTTTACACATTGGAATTTGTTGAGACAATTCCAAATCTCTACCTTTCCATAATTTCATATGATATGAAATTATAAATTTGTTTATTCCAAATTGCTGCCTCAATTACTGTTCTCTATGCCACAAAGGTCAATCATTAATAATTGAAGAAAGTAATTAAAAATATTTTAATTATCTAGTCTCATTTTGGTTCTTGGGATTATTACCTCAGACTTTGTGAGTACTACACTAAAATGTATGCACCAGATATTGCCAAGAATAAAGCTTTGCAGGGATTTGAGAAGTTAGAGTTTCCCCTCCCCATTTAAAAATGAGGAATTTGGCAGTTCACCTGTGATTGTCGTTGTGATTCTCGAAGATTGCAATAGGATCTGTTGTTTCTCCATGATCAGTGAAGTGCTAACTAGATGTATAGTTTTAAGGGGAAGTTTGTGGCATGGTTAGATTGGGGAAATTGCCACAGATGTCTATTAAAGTAGAAATTCTTTTAAAAAGGGAATTACTTGCTTGAAGGGGAATTGGGAGAAAACTGCAAACCTGGGAGAAACTAAGCTGCTTAGTACAAATGCGATTTCTCCAGTTAAATAGATATTTAGATATTGAGGGACATGGGGCATGAGAATGGTGCTGAGATAAAAGATGGGCCATGATGTTATTGTTTGGCTGAACAGACATGGGGAGCTCAATGGCTGGCATTGGTTTCTTAAGTTTTGACTATATGGTGGGCAGTTATCTTTGAACATGGGTGACTGTTAATCAAATCAGTGAAGATCTAGTTACAGGCTTTAGCAATAATGAGGGTGCAGCAGCTATTCAAATCTAAGAGTCAGTTAGTGAGACACAGTTGAACTAGCTCTTGCAACTGGAAGAGATTAGGGTTCTATCAGTGCTGTAATAGACTCAATGTACTTAAACGGCAACTTATGTGCTACAGAATGCTTTTTTTCTTTTACAATGGTCCTATCCAGCACTCTACTTGTGAAGTGTCAACTACTTTAATTGTTGCTGCTGAGAGAGGGGTAGGAGGAAGGTAGGTAGAGAAGATGAGTAACAGGAAAAGAAGAGCAGAAGGGGATATGGCTTTTATATTTGAACTACAATGTTGGCAATGCTGTAAGAGTTCCAACAGTGTCTTTGATCTGAAGTGGCAACTTTTTTACTCTTCCATAAGAATTGGGGTTTGCTAATGGGAGTGAAGATTCGCCTCTTATTGTGTCATGGTGCACTATTATAAGATATCTTTATTATTCACATGTACATTGAAACACACAGTGAAATGCAGTTTTGCGTAGAGTGTTCTGGGGGCAGCCTCACAATTTCTTAACCCGTACGTCTTTGGAATGTGGGAGGAAACCGGAATACTCGGAGGAGACTCATGTAGATGTGGGGAGAATGTACAAACTCCTTGCAGACTGTGGCTATAACTGAACCCGGCTCGCTGGCGCTGTAATAGCGTTATGCTAACCTATCTTGTTAAATGGGCAAAATTTAACAAAATGATGGTGAAAAACATCACAAGAGTGTTTCAGAACAGACCCAGCAGCTAAAGATTGGCATCCATAAGCTGTGGGCCACTGGCAGCAGCAGAATTGTATTCATCACAGTTGTTAACCTTATGGCCCAACATATCCCATGCTACCATTACATTCAAACTAGGGAATCAGCCATGCTTCTCTGAGGAGTGCAGTGACATGCTGCAGCAACAAATGGCATGCATAAAAATGATTCCTTGGTGAAGCTGCAGTACTGGACATCATAACAGGAGTGCCTCAGAGCAATGCCCTAGACTAAACCATCTTCAGCTGCTTTGTCAATAACATTTCTTCCACCCTAAGATCTGAAATGGGGATGTTTGCAATCAATTGCAAATGTTCATTTCCTTTTACAACTCTTCAGAAAATGAAACTGTCTCTGCAAGTTCCAGACAATATTTGGACATGTACATATTAGTGACATGTAACACAAGATTTTCAATGGGATTACCATAGTTGAGTCCCTCACCCACTTGATTGGCACCTCATTTACCACCTTAAACATTCACTCCCACCATTACCTCCAGTGCATAATACTGCACTTCAATTACTCAGTCTAATGCAACAATACCTCTCACACCCATGACTCTACTTGTTGTGACTGACTAAACTGAGCTACATGGAAGCTGCAACTGGGAGATATAGTCTTTATTCACACAGCAGATCTTCTGGAGAGAGTGTCTAAGAGCATCTCTCTTGACACACTGTTTATACTGTTTAAATACAAAGATAACTATTAACTACAGTTTCAATGTCTATAATCACCTACTTTAATCTTTTGAATATAGTTAGGTAACTGCAGAATTATATATTTATAATGGGAGCACATCCCAACTAGCAGAACTCCTTTGAATATTCAGTGCTGGTGTCTGTTCTGAAAGCCTCTGAGCACAAACTCCAGACACCCAAAATATACCCCATTTGTTAGTGTTGAGGGATGGCTCCCTAAATATACAACTAGCCAGAATATTAAGTGACAAAACAGATCTGTCCCGAATTGTGCATTAAGTGGCAGGGATATGGCAACTGCTCTGCCTGGGACTGCAAGAAACTGCAGAAAGTTGTGGACACAGCCCAGCAAATCACAGAAACCAGCCTGCCCTCCATGGACTCTGTTGCTGCCTTGGTGAAGCAGCCAGCATAATCAAAGACCCCACCCACCCAGGATATTCTCTCTTCTCCCCTCTCTCATCAAGCAGAAGATAGAGGAGCCTGAGGGCACATATCATAAGGCTCAAGGACAGCTTCTATTCTGCTGTTATAAGACTATTGGACAGTTCCCATGTATGGTAAAATGGACTCTTGACCTCACAATCTACCTCATCATAGCCTTGCACCTTATTGTCTGCCTGCACTGCACTTTCTCTGTAGCTGTGACACTTTACTTTGTATTCTTTTATTGTTTTACCCTGTACTACCTCAATGCACTATGTAATGAATTGATCTGTATGAATGGTATGCAAGACAAGTTTTACACTGTACCTCTGTACAAGTGACAATAATAAACCAATACCAATATGCCTTTAACAATGTGCTAATACAAGAGATGGCCATTTAATGCCTTCCCTGATCTCATCCTGAATTTTTCAATGACTGCCAATTAACATGAACGTTCATCTATTGTCTTCCCCTGTGTAAGTTTCAATGGGACAGAATCAGAATGTCCCACATCCAATGATTTGTTTCAATAGCCTTAAAGTATCAGTTGAAGTTAAATTGTGAACAGGTTTTATTTCTTGAAGACTGGTTCTCATTTTAACTAATCTGCTATCCATAATTTCATTACTCCAGAATAGTCCCTAACACTACTCCAGAAGGAAAAGGGCAGTAGGTGCATGGGAACACCACCACTTATAGGTTTCTCTCCAAGTTGTACACCATCCAGGCTTGGAATTGTATTGCTGCACCTTCATTGTTGCTGGGTCTAAATTCTACCAAACAGCAATATGGGAGCACCAAGAGCTCCACCATCATTCAAGAAAGTGCCTTCTCAAGAGCACTATTTTATCTAGGGCAGTTAGGGAGAAGTATTATCTAGCTATCAAATGCTAGTTTTGTCAGTGATGCTAAAAATGATTTTTAAAAAAATTTGAAGCGTAAGGGGACTCTTTCCCTAGTCTCTTGGCTAATGTTTATACTCAACCAGCATCATTAAAATGGATCATCTGGTTATTATCATTTTGCAGATTGGCTCCTGTGTTTCGAAGAGGGATATGGGCTGAACGCAGGAAATTGGGACTAGCTGAGTGGGCCTGAAGTCAGCATGGACCTGTTGGGCTGAATTGCTCTATGACTCTTTGAATGAATAAGGGTAGTGTAATGTGCTGTTATCTGTGCAGAAGCAATAAATTGCAGATGTTGGACAATTTAAAATTAAAAAAAAATTGCTGGAATTATTTAGCTCGTAAGACAGCATCTGTGGAAAGAGAAATAAAGTTGATGTTTCTGCTCAATAATCATTGGAGCAGGTATATTACATATAGCATGTACTTTTTCAAAAGTTAAGCCCCTTGCAGTGGACATATTGGCAAAATTATAGCCCTTCGGAATAAAGGGACAGTGGTTTGCGTGTATAAGAAATTGGCTAATGGACAGCATGTGGTGTAACGGATTGTCAGATTGGAGATAAATATGCAGTGATATTTCCCATTGGTAAGTATTGGGACCTCTGGAAGTCACCATATTGGTAGTAATGTGGACTTGGGTGTACAGGGAATAATTTCAAAGGTTGACTGCAGGACATTCAGAAACAATAATCAGTGAGGAGAATAGTAACAGGCTTCAGGAAAATGTGGGCTGATGAAATTAAACATAGGAAAATATGAAATAATTTATATTGATAAGGTATGAAGACAGTTAACATTTAATGCAGTTTTAAAGTGGGTGCAGAGACCGAGAGACTTGGATGTATGGTTTTGAAAACAAATTGAACGATGTGTTAGCATCTTGGCCTTACAATTAGAGGCTTGGAGTTAAAAGCAAGGAAATTTTGCTAATCTTGATGGAATGCTTATTGGGTTCAGATGAAGTATTGTGGGAAGTTTTGGCAGTGAATTGTAGGAAGGATATTGAGGTCTTAGAGAGGATGAAGAAGTTATTTACTAATGTAGTACTGGGAAGAAAGGCTCCATTTAAAAGGAGAGACTAGAGAAACTGGGATATGTTGATATGGAATACGGAAAGTTAAGGAGACATTTATTAGAAGTATTCAAAGTCCTATTAAAATAAGATCAGTGTTCTGCAGTTTCCAAAACCTGGCCAGAAGGATATTTTCAATGATGGTAGCCCAGGGATGAGAAACATGTATTCATTGATTCTTCATGAATAAGCAGTCAAAGAAAGCAAGCTTGGGAAGATGCATGTTAAGTAGTGCATCACCTCACTCCAGTGATGTATGGATGCCATTATTTTAAACGTGCCAAGTGACAAGTCTGGTTTTTATCCAGTGATCCCTGCTGGCAAGTACAAATGGGAGATGAAGGTAGGCTTAAGGTTAGCTGTGTTACCCTCACAGTTAATAGCCATCAATTGCTCACTTATCAACATACTGTAAGCTGTGGGGATGCCATTCCAGTCCTGCCGTTGTCATGAAGTCTCTGAGAATCATATCAGTGCAAATCTGTATCCTTAATAGAGGAACAATAATTGAATGGGGTTGGAGCAAACAATTGCACTTCTATAGAATTGAAAAACTGACTTGCTCTGCAATACCTGATGCCTGCCAGAGGCTGTCTAACCAATGTGATGGGTTTTCTCTTGGACCTCAGCCTTCAGGTCCTTATAAAGTTGTTTAGTCTTTAGGCATCATGGAGTTTCTAGTCCAAGAGTGCCTTTGAAGGTCCTAATCTCCTAGTTATTCTCATGAAAACCAGTTCTGTTTATTCTCTAGTTAAGAAGCCAAGGGCCTCTTCACAAGTGCTAATTATGTTAGACTTTAGGGCAGTCCAGGCATTGTTCACCACTGTGTCTTCTATTGATGGGCACATTCAGGTTGTCTGTGAGACATATTATCTGAGAAGAGCTTTCTTTGCAGGGTTCCAGACATCTTCAAATATTAATTTTCTTGCAGAGTTTATAGTGTTGCAATAAAAACTAAAAAAAAATTGCTGGAATTACTCAGCAGATCAGGTAGCATCCACAGAAGAAGAAATAGTTAACATTTTAGGCCAGAGAACCTTAGTCAGAACAATCAAGACCTCAAACCTCACACAATGCTCATCATGACTGGATAGCAGTGATCCTTTTCCCTGCTGTACATGTCCAAGACATGGATTATCTAATAGCAGATATGTCATCTTTGGAAAGATACCAGTAATATTGTCTTCACAAAATCCTCCAAATCCACTGGTAGTACAAGTGGACCAAAATCCCTGTGTTGAGGGATTTTTAATTATCCTCAACCAGCTTTGATGAGTAGGTGATGTCATTCACATGCTTTATAGCAGACTCCCAAAAATAAAGCACTCTATTCTGTGCTCTGTCCTGGTGGGAGATTATCAGAAGGGCAGAGGAAATGATTGAAATATGTTCTCAAAAAAAAGTATAACATTTTCACCAGCACTGATTATCAAGAGCCCCTTCATGGGGAGCATGCAGCATCCTAGTGCAAACAGGAACTGGAGTATACTGCCTCTCTTACTGGAAACCTACCAACCCCGTCAAATAACCCTTGCTCCCTGTCAGAACCCAGAGGGACTGCTAAGAAGAACAAAGTTGTGAAAAAACTCTGCACTCACTTTCAGTTAAGCATCATAACAATCATAATGGAGTGAAACTAATTGAATTCTCCATAGAATAGAAGACACGCGAAGTGCATTTTACTTATTCAAACAAATTGCTGCCAGTGCATTTTATGTAACTTCCTTGACCCTACTGTAATATGGTTTACTGTATTGCTTTGAGCTGTTAGTAATTTGAGGATACCATATCCAATTGATCAGCTACTTTGGATATATCCTTAAATATTAACAATCTCTTTGTAAATTGCAGGCATTCAAGCTGCCTTCCATGTGGTGCCTATTTTCACAAAAGTATTTGAATACCCAAATAAATCCAGAATTAACACCCTTGGAAATCTTTACATCAAAATAGTAGTTTCTCTAGGACCTTGGTCTAGGTTTGTAAAATATGCACACTTTATAACCAAAACCGTTAAGCACCTAATAGCATAAGTTGACCTGATCTGTGTCTCCAGAGTACATTTATGTTCATTAAATTGAAGTGATTTGCACTTATTAACAAGTCTCCCTCTTTTGATAATGCTGGTGAAAGCATTTTGAAATGGTTATCCATTTGAATTATTCCAGAAAAGATGCTTTGTATATAATAGCAAAAAGATTGTTTAAGCAAGACTTTTTTACATTCCAATAATCTGTTGGAGTCAGTATTTTAAATTTTTCGATTGTCTAAAACTAAATGTGTAATTGCTTTTAGCTGTCCACTTTTAGAATGGATGTGCTGTTACTTACAGTCATAATATCATAGAAATATACACTGCAGTAGCAAGCAGTCAGCCCATCACATTTATGCTGGCCTAAAACCCAACTATTGCGACTAACCACTTTCTGTCTTTTGGGCCATGGCCTTGTGGGGCACGGCACATCAAACACTGATTTGGGTTCTTTTTAAATGTTTGGAGGGTTTCTACCTTAACCATTCTTTTTTGGGTAGTGAGTTCCAGATCCTCCTTGCTGTGAAATTTGTAAGTGGCTGCTTGAAAGGCAGACTTATCAATCATATGAAGTCATAGACCAATGTAGAACATTGCAGAGAAAGCCCAGCCTACTTTCTTTTACTTTTTACTAACTCAATTGTCAAGCATGGATGAAACAGTAAGCCTGTTATGCTGTAATATGTAATTTTTTTTGTAATGGAGATTGTCCATGTGATATCACATGATGCCACGTGGTTCAACATTTCTGAATCTAGAACTTGACTTCTATCTGTTCGTATCTCTGTGGTTTAGGGTGGAGGACTTCAGTAATTGACTCCAAAATGAGAAATTGCAAGATCTGTGTAGGAGCTTAAAGCTTCAAACATTCACAGTGAAATAAGATTCCTGGGATAATGTGAAGGATTAAATGTTTAACTCTAACTCTTTAATGTCTGAAATGATTTTTATGCATAACTGTGTAAAATGTTTGTGAAGTGGGTGAGTTTTAATTCACTTTTGATATAATTTCTATGAAATTTGTAAATAACCTGGACTGTAAAATTAAATTTATTTTAATTTTGGATGTGCTTTTTCCTTTATTAACTAACTATTATATGTGATTATTAATTTAGAGTATTGTGTTCTTAAGTATGATTTAACACAATGTATTCAGTAGTATTTTTACTCTTTTTTTTGATGCATGTATTCTGTATTTTTTTCATGGATTTAATAAAAATATTGTAAAGAATTTTGGGTGTGCTTGAAAGGCAGGCTTGTCAATTGTATAATGTTCAGTTAGTTCTAAAATTTAACTTTTATGTTCACTATTGAGGACCCATCTTCTAAATACTGCAGCAAGAAGTAAGATTAAATTGAAAGTTGAATGAAGGAGATTGCAATGTTGTCTGCTTTTAAAATGTTCTAAACAAGTTTACTTCTTTCCACAGCTCAGACATGAGCAGTGCCTGTAACGCGTTAGCACGGGAATTCTTGACAGATGTGCACCAGCTTTGTAATGCTGTGTCTCAGAGGTCCGAGGACAAGGAAGAAGAGGAAGAAAGCCACATGGTTGCATTGGGAGAATATCTAGTTCGGGGTCGAGGATTCCTACTACTTAGTACCTTGGATTCCATTGTTGATCAGGTACTGTACTTAATTACTTCATTGTAATGGGTATGTTTTGTGTATTCATTTCCAAACGAAACATGAAGTTCTTTTTGAATCTGGCATGATTTTTTTCTTATCTAGTTTGGAGAATTTGAGCAATGGCTCAATCAACTCAGAAGTGTCTGGGTGATTAATCTTAAATTATTGATTCTAACAGTTTGCCACAATCATATTAGTCTCTGTGGACTCCAGCTTCTCATTTTATCCTGCTTGTACTTGAATGGAAAGTACTGTATTGTCTGTTACTTAGTACTAAAATTATACATGAATGGTAGTTGATAATTTTTAAACTAATCTGTCAATTGAAGTTGTAGAGATAAAAGCATTTGAGTGTTGAAAATGGAGTTGGTTTTCTGAAAAGATTAGTGTCTATACAATAATTTGTACCTTTTGTCCTTAATTTTTGTTACCAGCTCATTTTGTTTGTCAGACTATTTTATCCAGTGGCCATTTGGGACTTGGGATATTTGAGGTGCAAAGAATCAGAATAATGCCAAATATAAAGGCATTCAGGCATAAAGGTTCTCAAATTTAAAGGCTAAGCTATCTGAGTTAGAGCTATTTACCTTAAAGAAATAAGGTTTAAATGCAATGAGTTGTTTGAATGCTGAAGGGAATGGATTTTGCTGCCTTAGATAAGTTACTTAAGATATGCAAGGGTGGTGGAACTAGAGGTTATTGATTCAAACTTCATAGATAAAAAATTTGGATACATGCTTTACATCGCTGTATGGTACAAATTACTGAAAATTGGTGAAGACTTTATAGCTGTCTCTTAAGAGAATTTCACACATTCTGAATGCAGGAAAGATTTTTGGGTTTAGTTGGTAATTAATTGGAACTGTGAGAATTTGTGGAGATTGCAGTTAATTGGAACTGTGAGAATTTGTGGAGATTGCAGTGGGTATGAGAGAAATTCACCAATGCCTTTTCAAAATTGGCCACCTGACCTTTTTCTGTTTATCTGTTTTTTTTTGAGGATATTACAGAGTTAGGGGTTCTATCCCCAAAATATTTGGTTGGACATTAAGGCCTTTTCCTCTCTATTTTTGTATGTGTTTAATGTGGTGGCTAGAAAGTACACTCAAATATTTGGGGCCTTTTTTTAAAAAAAATTCCCCTTTTCCTTGCTGAACTCGTGGGATATATCCTCACTTATAATAGTATGTTCAATACCTATGGCCTATTTCCACCACAAAAAATAGTCTGGTGATTTGTATAATGAATGAAAGGTGGTGTGCCACTGACCGATCCGCTCACTGTTGATTTCCAATCCCATAAAGAGGTGGAAAAGCACAATACTAACCACGTATGTCTGCAGCATTCTGAACAAAGAAATACTTTCCAAGATGTTTAAAATAGATGTAAATAAATGGAAGTGGTGCCAGAGGAATAATGTGGGGAAGAGCAGGAGGTACTAGATGGTCTAGGGCGGTGGATGGGGGAATGGGTATTTGAGAAAATTTGGGAGGAGGGTAGAGGGTGGTGACATGGAGTTGAAAAGTTGTTGGGACCGTGAAAGGAGTGAAGCACAAAGGCGAAAATTTTACTTTTGAAACATTTGAGGAAAGTGGAACTAACCCAGATAACCATGAAAATCAATAGGAAATGAGGCTTCAGAATGATCTTTAAGTACGCAAGAACGACTTGTATTAGTGCCTTTAATGTATTAAAATATTCTGTGACGTTTTATGGGTAATTAACAATTAAATTTGACACCAAACAAGGGAATAAATGGGCGGATGACCAAAAACTTGGTCAGAGATGTATGTTTCAAGGAGTACTTAAAGGAGGAAAGGGAGGTAGAAATGTAGGCAAACTGGGGTGGGTGGTTGCAGATGGTACGGTGAGAGGCAGTTTCAGCTTAGGGCATTGGCTGCTGAGAACATGGCCTCTAATGGTAAAGCAATTAACTTTGGGATAATCAAGAGACTCAAATTTGTGAGAAACAAATATCTTGGAAGGAGATTAGAAGTAGGAGTGAAGTTGTGGAGAGTTTTGAAAGCAAGTAAGAGCTTTTTAAAGTGGAATTAATGAATATCAGATGTATGGACTAGTTGAATGGAAGTGTTAAGTGCTTTGTACAAGTTGGTCCATGGGCAGTAGAGTTTTGAATAAGTGACGGAATAATGAGGGCAGAAGGGAGGCCAACCAAGATTAAGTTGGAATTGTCAAATCTAGCCACAAAGTCACAGAAGAGGTTGTCAGCAGCAGATGAGCTCGAGGCAAGGACAGAGTCTAGTGCTACACCCAGGATGCTGGAGGAACTATGAACAGAAATGGAAGTTGGCATTTTGGGTCAAGAGCCTTCATCCGGATGATCTAGTGGATGTAGTACTTGTGGGCACGTTCTATCAGTGTAAAATGGGAACAGAATTTTGAGTGGAAACAGCTGAAGATTCATTGATTCATAGAATTGTACAGCATGCAAACAGGCACTTCAGCCCAACTTGTCTATGTGGATGTAGATACATTAATCCTATTTGCCTGTATTTGGCTCATGTCCCTCTAATCTTTTCTTATCCATGCACTTGTCCAAATATTTTAAATGTTATGGTTGTACCTGCCTCTACCACCTCCCTCTTGCAGCTTGTTCCATATACCCACCACCCTCTGTGTGGAAAAACTTGCCCCTCATATCACCTTTAAGTCTTTCAGCTGTCACCTTAAACCTATGTCCTCTTGTTTTAGACTCTCCTACCCTGGGAAAAAGACTATCTACCCTATTTACATTATCTATGCCCCTTGTAATTCTATAAACTTCTATAAGGTCACCCTTCAGCAACCTTTGCTCCAGGTAAGACAGTCCCAGCCTATCCAATCTCTGCAGACAACATTCCTGTGAATCTTTTCTGAACCCTCTAGTTTATCCTTCCTATAGCTTGGTGACCAGATCTGTACACAAT
Organism: Pristis pectinata; assembly: GCF_009764475.1. Lineage (NCBI taxonomy): Eukaryota > Metazoa > Chordata > Chondrichthyes > Rhinopristiformes > Pristidae > Pristis > Pristis pectinata. Next base: position 10,827,945 of record NC_067414.1, read on the forward strand.
GCTCCAAGTGTGGCCGAACCAACGATTTGTACACCTGTAACATGACATCCCAACTCTTGTACTCAATGTCTTGGCTGATAAAGGCAAGCATACCATACCCCTTCTTCACCAATCCTCTGCCTGTGTCGCCACTTCCAGGAAACTATGTACTTGTACCCCAGGGAACACAAGCCAGGGCCCTGCCATTCACTGTGCATGTCCTGGCTTGGTTTAAATTCCCAAAATGCATTACATCAGGCTTGTGTGTGTTAAATTCTATCAGCCATTCTCATGCACATTTTCCTAGTTGATCTGGATCCTCTTGTAACCTTAGACGATCTTCTTCCCAATTCACTATACCACCAAAGATAGCCATTCCTCCCTACATTGTGGTAGAATGGAAGAAATAGTACCCTACTGGCTGTTCTAGAAAAGATCTAGGAGTCAACAGGGATATTAGAACAACCCAGCACAATAATTTAGTTGAGCTGATCTTGCAAGGCATTGAGCCAAGATGACACTTTTGTTTGTCCTATAGTGAAGAGCAAGTAGACCTCAATAAGTGGGAATGGCAGCATGTATCATTTCAAAGCCACGTGACAATATCCTAAATCAAATATTACCATAGCGGAGATAAATGTGAACGATGGCAGGAGCCCACTGATTCTATTTATGTATTATGTTTGGGGAAGCGGCGATGATTCAGGTGCAATCAAGTGGAGAAAAATGTTTATCTTTTGAAAACTTAAGTTTTCCTAAGAAGCATATCAAGAAATGAAATGAAGCAAATGATGAATGTACTCAGCAGGTCAGGCAGCATTTATGAAGAGAGAATTGTGGTTTAAGTTCTGTCTTTCATCAGAATTGGGGGCAAAAAGCTAGCGATATAAAGGTTTTAACATTCATAGTAAAGAAAGACAGGAGGGAAGGTCTATGATAGAGAGGAAGATGGGAGAGATTAAATGATGGGGGGATGATGATGCAAGGTGAAAGAGGATAGGAATGGGATAAGAGACAAAAGATTGATTGGAATCAGATGTAAATGGGAGAAGTAGAAGCATTCTCTGGAATCATCAAAAGGCAATCTGAAGTGGAAAAATTGATCATCTGAAATTGTTGAACTCGGTTTTGTGTCTGGAAGACTATAATGCAAACACTAGTCAAAACATGAGCTGAATGGAAAGGGAGAAAGTAAAAGGAAAGGTGTTGCATCTCTTATGGGAAGGTGTTATGAGATGGGGACTGCTGAAAGGGGAGGGCTGGATGTGTCTGCTGGTGGCATTATACTAGAGGTTTAGGAAATGTTATAGAATGATCTGCTGAATGTAGGGATAGGGTGCAGTGAAAAATGAGCACAAGGAGAAACCTATACTGGGAGCAGAAGAGGTAAGAGCAGAAGTCTGAGAAAAGGAACGAAGAGTCCAGGGCCATATCAACTATGGTGGAGGGAAATCTTGGGTTGAGGAAAAAGAATACATACTGGATGTACTCCTAAAGAATGTGACATCTTCAGAAGAAACTGAGGAAATGGAATGGAGTCCTTGCATGAAGCAGGGTAGATGAAAGTGTAGTCAAGCTAGCTGTAGAAGTTAGTGGGCTTGTAGTGGATACAAGTCACTAGTCTTTTCCTTGAAATTTGAGAAAAATGAATTGGACCTTGTGAAGTTGAGGGAAGAATGGAAATTGGCAGTAAAGTTAATGACATTTTCTAGTTTCAGTACAAGTGCAGGAAGTGGCAATGATGCATTTAACTATGTACTGGAAGATAGATGCCTGAGCTGAAATGACACAAAGATATGCCACATGCACAGGAGTACAGTTTGGACCTATACAGTTTCTATTATTTGGAAGAAGTGTATGGAATCAACGGAGAAGTTATTGAATGCGAGATCAAGCTCAGCCAAGTGGAGGAAGGTGGTGGAGGAGGAGGACTGGTTGGATTTCCATTCAGAGAATTAATGAAGAACCTTCAAGGTGTACTCGTGGGAGTGGAGGCCTAAATGGAATGGATATTTGTAATGAAAATGAAATCGTGGAGCAGAAAGCTAGAAACCGTTGAAGCTGGAGATAAGTGAGAAGGGACAAAAATGGAGTCAAAATAGGAAAAAAAGAGTTCTGTAGAACTAGATAGAGCAAGGTAACTTGATGGCTTACTGACGGTCTTGTTTGGGGAGATGGTAGAACCAGGCTATGTATGGTTGGATACTGTGGAGGGAAGATCACCAAAGATGATGAAAATAATGGGAAATGATGACCTGGAGTTCTGTCTAGAAGGAGTTATGAGGATGTGCCAGGTCATTAGTATTTATCTTCTGCAATGTAGAAGATAGGTTTCCAAACAATTAGCTCATTGGTTACCATGAAAGTGTTCAAAATTCTTAAGGGAGCTTGACAGGGTGGATGTGGTGAGGATGCTTCCTCTGGGCAAAGTGTCTAGAACAAGCAGTCACAGTCTCAAAATAAGGACTGAGATGAGGAGAAATTTCTTCACCCAGTGTGGTGAACCTTTGGAATTCTCTACCTTGGAGGGTTATGGAGGCTCGGTCATTAATTGTATTCAAAACTGAAATAAATTTCTGTCTATTTAAAAGATAAAGGGGTATGGGGATAGGGCAGGAAAATGGTAGAGGATCAGCTGTGATTTTGTTGAATGGAGGGAATAGGCTCTAGTCAGTTACATAAAAAGGACATAGGATTGGAGTAATACATTAACATGGGGAGAGAATTGACTAACAAATCAGAAACAAATGAATTATGTTCAGGCTGGCAGCTGTTACTAATGAATGTATTTGTACGAGGGACTCAAATATTGACAATCTATTCAAAATGGATGGAGAGAATGTAATATGTCCATGTTTGCTGGCAAAAAAAGTTGAGGACGAGGCAGATAGTTTACAAAAGACGATAGATAATAGAGCTCTACTTTGGTATGAAACTTAAATAACCTGACCTAACCACATGCAATCTGAACCTGAGCCAAGCATGGGTTTTTATAATTTTTTCTTTATCTGACCTGACCATCATTGTAAATATAACAGTCTCGAACATGCAGTTGAGATGATATATCAGATATTGTTCGAGAATGGAGGACACATAGTAATATCAAGCAAATCATCCTGACTTGGATGAAATCTTCAACTGAGCTAGCATGGCCTGATTTAACCTGAATGTGAATATTTAATCAGATTACACACCTGACTCGACCCCAGACCTGACACACATTTCAATCCTGTTGGGCTTATGCCAGGTAGCTAGATGCTAACAAATAGATAGGATGGCAAAAGATTTTAGATGTGTTATAATGAATAGAATAGTTTTAAATTATGCCGAACTGTTATAAGGAAAAGACTTCGGAGTACCTGCAGATAATTTACAAAGTTAATATTAGGTACAGCAAGTGATTAGGAAGGCAAGTGGCTGTCACCCTTGATTGCAAAGAGTAAAAAAAAGGTCTTGCTACGTTTGTGTGGGGATCAGTCTGGAAAGTGAGTAAGGTAAGAGATCAGTCTTTCTAAATGAGAGCTGGGTTGAGAGTTCTCATGAGCTTTTCTTGTTTTTGATGCAGCTGTTATGGTTGCTTCAGCCAATACATTTTAAAATATTTCCTTATTTTTGAGGCTTTCCCATTGTTTTAGATAAGCAATTAGGAATATAAATTGCAGACCTTTTGAAATGGACATGTTTTAAAATTGGTTATTGCAGAATTAGTTATTTGAGTTAGCTTTGATTGTAACTACATTAATGTGTGTTTCTTTGTTAGCTTAAGTTGCCTTGAATCCCATTTGTTATGTCCAAAACTAATTTTAATGAAGTTGAAAAATGGAAAGAAATCCATGATATCAATATCTCCGGAAAATGACATAATCTGGGAAGGTTGATTACTGATCTGTTTAAAAATATGTTCAGTGCAATTATTATGTCTGTACCAGGGTGTGGTATATCTTAAATATTTAACATTGGCATGCAACTGGGCTGTAATTGCAGTAGAATTCAGAACAGCTCTGAAAATAGCCACCACCATGTTTCATAGTTGATCGTTTCTCAGAACATATGCTTTTAATTTTCACCTAATGAATCCTTCCACTGCACTGTGAAGAATTCTTTTAACATGAAAGATTTGAACTGCTTTGTTATTTTTAGAAGACTTCACAGACAGGTGTAAAATTGGATGATATGCCTGATGTATTGCCTGTTTTACAGACACTCAAATTTTTCAGGCAAATAGGTGGAGGGTCATTCTGCATATGGTTTAAACTGTGTTCAGATCATGTCATTTGTTTTTGATAGGAATTAACCTGCAGAGAGGAATTGCTTACTCTACTCCTGTCACTTCTTCCACTTGTTTGGAAGATACCTGTTCAAGAAGAAAAAGCTCCAGGTTTGTTTAAATAAATAACTTTTTCTTTCTTTGGTAATGCTTTTGCTGCTATTTGCATGTCCTTCTGTGGTTTTTGTTGAGAGATCTGTACGTTATTTATAGGATAGCTGAAGATGCTTGAAGCTATAGGAGTTTTCTCACTTAAAAGCTTTGGAAATGCACCGAACGTAGTAAAGAAACTGCATTAGTCATGTATAATGCATTGTTTGTGGTCACATTATCAGACTAACTGAGAGATTCATGTCTGTGTTTATTTTAAAAGGTATGAGGAGTGGATCATGTTGAGGGAAGAAAAATGAATTGTGCACACACTTTCACTTTTTAGATGTAGAAATCATTATATTGCAAGTAGTTTGATCTTTTGACCTGATCTGTAGAGTAGCACTTAGAGCCAAATTTTTAGCAGATTCCATAAGTTTACATTCAACAGTTTAACAATTTTTGAACCATGCTATAGCTAAGTAAATTAGTAAAGAATGAGAGTGCATGGTAAAACTGTGCAATGCTGCTCATTCATGCCAAAAAGCCAATTTTGGCAAGAGAGAAAGGACCTTAATAATCCCACTATTTGAGATCTCAGCAACTGAGATTGACAGAGTACTTCATTTGTGCTGAATGAATACGAGATCCTCTGTAACCTTTGAATCCTACTATGTCATACAAAACAAATAACCTACATTCCATTTTGTGAAGGTGCCAAATTTGTCCTTGAATGGCATTGTTGTTTAACCTTATGCACAAAGTGAGAATATGCCTATCTAATTATACATATTCAAGAATGTGCAGATATGGTGGTAAACACTCGCTGAATTGGGCTAATATGTATACATATCTAAAATCATAAAGTATTACATAACCATAAGTACTGTGACATTTTAGTATGCTAATCAGTTGTGATGTACACTATTCATTTACAATAATGATGGTAAGAACAAAAATCTCAAGAAGCATATTCCACATCTGATGGATGTACATGTACATAAGGTGACTGCTCAAACGGCTGTTCAAGAGTAAGTGGAAGTATGTCTTGGCTCACATTTTCAAACTAGCCTTAAAACCTTTAAACAATGTTTTGTTTGAAGTTCATGAGGGAAAAAAAGATTATCTTAAACTGCACCAAGCAGCTGAGTAAACTAAATGTGGAGTAAATCAGAAACATATAAAATTAAAGTTGAAGTTATTTTGGAAGTTCTGCAACTCTGTGCACAGTGAAAATTAATGGCATGCAAAATTATGGTTAGAATGCTTTAACAAGGAGCAACTGCATCATTTACCTCTTCTGCCTTCAAACTATAAACAGTTAAGTCCTAGAGTTAAGTCTGTAATTGGTTCAAACAAGGCACTAAGTAAGCTGGTTAGCAAACCTTGCGTGTAACAGGCGAAGCTATGAGGATGATTGTGATCCTTTGAGATGTTCTTTTGTTATTAGAAAACCATGGGGTTACATTGGTAATTATAGATTGACCCTTTTCTGACTTCTGTGATGGCAAAAGTTTTTTTGTGATAGTGGGTGGGGAATCGATGCATATGTTCCCAACACAAAACAAGCTGGAGTTTGAGAAAATAGAATCAACAAAATGGCATTAAGAATTTAAAGCCTTTAATTGTCCAGTTTGAACACAATAACACATTGATGGAAGCTGTCATTGACATTTCTATTAAATGGCATTTAACTTGCCAATAATTTCCATGCCGATACCCAGTTTGGATTTCACCAGTTTCACTTGGCTGCAGACCTCATCACTGCATGGACTAAATTCCAGAGATGAGGTGAAAATGATTGCCGTTGACATCATGGCAGCATTTGACCAAGTGTGGCATCCAAGGAGCCCTGGTAGAATCAAAGTCTCATCATCTTTTTTTCATGTTTCCTTACAGAAGGGAAAGAGACCATTCAGCCCATCAAACCTTTGCCAGCTTTCAGAGCAATTCCTGCAGTGTCGTTCTGCCACCCATTTCTCCATAACCTATTTTTTGTCACATGCCACTAAACTTCTCCCTGATTCTCCTACCACCCACCTACACGAGGGGCAATCTACATTAGCCAAATCTCCCAGCCAGCATGCTTTGGGAATGTTGGAGGAAGCCATAGCACCTGGGGGAAATGTGCACAGTCACAGGGAGAATGTGCAAATTCCACACAGATAGTATCGAAAGATTAGGATTGAACTTGGGCTGCTGAAGCTATGAGACAGCAGCACTCTCTGCTGCACCACTATGCCATCGGGGGAAAGCTGTCCGGTGGTTTGAGTCATACCTTGTGCAAACAAAGTTGGTTGTGGTTATTGGAGGTCAGTCAGGACAGGTGTACCAGGCCCAGTCATCTTCAACAACTACTTCAGTGACTTTTTCTCTATTATAGGGTTAGATGACTTGCTGATGATTCAGCAATATTCAGTTCCATTCACAGCTTAGCTAATGAAGCAGTCCATGTCTGCATGCGTACACCTTATTGAGGGCAGAAAATTAGGGGGAGTATAAAATGCTGGCCTTGCCAGTAGCAGTCAGCTTCTGAAAAAGATGAGAATGCATAATTTTTTTTGTTGTCTTGCCATGACTTGGTGAATGTCTTCGTATGCCTTTATATCTTTTCCACTGGTCCTGTAGATTCTAAGGAAGATGGGAGTAAAATATTTCCTGTTACTGGCTAATATTTATTCAATATCTTTAAGATTTAAGTCTGTCTTGAAAAATATATGTACTCCTAATATAGTGGCAAATATTATTTTCCTTTTGTTTGTTAACACTCCTGTGAAGTGCCTTTGGATGATTCTGCAGGGTGAAGGGCTATCTAGAGGTGGTAGCTGTGGTTATCCGTACTCTTGAACCAACTATATATATTTTGTCTGTGCTTAGTGACAGATCTGTTCATCTCTGAATATGTCACCACAATTGCAAATTCCTGTTATATTTCTATATGACATCGTCACTTCTGTAGGGAAAAAAACCCACCTCAGCTGTAGCAGCTTGTTCCTACTCTCTTCAGCTGACCAATAGGGTCACTGTTTTGCCCAATGAAACAAAGTAATTAAACTAATGTGCTCCCATTTAAAGGGGTACAACTAAAGAAAATTAATTTACACTAAACAAGGAATTGTGTACTATAGTCCCTACTGTGAGGAGTCCACTTATTACACTTGAAACTTCAAGACATAAAAGCTTGAAGTTTTGTATGTAACCAGTGAACACTTCACACTTCTTTCCCAGGACTATGTGGGTGAGGACAGTGCTTCCAAAGTAGGGCATATAGCCAGAGTGACAAACCCCATAGGTTATGTCCAACCTGAGTCAAATGATGGTTGCCTTGGACAAGACAGGCAACACGTTTCTTCTTGTATTTGGGTCTTGTGTACAATTTAGATTGAAATCTAGTTAATCACTGCTTGTCTACTGGGAAGAACTTGGTCATCAGATGTGAGGTGCTCGTAGGGCTGCTGTACTTGGCGCAAGTGTAGCCTGTTCCTCGCTCCTCCAGCTTGGAAATCACCCGTGCCGTCTTCCGGTTCATCTGGGGATCCAAGATGGAGCGGGTCTGATGGGTCACCATGCACAAGTCCCAGGACAATGGGAATAAAGGTGTCCCCCATGTCACCCTCATCCTGATGACCACTTTCATCTGTGGCTGCATCAGCCTGTCTGTGGAACCCAAGTATGTGGGCACCAAGTGTCATTACGTACCGAGGTTCTACCTATCCCTGCTGTTGCGAAGGATGGGCCTGGCCCTGTGGCCACACAGTGTCCCAGTCAGCTGGACGTTGCTGCACTACCTGTCCTTCGTGAAAAAGTTCTTCCAGACCAACACCTTTAACCACAAGTTCATCAGGCAGTGGTCAGCACAGAACATCCTACAGACACTGCAGGAGAAGGACTCGATGGACACTGTGGGGTGGTTCCCTGAGCAGACTGTCCAGACCATCTGGCAGAATGTCTCATCGCCAGAACTCACCAACAAGCACTAAGACCTTGCTTGGCTGGTGGTGAGAGGGGCCCTCCCAGTCAGATCCTTCCTGCATGGTCGGAACCTCACTCCCAGCGCTGGCTGCCCCCGGGAGGACTGCGCTGGGGACGAGACGATTGCCCACCTCTTTGAGGGATGTGGGTTTGTGAGGAGGGTGTGGCGAAAGATGTAAGGGTCCTTGTCACGGTTCATCCCCAGCAGCTGTGTAACAGAGGATTTGCTGATCTATGGGCTGTTCCCGGGGACACACACAGAGACGGACATCAACTACTGCTGGAAGGTCGTCAACTCTGCGAAAGACGCCCTTTGGGCTGCCCGAAACTTGTTGGTCTTCCAGCACTGCGAGATGTCTGTAGGGGAATGCTGCCGACTGGCACATTGCAAGCTGCAGGAGTACGTGCTGAAGGACACACTGAAGCTGGGTGTAGCCAATGCAAGGGCTCTGTGGGGAAGGACTACAGTTTAGGGTTCTTCTGCCACTGGAGAGGGAGGGGTGGGGTCAGGCGAGAAAGCCCCTAAATATTGTAAATATGGGACCGGGTAGCCTCCAGGGAGCCACGTGTGGCATCGGTGCTTTTTTTTTAATATAAAAAGGTAACACTAATGAATGATCTGTACAAGAACGTAAAGGTTTGCACTGTTTTATAATTGTATATAGTTTGTCTTTTATTATGAATAAAGTTTATTTTGGAATAAAAAAAAATCATCACTTGTCTGCTGTACACTTTATAAAACATTCTCCTGCCTTGAATTTATATTGTTGCATTTTAACCAATTAACCTTTTTATTCTTTTTATGGTGAAGTTTTTAATTATTTCTCATAATGTAGTTCTGGCAACTGATTAGAAGGTTTCCTTAAAATGGAAGTGGTTCGCAGGGTGGCTCATGCAATAAGAAAGTTAATAATGACATCACAATTGCCAAAAAATTAAATTGTGTAAATTTAATTCCATAAGTATTTACAAAAAAGTAAATTTCTGAGATTATTTTAAACAGGACCACCTATTCTCTTTAAGTTAAATCCAAGTAATTTCCTGCTACTGGTTTGTGCTCATAAAACAATTTTGCCTTGGAATTGGAAGGTTGTCAGTTCAGTTCCTAATTCAGAAGCGTGAGGACATTGTCAAGGCTAAATCCACAATTGTTGAAGGAGTGCTGTATTTTTAACCATTTTGGAATGGAGGGATACAGACCATGTGCAAACAGATGGGATTAATTAGATTGGCAAGATAGTTGGTGCAGACAAGGTGGGCTGAAGGGTAAATTCCTGTGCTGTACTGTGCTGTGTTCTTTGTTCTAGAGTAGGGGAGTTCTCCCAGGGCAAGAATACATTTCTTAACCATTTTCACAAAAGCAAGTCATCTGCTCTTTTATCTTGGGGCTGTTTGTGAGACTTGCTGTGTCTAAATTGGCCAGGGCATTTTTTCCATTACTACAATAAGTGGACTTTAAATGTACTCAATTGGCTGTAGGGGATTTTACTATTTCCTGAGCATGTGAAAAGTGCTGTGCAATTGGAGATCCTTTCTGTCTTCAAGGCAGTTACTTCATTGTGTGACTTGTTCCCTTTTATTTTAAGAATGCATTTTATTATTTATGTACAGCTCTCTTTGAAATGCCCTTTGGGTATGGCATCACAAGACTGAGGCCAACAGCCTTGGCAAACACTTTAATGCTGAAGTTGGACCATCATGTTCTATCAATAAGTATGAGTCACTTTAGCCCAAATATTTGGTTTACTGCCTGGATTGACAGTGTTTTGTTTGGCTTGAAGACATATTCTATCTGGACAAAAAAAAAGTTATTTTATCACATCAACAAATGCCCCAATCTTTGAATTGGTCAATATGTCTTTAGTCTTGCATGAGAAGGGTGAACAGGATTGTTAATCAGGCGTTCCTACTTTTTTTTTGCTACTGTTGCTCACCTTTGGTTTCACTTTTAAAGTTTAACCACGTCAATTACAGCACTGATTAGTACCAGTGCTAATGTGAAAAATAGGCATCTTTTTGAATAACTTATACCTTCCTTAAGGCAAACAAATAATTAATGTTTAAGTAGCCTTTTAATTTTTATTAAGATGCATGATTATAGAGCTTCAATTAAAGCATTGCAATAAATACAACATATGGTATTTTCTGAAATTCTGGTCTTTGCCTAATTAATTAATTTTAATCGCAGTGACTGTGATGCCATTACATTGGTATCCACGTCCCTAACCTGGAGAGAGTAAAGCTAGTCAAAGTTAACCCCATGGTGGTTATGAAAATTTTGCTGCTGATAATATTGCCACTATGTCTGCCAGTGGCAGAGGAGAAAATTAATCTCGGCTTTGATTTCATCATAGATTGTCAATTGTAGACCTTATTAATTGTTTTCTGCAATTCTCATTTATTATGGCTACTCCATAGAAAGGATTAGCTTTGTACAACTGCTTTGTGGTTAATAATTGTTTTTTTATCCCCTTAAAGATGAGTCTTAAAAGTGGAACAGACTCTATCTGTCAAAATTGTTCTTCCAAATCTGCATTTCATCTGTTTCTAAATGATTTTCACAGCAGTGTGTTAGAATTTTGGATGTGTTGTTGCCATACTTGAATGTTAAATGAGCTTGTCAGTTATTTGGTATATTAGTAAGGAGGTGTTGAAGCCTGATTCATCACTTTCATGTTATAATCAAGGCTTCTTCCTAAATTATGTTTAGGAATAAATTATTAATTTCGTAATACACGAGACCACATGAAAGAAAACGAATAATGATTCCTTTTACTGTTGGTGTACATTCTGGAAATAATATGGCCTTACTTTCTTCTCCATTAACTCGGTATGCATTACAATAAATGTTAGGGGCTCTGGTGTATGTAGGTTAGCACAGCCTTAATCAGCAGAAGCCAGGCTGGATATATAGTTTGTCCTAAAAGTTAAATAAGCTTATTGCAAGAGGTAGGTTATTCAGGAAAAATTATCAATTATGTATCATGATATCAACTTTTTGGGTGAACTTCTGTACACTAGAGATGTGTATTTACGAAGAATAAACTTGCATTTGTATAGTATCTAGTAAAGCCTTAAGACATCCAAAACCATTTCATAAGCACTTCATTGCTGTCAGTATTTTAAGAAAGAAAATGTTGCAGTCAGCTATTGCACAGCAAGTACCTACACACAATGCTATGACTAACAGATAATCTGTGTTATTGTTTGAGAGATCTATCTTCAGGAACAGGGAAGAATTCAAATGTTATTTTTTCCATATGGTTCCATGGGATCTTTCATGTCTACCTGAGAGGGCCATGAGCATCATGGATTAATGTCTTAACTGAACAATGACACTTCTGGCATTATTCTGGGAGTGTTCACCTAAGTGATGTGCTAAAGTCTCTTGAGTGGGTTTGAATGGACAACCTTCTGATTTGAGATGTGAGATTGCTCCTATCTCCTCCCACCACTCCCCCACCCAATCAAGTTATAGATACACTGAGTATTTCAAGTGACTGATTTGTAGAATGAAATAATTGATGCGCACAGCTTTGTTGTATAATTCATTTTAGTGGTTAATCTAACACAAAGGAAGGTGAAAGTGTCCTACCCAATAAATCAATCATCCCACTTTGAAACACAGATCAAAGCTAAAGGAATAAAAAAAAGACAATTTCTGCCTTACTGCACTAAATGTGGCTTCATTAAATTCTGATCTTTCAGTCTGTTAATGTATTTGTCTTATAATTTGTCTCATTTTAATGCCACCAATGAACTGAGGACACAAAATGGGCAAAATGTTTTCATCATTCCAGTGTGAGGAAGGGCAGAGGTGATATCCTGGAGTCCTGCTCAACATTTCTCGCTCATTGATTATCACTAAAGTATATTAACTGATTATTAAATTGTGTAGAATTTGGCAGCTGTGTTTTGATAAGATATATCTTTATTAGTCACATGTACATCTTTGTGTGGAATGTTCTGGGGGCAGCCCGCAAATGTCACCACTCTTCCGGCGCCAACATAGCATGCCCACAACTTCCTAACCTGTACATCTTTGGAATGTGGGAGGAAACTGGAACACCTGGAGGAAATCCACACAGTCGTGGGGAGAAGTCCTTACGGACAGCGGCGGGAATTGAACTCAGGTTGCTGGCACCGTAATAGCATTACGCTAACCACTGTGCTACCGTGCCTGCCCTACATTGCAGCGGCTGTAACACTTGGTCCTCGATCAGCTGTACAGTGCTTTGGGATGTTATGAGGTTTGAAACGCAAACAGAAATGCAAGTCTGATGAAGGGTCTTCGATCTGAAACATTAATTCTGATTCTCTTTCCACAGGTGATGTCTGACCTGAGTGTTTCCAGCATTTTCTGCTTTTTGCTTCTACCTTTTGTGCCGCACTTGATCCCAGAAATTTATTTCCTTCATATTTGCGAGGCCTGTTCTTTAGCTTACTCATAAACATCTACAAATGAAGTGCTTCTGCCCACATGTACAGAATTGCAAGTGTGATCATACAGCTGGTGTAGATCCCTATTGACTTCATTCAGTGACAGGTGATTGGGCTATTCCTTGGGTTACCATATGAGGCCAGTGAGCACCCTAAAGACTCTACGTACATGGGGCAGGTTGTGTTTGATGGTGAGTAGTAAGAGAGGTGGTGAGCACCTTCTGTTATTTTCACTGGGGTTCTGTGTACTCCTGACAAAGGAATTCAAGGTTCTTTGCCATCCCATGTCCTTCTGCTTCATTTTGAGCTGTTGTTGCCTTAGGAAACAATTCAGGATGCCTTCAAAGCCTGCTGACTCTTGGGAATCTATGTCCTTCTGCTCATCCCTTGCCCTGATAGAGCTCAGGATAGAGTGCATGTTTGGGGATTCTAGTGTCAGACATGCAATCAATGTGGCCTGCCCATTGGAACCGCCTGAGATGAGCCTCTTCCTGGAGAGGATGGTGATGTTGGTTTGGTTATGCTGCCAGTGAATTTGGAGGATTTTGCAAAGGCAGCATCAGGAGTACTCCAATGCTTAGAGGTACTCACCTGCCCACTCTGTCAAGCACCTCCTGTTCCACCAATGATAGAGTATGCAGATCCCATATTTGCCTCGTCAGACAGCTTAGAACTCTCAGAACTAGAGGAAACAAGTTGTCCTTGATCCCCAGGGACTGTCCCAAAAAGAATCTGCAAATATCCATGTGACTACTGCCTTTTCCCCCAACTCACTTCTTTAACCATTTTGACTCTAAGATAATCTTCTAATTGGCTCAACTAATTTGTGCTGGATAGCTAGTCAGGAACTTAGAATTCTCTCTAGCTTGAGAAATATCAGATGTAGCAGTGAATGACCCAAGTTATATGCCAAATGCATGATTCATCTATAGACTTCAGTGTTCTTTGGCAAAATGCAATTGGCTATTTAATTTGATAGGTTTAAGCCTTTTTAGTGTTGTTTTGCTTTTTGTTGATTCTGCTAAGAAGATTGAAGATTTATTTATATCAGTGCCATTCTGAGCTCCAGCTGCAAATGCTTTGTTTGCTAGCAGTATTTCTGACAGTACCAGATGCGTTCTCTATAGAATGTAATGAAGGGAATCTAATCTTTCCAGTTCCAGGATTTTACCACTAAAGTCTTTGGTAAAGCAGTGCCTGAAATTAAATTTAGGAATTTAAAGCTAAAGGAAATTTCTGCAAGCAAAATTTCAAGAATAACTTTGGGATATATTATAACAGCTGCTTTCAGATTTTGTTTTTATAGTTTTGGTATTTCTCCCTTTGTTTAAAGGCATACTCTTCACTGTTTCTTGATAAGTTTCTTGACCACACAGTAGTGTAGCGGTTAGCGTAACGCTATTACAGTGCCAGAGACCCAGGTTCAATTCCGGCTGCTGTCTGTAAGGAGTTTGTACGTTCTCCTTGTGTCTGCGTGGGTTTTCTCCGGGTGCTCCAGTTTCCTCCCATGTTCCAAAGATGTACGGGCTAGGAAGTTGTGGGCATGCTGTTTTCGCCAGAACCATGGCGACACTTGCGGGCTGCCCCCAGAACACTCTACGCAAAAGATGCATTTCACTGTGTTTTAATGTACGTGTGACTAATAAAGATATCTTTAGATGACAAAGCTTTTGAGGGAAATCATTTGCTGTTCAAAATTTCTGTAACCAAATCTTTCTTTTAACGTTCAGTCCTGTTCAACTAAAGGAGTTGTTGCAATCTGTTGAAAATCATTTCATGTTTCTAGAGATGTCAAATGTTTCTTGAATCTTGATTTCCATTTTTAAAGGCCCATCTATTTTATTTGGTTTCATATCATCTTCACAATCTCAGGCAAGTCAATGATCATAATCAAGCATTTAGAATTTTACACATGATCAGAATGTCTCTTTATACTTTAGATTAAATCTCTTGCTGTAGATAAAAAGGAACACAATTTTCCTTTGAAAGCAGGGCTAGGATTTTCATGATGAAGCTGAGCATTGCCAGGAAGAGATTTAATGCATCAAAAATTAATGTGCTTAGGTTGAGATTGATAATAAATGAGTCAAAAAATGACTTGCAGGAGTAAATGGGCTGGAATCAAGGATCAATGGCCAATAATGGAAATGTTGGCAAAATTGAAGTCAGTGGACTATGACTAAGACTGGGATAGGCCCTGGTCTACCAGCCTTCGAAGTGGGAGCGGGTTGAGGGGTGTTTGTGGTGGATGCTGATGTTGAAGTCTAAGAAGCTTGCTTGGAGTTGGACAGAAAATGTTCAAAACAAAGGGGGAAGTTTGAGAAAATTTCCAAGCCAAGCAGAAATGTAAGAATTCAATGGCTGGTAGGATACAGGAACAGGAGGGGTTTTGGTATTATGTAAAGGCAACAGACTGATAAGTAAATAGTGGATAAAAATGTTACTTTCAGTGGAATGCAAGGATGGAAGTTGTGTTTTGGGGAAGGAAGTATGTTCTCTAGCTTTAATATTGACATAGCCAATGTATTAATTTTACTTTTATGTTATTAATGACATTATAAATGAAGTTTGTATCATTGCTTCTGTTTGTGCTGCCCAAGTTAATAGCAAGAGAACATTAGAACCTCTAACATATCGAGCTGCTTTAGATTCATAAGAGTAATACAGCATGGAAACAGGCCATTTGGCCCAACTGGTCCGTGCCGACTGCAGTATCCTCCCTTCTGGTCTCAGTTGCCTGCATTTGGCCCGTAACCCTCCAAGCCCCTCGCTTCCATGCAGATGTTGAGCGACAAATCATTTTGTAATATCCACGTTTGAATGTTCATTTTTTTTTACCTTTTGATTTGGTAGTGTGAAATTCATACCTTAAACGTGAAGTCATAACCATCTAGGCTGAATGATTCACAGTTGTTATTAAGACTATGATGTGATTAAAACCATAAAGTTAATTTTCTATGTGTTCTAATTTTCTTTAGCTGAGTATGCAGTAATTATTCAGCAGAATAATTATCGAGGATTATTGCAAATTGTCTTTCGAACTTTTTTTTTTATTCATTCATGGATGGAACAACTTTGACCTGTCTAAAATTTATTGTCCACCCTGAAGGTGTATGGTGTGCTGGCCTTCATTAGTCAGGGGATTGAGTTCAAGATCTGAGAGGTAATGTTGTAGCTCTACAAAACTCTGGTTAGACCACACTTAGAGCATTGTGTTCAGTTCTGGTCACCTCATTATAGGAAGGCTGTGGAAGCTTCAGAGAGGGTGGAGAGGAGATTTACCAGGATTCTGCCTGGATTAGAGAACATGTCTTATGAGGAAAGTTGAGCAAGCTAGGGCTTTTCTCTTTAGAGTACAGGAGGATGAGAGGTGACTTAATAGAGGTGTATAAGATTGAGGGGCATAGATGGAGTGGACAGCCAGCACCTTTTTCCCGGGGCAGCAATGGCCAATGCCAGATGACATCAGTGTAAAGTGAGCGGAGGAAAGTTTATGGGAGATGTCAAAGGTAGGTTGTTTTTACAGAGTGGTGGGTGTCTGGAACTCACTGCTGGGGGTGGTGGTAGGGAGATATTAAGAGACTCTTAGATAGGCATGTGTGTAAGAAAAATGGAGGGTTATGGGCTGTATAGGAGGGAAGGGTTAGATTGATCGTGGAGTAGGTTGATATAGGTCGGCACAACATTGTGGGCTGAAGGGCCCATGCTGTGCGGTACTGTTCTATGTTAATTGTTCTTGATCTGAGTATCCATTTCAAAGGGTGTTAAGGATGGCAGATTTCTTTCCTAAATTATGTTGATTATTTTACTTATTTAAGGGACATGGGTATTCCTGAAAATGCCAGAATTTATTGCACATCCACAATTGTTTTGAAGGCTGTGGTAAACACCTTGAACCACCACAGTCCTCCTTGTGGAGATACTCTCACAATGTTGAGTGGGGAGTTCCAGGACTTAGATATGTAGTGAAGGAATGATGACATATTTTCAAGTTGGAGTGAAGTGCAATAGGAGGTATAGTGGACGGTGAAGAACTACAGGGGGATCTTGATCAGCTGGGTAAGTGGGCCAAGGAATAGCAAATGGAGTTTAATTCGGGTAAGTGCGAGGTGTTGCAATTTGGAAAGCCATATCGAAGTAGGGCTTTCATGGTGAATGGTAGAACATTGGGGCGTGTTGCAGAACGAAGGGACCTTGGGGTTCAAGTACATGGTTCCCTGAAAGTGGGGTCACAAGTAGACAGGGTGGTGACGTAGCCTTTTGGCACGCTGGCCTTCATCAGTCAGGGCATTGAGTATAAAAGTTGGGAGGTCATGGTGCGGTTGTATGGGATGCTGGTGAGGCCGCACTTAGAGTATTGGGCAGGCACAGTAGTGCAGCGGTTAGCATAATGCTATTACAGCGCCAGCGAGCCGGGTTCAATTCTGGCCTGCTGTCCGTAAGGAGTTTGTACATTCTCCCTGTGTCTGCGTGGGTTTTCTCCGGGTGCTCAGGTTTCCTCCCACTTTCCAAAAGACATATGGGTTAGGAAGTTGTGGACATGCTATGTTGGTGCCGGAAGCGTGGCGACACTTGCGGGCTGCCCTCAGAACACCCTACGCAAAAGATGCACTTCACTGTGTGTTTTGATGTACACATGACTAATAAAGAGATCTTATTTGGAGGCGGAAATGTTCCTATGTGCTTGCTGTTCTTAATAGTAGAGGTGACAGATGTAGGAGTGGAGTATAGTATAGATGGTACATGTGACACCCATGGGTGCTCCAAAGGTGGAGAGAATGAATGTTTAAGGTGGTGAATGAGGTGCTAGTTAAGTGGCTGCTTGATCCTATTTGTAGTCAAACTTCTCGTGTTGGTGGAGCCGTACTCATGCAGGCAAGTCCATCACACTGCTGACTTCTGCCACATAGATGATGGAAAGCCTTTATGATGTCTGAAGTTGAGCCACTTGCCATATGATACGTAGTTTCTGATCTGACCTTGTAGCCACAATATTTGTGATTGTCCTGTTGAGTTTCTGTTTAGGATAATGAAGATGTTGATGGGGGGGGACTTGGTGATAGTAATACTGTTGAATGTCAAGTGGAGGTGGTTAGAATTTCTTGTTGGAAATGATCATTGCCTGGTATGTGGCTTGACATTTATTATCTGAATGTCACGTAATGAGCCACTTTGATTTATTCCACCATAATCTGGTGGTTTCATGGTTACCATTTAAAAAGTACTAACTTTTTAAAATTCCAGGTTTATTTATTTAATTACTTACGTTTACAAAGTTTAGTTCAGTAATGCTGCAAAATTATTTTAATTTCATATCAGTGTAACTTTAGAAATGGGTCAGATTTAGGAAAGAGCAATAGTAGCTTTTGGAGGTAGTATTCTTGGTATGATATCACTTAAGAGATACGGCAAAGGATGTCAGGCATCCATTGGACTTTTGAACATGTTTAAAACATAATTGATCACTATTTGGATGCTGAGGTTATGCATGCCCCATTTAAATAGCTGTTACAAGAGTGAAGTACTCATATTTGTACAACTCAGCATGTATGTGCTCTCATTTACAGGTCCTCCCCAGCTTACAAATGCCCGACTCATGTACAGGCCGTGCATTTGAACGAGCATTTGGGAGATCAGCAGTCTGCTGCGGGACTACAGGCGTCTTCAGTCATGTGGGAACTTGATTCGCGGCCACTTTCCCAACTTGTGAACTGTTTGTGTTATGAACAGTTCACAGGAAAGGAACCCTGCCGTAACCTAGGGAGGACCTGTACAAAGGATATAGTTGGAGTGCCTGAATATGCCCTAATAGATATCTATTGGACTTCTTCCCCTCTAATTTTTTTGTCACATTCTTGTTCTGGTCCATTCTTTATATTATGCTTGTGTGACCATTGGGTAATTTGACCTAATCATTTGTAGGGCAGCAGCATTGACCATTGACATTAATAAATTGTTAGCATGAGGCAGGCTTAAAAGGATTGAATCCAAAAAAGGAAAGGTCAGCTTCTGCTCCGGGTGTTTTTTTTTAAATCATTGGATGCCTTCTGCCATGGTTTTGCCTTCCTATATGGTACTTTGTAAATTCCTCCTTTTAACCTATGCAATTTAGTGAGTTTCCTACAAGGCACCTTTTAAGATTGAAAAATATACTGTCCTTGAAAAAGGCACAATCAGAAATATTTGGATAACAGGAAAAAGAAGAATATATAACATTGTCCAGCTTGGTCAAAGAAGTGGCTTTTTAGGAGGGTCATAAAGGAGGAGAGGCAGCTGAAGAAGCATAGTAAACAATTTTATAGCATGGGGCCTAGGTAGGTGAAGGTAAGAATTTAAAGAGTATCATGGGAGTGCCACCTGATTAGGGAAGCTGTCACTCAATGAGATGACATCAATCAGAGGTATTGACTGCATCTTCCCTGCTGGTAGCTGTTAAAAATGCACTTGCACTTTTTGAAGAAAATCACAAGTTTTTCAAGTTACAGCCAATAGTTTGGTTAATGTTTCTTCGACATTCAACATTACTGGAAAAGAACAACAAATACTCTGCTGGAGGAGCTCAGCAGGTTGAGCAGAATCTGTGGGGCTGAGAATTGTTGATATTTCAGATCGAAACCCTGCATCAGGACTAAGAGTAGGAGAGGGATGATGGCCAGTATAAAGAGGAGAGGAGGAGTGGTGAGGGAAAATGTTTGTGAGATCTTGCTTTGCACTTAGTAACTGTTCTGCTTGCCCATATGAGTCACGGCATTACACATTTTTCATAACACTCTTTCAGATGTTTCTGAAAAATACATAATATAACTATTTTGTTAATAGGGAAGACCATGTAAGATAGATAATTAAAAACAATGCATCAAACAAAATATTAAAATGTTGTACAAGGTTACAAATAAAGGGCCAGAGGTTTCAGTTAAAAATGTGTTGCAAGATTGGTGCAATAGTTTTATCATGGACACAGTAAATACTGTTTCAATGAAGAGGAGAATTAATGAATATCAGCACAACTTTACCCACAAAATAGGTATCTGTTGCTGGACTTGGAACATAAAGGAACCTGTTACAGCTCAACAATTTTTCATTACTACTTTTGTATGGAAGCATTTTGCAATGAATTATAATGACTAATTTCTATTATCATGTAACAGTTATAGTCATGGTTGCTTGCAAGCTGCATATCAGTAATTTATGGAATTGTATAACTATATGAAAAGTTGCATAGTTTTTTTAATCTGTTGTTCCCTCGCCTGTTTGTTTTGTGCTAATGTTTTCTATTGATATCTACAAGTTATGTTAAAGCATTTTGTGCCATAATTGTTCTTTTTTTTTGCTTTGTAGATTATAATCTATCTGCACTAGAAGATCTTCTGTTTACCAAAGAGACCAAATATTCTGCATCCAAATCTCCTCAGGAAAAAACAGGTTGCACACCAGATGGAAGCTTAGTTTTATATGCTCAGGTACCATCAAGATGTAGCACCAGCAACTGGAAGACTAGGCGACAACGTAGAAATGCTCAGTGCTACACCTTGAGGGATGCAAGGAAAGTCCCACTTTCTACATCTGATTCTGACACTAGTTCGGGTGACGACAATTCAGTCATGATCAGACAAAGACGACGGCAGACTTTACAGCCTTTTGTAACCCGTCAGCCAAGAGAGGACTTTAGCTCCCCCAGGAGCTCTCTGCTCACATCCTTGAGAGTCAGTGAAGTAGCACAAGATAGCCCAAGTTCAGAATGTGCTGCCATTTTGGAAGAAGTAGACATGGAGTCATCCATTTTAAGTAGAGTAGCAAATACTCCATTTGATCTTTGTCACATTTTATTGTCTCTGTTAGAAAAAGTTTGCAAGTTTGACATGGCCTTAAATCACAATCCAGCTTTAGCAGCTAGTGTAGTTCCCACATTAACAGAATTTTTGGCAGGGTTTGGGGACTGCTGCAATAGTAATATATCTGAAGCTGAGGAAGTCGCTACAGGATGGACAACAGAACCTGCAGCCCTGGTTCAAAGAATGCTTCTACGAACTGTGTTACACCTGATGTCAGTTGAAATAAATTATAGAAGTAACATGCCAGATACACTTAGAAGAAATATTGTAGACTTGCTGAGGGCAACACTGAAGATTAAGAATTGCATTGAAAAGCGCCCAGATCCTTTTGTTCCACAGCCAAAGAAGACTCTGCAAGAGCTCAGCAGAGATATTTCTTTCTCATCTTCTCATCATAAATTGCTTTTGCTACCTGAGTTACTCGAGGTAGTTTTGCAAATTCTAATTT
Source organism: Pristis pectinata (assembly GCF_009764475.1). Classification (NCBI taxonomy): domain Eukaryota; kingdom Metazoa; phylum Chordata; class Chondrichthyes; order Rhinopristiformes; family Pristidae; genus Pristis; species Pristis pectinata. The sequence continues at coordinate 10,848,973 of NC_067414.1, forward strand.
GTACCCTGCAATCAGCTTCCACTAATCCTTTCTTCTTCAGTCAGGCCATGGACCTTGTCCATGAGTTTACACAGCACCATGGCTTTGAACTATTTGAAAGTACAGTGCTTGAGATGGAAAAGTTAATTACAAAAGGTGAACCCCTGTCTAAAGAGGCAGCAGAACATATCAAATTGCTGATTGGTAATGTCATGAAAATAATCAGCATTGTCAAGAAAGTAAAGTCAGAACAACTCCATCAGTCTGTTTGTACACGCAAGAGGCACAGGCGATGTGAATATTCTCAATTCATGCACCACCACAGAGACCTGTCTGGTCTCCCTGTTGCAGCATTCAAATACCAGCAGTCCAAAAATCCTTTTGACACAGCATTAGATGGTGAAATTTGCTATCCCAGTCGCTGTTGCTGTATTGCAGTGTGTGTTCACCAGTGTCTGCGTTTGCTGCAAGAAGTTAGCTTGAGTAGCACTTGTGTGCAAATTTTATCAGGTGTGCATTCTGTGGGAATTTGCTGTTGCATGGAGCCAAGATCTGTCATTGCCCCCATGCTTTATGCCATGAAATCACAAACTTTAAAAAACTGTCAACTGCCTATCTTGAATATTCTGAGTAAATTTATCCTTGAGCAGCTTGGGGGTGGGGAGATTTCAGAGAAAATGAAACGTGCAAGCTGTAATATTTGCACTATTGACAGTAGTCAGACACCTGATATTGCGGAGGTTCTACATGGAGGTATCATAGACATTGGTTCTTCATCCAGTCTTGCCAACCCCAATTTACGATCAGATGGTATTTTACCAAATGGAGGGTCCAGAGACATTATGTGGACTTGGGAGGCTTTGGAAGCTTACCAAGATCTTCTTTTCATTGAAGACACACAGCTGAGTTTGCAAGTTGCCAGCCATATATGTTACCTAATCCAAAAAGGCAATGCTGTGGTTAAATGGCAACTTTACACTCACATCTTTAACACTGTGCTTCAAAAGGGAGTGGAGCTATGTCACTATGGACAGCAGCTAAGAGTAACAACACCCTCTGCCCAAGTATATAATCACCACATCAGATATTTGTCTCGGGACGTTCTTCAACTTCACCTGCACACGTTGCCTTCACTCTTTAAATCCAAGTGAGTAAGCCTTTTTCTGTTTTAGTATGATACATTTTGAGAAGGATGCAAGTTGTAACAAAAATGAGAGCAAACAACTGATATACTTTTTAAAAAAAATCACCCTGACTCAGAGGCAGCATTTCTGTCTCTGAAGCAGAAGGTTTTCAAGTGTTGTCCGGGGATGTGAGAGGTAGCGTAGTAATCATTCTGTATTTTACTGACTAAGCTAAGAACACAGAAAATGAAATTAAAAATGAATACAATGTGGTGGCCATTACTATTTTTTGTTCTTTTGAAGTTTAGATTTTGAGTTATTGTGCTATTTGGCGTAAATTATTTGCAATTTCTGCCCAAAGTTTCAGTCCTGGATTTCCCATTTGATAAGTTTGTAAGAAGAAATTTATAAAGGGATAACATTGTGGTCACTTTGCAGTAAAGTTGCTCTGTGGTCATGTGGTATCCATATACCTACATTTTCAGACTGAGATGAAAATATCATGAGTGTTGGATTCTCTCACTGAAGGACACTGAACCACTAGAATGCTAGGATATGTTAATTCTTAACTAACCATGATGCTGAGTGCTTCCTCAGAAAGTAAACCCTTGGAGGTGGGGTCAGTAGTTCAGTAGAAACTGCATGCTCAAAGCGACATGGAAAGTAATAGTGCTGCTCAGCAGTGGCTGAAACTTGGCAGTTATTTGATATTTTGCTGATGGTGCATTATTGCAATACTGGGAACAGAGCAGTAGCACCAGAAGGTAGACCTTCATGCAGCCACCTCGGGCAGTATCAATCAGTAGTCATCAAACAGAATTGTTCCATGTATGCAAATTAATTCCTACATTTTGGTTTTTAGGGTTACTTCATTTTTGTGTCTTTTGAGTCCATGCTGCTTTTTATTCAATGCAAGGTTATGATTCATTCTGACCTCTAAAATGTTAATTTTCGTATTGTGATATGTTCAATTGTGATTTCAAAAGAAAAATTAAAGCCTGCTGTTTTCCTTTTAATTTAGATCCACTTGGGGAGTAGAGGTACTATGAAAAAAATTCTAGACCAGAGATTTTATTGATTTTCTGTTCTATTTGGTTTGAGAGTTATGTAATACTAAAACTGAATGCAGAGAATCATTCCTGAAAATAGTATTGATCACTTTGCAATAATTGCTAATTTTCAATTGTGCAGTTGAAGATAGAGATTAATGTACATTCAGTTTTAAGATCAATTTTATCTGCTGTAATACTTTATGTTGGAGAGTCAGGGTTAGATTTCAAATGCTGGAAATCTAAATAAGTAACAAAAATAATTTCCTCTGCAGACTGGGTTAAATTTTTTGATTTTTTTTTCCTTTGGCGTTAATGGCCAGGCATATATGAGTGAAATTTCACGCATGATAAGTTCTTGCTACAAGTGGACTGGAGTGTGTCTTGATGTGCTAAATATGTGGGTGATTGTAATGAGGCTGCAGATTGAAAGAAACTTTGTTTCACTTTGGATGGTCAGACAGACTTGCGAAAAGTAGTAGAACATTCAAACAATTGGGGTAGAAAAGCAAATTGTGATTAATAGTGAGTTAGTTATATTTTAATCGCACAACTAAACAAAATTAAAATACTAACTTTTTTGAGTGGGACAAAGAAACCACTTTGCCTTTAAATACTCTGATTAAAAAATGCTTTGCTTTTACAAGCATTTATGATTTTAAAATCATTATTGTGTTCAAATCCATCTTGCCATTGTATCTCAGTACCATCCTGCAATCCTTGGGTTTTTTGTTTCCTTCCATAACTAGGATTTGTAAATGCTGAGTCCCTGCTTTTCATTGGTATGCCATTTCTGCACTGTGTATGTAGCCCATTAACAGATAGATAGCTTTACTGCACATAGTTATGCTTACACAACAAGAATAGATTTTTTGGATGGGATATTGCAAGAACAGAGATGCTTAGAGTAGATCTGGATTTGATCTAGGTTTAACTGTAGTTCACTCTTCACTTGGATTCTTGGTGATCAAGCTGTTGTGAAATGAACCAGAGTGAGTTCTAAAATGACAGGAAAGATGAGTAAACATATTATTGGATCTGAATCCAGTCAGACCCAGAGTGAACCAAGTTTCCATCTGCGCAGTTTAAACAGTTTTCCCAGACCCAGAGCAGGTGGCTGGAGTAGGTGATGGGGAAAAACAAATTTAATTAATGGAACTGAGCCTGGACATCTGATTAAGGTTCTGTTTCCAGAAGAGGTCAAGCTTTCTCTCTCTGTTTCTCTGCTCGTCTCTCTCCCTCCCCAAATCCCCCTCCCTTATTTAGCAGTAAGAGGTTCTGAGGGCATATGTTTTCAAATTGGATGGATTGTCGTTATCTGGGAGTTATTTAGTTTCATGTATGTGATGTGAGACTATATAATGACAACAATAGTTTTAATACAATTTAAAGCACACATTTCACTCTTTAATTAGGTGATGTGTTTGTCAGATCAGATGGTTCCATTCAATGAACTATATTATATAAAAGGACAGCACACACAAAAAAATGAAACAATCAGAGCACTTTATTTTGTCAGTCATCTTCATTCTATTCAAATAATGTCAACCTACTTTAATTTTTCTTAGCTACTATTGAACCTCACATGAATTTTGATTTCTACTTGAAAGATTGTATATCAATGTAAAGTTGGTTATAAAGTCTGTTTTGCATGAAGAAAATGTGTTTGTTTTACAGGCTAGTCAGGAGCCTCTTTTTGAGCTGCAGTGGATTAAATCAAATGACAGAATTAATTTATCTAGACTGTGTTCGATCCAGTGCACTGATGGTTTTTGAAACTTTAATCCTGTGCCTTGGAGATCAACGTATAGATGGAGAAGTGGATGAAGAGACTAGTACAGAGGACTCTACTCTGAACCCCAGTGATACTGCAAGTAGCCAACATACTGCACCGCATAAAAATGAGATGCAGCAGAGCTTAAGTAGGTTTTATGCTGTTCTGAAAGAATCGCACCCCAAGAAGAAGAAAGTCAAAAATGTAGACATCCATCTAAATGTGATAAACCTGTTTCTCTGTGTTGCATTTATGTGTATCAGTCAAGAGCCTGAATCTGATCGTGACTCTGCTAACGATTCTGAAGACACCTCAGGCTACGATAGCACAGCCAGTGAGCCTCTGGGTGATGTGCTTCCTCATTTATCACCAGACAGTGTTGTTTTACCTTCAAAAGAGCAGATCAGACATGCAGCAGATGTGTGGTCTGTATGTCGTTCAATCTACTTGAAAGATATAGTGTTCCAGAAACAGTTCCATAAACTAGGTGGTCTGGAGGCCTGTCGTAGATTGATGACGATCATCATTCAGAGGTTATCCAAAACAATCATGGACAATGAAAAAGAAAACAAAGTAAGAACGTTTACTCAGTGCGAAAATCAAGAGCAATTTGAAACTTCCTTGCATTCATCATCAAATCTCATAGCCAAAAAAGATGCATCAGATGTCAACAATAGTGAAGAATCAACTAAATCAGAGTCTGAAATTGTTCAAGAATCATCAGATCAATCGGACGAGCAGAGTATTGCTCTGGAAGGTGATGAAGATTGGGATTTTATGGAGCCAGAGCAAAATAGAACAGAGGAGGAATGGGCATTGCAGAGCATCAGGTTGCTGGAAGCTTTGCTAGCCATCTGCTTACACACTTCGGTTCCTTCTGGGAGAACCGATTTGGAACTTTCTCAGCAGGTATACTTTTCGTTAATGTGTCTAGGTTCCTAGCAGCATGGTAGCACATGCATCTTGGTGTAGTAGCCTTTACACCACAAATCCTATTTTGTTGCTTTGTGGTGGAGGTTATTGCAGTGGAATCACTTCTGGTCTACACTTGTAACTCTTGGAGCTTTTGGGTTTTGTAGAGACCTGGAAGATGGTCACCTGTTACATACCCTCTTGGTTGAACACGATGTGAAATGGAGGAGTTAATTTTGTTCTCTTTCATGCTTCCTGCAGGGTCCAGAGAAAGGAGGCAAAAGGTTATCAGAATTGCACTATTTGCATTCACTGGATTCTCTTTACAAATTGAGCTTAAATGCAATCCAGTATTGACTTGATAATTCAACGTAAAATTTTGTTTGCTATTATCGTGTGACCAAAAATACATGCTCTTGAAAGGTGTAAAATTAAATAAATTAAGCCTGCTTTTATGTTTTTGATTACTGAAGCTTCGTGGTTGTGAATCTGCTCCATTAATAAACCCTACTTCATTTCCTTAACCAGTTTCTTAAGAATTGTCCCTGTGTCCATCTCCATTGCCTTGGCTTTAGGCTTTCAAAGGTTTCCTGCTCAAAACCTGTTTATTGGCCATAATTTGCATTATCGATTCTAACTCTTCTACTACTAATTCTTTTTCCTCTTGCTAAAGTACACCATTATGTTGAAATTTTACAACAATGTAAATTTTAGTTATGATATTCTAAATATTGAAATGTGAAACTAATTTTTTGGGGGAAGAGGGAATTTAAGGAGTAACGTGATAAAATTGAGGGACAGAATAGGTATCACAAAATTTTACAGCTTTGAAGAAAGTTGATTTTACTTGTCCCACCTTTTACAAGAAGTTACTTTGTTGTTTCATTCCTCTGTCCTTCATACTATTTTTAAAAAGAATAAAAACTTTATTCCATTTTACAATGCTGACAATGATCTTTCTTCCACCATTATTTCAGTAATGACATTCTGCACAAAAAATCTTCTGACCTCTGTTTGTTCTTGATGATCTGATGCCCTCTATTTACCAATGCAGCAACTGTTCACAATTCATTCCTAAAAAAAGAAAAGCAGACACCAAACTCTTTCTCCACACCTCTTTCCACCCCGCTCCCCCCCCCCCCCATCACCTATTAGAGGATGACAGTATCCCATCTGATTAATATTAATGCAACTGCTTGACAGCTTTTTTGGAAGAAGTATCCTCTGCTTGCTTATGTATTATATCTGCACCGTGATAAAACCTCCCACAGCAATTCACTGCATTGTGTTAGCAGACAAAATTTGATAGTTAGCTACTTAAGATAGTCAAAAGCTTGATTGAAAAGGTTAGTTTTAAGCAATATCATAGAATATTAAAGGAAATGGAGGGATTTAGAATGAGAATTTTCAGAGTTAAGGATGTTGTTTTTGAAATTTACATTTTTATCTCTTAAATTCCAGAACCTTTCTGTGGATGAAATATTGACTGAAATTCGAGACCTACTTGTTCATTCGGGCATTGTTAATTCCCATCTAGCCAAGCCCCTCTTTGATTCTTTGCAATGTGTAGCTTTGGGAAGAAGTACTCCAGTTGGCTGTTCTGCTGAGCAAGGGAAGAAAAAGGTGATAACCTGGCTTGCATTTATGTAAAATACTGCAGCTTTCGTGTAGTGTATTTAAATTGTTTGTTGTACATACTGTTAAAATGTTGATAAAATAGTGCTCAACCTTAACCAAAGATCTCTGCAGTTAGTTTGATTGTCTTCAGATTATTTGCTATTTGAGTAAGGAAAGGACAAATAATTCCTCAAAGGCTTTTAGCTTTGGGTTGGTAGCAGAGGTGTTGCAGTGCTGTATAGATTGATTATGCAATATGTATTAACCTTGCCAAGACCATACATATTTGTGCATGTACAGAAAAGTCTGAAATTCAGCAGGAATTTTACAGTCTGTTTAACTTGTCCTTATCAAAGTGATTTTATGTTGGTTTTATATTGAGTGTTTATTGATAACACTGTGTCAGCCAATGAGTTGTTTGGACAGCACGTATGGCTCACAGCAAACAGGAAACTTTTAATTTCTCAGCATTGCAAGCCTATTTGAAAAGCACAGGAAACAGAAACCACAACTTCTCTCTGTTACAACACCAATTTCTCTGGAAAATATACAGTAAGTGGAGGATAGCTATGTATGAATCTTGTGATCACCCCCTTTAATTGACAGACGATTTACCCAGTCATCTCCCTTTGATGAGCTATTGGGAACATTTGAATGCATTTTTTTTCTGTTAAACAATGTTATCTTGTGCAAGTCCATCATGACGTGGCAGATTTGGCAGCAGCAATTTGTGTTTATATAAAGAGAGAAACATTCCAAAGTGCTTCATGGAGGTGTTAATGAAATTCTAATTCGACAAGATACGGAGGGGGAGGCTGGCTGAAACATCAGTCAGTAGTTTTAAAAGAAGCTTAAATGAGGAGGACTGGGGTGGGTATTCTTACAATAGTGGTGCATAACTTTTACAAGGAGAGCCAGATTTACAATCCAAATCACTTCTAAAGGCTACTAGCTTGAACTTGAATCCTGACTGCCTTGAAGTCCTCAGTATTGTCATTCTGACCACGTTTCATTGTTGAACTCCTTATGAAATTTAGCAGTGGGGTTTTGACACCCTGCAGCCTCCCAACAGTTTATGGTGAGAAATATGGCGGCTGAACTTGTGCCAGTTGTGACTTGGCATAGTTTCAGTGACTCCATTCCTTTCTGTAGAGGGAAGTAGCTCCAATGAAGGTAGGTAATTTCAGATATTGTACATTTTGAGATTAATTGACTGAATTTATATTTATGTAATTGTTTTGTTTTGCTAAGTCAATAAAAATTTAATTATTATTTTAACGTTATTTTACCATTCAGATTTAACATTTTTAAAGTATGATTAATTTTAATAGCTTTTGATTATTTTTTAAGTGCATAATTGTTACCGGTTTTCACAGACATTCAAAGTCTTTTAACATCCAGTCAGTGTGAGGTTGTGCCTTAACCAGCTGCCAAAACATTTCTGGGGCTGGGCTTGCATTTTTTTTAGGTAGGCTATGCACTCCAGAGATCTCACTCATGAGCTGGCTTTGGTGATTGAGTTCCACGGTGGACGAGCGTGGGTAGGTAGAAGGCAGTTAGATGTGGCTCACGACTCTGAGGCAAGCTGGATTGAGCCATCTAATACACTGGATTACTGCATTACTCTGGAGCACAAGTCCTAGAGAACTAAAAATACACCTGTTACTGTTTGGGGAAAATGAACTGGATGGACAGAGGACAGAATACAGGATGCACAAATTGTAGGACACCATCTCTTAGTAACATTTCCCACAAGAACGGTAACAGCATGGTGGTGCAGCTGCTGCCTCACAGCAGCAGAAACCTAGCTTTGAATCTGATCCTGGATGCTGTCTTTGCGGAGTCTGCACGTCCTCCCCGGGACTGTGATAGGTTAATTGGCCACTGTAAATTGCCCCCAGTGTGTAGTTCAGGAATTGGATCTGGGGGGGGAGGGGAGTGGGGAGTAGGGGGTTTATGAAAGTGTGGGGAGAATAAAAATGGGATTAATGTAGGATGAGTGTAAATGGGTGGTTGTTGCAGACTCTGTGGGCCAAATGACTTGTTTCTGTGTTGTATCTCTGTGACTCTTACAACTATGGAATAGAGAAATGGCAGAGATTCTAAATAATTATTTTAGATTGGACTTCACACTAGATAACACTTAAGAACATCTCAATGATAATCCAGGGCTATGGAAGGAGGAATTTGAAACAATCTCTATCACTAGGCAAATTAATGGGGCTAAAGGATGACAAGTCTCTTGGACCTGATGGCCTAATCATAGGGTCTTAAAGGAAGTGACTATAGAGATAGTGGATGCATTGGTTGTAAGTTACCTAAATTCCCTAGGTTCTGGAGAGGTCCCAGTGGATCAGAAAACCACAAATGTTCACCTGTATTCAAGAACAGAGAGACAGAACACAAGAAAAGTAGGCCTATTTGTCTAACATTTGCCATTGAGGAAAGATCTGGAATCCATTATTAAGGAGGTAATGGCAGGTCCTTTAGAAAATTGTAAGATAATCAAGCAGTGTCAGCATGGCTTTGTGGAAGGTGGAATAAATTGGCTTTTTCTGTCTGGAAGGATGTAACTAGAGAAGTGCCCCAAGGATTAGTGCTTGGCCCTCAATTTTTTAATATTGAATGCACTAAAATTGGTGAGAGTGCGTGTTAAGATGAGGATATTGGCTCTGCACAGAATATAGATAGAATAAGTGGGTGAAAACTTGGCAAGTGGGAAAGTGCGAGGTCGTGCACTTTGGTGGAAGGCAGATGCATATTAGACTTCATTGCAAGGGGATTGGAGTTCAGAAATGGGAAAGTATTGTTACAATTATTTTGGGTGTGGGTGAGTCCACACCTAGAGTACTGTGTACAGTTTTGGTCCCCTTATTTAAGAAAGGATATATTATTTCCTAGGATAACAAGTCTGTCATGAGCAACTAAAGGAGTTTAAAAAAAATGAGGGGTGATCTTATTGAAACACTTAACATCCTAAGGAACATGGCAGGATACCTGCTGAGCTGTTTCTACTAGTAGGAGAGCCTCAAAAGCAAGGAAATGTGACACAAGATCAGGAGGTGTGTTGTTTTGTTTGGCAGTGAAAGGTGAATAATCTCTAGAATTCTGTACACCAGAGGGTTGTGGAGGTTAGGTTCTTGGAGGTATTAGAAGAGGAAGTAGATAAATTTTTGAAAGATCAGGGAATTCAGTGCTGTGCGGAACTGGCACAGAAGAATGGCAGGGCAGGCTTGAAGGGACTATATTCTGCTCCTATTTTCTGGTGTTCTTATGAAAGTAAATAAGTGTTTAAAAAATTTCCTAGTATTGTTTAAGGATGTAACAAATAGGATGGATAAAGTTGTAAAAACTGAAAATGCTGGAAAATGTCGGCAGGTCAAGCAGCATCTGTGGAGAGAGAAACAGTTAACATTTCAGGTCTGGGACCCTTCATCAGAACTAAGAAGGAGGAATAAGTGGATAAAGGAGAGCCACTAGATGTGTATTTGGATTTTCAGAAGACTTTCAATAAGGTGCCACTTAAAAGATTATGGAGCTTAAACTAATATATTGGCATGGATATGGGATTGGTTAACCAACAGAAAGCAGAGAGTAGAAATTAATGGGTAATTTTTGGTTTGGCAATCATTAACTGGTGGAGTTACACAGGGATCAGAGCTGGGGCATCAATTATTTGCAATCTATAATAATGGCTAGGATGAAGGGAGTGTACTACAGCCATATTTGCTGATGATACAAAGATGAGTGGATTAGTAGTGTAGTGATTAGCGTAACGCTTTACAGCACCAGCAACCTGGGCTCAATACCGGCCACTGTCTGTAAGGAGTTTGTACGTTCTTCCCGTGTTTGCTTGGGTTTCCTCCGGGTGCTCCTGTTTCCTCCCACATTCCAAAGACGTACGGGTTAGGAAGTTGTGGGCATGCTATGTTGGCGCCGGAAGCGTGGTGACACTTGCGGGCTGCCCCCAGAGCACTATGCAAAAAAGGTGCATTTCACTGTGTTTCGATGTACATTTGACTAATAAAGAGATCTAAAATGCCATGAATTAGCAAGGTATGATGAGGACACAGAGCCTGCAGAGAGAGAGAGAGAGAGGTTAACTGAGTGGGCAAGATGTTACCAGATGGAAACAAGGTGGGAAATGAGATTAGCTACTTTGGAATGAAGAATGAAAAAAGTTATTATTTAAATGGAATGAGACTACAAAATCTTGCATGACAAAGATCTGGGGGGTCCTGGCACATGAAACACAAACAGTTGATATGCAGTTACAGCAAGTAATTAGGAAGGCTAGTGGGATGTTGACCTTTATTGCAAGGAGTATAGAGTGTAAAAATAAGCAAGTTTCAATGCAGCTTTGCAGGGCATTGGTGAGACTGCATGCAGTTTTGGTCTCCTTATTTAAAGAATTATATACTTGCACTGGAGGCACTAGGTTGATCCTAGGAATGAGGAATTGTATATGTATGTAGATAGGCTAACGAAGTCAGGCCTAGAACCATTGGATCTTAGAAAACGAGAGGTGATCTAGTTGAAACATATAAGATGCTGAGAGGGATCAACAAGATGGATTTGTACATGTTCCCCCCAGTGGGATATCTCGAGAGGGGGAAGGGGTGGCTGCATAGTTTCAGAGAAAGGAGATTTCTATTTCAGACAGAAGGATGGATTATTAACCTATTACCTCAAATTCAAAATGTCTGTATGTACATAATGCCCTTGTAGACTTGCATATCATTTTGAATACAAGGAAGACTATCTTGGAATATAATTTGATTTTCACTTCAATTTCTGAATTATTGTAAGGAAAGTGAAACATTGATTTGGTTCATGTTAAGCGCCCTAATTCAATTTTTATTTTACTGAATTTGCTCTGAATTTAACTGGATGTTACAAGCATTGTCAAGTTTAATTGTATATCTCATCTCTGTATTCCCACTAAAAAGAACTCTCTTATCTTGGTCTGTTCCATTTCTGAGCCCCTCACCCATCCAGAAAAAGGATAGGTTTAACATCATCCATCTCACCAGCTCCACATTGACTCTTCCTTCTCCACCCTTCTCGAGGAACCTTTGCATGTACCCACAACAACTCGTAAAGGGTGCTTAACCCAAAGTGTGTTGGCTGTTTCTCTTTACACAGATTTGCATGACCTATATGTTTCCAGCATTTTCTGTTTTTATTTCATTCGTGCCCTGCCATGACATTGCTACCATTTATATCATTCAATCTCTACAGGCTTTTGACCTATGACGGACCTTCACTTATGTTTTCTTTGTCCCTTCCCACTTTCCCTGCAAATTGAAACTTGTTTTATTTCTAGCTTTTCTCAGTTATGACAAAAGATATCAGCCTAAAACTTCAACTCTATTTTTCTCTCTGTATATGCTGCCTGTTCTGTTACTATTTCTAGTACTATGAGTATTTTTTTTATTATTTTAGATTTCCTGCATCTGTAATATTTTGCTAATCGATCTGGTCCTGAATTTCGCTACTTGGTCTGATCAAATGCATCACCAATTTCATGTGGTAGAGTTTTTGATTTGCAAGTCCTCTATCACTTGGTTTAAGAAGCAATGTATTGTTTTTAGCAAAATCACAAGCATTTTGGATTAATAGATGTTAATTGAGTTTTTGTTTGCTTTGTGAACTGTACCTTGTGTTCTTTAAATACAGATTGAGTCACTGTTTAGCTTGTGAATAAATTTTATGCTACAGGAACCATGAATTGTCCTTCTGCAGTTGTATTTCAGAGTTACTTTTTATGTTGAGATTAGGTTTCAGCCCTGGCTGAGTTGTAGCACTCTTGCCTCTGAGTCAGAAGGTCATGGCTTAAGCCCATTCTGAAACTTAAACACATACTGGTAGTGCCTTTTCACAGATCTGAGTTAAAACAAGTCTTGTCTGCCTTTACAATTGGTTGCAGGAGATCATTTTCCAATTTTGTAAAGTAACTGGGGAGTTCTTCTGGTTTTCTGCATTCAACAATGAATATCACAAAAATAGGTTATTGAGTTACTTATCACATTGATATTTTGTAAGAAATTGAGTCCAAATTGACTGTAATGTTTCCTAAATTACTGTTGCAATATCTTTACAACTGAGACGTCTTTGTCCCCCTTAGTCTCAAGAGTATATTTCTAAGAGTTCTCGATCTATATATTTGAACTCCCAGCATAATTGTAGAGTAATAATTGCAGAATATATTTATGAAACGAATTTATTGTAGCCTTTCTAGCTTTTGAGTCTTGAATCTTTGGATAATCCAGTTAAAAGTTTTTATTCAATGTAAAGGCATTTTCTAATTTTAAAATGGGATGGTTATTTTAGGATCATTAATGCAAAAGCACTTCATATTTTTTGGTTAAAACTTTTAATTATTCTACAGCAATGGAAAATGAATGATGAGACAGGACAACAGATGGGTGATTTTTCAGAGGAGACAGAAGGACCACAGTATTACAGCATCAGACTTTTTGCAGAAGAGGAAGGGTATGAGGCTGATAGTGAAAGTAACCCAGAAGATGATACAACCAAGGAGGAAGGTAAACTTGTAACTGGTTTCTATGGATTTCACTTTTCCCTACTTTGCTACTCTTTACTGGAGCAAAGTTAACCAATGTAAATGAGTAATTGCTCTGTTTAACCACATATTTATATATAGGTATGTACTACTAAAATTATCCAACTCCAACACACACAAAGTAGGTCATTATTTAAGAAGTTACAAAGGGCTCGTCAGATGGTTAATGCTTTGGCAATTTTTATAATAGAGATTTTCTGAAATGTGATTAAAATGGTAGTATTTACTAAAATTAAATACATATTTTTCATACCAAATTGTTGCATTCTGGAGATTGTGTGGATTGATTATGACAAAATTTAGCTGAGCTTTTGGTTGGATAATCATGTAAATAAAAATAGAAAATACTGGGGAAAAACTCAGTAGGTCAGGCAGCATCTGTTAACATTTCATGATATCAGAACCACTGAGAAGCTGCCTGACCTGCTGAATTTTCCAAGATTGTCTGTTTTTATTTCAGATTTCCAGCATCTCTTTTAAAATTTTCAGTCCAAATAATAGTTTTGGATAATGTTGCTGTACATGTCCATCAAGATTGTCGCTACTTCAATGAATCTTGACTGATTTGGAGACCTGGATACTGCTTTGATTTTTTTTTCCTTTTGTCTTCAGTCTTTTTTCCTACTGATTCCTCCTCTTGTGTTTTATAATGCTTTTGGGTTTTTCAAATTTTATTCCCTTCCTTGTTGGGGAGGATATTTTTAGGTGTGGTATGTAGGAGAAATGTCCCAACTTCTGAAATGTGCATTGGAGAATTCAGATATCTTGTCCTGTGTTTCCATCATCTCCTAGGTGCACAGTTCCTTGTGTTTCCCCTATTAATTCATATGTTTGTGGTATAGGAATAAAATAGAACCATGCTATGGGAGCACATAAACCCCTTTATTTTCAGGTTATTTATTGTCCATCTGGACCAGGTTAGGGCTTAGCGCAGGAAGCTTGACTGATTTTTAAATTTAATCTCAAAAGCAAACAGATGTTTAATATTGATATTTTAAGTCGGAAAATATCTCTGTTTTGAGACTTGCATCAGGTACATCCTAATATATAGGATTCAACAGATCAATGGGACCTTTCCAATTCATGAGCAGTTCTCCTTCCATATAGCAAGTTCTGTATCTGGCAATTAATCTAAAATATCATAATTAAGTTGAATGGACAATGAGTAGCTTAGGAATGAAAATTTCAGAAATAGGTAGGTCAGGGATGAAAAAGTATTGATTTTGGAAGAGATTCTGATTCATTTTTTCGTTGTTCCACACTCCTGATCATTAAGAAAAGGCAGCTGGAGAAAGCTGATCAAGAGGAGCAGAAGTCAAAAATGTATCTTGTGAAGAGAGTGCAAGGGAAGATTGTACAGAAGGGACTAGAGAGCAATATCCTAAAGGAGGGAGAGTGGGAATGAAAGGTATTGAAAGAAAGAACCTGTTTGAAGATAGTGAAGTGGACGATAGATCTCAAAGTGATGAAAATCTTAGAAGTGTGGTTGCTGTTTTATTTTTCATGTAGTAATATCCCACTCAACAATGAGAGAAATATTATTGGAGTTTATTGAGGAATTCACTTCAAATGGGCGACAGCAAACATTCTCTTACTCATCATATTGTGACTTGGGTTCTTTCAGCTCCACTTTACGTGGGAAACGGCATCATGCTAATGTCTTTCCAATGGTAATGCAGCACTCCCTGCACCAGCATGTTAATCTGATCTTTGTTCAAATTTCTGGTGTGGGGCTTGAATTTGCAATAACTTGATTTAGAAATGAGAGAGTTAACATTGAGTCACTTTGTGATCATGAGGGCTATTGTTGGGATAAGAGAAATTGGAAGTATTATTGCCATCAAACATCTACTTTTGAGAAAGCAACCAGAGTGGGATCATGAGCGGAATCTTGTGCACTGCATTAAACCACAGGGATTATTGTACCTTTGTACATCCCGTTTGTTTCAGAAAATGGGAAAATAGATATCATTCCAGAGATTGATATGGTTTCATATCTAATGATCTCCAGAATCAGGTTTATTATCACCAACATATCTGATGAAATTTGTTGTTTTGCAGCGGCAGACAGTGCAAGACATAAAAATTACTATAAATTACAAAAATAAATACATAGTGCAAAAGAGGATTAATGAGTTAGTGTTCATGGACCATTCGGAAATCTGATGGCAGAGGGGAAGAAGCTGTTCCTGAAAAGTTGAGTGTGGGTCTTCAGGCTCCTGTACCTCTTCCCCAGTGGTAGTAACGTGAAGAGGGCATGTCCCGTGTGGTGAGGGTCCTTAATGATGGATACCACCTTCTTGAGGCACCGTCTCTTGAAGATGTCCTTGATGGAGCTGGCTGAGTCTACAATCCTCTGCAGCCTCTTTTGATCCTGCATATTGAAGCCACCATACCAGGTGGTGATGCACCCAGTCAGAATGCTCTCCACCATACATCTGTAGAAATTTGCAAGTGTCTTTGACCATAGAGATTGTTGGAAACTAAACAAATAGCTTGAAGAGTGTGCAGGTTTAGTAATTGCTTAACTAATGTTTGAAATGGATCTGTTTCTATTTGCTTCTGAATTAATTCTATGTATATAAAAAGGGTGAGTCATATTTTGGTCGTGCCCATAAGCATTTTTAACACACATTTCCCTAATGAGGACAGTGTATCTTAATTTAGATTGGATAGAAAGCGTCATGCAAACTGTAAAAACAAAAGTCTGGTTGTTTCAGTTAATAGGAAAAGTAGTGCTAATAAGCTGGTAACAGAACGTAAGTCAAAATTCCGAATTATTTGCAACAACTGGAAAAGGGAAGTGAGAAGATGTCCAATGACAACAAAAGGGAAGGGAGAGACTAACGAAATGTGAAAGATCTGAGACTAGTTTCTCATAACCATTGTAAACATACAAAAGCTATGCATAGTTTGGCCATTCGACTTTGCGCTTTGCCCAGTAAAGGATGTTTGTGTGTAAATTGAGCCTCAACAACAAATGGCCAAATTTTTGATGTGATGTCAGAATGAAACTAGGCAAAGAGGATTGGCTTAATTCTTGTACTGGGCACATCTCTCAATTTCTGTTAGCTAGGACTCATACTTAACACTTTGGTATTTTAATCCCCCTTCAGTGATCTTTCTGCATTTTCTTTGCATCCTGGTTTCCCTGTAACACATGATTCTATTCACACAAACCTGCCCAAGTGTCCCTGGCACAAATTCAAAATATACTTAACTCCTTCCATTGTATTTTAATAAGTTCCTCTTTCTTTCTCCCCCCCATATTTTTCATTTCTACATTTCCTTGGTACGGAAATTCACATTTTTCCTTTAATGGTTATAAATGTGGATTTTTCTTCCTTGATTTAGTTTCATGAGGTGTTGGGTTGATTTGTATTGTTTCCAGTGATGTGATCTCTTTATTTGGCGTTATTGTCGAAAGATGTAACAAAATGCCAGTCTTAATT
Source organism: Pristis pectinata (assembly GCF_009764475.1). Lineage (NCBI taxonomy): Eukaryota > Metazoa > Chordata > Chondrichthyes > Rhinopristiformes > Pristidae > Pristis > Pristis pectinata. Next base: position 10,865,466 of record NC_067414.1, read on the forward strand.
ATCCTGATAACTGTTCTTGAGATTTTCATAACCTTAGACAACTTAAAACCTTGCCCTGTAAATGCATTATATAGACTATATAGGACCAAAGGAATAAAGACCCAAGATGTGATTTGAACTTGGGCAAGGTTAGATTTGGTGATGAGGAATGGGAGAGACCAGACTAGGCAGGTTCTGATGGACATGGAACTGACAGGCTGAAGAATATTTGGGAGTGAAGGGGCTCTTGACAGTAGGATGGATAATTAAAGGCAGTGGATGGGTTGCAAATAAGCTTCTTGTAGAAGAGGCAATGATACAATCTTCAAGGGGAATGAAAAGCCCTTGGAAAAAGAGGAACCTGCTATGGTATCAGCTAAAGAAGATTTTACTGAATATAGTGAACATAACTTTAGAAATAAATTGCCATTATTATTATTTCCAGCCTCTCATACATTTGACTTTTAAGCAGTTTTAAACAGGAGTAATAACAGTTTGCTGTAAGTGATCCATTTGTTCCTCATTGTGGTTGGTATTAAATTGGTAATACTTGCGTTCATTTTGAATTGGCAGCTTCATATTGATCAGTTTAACCAAACATTAATAAATGTTTTTGATTATTCATCTCCACTTTTGAGTTTAGACAAATCTATCCTTACCCACTTTATGACATAAATTGTGTAGTTCATCATTTTGTTATGCCTTTACTTAGGAACTCTCTTCCTCAAAGGGCTGTGAAAAGCAGTCTTTGAATATGTTTTAAGGCAGAGGATAATTAAAGGGTTGAGAGGTTGCTGGGGGTAGGCTGGAGTGCAGAGGTGAAGTTACAATCAGATCAGCCATATTCTTATGAGTGGTGGAGCAGGCTCAAGGGGCTGCTTCTAATTCAAACATTCAGCTTTACTTCCAATCCCAAATTTACATTGAAGTTAATTACAAAATGTGCAAATCCTTTTTTCACAGATGGAAAGCTTGAACAATCTTCCTTGACTCAGTCATCTAGTTATCTTGGTAATCCTCCCAAGGGTACACTGGGCGAATTGGTGTATCCTGAGATCTGTATGCTAGAGCTCACCCTGCTGAGTGTCAGCGATCCCAGCCTTGATGTCCTAACCCATGTCTTCAGGAGTCTGCTGGAGATTGTTCAACACAATGAAGAAAATACTGCCTCCATTTACCAGCAGGTAGAATTGCGTACGAGAGTAAAAAAGGATGCAGCAATTTAAAAGTATTTGAACTTTGCTGGAAAAAAAACCCACTTTTTTTGTCCTAACTATTCAAATGATATAGTAATTTTAATCAATAGACATGAATAAAATAGCATCAAATCATTTTTATGTATGTACAATATTCACTACTTTAAATGAATGATTTGGATTATAGTCAACTCCTATTAATTTCATATATTTGATCTTCTGCTATTCTATGACCTGGAACTGCTGCTGCAATATATTTCTACTTCAGTGGATAGCAGTTCAGAAAACACATTTGTGTTTACAACACAGAAACAGGCAGCTGTTTTTATCTGGTCTGCGCCAGTGTTTGCTGCCTGCATTATTTGTTTCTTCCCTTCCTTTGATTGTCTCTCTCAGCCTACCCTTCTGTTACTTTTTAGAATAAGAAAATCATCTTGCCAAAGATGCCAAGACCAAAGATAGGTATTTAGAGTGAGAATGTTTCTCTCTTGTAGTATTTGTCCCAAGGACACTTTTTATTTAAAACTTGTGGTACTTTTCCTGTCTGGGAGGGAAAGTAGAAAGCAGGCAGCTGAACTAGCAGTTTCAAAGTCGAGTTTATTGTCATATGCACAGGTGCAATGAAAAACAGTTGCAGCAGCATGATATGCACGTAGCATAAGATACACAACAAAAACATAACAAAATCACAAGAAAAACAAATTAAACATAAATTATACACAATTTTTACAAAGAACACAATTTAGAAAAAAGGTCAATTGTAGGGTAAAGTGGTCATAGTGTTGCTGTACTGAAGTAGTGTCTGTCGCTGCTATCTACGAAGCAACACATTTGGAAGGCATGCACCTCTCTTGGTATCTTTAGCATTCTTGACTATGATCACTGATCTTATTAAGTATTATGCTGGAAATGGCTTGAACTGTTCTTGTTCCAAAAAAATTATATAATCAAGAGAACTTTCTTTTTCATAATGAAATGTAAATCTGCATTTATGACATTTTCTTCTTTTCATGTGTTTTGCTTTATTTCAGGGAACAGTAACAACAATCCTAAGTGGTTTTCAGAATATTTTAAGCCAGTCTGGAACGGATTTGGAGGGTAAGTTACTTTTGCTGAGCACCTAATTGTGTTATTAAAGTGTATCACTAGAATGCAGCATTTGTGAATTCTATTTTCTGTTTAAATATGATAACCATTAGCAGATAGCTATCAAGTCCATGATCCAGTAATCATTTTTCCTTGTTGATACAGAGTGCCAGGCAGTACTTGTGGAATTATTGGTGACTTTAACCAGGTCCAGATTGTCAGCAGAAGAATTGGCCTTTTTTCTGAAATTGTTTTTGGAAAAGACCCCTCCAACTGTGAGTACTAATTGCTTTATTTAAAATGCTTTTCAAAGCTTAATGCAGCAGCCAGATTAAGAGGGCAAAGCGGAGATTCATTTGTTTGCAGCCAGTCATTATAACTTTTGTGAAGAACACCAGTAGAATCCAAGGAGAAATGTGCTTAAAAGTGCTATTGTGGATGACATCATGTTGGAATAAATAGAAAGTTCCAAACTTCCAAATTGCAAAACATTTTAGTGGTCACACTATGTGGGAGAAAGAGTGGGAGAGCTAACGACATGTTTCTAGTATTTTCATAGCTACGGTCTTTGAGGAGCTTATATCTGGGAAAGTTTGACTATTCTAGTTCACTTGTCTTGCATCCTTCTTGATTCTGCAAAAATAAAATATATGAATAAATGTCCAAACCACCACCTATCCAGAATTATCTGAATTTCAGATGACAGTTGTACTCAGATGAGATGAGATATCTTTATTAGTCACATGTACATTGGAACATAGTGAAATACATCTTTTGCGTAGGTGTTCTGGGGACAGCCCGCAAGTGTCACCACGCTTCCGGCGCCAACATAGCATGCTCACAAACTTCCTAACCCGTACGTCTTTGGAATGTGGGAGGAAACCGGAGCACCCAGAGGAAACCCACGCAGACACAGGGAGAACGTACAAACTCCTTACAGTCAGTGGCCGGAATTGAACCCGGCGCTTGTAATAGTGTTACGCTAACTGCTACACTACCGGCATCCTGCTTATTGAAGGTCGACGAGTTTGCTATCAATATGTTAAGCTTATAAGAAACAAGGAACCAAAGGAAGGTGGCATGACAAAATGAACAAGTGAAACAATTGTTTGGATTTAATCCATATATTATGCAATTCCTTTGCTTTATGATTCATTGCACCATAATTAATTTGAGTTTGTTAGGCATGGTGTTCCAGGGATTTTTAAAGCAGCACATAATGTTGGCTGGAGCCAATAGTTCCAAAGGATATGATTGGAATTTAGCTGCTCCTAGGTTTGAAAGGCCTGGATTTAGCCAGGGATGTGAGAATGTATAAAGTAGGAGCCTTTGAGCTTCTTCTGCTGTTCAATGAGATTGTGGCTGATCTTCTACCTTAACGTTATTTTCCTGCCTTATTCTATAGTTCTTGATTTCTCCTAGACACAGAAATCTGTTAATCTCAGTTTTGAATGCAATGAATGACTGAGCCTCCAGCGTTTTGGGGTAGAGAATTCTATAAATTCTTCACTGAGTGATGAATCTTCTCATTTGCATGTCTACCTTTTGAGATTGTGGCTCCTATTCCAGACTCTTCAGTCAGAGGACGGGTTCTTCCCCTGTCTAGTTTGTTTAGTCCTTTAAGAATTCTGATTGTTTTGATGACATCACTTTTCATTCTAAACTATAGCCCTAGCCTACTCATTCTCTCATATGAATGGCTGATCATCCCAGGAATCTGTCAGAAGAATCTTCACTATACCCTCCTTATAGCAAGTATTTTTTAAAGATAAGATCACCAGAATTGTACTAGGATCTTGTCTAACCAAGGCCCTATATAATTTGAGCAAGACATCTTTACTCTTCCACTTAAATCCTTTGCCTTAATTGCTTGCTGGACCTGCATGTCATCTTTCAGTGCCTTATGTACAACGACACCAAAGTCCCTTTGAACATCATCAATTTCCTGTCTCTTTTCATATACAAAGTAATCAGCATGTCTGTTTTTCCTGCTGATTAAGAGATGCCAGTGTATCTGTTAATCCACTCCAGCGCTCGAATATGTGGAGTCCCAATAATTTTTTTAACTGTTTTAAAAATTTGCGTAATAATATAAAACCCTGTTTTATAGTATCTAATTCTGAATGTCAGGGACATTTAGAATCGGTGCAGGGCCTTCATAGCAATTGAGGCTCCACTTCAGCTTTGCTGCTTGTCAAAGGCTGTCGGAGTTCAGGGGTAGCTTGAGGCTTGCTTGCTGCTGAGTTCTCGCTTTGTTGCACTGGACACTACACGTGCAGAGAGTCAGCTCATTCAGCACTACTGTGCACCTGGACCAAATAAGTGTGGATAGATGGGGCTTGATTCAGCCCATTAATGCCAGGGCTCTAAGCAAAAATATAAAAATATTCTTATTGTTACCTTCATCTTGAAGTTACTATGCTTTACACAATGGAATATTGAATTATTAGTTTTTGTTTTTATGTTTCAGAAAGTACTACTTGGAGGAATTCTAAGCATAGTGGAAGCAAATATAAACATGGTCCCAATGCAGTACCTTACCTTCCCAATAGTGTTCAACACTAATGTTTTCAGTGGCATTTCATCGGTGCAGAAAGCCGGCTCTACCACCAGCAACAAGACCTCCAACCTTCTAAAGCGTGTTAAGATCCCACAAAACAGAAGAGAGACGGAACCTGAGAGATGCATCCACCAATTATCATCACCTTGGCATGTGGCTCCACTCCACCTGCCAGTTGTTGGTCAAAACTGTTGGCCGCACATGTCGGATGGCTTTAGTGTCTCTTTGTGGTTAATGGTAGAAGTATCCAAAGGAACAGATGGGTTAATTAAGAAAGTGAAAAAGCAAAAGCGAAATTGGCTGGCTACTTCCAGGGAGAAGAGTGCTGACTGCATTGGTAGGAATGTTTCTATTTTGTAAAAATAATAAATTGTATAATGAAATATTGTTTCAAAAGAACTTCCGGTAAATAGACTTGGTAGTATCAGGGTAGTTTGCCACATTGTGGAAATTTGTGTGTAATTTAGCTTCTCTCTATCTGTTGACTGCACTGGAAACACAGTTGTTTAGCTCTAATCTGTTTCCAGGCAATCTTGAGAGGAGCTAAATGAATGCAACTTGTTTCCACTTAAATCAGATAAAATTCTTATATAATTCTTTAATGCCATGCTGAGAGAGACAGAATGACTGACGGTAAACCAAAACTGCAATGGTTTTCTGTCTGAAAGATGAGAGATGCTTCATTATGGTCTTCTTTAGCAATAAACAATAATTTGAAAAGTAATGGTTATATAAATTCTGACCTTGTGTACCACCGTAGGTCTTTCTTTATGATTTGTATCATAAACAAAATATCTAAGGGGTTTTCCACAACTGTCGACATCTCATGAGAACAGAACAAGCTTTTTACTTCACTGCTTTCACAGACCTACAACAAAGACATAAGATTTCAGTTCATGAACAATTAACTTAATCTTCTCGATCTTATTGTGAAAATGACAGCTGCAGCTGGCTTCTGCTACATTTAGAACTCTATGGTTAAAACTTCCAAGGGAAGCCAGGAATGAGATGGACTGACAGAATATTTAAGGATATTACCAAATGATTGAATATCTATTGAATATTTGTCACGCAGCAGATACAAAGTAGATAGACTAATCCTGCATGCCTCATGTGAAGACTTAAATGAAATAAAATTCAAAATAGATCTCTCAAAGCTTTAACAAGAGAGCACCTTTCACAACATTAAGTCCCAATAACTTTGCAGTCAGTGAAGTACGTTTTGAAGTGTTCTCACTGTTGTAGTTTAAGAATCAAGACAGCAAGCTTAGACTCAGCAAGAATGTGTAAATATTAATTTTAATTCATCTCCTTTGGTTCATGGTTTGTGGGATGAGTTTTGTCTAGGAGATCAGAGAGAACTCTGCTGCTCTTGATAAGTTATCCAGTCTTGCGTCTCTCTCAGAAGGTGGCCAGAACCTCAATTTAACATCTCAATTGAAAGGCAACGCCTTATAATTGAGCACTCCCTCAATACAGCATGGAGATGCCAACCAATGAGCTCATATCTTTACTGTGGGATTTGAAGAGTGTAATGTACTGAACCAGAGCAGATACTTTCTGACCCACCATCCTTTCAAGGGTGGAAAATGCCTGGGAGTGTGGGGCCATTAAGTTTTCTCTGCTGCAGTTCACAATTTCAATTGAGATTAAATTCAGACAAATCTGACAAGGTTTACACTAGATTACAGTTTTTACTAAATTTCACTAGTTTTCAGTGAAGATTATTCCTGATTGTTCAATCAGGTACCTGACAAATCTGATAATAGCTGCCTGTATTACTTTTCATTGTACTGGCAATGTCATTGAAATATACAGTATGTCTGCTCATCCATGTTAGTGATGCAAAAAAAACCATATCTTTTGCTTTGCAGAAGATGAAAAAACAAGCTTGTATTGTGGTGGAATTTCAGATTCTGGTGATAAACTGATCGAAGATGGCTGTCTTCATGTGATTTCGTTGGGGTCTAAAACAATGATGCTGCAAGTTTGGGCCAATTTGAACACGGGTGGCTTTGTGTTCAGGTAGAGTGTGAACTGCTGAAGGATGATGGGATGGTTTTGAAGGAAAATGTATTATTTTTAAAAGATGGATGATATTTATGTTAATTGCTCAATGCTTGCTCCCAAGAATGTGTGAGAGCATTGGTAGTTTTGGAGAGCTTTGAGTAACAAATCATTTTTTAAAAAAAAAACTTGCTTTGGAACTAATTCATTCCTGATCACCATGTATTATCACTTTTGTAAATAATGGGAGTGGCTTTGTTAGTGTGGGATGTAAATTTAAATTGACTTCCCAAAATAGGTATCAAATTTGGATGAAGTATCTAAACAGATAGCAAATTCACAGCTAATGTTTTGAATTCTCCCTGCCACTGCGCCTTCATTGGTGTGTTAATCTATCTTTCTAACAATGCTGCTTATTTCTTTTGTACTTGCCATAGAGTCAGTTAGAAGGCCCTACACTTTTCTGCTTATCTGCTGCTGAAACCTTTATTCATGCCTTGGTTGCTTCTAGATTTGCCAGCAAAGTTTGCATTGTAGTAGTCATCTCTTGTTGATGACTATGACTACATTCCATCAAGAAGTCACCCAGAATTCTGTTCCGTACATCCTGTCTTGAGACAACTGATCACCCAATCCTCCTCTACTCAATAACATACTTCAGCTTTCAATTAAGCAGAAAGTCCATTTTAAAATTCTCACCTGCTCCAGCCCTACAACTATGATACCTGTGCTGCTCGAATTCTGCTTCTAGATGATGTCTTAATTTAATCACTTCACAATAGGCAGCTGTATTCTTAGCTAAGGACCAAGGCTCTAGAATTCTATCCCTAAACCTCTCTCTCTACACTTTTTTGTTTGCTTTAAAATCCCTATTAAACCTATTACTCCAAGTCATCTCTCCTAATGTCTCCTAAGATGAATTGGAGTCAAATTTCATTTGTTGATACTCCTGTCAACCACGTTGAACAGAAACTTGAACACAAAATACAGACTGATGCAGCTGGGCCGTTACTTAATGATTCATGGGATATTAAACTTCTTCTCTCAGATGAAGGAAAGCAGGGATGGTTCCCACACACTATTGTCTCAGCCAATATTTAATGCTTGGTTACCATTACTAAAATGGATTGTCTTGTTGAACCTTTGCATTTTTTCCTGCAGTACAATAATAACTACATTTCAAAACTGCTTCATTGTTTATAAAGTGCTTTGAGATGTTCTGAGCTTGTGAAAGGCACTATACAAATATGAGATTGCTTTAATCTTTTTATGTTAGATTTATAGTTTCTAAAATATTAAGTGATTTGTTTTCTTTCTGTAGAATTTGCAATGATGCAAATGATGACTTAAAAGCAGGCGTTCTGGCACTGGCTGAGTCACCACAAAATATTATAACTCCAGGCAAATGGCAGCACTTAGCGCTGACCTATGCACAACAGTTGGAAAACAAAAAGAATATTAATGCAATGCTTTCACTTTGGATGTCCGGGCAAAGGTATGTTCTTGTAATTAATATTTATCCCCTCAAATAGTTTTAAAGATTCTAATTAAATTATGCATCAATCCAAATATAACTGATTTCGGGCCAGGTTATGCAGTCTGCCCAGATAAAATAACCATTTAAGCCTTAGCCACACTGGTGATTGCACTACACCGCTCTTGGCTATAAAATTGTTTCTGAATATTTTCAACCAAAACAGAATGCAGTTTTCCCAATGACTTGTTCTGAAGCTAATGCTTATGATTAACAAGATGGCAAATTAACACATTCATCATTTACAATCTATTAATCATGTGCATTAATGAAATATGATTGCTCTGGGACTTCAAAATAAGTGTCTCTCAATACAATCAGTGGGTCACATTTGGGCTGCCACATTGTGCATGTTCTGCACAACTACACTGAATCTCACTCTTGATATTCCCTTTTTTTTGGACACACTCTCTATCCCTATTCCTGTCCCCATATAGCAGTAGTCTCTCCCCTTCTGTCTCGAGCCCCTCTAAGAAAGTATGAGCATGTTGATAGCATAATTAGTCCAGTTTGATTCAGTGAGAGTTTGATTAACTATATCACTGATGGAAGGCCAGCCCCCACCTGCAAAGGTTGGAGCTGTAGCGATACCTACATCTGTGCCTGAAATAAATGAGTTGTGTATACTGGACATTCCAGTTTAATCAATATCATCATGTGCTGAGGCAAAGCAAGTTGAAGCTTCCTGTCCTTGCGCTGAGTTTAAGTGAGCATTTGATAAGGCCCATTTAACCCCCTGACTCAATTCTGCCATTCAGTGAGAATGTACCTGATGTGTATCTCAAACCCCAACATAACTCCTCTCCCTCCACTCCACTTCATCCTCAACAGCTTCTTGAGGGGAACTGTTTCAGATTTCTAGTGCACCCTGTGCGAATAAATATAGTGACCTCACCTCTGAATGATCTAGCTCTGATATGAAGGTTATGATCTCTTGTACTATGCTTCCCACAAGAGGAAATAGCTTCTAGCTATCCTGCCAAATCCTTTAATCATCTTAAATGCCTCAATTGGATCATCCTTTAATCTTCTCTAACAAAGAATACAAGCCTAGTCTATGAAACCTGTACTCGTATCTAAACCTTTGGATTCCTGTATCATTTGGTGAAGCATACGTTTATTCAAAGCACGTGAGTAGTAAACTTGATTTTACTGATCCTAATATTGTCGAAGATGTTCTGGTTGGTACTGCAAAATGCACCTGGTGTAGGTAGGTGGCAAGACGATGGGGTGGAGTTGATAGGGAGAGGAGAGGAAAATGGCGTTAGTGTAGATAGGTGCTTGATGGTTGGCACAGACTTGGTGTGAAGGGCTTGTTTCCATGTTGTAAGACTGTTCTGGTGAAGGGGGGCAGGGTGGGGGACCAGCTGTAATGTAAAAAAAAAGTATGTGTGGCTTAAACATGATTTCTTAGGAGGTTTTTATGATGCACGTTGTGTGGCAGCCGTTCAGGGCTATCGTGATCTGATTATGGTCTTACCTATACCAAATGCCCTGAAGTTAAGATATGCGTCTGTTTAAAAGGTTGCGTTCTCTCAGTGAACCTGTCACCTTGTTTATTATTGATTCTTTAAATAAAAGTTTAAGAGTGAACTACAAATGGTGACTCTTTCAAGATGCCTTGAATTTACCAGAAATCCACTAATTTGGAGTTGGCCAAAGATTTTGTTAGTGTAACTAAAGAGAAGTTCTTGATAGAAATATACAAAATTATGAGAGGGGGAAAATAGGGTAGATAGTAAGAAACTTTTCCCAGTGGTAGAGATGTCTAAGACCAGAGGGCATAGATTTAAGGTGGGAAGCAAGAGGTTCACAGGGATCTGAGAAAAAATATTTTTTCCACCCAGAGGATGGTTGAAATCTGGAATGCACTTCCCAGGAAGGTGGTGGAAGCAGATAATCACAACATTTAAGAAACATCTATATGGGTATTTGAATCACCAAGGCATAGTAAGCAACAGACCCAATGCTGGTAAATAGGATTAGTATAGATGATGGTCAACATAGGCATTGTGGTCTGAAGGACCTGGGTTGGTATCCTGGTGATGTAGTAAGAAAACATTGCAAAAGAGCTGGAAAAGTGATGAAGGAGAACTGTTTGAGCAGTGAAATGCTGTAATCTGGTCTGTACTGCATTAGAACAAATTATGGAACATTGAGGTAGTGGCAGGAGCACTAGTGCAGAAATGATGGGTACCTAGCCTCCTTTTGGACCATATAATTTTAAGAAATCATTCTGAATAGAAAATTAGAAATGGTTTGTTTATTGATTTTTGTGTTGTGGGAGTTGTTGATGATGCCAGTATTATTGCACATCCCTAATTGCTCTTGAGAATATGGTGGTGAACCACCACCTTCAACTATTGCACTCCTACTGTTCAGTGTACTTCCGGAATTTAGGTCAGCAACAATAAGAGATCAGTAAGTCACAGTGGTGCACAATGTGGAAGGGAATTAGCAATTGATGGTGAATCTTTGTACTAACTGCCTGTGTCTTGGTGATGGAGGTTTCAAGTAACTGTAGTACATTTTGTAAATGGTACACATTGTGACAGGCTGTGCAGGTGGTGGACTGAATGAATGTGTAGGATAGTAGGGGTAATGCCAATCAAATGGGCTGCTCTATTCTGGATGGTGTTGAACAAAAGTGTTGGAGTTCCACTCATTCAGGTAAATTGAGAGCACTCCATCACATTCCTGATTTATACCTTGTATGTAATGGAAAGGCTTTGGGATGCAGGTGGTGATTCACCTGCTCCAGGATACCCAGTCACTGACCTGCTCTTGTAGCCATAGTATTTATGTGGCTGTTCCAGTTGCAATTCTGGTCATTGTTCACCTTCAGGATGATGTTTGAGAAGATTTGAAAGGTTTAACAATTATTTGTATAGTGGGTGAATATGTGAAACTTTTACATAATTTGTGACATCTCAACTTGAGTTGATTATCCAAGCTCAAAATAGAAAGATACAGAGCTTTCTCCTTTTCTTCCTAAGTGATTACATTGAACAGTTCTAACTTAAATGAATTGCATTTAAGCAATTACAGAAGTAATTCATAATCAAATACAGCAGATGCTGGAAATGTGAAATAAGGACAGCAACTGCAGACAGTATTCAGCAACTCAGGCAGATTTGTGTTCTGATGAACTGTTGTTAACCGGAAGCACTAATCCTGTTTATCTCTCTGCAGACGTTGTCCAGTCTTCCAGCATTTCTTTTGCTTTCTATTACAGTAATATTTCCTAGTTCAAACTTTAGGTGGGTTCAACATTTCGGTGAAAAATGGGGGAGGTGCAAGACACACTTGCTCCTAGGGAGCAAGGAAACAAATATGAATAAATGCTTTCAGTAAAGATTAATGCATGCTGGCAGTAAAAGCAAATATTAATGGGGTTGAATGAAATTTCTTATAAAATTACCTTCTTAAGAGTCAGGATTCAGCATTATTGTAACTCAAATCAAATTTTTCACTTCATCGGCTATGGCTAGTCACTCATTATGTTAATTTGTGTATAACGTGTTAAAAAGTGAACAGAAATCAAGCTAAGTGAGTGATTGAAAACATGGCATATGGAGTACAAAATGGAAAGTTGTGAGATCACCCACTTTGGTTTAAATGGTGAGAGATTGGGTGGTGTTGATGTTCATAGTGGTGTGAGAGGCATGGGTGTGTTTGTACATGCATCATTGAAGCTAACATATGCAGAAAGTGATTAAGAGGGCAGATTATGAGACATTAAAGGAATCAAAGAATTTGGGATAGTGCTGGAAAATAGAGCTGAGGTAGAAGATCAGCTGTGATTTTATTGAATAGCAAGGCAAGCTTGAAGGGCTGAATGGCTTACTCTTATTTCTTTATCTCTTATGCAGTGATAAAAATACTATATGAATCTGTTCTTTCATGCTTTTAAAGGCAATTCTGATAGCAATATTTTTATCTCGAATTGTTTACATTTTTTGAATCACAACCTCGCGAAGAGATTATCACTTGACACAATGTATATCATTATACATAATCTATGTTAAGTATGCACTGTATGCAGACACATCAGTATAGTACTTATTGACCAGAGTCCACTGCCTCTGAGTTACTAAATTACCAATGGTCTGTTTGGATTTTGACAGAAGGCTTTTTTTTTGTTTTTCAGGAAGGCTGAGTTGGCCTTGGGTTATGTTATTCCTCGAAAAAGCAGCCTCTCCCCTGATGGTAATAAAACTTTTGCATTGATTGGCCACTCCACAGCCCCACAAGATTCTACCAGGTTAGCTGGAAGATGGAATATTGGAAGCTTGCTCCTTTTCAATGGTAATGGTTTGATGAAAAATTCAACCTTTTCTGTGTATCCTCTGCATTTTCTGACTGAAGAAAAATACCTGTCAAATAGTATAGAACTGTTTGAGACCCCAACTTGGAGCATAAGTACAACACTCTAAGTGATTAACTTTTGCTTTGTGTTTTCTGGTCCTGTACATTTGAGATGGCTGCTGGCAGATAGAAGGCTACTTCAGCATAAGCTGAAAAGTCTGACCATATCCAGTTTGGGATCCCAAGACGTATGAAAACTATGAAAATTCTCACTGAGTTCTCAATAATAACAGCATATAAAACCATTTCAGCATTCAATAATTCAGCATTCATGTAAACATACTTTTAAATGTTAAGACTGGAGTAGGGATGATCACATTTGAATATGCCAATTGAAAATATTTCTTTTTTAATGTAGGTGCTAGGATAGGGCCGGAAGAAGCATATTATTTGTATGTCTGTGGACCTGACTTCACCTCCATTATGCCCTGTAAATATGGGAAAATTCAAGCAAATTACTCTAAGTATGTTACTCTGGAAATTTTACAGTGTGATCAAATTAAAGAACTTCTCATGAAAAACAAGGAAGTGAATACTGGCCCTCTGGTGGTGAGTAGAATACACAAGTACCTGACTTGGTTAAATCCTCTATCAAGGGAAGTGCTAAATTATATAATTACAATATGACTAGGGGGAAATGAGAATTTTTGTTGCATAGCAGGTTGGTATGATCTTGAATGTCTGATCAGGTGCTGAAAGGAGAATTAATAGTATCTCTCTAAAGGAATTGGAAGAATATTTAAAAAGTGCATCTTTGAATGGCTGTGTGTAAAGAGCAGTGGAGTGAGGAAAAATTGGATAGCTCCTTTAAGGCACCATCATGTCAATTTATGCAGCTAAGAGTTCTATTACATAGGGCAGAGGAAAACCTTAACAAGTATTACAGCTTGATTTTTGTTTTGCAGGATAGCCTCGCGATTGTTTACAATCCACAATCTCCTGCTCAGTATACCATTTACGAGCCAGTTATTCGACTCAAAGCACAAACAAGAACAGTATCATCACAAAGGCCTTTCAGTTTGAAGGATGTGCAAAACAATACTATGGAGCACCAGAAACTAAAGTGTTTGCAACCTTTGGAACATAAAGAGCTTCAGCGTATCCTCCACAAAATTGGAGGAACCAGTGCATTCATCTTTCTCTTTGCTAGGGTAAGAGATATTACTCATGACTTATTCAGCAGTGCTGTCAAATTAATTGCAGAAGTAGTTGACAATGCAGTTACTTACTACATTTGTAATGGAGAAATCAGTCAACTTCCTGTCCATGCAGACTTGATTAATTTCATATGGGAATATCTTTTCGAGGTTGGGGGAAGTGAAGATAGGAAAATGTAATATAGCATAGCACCCTATCACTTAGATGTCAGAATTCCTACAGGTTTTCAGTGTCTAAATGTACTCTTCCCTGATGTTGGGTTACCATTTGCCTTCTCAGATAGTGTAATGATGATGACCAAGTTTTCATTCACTGAATCTTGCAGTATAAAGGGGAATATTTGAACCTGTGTTGATTTTGTTTGTCTCACGTTCAGCTCATAGGCCTGAGGAAGAAAGCTGGAGGTTTGTGGCATCTGATTCCAGTCTACAAAAACGTTTGCCTAGTGTATTGAGTTCCATGACCTGGGGGAGACCAGCAATGGAACTGCTAAAGCTGGTTTCAGGAAGGCATATAGGCTCTGTATGGGCTTTTGTACAGTTGCAGCTTATTTGATTATTTGAACCCTTAAGTTTTATTTTTATGATCGATTGTAAGACTGTGAATTGAAAGGATATGTTGATAATGTCTGAACAATGCATTGTTCCCAACTGTACAGATAATCGGTGGATATTTATTACATAAAATAATGTAATTAGTTGCAGGTCCAGCATGTTTTGTTTGTTTGGTTTTCAATAACATCACATGATATTAATAAATTTAGACGGACTTTTCACTGTTTGGGACCTAGCTACAATCTAGCCCAGACAGATTTGCAGAGGAGTGGAGGCTTGGTTCATTTATGGGCTTTAATGATGATTGTCAGCACATTTTTCAATGACAGTGAATACTACATGGGAATATCAATAAGCGTTCCTGATATTTTGAACATAAGCCACTTCATTTGGTTGGGCTTAGTTACTCGCAGAATAACGTTTTGTTATTTGAGGTAAAAAATCTAGCATTTTCTTTTACCAGTACACAATCCAGGAATGACCTGTTGCATTTTTATTCGATTGATAGAGAAACATTGATATCTTCTTTTCTCTAGTCTGTAGAGATAAGTGACTGCGAAAAGACGCAAGCTCTGGCACTGAATGTTATACTTACTTTGACAAAGTACAACCAGCAGAGAATCCAGGAAATGGAAAGCTGTCATGGCTATGCTATGATTCATCAAGTGCTCATCAAAATGAAATGTATTGTGGGCTTTCACATCTTAAAGGTATGAAATATTCTCTTTATGTATATCCTTGCTGCAATGACCCCCATAATTAGTTCAGCATTATTTTCAATAAAGTGATACTAAATATCTGACCTAGTCTGGTAATGATGCCCTTGTAACAAATCGGACTTGATCCACTTGTTTTACATGTGTTCACTCCTTGAAAGACAGTATTGTGGATAACATCATTAATAGGTAGTCAGGAACACATTCTGAATCTCCATCTCCGTATTTCCCTTTCTCCATCTCCATATTTCTCTTTCCCTTCTCTCTCTCTTTCCCTTCTCAACCACCCCAAACATCTGCCATAATCATATATACATAAGATCCCACAGTCCAGCCTCCACAGGAACAAGGATTAAGGGTGCATCCAATTTGACCTATTCCTCCTTCCCAATCCAGCCTTCTGGTCCAATCTATCTTTCCCTCTCCTGTTCATGCTGCTGCAGTTCCTGCATGGTTATTTCCTGGCTGTTTCTAGGAGATATTTATGACCCAGGATTTGTTGGCAATTGCATGCATAGCTTCAACGTGGCAGAGAAATAGGTTAGAGTAAAACAAATTAAATTTGTGAGAGAAGGGAAATGAGAGAGAGAATATTAGACCTATAGGAAATAGAAAGAAGTGTTGATGACTTATAAGGATGACAAGGGAAATGTATAAAGGACACAAAATGGAGATGACAAAATGAAGAGTAAAAAAATAACGAATGGAAAGAGAAAAGGAAGACATTACAAACCAAAGGTAAAGCAAGATAATCTGTAAGTTTAGACCCATTTCTAAAAGCTTTACAATGAGGACTAGTCAATCCTGCAAGGCCCTTCTCTATCTAAATGGGATTTGGCCAGATCTGTTCACCACTATTTTGACCAGCACCAACTCTCCACCCCCAAAATGCGTTTTTTTTGGCAGGTATTTTAGAGTATTTCAATCCCAATGTGCTGATGCATTCTTGTCCTTGTACTATATATCAAAACTAGTGACTTCCTACAATGTATGTATTGGTTCTCAATAAATAAAACACTGGTGGCCTGGTTTTGACTGCAAGCCTCAATATTTTTTTGATGACATTTGTACTCTTTTGAATTTCATGCTGTACATAGGCAAACATTTAATTTTCTAGATTATTGGTTATGATCATGTACAGACAGTTTTACGTGGAGTTAGAAAATTTTAGAAAAAAACGTGTATATCTTTCAGACTTTACTTGATGGATGCTGCAGTGCTCCAGTCCTTAACTTTAATGAGTCCACAAATCAATTTGAGATTGATACTGAATCGAGTGCAGTGATCCAGGATGTGAAGATTCTGTCAGAATTGTTACTGGACTGGAAGATCTGGTCCAAAGCACAGGTTTTGATCCACTTTCTAATTTTATTTCTGCATTTGTTGCTATCACTGTACATTCTGGATTGAAAGAATTTTTTCCAATTTGCATAGCTCAATAAGTATAAAATAATATATATAGTTGCTAACTAAATTTCTCTGAAGAACCTAATGAAAAGAAGGAAATTAATTATGATATAGGTCGGTCTGTACAGCACAGTTATCTAGTGATAGAAATTGTACAATTATTTCAGTAAATGAAATGTTTACTGTGCTGCTGTTCAATTAATCAGAAATTTCCTTTCGGTGGCACTGGTGAGGTTGGTTGGCTATCTGATACTTCTGTCGGTCAGTGATCCCAAGGTGCAAGTTATTCCTTCTGTTTCTTTCACTCTCTGTGTAATTTTTTCTTTTGGTCTGTTTACAACTCATTGATCAGGAACCTGGAATTTTGTATTGGCACAAAACTTTTTGTCCTCATTTGGACATTATCTTGCAAGTTTATTCTCACTAGCAACGTGTCTTTAAATGTAGCTTTGATGTATATTCTTGGATCTTTTGCACTTTAATATCTTGTTTGGCTTTTTAAATTGTTACCAAACTCTAATTGTTTTGTCCTTGGGATTATTTCTGGTCAGACATTTAATGACTTTTCCCATTATTTGAATCATGTTTGTCATCACCTTACATTTGCAAATGCTAAATTTCACTTGCATTTCACCTGCCCAACTGTTAAATCTTATTAATTCCCTAAATTTTGCAGCTTAACTTTCATTATCCTGCTTCCCACACTGTCATCAAATGGTTATATTTCTGTCTGTGTACAATTAAATCCAATAGAATAGAACCATTGCTCTTCATCTTGTATGGATGGCACTGCAATGCATTGCAGTATTGCAATTACCAATACTGTGTGTGTTTATTCTGAAAATAGAATGGTGTCTGGGAAACGCTGATGGCAGCTCTCGAAGTGCTCATTAGAGTCAATCATCCAAAACAGATGTTCAATATCAAACAACTTCTAAAGGCTCAAGTGGTTTATCGCTTCCTCTTGACTTGCCAGGTTCTTCAGGTATGAATTACTTTGTAATCCAAGTTTCCACACCGATCCTTTTCTGTAGCGTTTTCCTCTGTCTTGCTGGAGTACAGTTTCATGGGTACTCTGTCCTTTTTGGCACCTCTCCAACTGGCTATTTTTCACATCCTAGATCTTTAATTGTGAAATTCTTCATTGCTGAGCTCTCCACTCTTGTGACATCCACCCAACTGCATTTTTCATTAGGTTATTGGATGCCAATGAAGAATGCAAAGCTCGGCATTTTACCCTTTCCGAACTAGCAACCAAATTGCTACTTTAGCTGAAATCAAACAGCTCAGACCATACCAGTAAGCTGAGATGGTTCCTTTATGTTTTGTATGGCTTAGTGCAAGAACACCATTTTGCCATTGGGTCATTGTAGATTATCCAGGGCTGTATGTTAAGCATAAGTAATTTGGTGTAAAAGCTGATGACAACACTACATCTATTGTGAGAGGTATTCATCAGAATCAGGTTGATTATCACTGACATGTTGTGAAGTTTGTTGTTTTGCGGCAGCAGTACAGTGAACTGGCAAGTGTTTTATAGGAATTAATTCTTCAATCTGGCTGGCTTTGTGATGTAGCTAACTGTCTTCAACCTTTCTTACCTGGAAGTTCAGTAGTTTTAACTGAAATCAGAATTGAACTATTGAATAGTTAAAATATTGAAAGTTGGTCTTAATTTTGCTCAGGTTCAGTTAGTTTCTGCATACAGAATGCACTCAAATGAGAACATAGTTTTTTATTCATTGCCTGAAGAGCTTGTAAAACTGAATCTAGCGTGCAAACACGGTAACCCTTATTTTATCTTGAATTGGGGATGGCTTTGAGGAGGACAGGTTTCACGCCTCCTGTTGAATTTAACAGCAGGATGTAATTATCATTTTCTGTCTCTGTTTCCCACGTAGCTAGCTTGCTTACAAGACTGGTTTTGGGTGGGTAACAGGCTGGAGCCAGAAAACAGTGGGTCTATCAGACGGGGGAGATCAGAAGTCAGGGAAGGCATGCTGAATTAGAGCTAGAGGAGATTGGAGATTAAATGGCAGGTTGGCATGGTCAAGCTGTTGGCATAGTAGGAATGCTGCTGATGGGTAAAGTGGAGGAGTGGGGGTTTGGAGAGTTGACGAAGCAGTTAGGGTTGTTAGATAAGGGAAAAGCACTTTTCTCCTGAATAAAGTGGTCCATCTTTCCCCTCTGCATCTGGGTTTCTCAGGCCTGCCCTGATTCCCACATGGTGGTTCATAATTGTAATATTTTAAGTCACCATTGTGTCTCCTAGGGGTTATTTCTTCACCCTTCACCCCCCCCCCACCTCCCCCAGTTGCTCCCACCCAATCTTTGAAATGGGGGTTTGGAGAGGGTCCAAATTTTTCTTTACATTCCTTTGCATCCCATAGTCACAAGCCCTATCCATTCTGGGGGCAGTTAAAACTGCCCCTTCCTCATTTTATCTGATCAATCACTATGTCAACCAGTTTAATATGCTTTCTCAAGCATGTACTCAGTTGGTCATTTCAAGAAGCGACTGCTTGTTTTATTGTGAGTTAGTACATTTGTCCGTTAAATTCAAGAATAATGGAAGAAATATATAATTACACAAATTTCTCTTAAATTATTCCAGGCTTTGTCACATTTGTTTTATAATCTGCATGATGATGCTGCTGCCTTATTTTCAGAAGTATATCTTGCTGAACTATTTAACATATTACTATCATTCGCAAACATTAAAAGTGTAGTGTTATACAAGAGTACTGTATGATTTCTCATTTTGTGTCTCTTCGAATTGAGCGGGGAAAAAACTTCATCTCTCAAATATAATTTTCATTAGGCTAAAGAAAAGGTAATATTGAATCAAGAGTTGTGGTAACTTACCTGCATTCCTGTTCTTTGTTTTCCTCAAACTGGTTTCTCAGGAACACCGAGATGAACAGTTGACATCTATTCCTCGGGAAGTCTGTAGATCGTTTGTGAAGATCATTGAAGAAGTACTTGGGTCACCACCAGATCTGGAGTTGCTGAAGCTGGTTTACAATTTTTTGTTGGCAGTACATCCTCCCACTAATACCTATGTTTGCCACACCCCACCAGGCTTTTACTTTTCCCTACACATAGGTGAATGGAATGCATACTGCTTTTGATATGTTTTGCATAACAACTGAGGAACACTGATGTGGAAAATAATTATTTTTGTTTAGTTTGTGTGTTTGCCTATAACCTCCACACTGAAACTACCTGAATATCAGAATCAGGTTTATTATCACTGACTTGTATGACGTGAAATTTGTTGTTTTGCGGCAGCAGTATAGTGCAAAGACATAAAAATTACTACAAATTACAAAATAAATACTGCAAAAAGGAATATTGAAGTAGTGTTCGTGGACCGTTCAGAAATCTGGTGGAGGGGAAGAAGCTGTTCCTAGATCGTTGAGTGTGGGTCTTCAGGCTCCTGTACCTTCTCCCTGATGGTAGTAACAAGAAGAGGGCATGTCCTGGATTGTGAGGGTCTTTAGTGATGGATGCCACATTCTTGAGGCACTGCCTCTTGAAGACGTCCTTGATGGTGGGGAGGGTTGTGCCTGTGATGGAGCTGGCTGAGCCTATAACCCTTTTCAGCCTCTTATGCTCCAGTGCATTGGAGCCTCCATACCAGGCTGTAATGCAACCAGTCAGAATGCTCTCCACTGTACATCTGTAGAAATTGGCAAGAGTCTTTGGTGACATACCAAATCTCCTTAAACTCCTTATGAAGCAGAAGTAGAATCGAAGCACTCACTTCTCTTTAGAATGCGGCATTTTGACACAATTCACCATGGGAAGAACTCCATTGTACAGAAATTAGTGATTTATTTTATTCTGGATTTACAAATAAAATGAGTCACAACTTGTTAAGACCTTTCTGAGGATTGAAAAATATGTATGATTGTATTTGACTGATGCCAGTGGTTGTAAGTAACAAAATCAAGAGTAAGCAATACAGCTTCTTGAGCCTGTTTGTCATACAGTAAGATCATAGTTCTTCCTATGCTTTCCATTCTAATCCTTACATCCCCCGAACCTTAAAATCTCCACCTTGTATATCCTAAAATGACAAGGCATCTTCATAGTCCTGAGGTAAAGAATTCCAAACTTTTGCGTAAGGCCTAAATGGCAACCCCCTTATCTTGAGATAATGCCCCCCTACCTCTAAATACTCCATACAAAGGAAACAATTTCTTGGCATCTACCCTGTCAGTCTTTCTCAGAATCTTGTGACTCAACGAGATCACCTCTAAATTCCAGTGTAAATCCCAGGTCCAGATGAAGGTTCTCGACCTGAAACATTGACTGTCCGTTTTCCCTCCATAGATGCTGCCTGACCCACTGGGTTCCTCCAGTGCTTTGTTTGTTGCTGTAAGCAATTGGGGATGTTTTACTTCAGTAAATGTTAGAAGAATCATTTCATTTCAAAGTGCTTTACCTCACTTCAATGTTTTGTAATATTAATGGGCATAAAAATAAGATGTTTCCAGGTGACAAGGTAATTAAACTCACAAAACAGTTGTTGTTATTATTCAATTGAAAACAAGATGCTTTGCTGTCCAATAAGGTAATTGTATCTGCATACCAATCAGAAAACAGTATTTCTTCTGATGTACAAGAGGGATCTTGGGATGCAAGTCCATAGCTCCCTGAAGTGGCAACACAAGTCATTGGGTGGTAAATAAGGTATACAGTATACTTGCCTTTGTAAGTTGGGGTATTGAGTATAAAAGTTGGGAAGTTGTGTTGCAGCTGTGTAAAGCTTAGGTTTGGCCACATCTCTATCGTTGTGTGCAGTTCTGATCACTGCAATTACAGGAAGGATGCGGAGGCTTGGAGAGAGTACAGAAGGTGTTCACCAGGATGTCTCCTGGATTAGAGAATATTAGCTACAAGGAGAGTTGGACAAACTTTGATTGTTTTCTCTGGAGTGTCAGAGACTGAGGGATGACCCTGATGGAAGTATATAAAATTATGAGAGGCATAGATAGAGTAGATAGTCGAGTCCTTTTCCCAGAGTAGAAATGTCAGATATTAGAGAGTGCAGATTAAAGGTGAGGGGGGGAAAGTTTAAAAGGAGAAAGTTTAAAGGAGATTTGCGAGGCAAGTATTTACACGGTGAAATGTTAGGTGCCTGGAACATGCTGCCAGGGCAGGTGGTGGAAACGGGTGCAATAGTGGTGTTTAAGAGGCATTCAGACAGGCACGTGAACAGGCAGAGAATGGAGGGATATGTACCATGTGCTGGTGGATGGGATTAGTTTAAATTGACATTATGTTTGGCACAGACATCGTGAGCTGAAGTATCTGTTCCTGTTCTGTTCTATGTTCTAAATCAGCTAAACTTTGTTTTCTGAGCAACATCCATAGGCTAAATTGATTTTATTCAGTTCCCCTTTTTAATATTATGGTTTACTTTCACTTTCTTTGTGTAACAAGTGGATGTTATTTTACATCTCAAAGTCCAGGTGTATGCTGCAATATAATTTTATACCTTTATGCCAGTTGTACTTCGACCCATCCTAGACTATATATTCTCTCTGCCTAGTTTCTCTGGATTAATGCCTTTTCTCTACTGTTTCCCAACTTGAGGCCTTCATGAAGACACCAGGTCCACTGGGAAAATCTTGATAAGTTAGAGGTCACATGTCATTAAAGCAAATTCAGCCATTCCAAGAAAACACAATAGATACAGTTTGAGTGTCTTACCCCATTGGTTAAGCCAATGTTAGAATTCAATAATCGCTACACCTGGAAGAGGCACTTCATACAAAAATATTAACAGAAGTGTTTTTACACTAAATATTCAAAATAGTGCCTAAATCTTGAATGAGTTTAATGAGTGAAAATATTTAAATACTGAGTATGGAAAATTCCCGTCTCTGAGGATAATGGGTTAAAAAAAAAACTGGTATGCAGTTTACTATATTACAAACCATTATTAAAAAAAAACTTGCATTTATCCTGTTTTTTAGATGGCAAGATCTTTCAAGAAAAGGTCAAATTGATCAGATGTATGCGGTTTTCTAATAGCAGTGAAAAATCCAGTGAAAGTCCTGGTTTTCTATCACCATCTGCCTTTACCATTGTCCCACCAGAAGGTTAGAAGTTCTTAAAATGATTAATGATTTAGTTTAAATTACATGTTTAATTGCTGCTCAATTAAGTTACTCCACATCATTTCACTCTTACTATCTGCTTGTGAACAAATATTTGCCTCATAGATAACTTGGAAGTTGTATTACTCATTTATTAAATTCTGTAAAGTTCTTTGTTCAGTTATTTTAGAAAATAGGCAAGGAATTTGTATTTGCCTATTCATCTTTGGAGAACAGCTTAGGTGTTTTTAGTAGAATTATAAGGAAACAACATGTATCTCAAGTGGATTTTTTTTCCCTTGGAAGGAGATATCCCAATTAGAAAATCTGAGAAAACCTCCAAAGTACGGAATAACTATTTGAGACACAGATTTTCTGACTGTTTTTTTCTTTTATTAGTGTTCAGACCACAACATGATGATTTTCAATGGAACCACTCCCTGACAAATCAAATCAGTGGAGTTACTTCCTATTGATCTGTTGTTACTTGCTCTGCTTATAGAAGAGTACAGCACAGAACAGACCCTTCGGCCCACAATGTTGTGCCAACATAGCTAATCCCTCCTACCTAAAGAATGCCCATATCCTTCTATTGGTATTGGTTTATCATTGCCACCTGCACCGAGGCACAGTGAAAAACTCATCCCGCATACCGATCACACAGGTCAATTCAATACACAGTGCAGTTACATTGAGTTGCAGTTACAGTGCATTGATTTAAAAAAAAACATTTTATGTTGCCCTTGGTTGTTTTCTAGAAATTGTAAAAGTGTTCCTGATCTCTGGTTCTCTACCCTTCCCACCAACCTCCCCCCCCCCCCCCCCCCAAAATGGTTAACAATTTCTTTTTATCAGCTCTCTCTACATAACTTGTTATCTTTAAAGGTCTCAGCTCTCGCTACGTTACCTTTAAAGGCCTACCACTTCTTGAATCAACCTATTCTGAGAGCAATCTTCATTTCAATAGCTTTTAGCCATAACACAAGTCGTTCTTCCTGGAGCCATTGTCATAAATCTTTTCTGTGCTCTCCTCTGACCTCTACGCATAAAGAAATAGGAGCAGGAGTAGACCATCTGCCCTTTCAGGCTTGCTCCACCATTAAGATCATGGCTGACTTTCTACTTCAGCACCATTTTCCAGCACTATCACCATCCCCTTTGATTCTTTTGATATCCAGAAATCTACCAATCTGCTTTGAATGAACACAATGACTGAGGCTCCACTGCCCTCCAGGGCAGAATATTCCAAAGTTCACTGCCTTCTGAGTGAAGAAATTTCTTCTTATGTCATTCCTAAATGCCACTTTAAAATTGCCCCCATGTCCTAGACTCAGTCAGGGGGAACACATCCCCACATCTACTCTGTAAAGCCCTTTAAGAACTTGATATGTTTCTTTTAGTTCTCCTCTCATTCCCAGTCTACCAAATATGTGCTCATATGGCAAACCACCATCCTTGGAATCAGTCTAGAGAATCTTTGCTGCACTGTCTTTGTGTCAAGTACATCCTTCCTCAGGTGAGGAGACCAAATGTGTGTACTGTAGTCCAGGTGCAGGCTCGTCAAGCCCCTTTTGAATTGCAATAATACTTCCTTATTCCTGTATTCAAATCCTCTCTCAAACTTTTTACTCCCCTAATTGCTTGCTGTACCTGCATGTTGTCCTTCATTGACCTCCATACAAGCACACCTAGGTTCCTTTTTAACATCAACACTGCACAATCTCTTATCATCTAAGAAATACTCAAGCTTTTCTGCTATGTGCACCAAAGTGGATAATCATACATTTTTCCATGTTGTATTCCATCGTCTGTGTTCTTGCCCACTCACTCAACTTGTCCCTATTTTCTTGAAGCCTCTGCATTGTTTTCTCACAATCCCACATAGTTTAGTATCGTCAGCAAACTTGGAAAAGCATGACATTTAGTTCTGACATTCAGAAAAGTTTGTGGTTCTGTTTTCACCTTTCCTCCTTTCTTATCTAGTGAGGTCATGTTTGCTACACCATAGTTTAATTGTTTTAGTTTTAGAATGAGATACGATGATGGATGTTGAGTAATTGAATTAATCTTAGAATAAAACATATAAGAAAAAGTGTGAAGTTATTTTTAATAAAGTATAAAATTCATTGGAAAATGTAGGAAAATTCAGAAACGCCTGTAATGTACATAAATATCAATCATTTTATGAGATCATGTTAATAGCTAGTAATAGAGCAACATGCTGATTTCCCCCCCCCCCCTCTGTTTCTAGGAGAAAAAATACAAAGTAGCACATTAAGCGATGAAAAACAGGAATCTCCTTTATTGCCATTGCATGAACCGCACGGCCAAAGTCTGTCATTGAGCCCTTCCACGTCACCGCAAATGCAAATCCAAAAATTGACGTCAAGAGAAGAACAGAACATTGACGTGAAGGAGGCTTCTGATGGCGAGTTTGACTCTCAAACCTTTTTGCCAGAGAATGCTCCCAAAATGGCCACTGCAGAAACACAGGACGAATTGTTCTTCAGCAGCAGTGAGTCAGCAAAAACCTTGTGCGAGTCTGAAAAGGGAGCTTCTATGAGAACTGTTATTGCACATGATCACACCCAAGAATCCTTGGAACTTGTGGTGGAGGCAGGTAGCCCAGCAAATGTGAACTTCAGGATTGATGTTGAACATGTTCCAGATGAGAGTTCATCAGCTTTAGAACCAGAACCAAAACTGGAAGGGCCAGGTGATGGTGTAAATCGACCTGACAGTCTCCAAGGACTTCAGATGTTCCAAAGAAGTCAGAGTAATTTTACTGGCCTGGGATTAGCGTTTCCATCCCAAAATGGATCTTTAGTTATTGGACGTTTTCCAAGTATGGCTGGCAAGAATTTGATTCCTGAAGAATGGGAAAGCTTTGGTTTTTCACCTCTTTATGAACGACCCTACATGCAAACTGATGGTACAACAGATAGGTACAATTGAATTATTATTGTGCTAACAACTTAATAATTACATTATTTTAATCATTTACCAAGTTTGTTCTACCAATGCTATTCAGAACATTTTTGAAATGGGATAAATTCCTTTTACATTCATACTGGACCAAACAACATAGTTTCCTATGTGATGTTAGTCTCAATGAAACTGAGTGAGCTTTTGTAAAGAAAATAATGCATCTGTATTTGAGACTGGGGACTAAGAAGGTAAAATATATTATCTTTACTATCAATGTCTTGATTTTCCCCACAGCATTTGACAATATCAAAATTACAACCTCCTTTTCTCCATTGCCCAGTTTGGTAGAGCTATCTTTGCACGGTTCCACCAGAGCTTCTCGGTCTCCGTCACCATCAGATCTGGAGTTATCCATTTATTCTTGGACTCGTCTTCATTTCCTATATGTTGCTTCTTCGTGACTTCATCTGCATTTACAAAATGAACTTAGATACATACAATCATAGTAACTATTTAGAAACTAATATTCCATGATATGAGACTTAGAATGCTTGTACACCGATGTACTTGCATACACACAATTGTTAACGTGAGCTACTTATCTGAAACTTCCAGATCTTGGATTTGAGGTAGAATTTGACCCTAATTCTGCAGCTAAGTTTTAGTGACCTTTTTATGTCAGTAGTCGATGGCCATGGAATCATTTTTAAATGTCTCTGATATTCAGAGATATCTTTATTCTTCTTTAAAGAAATCTTAAGTGCTAGAAATTATAAACATTATGATTTAATAAAAAAACATATAAATTATCTGTGTGCACACGATAAACTTCCATACATCATGGTACCAAGCACAATGCTCTCGGTACCCACGAAAACCACACGTTAGAACTGAGGTACACTCTGCCCCTCAGCTGAGGACATTGATGTTCCACCAGTAGATTGAGGCCAGGGTAAAACTGCAGTTAGATGGCAATTCCCTGTTGAACTACCAGCTGAAGTTCAGTATAAACTAGCCTGCTAATGACTTCATCTGATCAAAAAATCTGCTGTCACTAAATGTTCATGTTGCACACATGGTGTGATATGGGTATCACACAGGGACACTAGAACTCGGCAGGACATTAACTGACTTTTATAACAAGAAGATACAAATTCTATGCTAGTGTCTGTTAGCAACATTTGGAGTTATTATGTGGCAGTGTGTGTAGTTGGTGTAGACTTCATCTGGATTTACCAGTAATTAAACGTTAATGCAGAATGATAATACATACTTGACATGTAACAAAAAAGCAAGAAAAAAAAGTAATAACTGGTCTTGTGTGTGTGAATGCTGCAGCTGAGGAAAAGTCTACTGATCAATTCCTTCAAGCTTTTACCCCATTTATTTCCAGAATGCTGGAAATATTATGTTATATATTGCACAATACATAAATGATAGAGTTAATGTGATATTCTGAAACACTAGATTTGAAAAACAGACTTAAAGAAAAGTCAAGTGGTTCTATCCTGTAATTTTCCCATAGTGTCAAACCATAGTGAATTTAAAAAAAGCTTGATTTCTCCCTCTGCTATCCTACGAAGTATGAAGAATTACATAGTAGCTTCAATTTAATTTAAAAATAGACCACTCCATGTTTGGTGCTCTTATTTTATCTGTAGTAGGTATTGTGGCTGTGCTTTTCACCTGTGTTAACAGCAGGTACAGTCTGCAAGTGCAATAAAATAAATCTCACTACAGTACAGGGCAGATCTTTGTGGGAGATATTCTGCAGCAGAGGCCTGATTCAATTTTTTAAAGAAATCATTGAATCTCAAAATCCAAGAGTTCTGACAAAGTACACATGACTGTTAATTATGTAAATACTTAAGGTTTGAAATAATTCCATTGTATAGAATGCTTCACTGTCTAGTCCCTGTTACAAATAAACTCTAGGTCAGTGTCTGATTGATTAAATGATGGGAAAAGTCTGGGAATACAATCTTTGCAGAGCAGTGAATGCCATGAAGTTTAAAACATCCACATTGATAAATATAAAATGGATATGGTTTACAGTATTAAATGGACTCATGGAAAAGTCCAATTTCTATTTCTCTTCTGGTTGACATCATTGTTTTCTGCACCTAGATCAACAACAGAGGATTGTCTGATTCTCATCTGCTGTGGGCTGTACACTCTTTTGAGAGGAATCCTGCTCATCTTGCCAGATGTAATGCTAGCTGATGTAATGGACAAGTTAATTCAACCGGAAGCATTGATAGTCCTTGTTAATCATCCAGCTCCAGTTATACAGCAAGGAGTAATTAAAGTAAGAGAAATACCCAGTTGATCCATTTAGAGACTTGCTCATGACAGCCTGAAAACTTGCACAACAAATAGATAACTGGAATATCTCACACCAGTTGTTGTGATCCACGTTAAAAGTATTGCAGTGAACAAATTCTAATCTAAATCATATTGGTTGTTGATATTCTACTCTTCATTCCATTGCATGAATCTAAATGTTGCATTTTTTTTTGCAGTGAACATTCAAATTGTCAGTGAAAGTACAATGTTGTGTCTGTCAGAAAGGCTAGAACAGACAAATAATATGGTTTACAGATATTTTTATTAATTTTAGCATGAATTTTGGCTTGAAAAATGCCCAGGCTTTCCTCAAGAGTTGTTCTTCCTCCAGCATCATCCTGGAGTCTCCACAAATTAAAGTGCTGGGCACTCCCTAAACCAAAACCCTGAAATGAAATCTTAAATATTTCATTCTCTGTTTAAAAAAAACTTTAAGTTTTTATGAAAATATTGGAGATGGGAGCAGTTTTCAATTATGGAAAAGTTGGCAGTTGCACATGTTAATGAGCAAAGAAATGTTGGAAGGGATTGTTGAGAAAGATTGATCTATCTGACAGCCTTACTGAGCTTACTGGCCTTTTCATTCTAAATTCTTATGCAAGATGGTTTATTTCACCATAATTAGTGTTTGGGATTTGCTTACATGTTTAAAGCTCACTTTTGCTTCACTATCAATTGAAATAAATGTTTTAAAGTTTAGTCCTTTTGATAATTCAAGTCACATGAATTGATGCTCTCTCATCTCACCAAAGTACCATCTCCAGTTGACAAGCGTCGCTTTAGATTGCTCCTTGCCCTTAACATTAATAATCTATACCTTAGCATTCCTCAAGTACATGGTCAACCTGGCCCAATTCATTCCCCAGAATCAGATCCACCAATGACTCCTTAATTGCAGCAGCAATGTGCTGATAATGTTCTTCTGAATAAAATTTGAAAAAAAAAACTCTTCTTCTTCCCCAACCCTTTTATTGAAATGCTCTCCTTGTTATACTCCCCAGTAACATAATAGTACCATTTTTGCTTAGCTGTAACCAAATGGATTTTGTCCTCAAACTTCTTAAGCATATTCTCTCTCTCGCACGCGCTCTCTGTGTTTTCTTCTTTACTCAGTATTGCTGTTCCATTTCTCACCTTGAAAGACTTGGTGCCCAATTCTGCTATTTTTTTTAGCCACATCTCAGTAATCACCACTATATCATATTCCATATGGCTGTCTGCATCTGCAGCTCACCAACACTTTGTCCATTTCAGCACTTTATAGACAGGTGCCTCATATGTTTATATTCCTTTTTTTTCCCATGATGCTACATGCCAGAGCTAATTCCTCATGCCATTTTTTTGAACACTGCCCTCCACCCCTAAAACTGCAATTCACTAACCTTTCTGCAAGGATATTGGTCCCAGCTCTATTGATGAAGCCCAACCATCTCCTGCCTAGAAATGGTCCCAATGTCCTAAAAATCTGAAAACCACTTTCCTGCACCATTCTTCTTGCCATCCACTAATCTGACATATCCTCCTCCTGCTCTCACTGGCATATAGCTCTGGGAGTGATGCAAATATTACTACATTTGATGCCCTTTTTAAACTTTCTCCTTCTCAAGCTCCCATGGTAGGATCTCAGCCATTTTTCTCCCGATTTAATCAATTTTGATATGTACCATGACTTACTCTTCCTAATCCTTCCCCTTTCCTGTCGTTTAGTTCCAAAGAGGCAGCGCACCACGTGGGACTTAGGTTAATGGTCACTTAAGTCCCTATTTATTATTGATTCTCTTATGACACAGGCATTTCTACCCTTTGTTACCCTCTGCAGTCTTTTGCCCCTTGTTCTGGCCTGCAGTTTTTTTCCAAGGTGCTGTCACCTTCACCATTCTGTAAAGCTGAGTGCTGATTTGAGGATGGGACTAATTCCTGAAGGTTTCAGAACTTTCTACCTCTTCCTGCTTTTTCAAATAACCACGCTAAATTCAGGCTATGGGGTAACCATCCTGGAGCCATCAGGCTCCTTTATGTACCAGTGACCTCAGAATCCTTAATGTGAAGAGTTGCTCCCTGTCATCTCCCTTTAGCAGTTATTGTTCTGCACTTCCGTGCACTGGGAAACAGTTTGTTCCTATGCATGAAAATCAGAAAACTGCAGCTGCTGGAAATCTGAAATAAAAACAGAAAATGACCTGAAACACTAACTCTGTTTCTCTCTCCACAGATGCTGTCTGATGTGCTTAGAGTTTTGAGCATTTCCTGTTTTTATTTCTTCCTATATATCCTATCACCCCATTTTAATCAGCAATAACACCTCAACCAGGTCATAATTATATATTTGAACCAATATTAGGTGTGAAGGTACCATTCAAAAGTCTTATTTAGTGATTACCTTCCTAAATTGTAGAGCATGTCATCTGCTGAGCTTTTGTTTTACAGATTAGAATAAACAAAACAGGAGTAAATAATTGCCTTCATTCCAATGTGGTAATTGACCCTGATTTATTATGTGCGGCACTGTAAAGTCAGCTCATGGTATGATGCGTACTTTAGGAAGGACATTATGGCCTTGGAGAGGACGCAGAAGAGATTTACTGGCATAGTTCCTCAAGGCTGGAAGCATCTTGAGAGACTTGAGAAATTGAGATTAGTCTCATTGCAAAGAAGGTTAAGTGGAAATAAATGGAAATAAACATTTTATTTATTCAAATATGTGAGCATCTCTGGGAAGCCCAGAATTACTCCCATCCCTAATTGCCTCTTAGAAAGGTGTGCTGAGTCATTTTTTTACTTTCAACCTCTGCAGTCTCTGACAAAAGTGCTTTCTCTGTGCTGTTAGATGGGAAGGGCTATATGTGGGAAGAAGGATCCTGGATTTTGACCCATTGGTGATGAAGGAACAGTAATATATTTCCACAGCAGGATAGTATGCCAGGAATGGGAGCCTGCAGGTGGTGGTGTTTCATACCCCCTCTGCAATTGTCCTTGTAAGTGATAGGTGCTTCAAAGTTAATCATACCTTCAAAAATGTTTTAACACAATCATTGCAGCAATTTGCTATCTCAGTAAATGGTCTACACTGCAAGCATGATGTGCTAGTTAATATTTAAACTGGTAGATAGAGTGAAGGAAGAGGGCTGCTTTGTAGGATGGAGTTGAGGATTTTGGGTGTTGAAGCTGCTTGCTTCCAGGAAAGTAAAAAGGTTTCACCCTCCTGACCTTGTGCCTTAGAAATGTTGGAAAGGCTTTGGGAACTTGGGAGGTGAATCACTTGGAGCAAAATTTCTGACCTGCCGTGACATACGGCTGGTTACAATTAAATATTTGGTCAGAAGTGACTCCCTCCAGGGTGTTATGGTAGGGGAATTAAATAATAGTATTGCAATTGAATGTCAAGGGGAAATGGTTCAATGCTCTTGTTGGATGTGGTAATTGCCTGGCACTTGTGGTACAAATATTAGTTTATTAGATTAGCGTGTCATTGTTTTGCATGCATGTAGAGACTGTTATATTATTTAAGTTGTTACAAATGGTACTGAATGTTTCATAATTATTAGTGAACATCTCCATGTCTAACATTAAGTAGGAATTAACTAATGAAGCCATTGGGAGTTAGGCTTCAATGCAGCAATGTCCTGAGGCAGAGGTGATTGACCTCCAACTATCACAAGCATTTTACTCTGTGCTGAGTATGATCTAAGCCAATGAGATTTTTATTTACCCCCAAATCCCAGTGACTTCAATGTTACTGGAGCTCCTTGACAACACTCAGTCTTACAGGATTTCAGCTTTTCTGTACATGTTTGCGTTAAGGGTGTAATGAATTTTGAGACTTAAGTGGCTCTTGGAGAATCAAAATGAAATATTTCTCAGCATGTTATTGGTGAATGCCATTTGATAGCATTGTAATGACCTGTTCCATCACTTTGCCATGGTTAAGAATAGGATGAAGGAATAGTAGTTGGCCATGTGTGATTTGTCCTGCTTTGCTTTGGGCTGGAAACACCTGGGCAATTTTCCATTATGTCAGCTAGGTTCCTGTGCACTTAGCATTTATTCAGGATGGAGGAGTATTGGTTCATCAACTGTTGAGGGGTGATCACTGGTAATTGTGCCATTCCCTTGTCCCTGCTGCCATGGAGTTCAGAGTTAGCACTGCATTCTGTTGTGTCCTCTCTGTTGTGCATTCTCTCACACGCGCTCTCT
Source organism: Pristis pectinata (assembly GCF_009764475.1). Classification (NCBI taxonomy): domain Eukaryota; kingdom Metazoa; phylum Chordata; class Chondrichthyes; order Rhinopristiformes; family Pristidae; genus Pristis; species Pristis pectinata. The sequence goes on from NC_067414.1 coordinate 10,897,609, forward strand.
GTACGGTTGCTGTCCTAGTAGTGTGGTATAATTGAGTGGCTTGCTATCCATTTCTAAGTTTTGCAGTTGCATTTTTGGAATTTGAGCTCATGTCTCTGAATTATTAGGTCTTCAAGATTAAAGAGAAATTGTTTCCATTAGCAAATGTGTCTGTAACCAGAAGTGACAGATTTAATTTAATTGGCAAAAATGCCAAGGGTGCAAAGAATTTGATATCACTCAGATTTGGAATTCATCTCTTGACTGGTGGAAGCATATTCAGCAGTAACTTTCAAAAGGGTATTGTGTCTCATAGTAAAATGGAAAAAATTGCCATAGTAGGAAGGAGGAGCAGAGGGATGAGATTAATTGGTAGGTCTTTCAAAAGCTGGCACAGGCACAGTGGCTGAATAATTCCCTGTTCTGGATGAGTCTGTGATTCCATTAATATAGTTTCGTAGCTGATATTTTTATTTCAACACTTCTCGATCTCATTTTCCTAATTCAGTTTTAACATGTTTTGTTGATAGCTGCTGGATGCATATTTCACACGTGCTACAAAGGAACAAAAAGAAAAATTCCTGAAAAACCATGGGTTTTCATTGTTGGCCAATCAGCTTTACCTTCATCAAGGGACACAAGGCTTGATGGAGTGTTTTCTTGAAATGCTGCTGGGCCGGGCAGTCGATCTGGATGAAGAGTATGTCCATTTTGTTTGTTGTGAATTTTATTGATTTTCATTGATTAAAGTTAGCCTACCTAAAATCAAAATCTCTTCTGTCACCTCAGTTGCGCATTGCTCTGGAATAGTTGAGCTAGTAACTTGACAGTCAGTCAAAATCTCTAATATTTGATAGTTTCTGGGGAATGAGATAGTTGGTGACATACAGTTCATAAAACTGAGATTTCTGATTGAGTTGCCAGTCTATGTGAAGAGTGAAGCTCCTTGAATTGTTGTGATACCTCTGTAATTTGTACCTCTAATGTATTGATTTGTACTCGACAATATAGCTTTTAATTATCCCCATCAATGTTTTCTGTCCCTTGTTGCTATCTGTCTCAGTCTAAACTGATCCATTATTTTCTGTCTATTTTCTCTCTGTCTTAATGCCATCCTATAATATTAGAGCTACCCTTGTCCCATTCCACTTCCTTTTCCACCTTTGTCTCTTCTAAAAGTCAAATATCTTGGAATATTTCATTTGTAACCTTTGTCACTTTGCAACTGCACCTTCATAATATTGATTACGTTTAACTATTATTTCTATTAAATCGACCAATTTGCTCCAAATACTGATCTCAAATCAGTCTCACATGCTCTTTCATGTTTATTTCATCCATTCCTCACCTGCTGTGCTAATTTTTGTCCAAATTGTTACCCCATTTGTTGTCCATATTTTCATTGTTACTCTGCTGTACAGTCTTAACGTCTTGATTACTAGGGTTGAGTTTGCTTTTTTTTTCTGAATCCTTCTATGCCTATCCCTTTTTTGTTTAGGCCAGAGCAATATCTATTGTTACAGTTACTTGATTCACCATGATACTGGTGCCAGGTCAATTTAGGATTAACTTGATACTAGTATCACGGTGAATCTTAGATTAACTTTCAATTCTGGGTGCACTGAAGATATCAAGAAATACACCAGTCTCCATCAAATGCTTTTGAAGTTTTAGGAGGAGACAAGTGGGTACATGAAGCAGGGTCTTTTATATGTATAAAAACAAATTGAGCTAATGAGTTTACAGAATCTGGGCTTTTCCCAATATCATGTTTTTAGCCTTTTAACTGTTGGTACTTTTGAAATGCCTGATAATATAAGCTGCTGCCTGATGACTTTAGGTATATAAAATTCTAGGATCACCAAATTGTAGCTGCATGCAGAGATGCAGTTGCATTTATTCTCTCGTGTAATAACTTACAAATCTGCAAGTAAAATAGATGGGTCAACATGCTGAAACAGCAGGACAAAATAATGGAAGCATATACCAAAAATGGGATGGTTTGTTGTGACATTCAAATAAATCATTTATATATGGTGATTGGATTTGCCATCTCTTCAGAACCTGGATTCGGACTACTGATGGAGCTTCAATGCTTGGGAGTACATTTGTTTCCTTTAAGTGGCCAGTAACTTGTGCATGTTGTTGGGAAGATCTGTGGGTTATAAATGTACATATTTGGCAAGTTTTATCTTGCGGTCCAACTCATCAGTAATTTGCCTTTTTGTTTCGAACAGGTTGGATCCAGAGGCTATGGCTCACATTGACCCATTTCATAAAAGGTGCATTATTCCTGTATTGGGCCTGATTGAAAACTCTCTTTATGAAAATGCACTAGTGCACCATATATTGTATGTTCTACTCCAGTTTTTGAACGCCTGCCCTAAGTTAGCTGATATACTTCTCGATAATGGCTTGCTGTACGTCTTGTTCAACACCTTGGCAGCACTTAATGGACTAGAGAATGGGTAAGAAAGTTATTATGGATGGTCTTAATAGATTGTAAATTCTTATAGTTAAGTTTTGGTATTTGCAAAGGTTGTAAGATAATTTCTGTTATTAATTTTGAAACAGCTTGTGTTCTACTTGAAGAAAGAAACTGTTGGATTCCCATCCTTCCACAGCTCACAGGTGTTGAACCAATATCTGTTGTGTGCAATGTAGAGCTGTTACAAGCTTTCTGCCCAATATTTATCCCTTAAGTAACATCACTAAAACAGATTATTTGGTCATTATCTCATTACAGCTTCTAGGGTCCAGGCTGTGGGTAAAGGGATTGCTGCATTTCCTACATTGCTACAGCATTCAAATCCCACCATAGCAACTGGAGAACTTCAGTTAATTACAAAACCTAGAATAAAAAGCTAGAATCAGTAAAGATAATCATGAAATTACTGATTGTTGTTGCAATCTGGTTCGCCATCTGTCCTTAAGGGAAGGAAAACTGTCATTGTTGTTCACTCTTGTGTTTATATGACTTTAGACACACAGTAATGTGATTGACACTTAACTGCATCCTGAAATGGTCTAGCATAGCTCTCAGATGTTTCAAACTATTACTACAGAGCGAGCATTAACTCATCGGCTGAATTTGGATATGACAAAAATGTGTATGTCTCATTGTCCCAGTGTTTTCCGAGAACAACTGGGTGTGTCTTTTAATTGGGAGAGCTGTCTCACAGTTAATTTCCATCCTGAATAATTCGTATCATGCCTTTTAACCAAGATCTCAGATAACCTCATCAGGATCCTTTGGTATGTCCTGTCTCACTGCAAAATACTAACAGAAGTGACAGCACAGTGGTTTAGAGTTGGAAACGAGATGCATAGGACTCCTTAGCATTGAGTCCAGAGCCCAAGAAGTCTCAAACATCAGTACTTGCAATCTAGTACCCTGCATCAGCTGATGAATCATTTCCACTCCAATGCATATTATTTGGAAGAAGCACCTGAGAGTAGCAAAGGCAATTATGTATAATGGGTGGAAGACTTCAGTAACAGTCACCTGGAATGCTTCAGCAGCACTGAGCTAGCCGAGTCCGGAAGGATATACCTGTGGAGAGAGAAACAGTTAATGTTTCAGGGCCAAGTCCCTTCATCAGAACTGGGCAAGACAGAAAACTAGTATTCAGCAGTTGGGGAGGGATGAATAGAACAAAGGGAATATCTCTGGGGTGAGACCAAATGAGTAAATATAGCAGTTAACTGGCTGTTAGGATCAGATTATGCTTCTTTGTGAAATATGTTGCTAATAGTAAGACTGTGAGACATGCCCAGAAAACCAGACAATACAAATAGAAAAATAAATTGAGCCAAAATGATGACCGGCAGAAATGGCCACTTCAAATATAGACGGAAAGAAAGAGAGAGTTATCTAAAGTTGGATAATTCGATATTGACCACTGAAGGCTGTAGCATGCCCAGACTGAAGATGAGGTGTTCCTAAAACTTGCTTTGAGTGTGTTGTAACAGTGCAGGAGGCTACAGGCAGAGAGGGAGTAGGACAAAGAATTAAAGTGACAGCCAACCAGAAGCTCAGGTTACTCCTACGGTATGAATGCAAGTGCTGCAGAAAACGATTATTCATATGTAGAGGAAGCCATATTGTAAACACTGCATGCAATACACTAGATTGGAAGAAGTGCAAATGAACCACTGATCCAACTGGAGAGCCTGTTTCCATCCCTGGATGGTGGGAAGGGAAGAGGTGAAAGTACAGGTGTTGTATCTCTTGCAGTTGTATGGGAAAGTGTCATAAGATGGGGAGTAGTAGATGGGAACAGAAGAGCAAACTAGGGAGTCGTGAAGGCAGCGAGCCCTTTGAAATGCTGGCAGGGGAGGGCAATATGTGCTTAGTGGTAGAATCTTGTTCTAGCTGGCAGAAATTGCAAAGGTTGATTCAATGAATGTGGAGGCTGGTGGGCTGGAGGGTAAGGACTGGGGAACTGTTCTTGCTCTGTCCGGGAAGAGAGTGGGTGAGAGACATTTCAGACACCCCTATGTGGAATATCTCATCATTGGAACAAATGTGACAGAGATAGCGGAACAGAGAATGGAATGGAGTCCTTACAGGAGGTTGGGTGTAGGGAGGAAGTATAGTGGCGTTGGCTCTAGGACACTCTAGATGCAGACATCCATTACAAGCCCACAGATTCTGACAACTACCTTGCTATACTTCCTCCCATCCGACCTCCTTGTTTTCTCTTTCCCAGTACGTTCCATCCTAGATGACTGCAGAACCCAACTTATGAGTACAAGATACCAGATTGAAGCATTTGCCAGAAGCTTCAAATGAAAGATTCATCTCAGCTTCTTCCTGAGATTTTCAAATCACAATAAGTAACCTTCAGCCAATTTGATTCACTCCACTGCTATCCATAAATAGCTGTGTGCATTGGGTATCCTTCAACAGTGATGCAAATAGCATTGTCTATTTTGTCTACACGATGAGTTTTGGAATTTTTTTTCTACTTTAAGGTATATAAACTCAAGTTATTCTTGTAGTTTGACCCTGGTATCTCAGCTAGTTTTCTGGCTTCAACAATCCTATTTGTTACTCGGTTACCTTCAAAAGACTGAATAGAGGTTTGTTTTTGGTTTTATATAAAGCAATCTTTGCCATCATGCTGCCTTAGAATTGTCTTGGTTTGCTAAATGTATTCAATAATTTTGTTTCATTGTAGCATTCCATTGAGTGAATACAAATTGCTGTTGTGTGATATTCAGCAGCTATTGGTTGCAGTTACCATCCATTCCTGCAGCTCTTCTGGTTTACCGTATTTTCGCATAATAGAAGATTTACTATCACTGCTTGGATACCTGCAGAACAGCAAGGATATGAAAACTAAAGGTAGCTATTAAAAATTCAAACTGTAGACAGTTTCATTGGACAAAAATTGATAATCGAAAGGACCAAAACATTTAGAAATTACTGGATTATTTTAATTCTTAGTTTGTTTTTTTTTCACCAAGTGACATTGGCACCAATCACCCCCAGCTACCTGTTTATTCAATTAAAAATAAACCTTGACCAATTTTTTAAGGAAGGGGATTCTTGTAACAAATTCACATTTGGTAATTTTAGGAATTGTTGCAAACCAGGAAATTAGAAAAGTTGCTGAAGCAACTAGAAAGAAGGATGAGCACGCAGGAGTGGTAGCTAGTAGGCTCCTCTCTAGTTGGTTTCAGTATATTACAAAGAAAATTTCAATGTAAACTATTAATAATGTTGGCATCTTTTCCTTTATTTAGCTCTGTTTAATACTATGGTCTGCTGCTCAATCTGAACTAAAACTAAAATTCTGTAGATAAGTGACAGGATGGAAGGTAGTCATGTGTTAACAAATAGATGAGATATTTTGTTATGGTGTTGGTCTTTATTTTTAGTATTCTAAGAAGCCACTTTACCTAAGGCAGATCCCCACATTTAGGAATATAGAAACAGGAGCAGGCCAGCAGACAATCTATCATTGTTCTTCTTTAGTTTTCTTCTATCAACTAAAGTTCAGCATTTAACGTATCACCTGACTTTGAACATGAATACACAGCTCTTCATGTCTTTTGTCTAGGTCAACAGTTGAAGCCTGGTGCACATTCTTGCATCCTTCCAGTTAGTGTACATATTTATTTTCTTTTTCCTGCCAAATTCTCTCCCTGTATCAATGTTTTACTTCCAATTCCACATATTCTCATTTTTGGGCCCCTAATGAATACTTCCTGAAAGTCTGTATGACTAACATCCCTGGATACTTATCTGCTGTGGATTTTTTTGCTGTTATCCTAGAACCAGGAATAAGGTGCCATATTCAACTATGTCATATTTAATAGTAAGTCATAAAATGCTGTATATTCAGCATTTCTGAAATCTCTCCTAGAATCATGGAAATTGAATATTACAGCAGAGGCCATTTGGCTCATTCTGTTTATGCAACCCCAAAAAATTGTTTAACTGATTGTTAAGAAAATGTTAAAGTTTTGGTCAATGATCTTTCATGAGAACTGGGCAGAGTTAGGGATGAAACAAGTTTAGAGTACAAGAAGAGAGCAAAAGGGAAGTTGTACCATAGAGTGAATGGCAACCCTATTGTCCTCCCCTCCATTCTTTCTCTAGATCTTAAAACTTGTATTCTCTCTAATTTTTCATCTGGGAGGTAATCCACTTGAAGCAATAACTTTTTTTTAAATATTCTGTTTTTAATTCTACAAATCTAGCATCTGTGCTCTTTTCCTTTTGTACATTTTAACTATGAGGGTTTTTGCCTCCAACAACTTTTCAGGCTTCTTCCCATAATTTAAGTGAAACAATTTTTTCCCATTTCCCATCTGACCTAATTAACTCAAACTATGCCCCCTAGTTAACATTCTCTCTGCAAGGGGAAACGTGCACTTTTTGTTCACCTTGTCTAAACCTCTCATAATATTATACACCATGATTAAAACTCTGCATAACCTAATCTAATCCAAAAAAAAACAACCTGTTCCTGTTTCTATATGCCTAAATGTGGGGAGCTGCCTTAGGGATAGTGGCATCTAAGAATACCTAAAAGAAACACCAACATATTAACAAAATATCTCAACTATTTGTTAACACTACCTTTCATCCTGTCATTTAACTACGGAATGTTAGTTTGATTTAGTTCAGATTGTTTAATACTATGGTCTACTGCTCAAAGCTAAATGAAGGAAAAGATGCCAACATTATTAAAAGAATAGTTTACATTGAAATTTGCTTTGTAATGTTACTGAAGCCAACTAGAGAGGAGCCTACTAGTTACCACTCCTGCATGCTCATCCTTTCTAGTTGCCTAACCAATCTCTTCCCATAACTAAACTTCTTCACCCCTGACAACTTCTTCGTAAATTTCCTCTGGACCCCTCAATTTCTATCGCACCCTTTCTATAAAATGGTGACTAGAACTGTAGTTAGCTTAATTTGTGTTTCAGACAATGAGCACTATCTCCCTCCTCTTGTATTCTATGCCTTGGTTAATAAAATTATCCATTGTGCTACCTTAACCACATTATCTTCTTGTTGTGCTATTTTCAGGGATGTGTGTATGTTCAATTTATATCTTTATATACCTAGAAATAAAGAGGAATAGAAGGTAAAGGGAATAGTGTGTTCCTTTACCTTGTTTGCTTTCCCAAATGCTTTTCTTACACTGCTCCTGATTAAATTCCATTTGTCACTTTCTTGCCCACCTGACCAATCCATTGATATCTTTTTGAAATGTTCATCTTTACTAGTAACCACATAGCCAATTTTGTCACAAAAGTATCAAAAATAAACAGCTTTTAATGAAAATTCTCTTATCTGTATAGTGATATCTCAGCGTGTATCTGTGGTGTGAATTTAATCAATGTATTTCCTTGTGTAGAAATGGCTGTTGTACTGCAGTTCCGGGTCCTTCAGAGTGGCATCGAATTTATCAAAACCACAGCTAATCAAGATGCACAGAATATGAGTAGCTCCTTCCATTTACCTGCAACTCAGCACCATGCTATTCATCAGAAGAGGAAGAGTATTGCTGGTGAGTGTTGCAATTTTCAACTGGTTGCTTTGTAACTAACCATGATGAACAAAGCATTTTCACAATTAGAATTGTATATGAATTGTGGTTATTTTGGAGGACTTTTGCCATTTTTGCTTTTCATTGGTTTGGTATGGTGATGAATTTTAATCAGCCCCATGGTGTAAATGTGTGGAGAGAAGCTTGCCACCCTCATGTGGGGCATTGGGCTAATTGGCTTGCTTCTAATCTGTAAAGTATATATTATTTTCCTCCTCAGAAACTTAGTGTTGTGACCAGTATCTCTCTCAAGACTTTTCTCAGGGCAGTTAAAAATACTCAAAGCAGTTATTGGGAGCTTGTAGGCTAATTTAGCTTCAATGCAAGTAACTGTAATTTAGTAAGAAAATGTTATGTATGCATTCAATTTATACAACTATAGCCCATGCCACAAAACTTGAAATAGTTGTAACTTTACTCTGGTTCTTTCATTCATGGGTGTGAAGAAACATAATTTAAAAAAGCTGATCTTGGTCATTTCTATTTTTAAATGAAAGAACCTCCAAGAGAATAACACTGAACCCAACATACAAATTACAAACAACTGTAATCACTAAGTTGTTTACACAGTTATTTTCAGAGTCCTGTGGTTCATAAATGACATACAGATGGCAGTGACCCTGAATCTATGCTGTCTAGGACTGTATCTGAGAACTTGCCTGAAATTCTCGGGTGAATGCTTTGCCCTCTCAATAAGGAATTTTAATTTTTTTCCTTTGGGTATCAGACGAGCTTGGTGTAGATTGAAATGGTGTAATTTAGAGTTGGGGAAATGATAGATGGTGTGGGTCAGAATTAAAGGCTGGGATTATGTAATTCAGAGTCAGAATTGGTCTGAATGAAGGTGCGAGTAGTGTGAAAATTGGAAGTAAGATTGAAGCCCACTGATGTTAAAGTTGGTGCAAACACATTATTCCTCATTAAAATGAATGAGAGATATCTTTATTAGTCACATGTACATCAAAGCACACAGTGAAATGCACGCTTCCGGCGCCAACATAGCATGCCCACAACTTCCTAAGCCATACATCTTTGGAGTGTGGGAGGAAACCAACACAGTCACAGGGAGAACATACAAACTCCTTACAGACAGCGGCTGGAATTGAACCCGGGTCGCTGGCGCTGTAATAGCGTTACGCTAACCGCTACACTACCATGCCTGCCCATGACAGTTGCCAGGAGAGAGGTGAAGAAGTGATTTATTTTTCAGTTAGTATCGACATTTTTAATTGTTTTTTATGTGCATGCTTTTAGTGTGTTAAATGATCTTGGCGGCTAACAACCAACACAAGCTGTCAAACCTGTTCCTGTGAGTGCGGCAGGCATTCTGTGGTGAGACAACACCTTTGTTGCACTCTGCCATGCCAATGTGCTAGGAGCTAGATTCCTACAAAAAGGACTTACACCCAGGTCCAGACTGGAACTGTGGGGCCCATGGGAGGTGAACAGCAATTTTGTGTATCATTGTTTTTCTCTCTCTACTGTTGCTGTGTGGCCTGCTACCTATTTCCAGCACTTTCAGTTGGAATTCCAAACAGCTTCTGAAGTATTTTGGTTTAAATAAGATTATCAGGTTGTAGTTCAAAACTTGAAGTTTATTGTATAATTTAGACAGGGAATCAGAGTATAGATAGAGCTTGTAGGAATATTGTGCACTAGAGGAAGGATGTGGTAGCAATAGAAGGAGTGCAAAAGAGATTCAGCAGGATCCTGCCTGGAATGGATGGCTTTACTTGTAAGGAGAGATATTGGATAGACTGGGTTTATTCTCACTGGGACATAGGAGGCTGAGGGGAGACCTTTTGGATGTGTATAAAATTGAGGGGTATAGTTAGTTTTTTTTCCCCTAGGGTGGGGGAGTCTAAAACTAGGGGCATAGGTTTAAGGTGTGAGAGGTTAAATTTAAAGGAGATCTGAGTGGGAAGCTTTTCCACACAGAGGGTCGGTAGTTGTATGGAAGAAATTGCCAAAGGTAGTGGAAGATGCAGATACAATCACAATGTTTAAAAGGAATTTGGACAGGAAAGGAGTGGAGGGATATGGGCCTAATGTGGGTAGGTGGGCTTCATGGGTGGCATGGATGAGTTGGGCCCATTTCTTTGCTGTCCAACTCTATTGAGCAATTTTAGTGTTCAAGGACAGAATGTCATTTCATTTATAGAAGATCAGAGTGTAGGTTGGTAATTTGGAGTTGGAGGACCAGCATATACTCACCAGAACTCAGAACTCTGGAAGATAATCTGTGTTGGAAGCTGATCAAAAACTGGCCAAGTAAAACTTAATGAGCCATCAGTTGACTTATACATAATGAAGAAGGTTTGTATCAGTAAATCAAATCTGCTTTTTTATGATAGATTCAAGCTATATTTATATATTTGTAAGAACACCCAAAGTAGTCCTGTATTGGATTTTATTTTAATTCAAAGCATACAGTTTTAAATTTGGTTGAACCAATTTTCAAGTGCTTTTTATTTTGTTTTTACTTTTCTCCAATTTATCTTGCCATCTGTCCTAACAGGACTTTATGTAAAGTTGGTATTGAATGGTTTGAAGGGGTAATGTGCTCACAATAAAGCCTTATGCAAACATTTTTGGTTTGTTTTTTTTAAAAGGGAGGGCCTGCAAAATTTACTTTAAAGGCTGTGATGACACATTGAGAATAAACTCTCCCTCTATTATATATTACATTCACATGTAGAGACAGGTTAAAGAGCATTTATCAAACACTTGTTTGTGAATCTACTGGCCCTGTCATTATACTGTGTAACGTAAACATAGATTGAACAATTTAGTTCTACTTTTTGATCATTTTCTGAAGTTTTTTTGAGTATTACAACCACTTATTAATCAGACAAATGATATCAAAACCTAGTTGGGAACTGTTTAGAGATGGATTTTGCTAATTAATGTAATCCTTTGCTTTCAACATGTTATAAGCAGTATCATTTTAGCCATTGTTTAGCTCTCTTCTGCATACATCTCTACATTTTGTTTATCTACAACAAAGGGTCAATTGCATTGAAAGATTCCATTATTCCACGACTACCAAGACAACAATTCTCCTTGTATGGTCACCTTCCGATGGCCTATAGCTTGAACCTAGTACATCAGGAGTCATCCTTGCCACTCCCAACTGGATCCATTTCCTATGCTTTCCCTTCAGAAGCAGGTGTAGTAATGGTCTTCTGAATTCAGATCATGGAAAAGCATTTCATTCTGAAATGTTTTGTGTCAACGGCAGACTGCAAAGTATGCATTGCAGAAGAAAAAACCTCAACTCTGATACTGTAAACCTACCAGACCTTTTGAAGTCTCAATGTTTTAAGCTGTCAGTATGTTTCAGCATGAAGTAGAAATACTCTGAAATAAAAATTCAACAAAATTTTCTGATGACGCTTTTATGTATTTTTAGGTTTACGGTATTGAGTTCAAATCAGTGCTTGGATACAATTTTGTGCCACTGATTTGTTTGCAGTTCTGCTATGACAGATACTAACCAAAAAAAATGCTATCCGTAGAGTAGCAATAAACTATTACATTCCCAAACTCTATTGGAAGCCATTTATTCACCGATTTACATAGTGTTGTTTTGGCAATATGTGGTTTTGCTTTCACTATCGTCCATCTGTTTAAATCTTTTTGCAAATCTAGTGCTGCTTTCAAGTGCAAACAATTCATTTGCTAATATTTACAATAACACTATTGTGAACACAATTTGAAACCTTATCAAACTAGAAAGCAGAAAAGATAATTTTGAATGTGTTACTATCAGAAGTATGTGTGATAGTAATGGTTGAAATTGTGTTCTACCAAATCAAAATCTTTCTTTGCTCTTTTATGTGTCTCATGCTTTTCCAGTTGGTAGGAATTTGGTTCATTGTTGCTTGAGCTTATTAGTGTCTCTTAAAGCATCTTTAGGCAGTCTTCACAGTGTGATTCTATATAAAATGTGGTAAATGCACAAACTTTACTGAAGCTGAATTTGACTTGGAATCCTTATTGCCAGGTCCTCGCAGGTTTTCAGCTGCTCCATCTGATGCTTTGTTGATGAGAATGCGATCAGTAGCTAGCGATGAACTCTCTGTGCTAATGCAAAGGAGGATGAGCCATGAAAACTCAATGAGAGCGTCTGAGACGGAGTTTGTACAGAGACTACAGAGGCTCACAATTTTATCTGTTAACAGGCTAATCTACCAAGGTAGGTGACTAAGTTACCCTTTCCTCCTCTTTCATAGCTTATCCTTATTTGAGCCCACAGATACCAACTGTTCCCCAAGTATTCATACTTCATTGCGAACCTTGCTGGACTGCCCCATCATGGTGAGCTTCACAATCAAGCCCACTATTGACTTTGCCTTTACTCAAATTCACTTCAGTAGATCAAATAAGCCTAGGTCAGCCTAGCAATGATTAATTAAAAGTGACAGTGTAAATCATTTAAATCTAGTCAGCATGGGTTATTTAAAGGAATGGTGTTCTAAATGTCATAACCAGAAACATTCCTGTTGTTGGTTTTGACAGCAGGCTAAGCCATAGTGTGCAAATTGGCCAGCTGTTTCTCAGCATTTCTATTGCCAGGTCCTGATCTATTCCTAACATAGAACAGTACAGCACAGTACAGGCCCTTCAGCCCACAATTTTGTGCCAACCTTTATAAACCTGTTCCATGATCAATCTAACCCCTTCCTTCCTACACAGCCCATAACCCTCCATTTTTCTTATATCCATGTGCCTATCTGAGAGTCTTTTAAATGCCCCTATTGTATGAGCCTCTACTACCACCCCCAGCAGTGCATTCCAGGCACCCACCACTCTATAGGATTAAAAAAAAACTACCTCTGACATCTCCCCTGAAATTTCCTCCTCTCACTTTAAACGGATGTCCTCTGGTATTGGCCATTGCTGGCCTGGGAAAAAGGTGCTGGCTGTCCACTCTACCTGTGCCCCTCAATCTTATACACCTCTATCAAGTTGCCTCTCATCCTCCTATGCTCTAAAGAGAAAAGCCCCAGCTCGCTCAATCTTTCCTCATAAGACACGTTCTCTAATCCAGGCAGCATCCTGGTAAATCTCCTCTGCACCCTCTCTAAAGCTTCAACATCCGAGAATGAGACGACCAGAACTGAAGTGTGGTCTAACCAGAGCTTATAAACTTAGCTGCAACATTACCTCGCGGCTCTTGAACTCATTCCCTCAACTAGCAAAGGCCAACACGTTATATGCCTTCTTAACCACCTTATTAACTTGCGCAGCAACTTTGAGGGATTTATGGACTTGGACTCCAAGATCCCTCTGTTCCTCCACACTGCTCAGAATCCTGCCATTAATTTTGTACTCCGCCTTCAAGTTCAATCTTCCAAAGTGTATCACTTTTCTGGATTGAACTCCATCTTCCATTTGTCTGCCCAACTCTGCATCCTGTCTATATCCCGTTGTAACCTATGACAACTTTCTACACTGCACACAACACCTCCAACTTTCATCTGCAAAGTTACTAACCCACCCGTCCACTTCCTCCTCCAAGTCATTTATAAAAATCACGAAGAGCAGGGGTCCCAGAACAGATCCCTGCTGAACACACTAGTCACTGTCCTCCAGGCAGAATACACTCCATCTGCTACGATCCTCTGCCTTCTGTGGGTAAGCCAATTCGGAATCCACACAGCCAAGTTTCCGTGGATCCCGTGCCTCATGACTTTCTGGATGAGCCTACCGTGGGGAACCTTGTCAAATGCCTTACTAAAATCCATGTAGACCATATCAACTGCTCTACCTTCATCAATTTGTTTTGTCACCACCTCAAAAAAAAACTCAATTAGGCTTGTGAGGCACGACCTGCCCCTCACAAAGCCAATGCTGACTATCCCTAATAAGACTATGCTTCTCCAAATGCTCATAAATCCTGTCCTGAAGAATCCTTTTGAATAGTTTGCCCACCGTTGACGCAAGACTCACAGGTCTATAATTCCCAGGATTATCCCTTTTACCTTTCTTGAACAACAGAACATTTGCCACCTCCAATCCTCTGGTACCACTCCTGTGTCCAGGTAGGGCGCAAAGATCATCGTCCACACCCTAGCAATCTCTTCCCTGGCCTCCTGCAGTGACCTGGGGTATATCCCGTCTAGTCCCAGGGACTTATCTGTCCTAATGTTTTTCAGAAGCTCCAACACATTAGCCTTTCAGAAGTCTTTCTGCATTAGCCTGTTCTATGCTGACTTTACATGGTGTCTCTCTCCCTGGTGAACACTGAAGCAAAGTATTCATTAAGGACCTCCCTAATGAATTGGTACATGAATGTACCAGCATAATGTAATGGGGTTTATATCCAGAAGGCCCTGCCGTGTGTATTGTCCTGTGATGAAGATCTGGCAAGCTTCTGCAAGGAAGCTCTCTTTGGGCATCGACAAGTAAGGACTTGGTAGGTAGGGAGAGTGTTAATTGTGGATAACTAAATGCTGCCAGCAAATTCTGGGCTGTCACTTATTACCTTCCAAATGCTGTAAAAATGATAATTTTCAAAAAAGCATGTACGCTCTTTTGGGAAAAACTGTGATTCATTCATTCCTAAATGTGAGTTTACAGACCTTACCCTTATCTGCACCATTCAGTTTACAATTGCACCATTTCATAATGTATGTCGTCATAATGCAATGCCAGATAGTGCACCTGTAAAGTTTTAGCAATTGTGGTTAAACAGTAGGTTGGTTAATTTTGCATCTGATAGACTGGCTTTATTGTCACAGTTTGCACTTGTAGAGACAATGGATGAAATGTCCCATGTAATTCAGTCAAAAGCAGAAACAATAAAAAAAAATTAGCCATACTGAAATATATATTGTTGCAACAAAATATCCCCAGAAGTGCCAAATTAAAACTGGTAAGAAGTCATTTTAGAACTAATATCAAGAGCAATATGCTCACTTGAAGAATGATACATTTTTGGAATAATGAATCAAAGTTTCTGTGAGAATTGAACTTGAATTTTGTGAGGATTGTATTTGAACTTTGTCGGCTTTGTTTGGTAACCCAGGCATCTGTGTGCTTGAAATGTCAGCAAAGTACTTTTGTCCAAATAGGTTAATTTAGACTTTTTTTTTCCAATTAAAAAAAAAAATCAGTTGAGAAACATGCAGTAGATTCATCAGTAGCATTAAATCTGCTTTCTTTAAATGCTAAGGCAGTGTAAAGGTGCAATTCCATTGTGCTATTCATTGCTTGCTTAACTGTTTTTTGTAAAATCTGGGTATATTTGCTGAAATATGTCATTCATGTACTTATTTAGAACTTGATTCTGACTTTCTGGATTTATTGAGCACATCTGAAAATCCACATCAGAGTAGAGTACCTCTGGGAGAAGGCTTTGAGGAAGGTGCATCAGAGCTATCCAGCAACAACATAAAAATATTTCAGAACGAAATGCTAAAATTGATGATTGAAGGAATTAAAATATCCTTGGTGAGTGAGTCAGTTCTCAATGTACAAATAATAATTTGGGTGAGAGGTTTTTGTTATTTCTAGCAGTAAGGATAGAAGATTGCATTTCCACATCAGTGACAAACTGATCTATTGCATGTCTGGTTAGTTGTTACTTTCTATATGGGATTTTCCCAAAGGATTCAAATGTCATTTATTATGCATGAATCCCATGGAAAGGTTTACTTGATCCAACTTTATTTCTTATTTTCAATAATGTTAAGCCTGATCTGGCTGGACTGTACCCTGGCAACTGCATGTACTTTCTTCAGATGTGGAAGGCCAAGCGAGCTGACCTGCTGTACCTGATGTGTGTCCCATGAGGCAGTGTGGGCTCTGTGATGTGAACTCACCAGCCATCAAGGACTATAATGTCTCCAGTGAAGATACTCAAAAACAATTTGAACAGATGTAAATTTTTTTTTGAGAAGCTTACTGTGTTCCAACACAAGTACTCACTAACATAAGGCTGAAGGTGAGATGCAGAGCACATGCAAATCCTCTCTTCAGTGAGTCAGTACTCTGCCTCTGGACTCAATGTTGAGACTGGGATTCAAGCATTTGACCTTGCATGTCTTTGAGGTGTGAATGGCTGACAGCTAGTGCACCTGTTCAGAACTGTCAGCCAGTGAGGTTTGGCCAGTGCAGATGAGACACCTGGGGTACTAATTCCAGCTTTTAGGATGCTCCTTAGAATCTACTTCCTTGAGCTAAATTTTGGTGATTTTGTACCAATGAATGCTTTTGCAGCTTGGTATCAAATTTTATTTGCTAATGCTTCTCTGACATGCCTTGGGATGTTTTACTGTCCTAAAAATGCTGCATAAGCAGAAGTTTTGTTTGGAGAAACTGGGGCAAAGAAATCTGCTGTGTTTGCCTTCTGCAAGCAAACTGTGTGCAAGACATATTTAACGTAGAAGATGGAACAGTACAGCACAGTATGGGTCCTTTGGCCCACGATGTTGTGCCAAGCTATATAAAGCTACTCCACAATCAATCTAACCCTTCCCTCCTACACAGCCCATAACCCTCCATTGATCTTATATATTTACATGTGAAGCTGCTTCCGGTTCTTCAGGACTTATCCTTGGGAAATTGTCTTCATCTTGACCACTGATTGATTTATTTATGTGAATTGGTTTAGGAAGCAGGTAGACACAGCCCTCCAAGGCAGCAATGGAAGCGCATGCTTTGGTCCTGCAGAGAGACATTCCGGTCCCAATTGGGTCGATTGCTTGTTCACATTCTGTGTCCTGCCCGCCCACTTGAAGAGAGGAAAATGGCTTTGGAAGTAGGGTATGAACCAAACCATCAGGAAATTCTGCGAGAGTGTCTTGGTCAAGCTTTGGAGGTAAGGCAGGTGCCATGGAAGTTTGCCAAATAGTTGCAGGAAGTTGTTCTAAAGCATCATCCTTTACCCCTCAGTCTGCCAATCACCTACTGGCCCCTGTCTCACCACTCTGTCTCCTCTTTATACTGGCTATCTTCCCCCTCCACTCTCAGTCCTGATGTATGGTTTCAACCAGAAGCACCGACAGTTCCTCTTTCCACCCCCCCCCCCCCAGATGTTGCTTGATCCACTGAGTTCCTCCAGCAGATTGTCCATTACTTCAGATTCCAGCATCTGCAGTCTCTTGTGTCTCTCTTGTTCTGAAGCATTTCGGCTGAGCCAGTTATACTGTGTTAATCATTTTATTTAAAGAAAAATTGTGAGTTGTTAGTTCTATAGCAATGCTTACAAATTTTTTTTGTAAGGTCAAATTTCATATTTTAACACAACTCCACTACAGTACATCAATATTTGAAAATTGCCTAAGTATACTGAAATTTATAAAAAAAAAACATTGTGATCAAATGAAACAGCTTTTAATGGTATCCCTCTTCTGGTTCTGATTATGCACAGCATGGACCCAAGCTGGCATTGTACTTGTATGAACTGATGCATGACCACATGGAGGCCTTGTCTAAAAAACAACAATCTGCAGCTGGCAACTTTTACACATCTCTAAAGCTCTGCGGGTACAAGTGTATTCCCCTTGGCGCTCCGCCCAAACCAGATCTCATTAAAGCCATTGAAGAGGTATGATGTGTATAGTGAGACGGATATGAAGTAAGGTTACCTTTTTAATATTATGGAACTAATTTTGAACTGGATGGTAATAGCGATTTCAACATTAGTGATGCAGGCTTTATTATTGTAGCTACAAGCCACATGGGTCCCTCTGTCTCCCCCTCCCCCTTTACAAGAACATCATTGTATTGTTCTATTGCATGCAATAATATACTTGCCTGTTTAGTCTACTGATGAAATAAAACTGTACATCTGTATTGGAATGAGCAACCACTCGGAAGGCACAGCGCTTAAGATTTGGCATTGATGATATAGTAACATTCAAATAAAAGGTTATAACTAATGAAGGTATCCGCTGTTACAAGCTGTTGGGGCAAAGTGCCCCTGCTATGTTATGTTCTATTCACATCTTGCCTTGAGCACCTATCAGTTTGATTCATATTATCATTACAACATCTATGAAATTCAAGACTTAGGCAAGATTGTCCTGATGAAGGGTTTTAGCCTGAATCATCAACAGTCTTGATGACAGGTCTCGGCCCGAAATGTTGACTGTTCATTTCCCTCCATAGATGCTGCCTGACCTGCTGAGTTCCTCCAGCATTTTGTGTTTGTTGCTCTAAATTCAAGACTTGTGTCAGATTTCCAGCAGCTGGCATTATTTCTATTAACATTATACTTCAGACCTCTCCCAGTGGGTCAGTAAGTTTCTATGCTGAGAAACTGATTTTTGGTGGGTTGAAGGGCCTGTTTTGTGCTGTGTGGTTCTATGGTACTTGGGTCTGAAAGGTCAAAGACAACAAATGGCAATACTTCAGTAGCTTTAGCATAGGAAATCATCCCACGATTCTTTTACAGAGGCAATATCAAATATATCTGATATTGAGCCACATAATGAGATAAAGCTTGGTCAATGGTATCCTTTTTGAAGAGCATCGCAAAGGAAAGAAGAGATGCAGGGTTGTTCAGGGAATAAATTAGAGCTTTAATAACTATAAACGTGACTGCCACTGGAGGCTAATTTACCAGTTTGATTTTCCCTGTCTATATGATTAAAACTCCTAATTGATACGATTAATGCTCTCTACAGCAGCAATTCTGTTGCTGAAAACTATCCTGCCATTCTCTGTCCATACTGATTCTGTTTCTTGATCAACTGAGCTGAGATCATGCTTAACCAGTACCCCTTTACTGTCAAAACTACATCACTGTCTCCTTTCTCACTTTCTCTTTAAAGAGAGACAACTGGAGATGAATAAAAAACCACCCAAGTTTTTCAGTGTGAAACTTTTTTATTAAAGTTAGGTTTTGTTGTACAGGTAGCTCTAAAAGATTCTTGCTCTCAGACCTTTCTGGCTGATTTCTGGTACACTTATTGTGTCTCTTACTGGGACTTTCCTATCTGCATTTGTGGCACAGATAGGCAAGCCTTGATTCTGCACATGGGACTGGGCAAGCAGTAGACTGCTATCTCATTTTTTGATTGGGTGAATTGAATAAATGCAGACCAGCTTTGAACATGAGTAATATATACCTTTGCCTTTTCAGGAGCAGACCAAATATGCGAATGAGGAAATTGTAAATAAAGTTGCCTGGAAAAAGAAAATGGCGACTTCTCAGCAGAGGTAAAGTAGCAATTAGCTAGTGTATGCATCAGGTCTCCAAGATATAGGATGCAAGTTCTGCCCCAAATTGGTCTTGGGTAGAACCCATAAGGAAGGGGAAAAGAGTCAACAGCAGAGTCTTAGTAAAGGTTTCTGTGGTGAACTTACCTCCAGCTGTTAAGCACAGAAGATTTGGTAATTGGAGTGTAAGTCATCTCTCTGTTGGTCATCCATATGGACCAATAACAGTAACAAAATGAGGATCGGTAATCCGTTTTAGAACAAAAGAATTGAACTCCTCCATTAGGACAGTTTCAAGTCATGTGTTGTAAAATCTATTTATGCTGCAATGTGTTGTGTTGCATGTGTTGTAAAATCTATTTTTAAATCCGACAGCATTGCATCTGAAGATTGTTGATGGCAACTTAGACTTTTAAAGCCCTTCTCAAGTTGAGGAGTGCTTTGGGGCTCTGTAAAGGGAGAGAAATTTGAAGGGGAACTACTGAAGAAACAAGAAGTCAGAAATAAAGAGATTGAGAGAGGGAGCTCCAAAGAGGCAGGCTTGGTGCCAGAGTGAATAATGGCTAATGTGTGGAGCTGGGCAAATAACTATAACCCAAGGATGGGGGAGATGGTATGAAACATAATTTGAGTCATCCTCTGGTGATCAAAGTTGAGATGAAACTTTTGGAAGGAGTAAGTGAACAATCTTGAAGCTGAGCAGTGTGGTATCATTGGCATGCATGCCAAAGCTGAATAAGCGTTTGTGGATGTAGAGGGCTAAGGTTGAGGGATTCATATTTAAGAGAGAATCACAATGGCTGAAGAAAAGCTAGGAAAATGGTGTTAGGGTAAGTTCTGAGGAAAGGTCATCAACCTGGAACATTGGCTCTGTTTCTCTTAGATGCTGTCTGACCTGCGGAGTATTTCCAATGTTATCTGTTTTTAATTTCAGATTTCCAGCATCTGCAGTTTTTATTTTGCTTTTCAAGATCCCGTCAGCTCACATCCACTGAAAAGTGCATGTACAGTATATGGTTACTGGATGTAAATAGAATGCATTCTGTTATCAAGTAGCTTAAAAATTGCTCAAGATCATAAATGATTTTGTCTTAAAAGCAGTGTTGGAAAGCCGCCAGAGATAATAGAATTATTCCAAAGACTTCAGTAAAAGGAAGGAAATAAAGATTTTTAAAAGTCATATTTAAAGTTATGTAATTTACCTACAGCTTTCAAGGTTTTTCTCTTTTTTAGCCTCCTTCAACGGTTGGATTTGAAGTCGAAAGATATTTCCAAAATAGCTGCTGAAATTACTCAGAATATCTCTCTGCAGCAAGGTATGGAGAGGAAGAAAGTGATTCAGCACATCAGGGGAATGTACAAGGTAGATTTAAGTGCTGGCAGACACTGGCGAGAACTTGTTCAACAGCTAACACATGAAAGGTAAATTTCAGAAATAAAATTAAATGTTACTTTGGAGGAACAAGTAATGTTTTCATATGACAAATGTCACTATCGTGGCATTTCATCAATTGGCTGGGACGAGTATGAATGGGGAACTTTTTAACTTGCACGGTAAGATGTACTGTCCAGTCTTGAAGCATGTTGTTCCCATTCACAAAGTGCCAAAAATTTTGTGCAAAAGATCATAGGCTATGCAAGATATTCAATCATTCTATATTTAATAATATACTCCAGTAATGCACTGATAATAGATATTAGGCTATCTACTCTAAAGATTTCTGGTGTCCCCTTCTCACTAGTGACTATGATGCACAATTGTACAACTTGAAGGAATGATCCCTGAATCGAGAGAACATTGGATAATTGAAATGAGGCGTTCACAATGTTCTTATCTACTTTGTTTAAAATACTGGTTTTAAAAACATCTGGTCCTGGGGCTTTACTGCTGTTATGAGATTTTTTTTCTTTATTGTTTTCCTTTTGTTATTTTGACATGTCTTTGATTCATTATTAAATAATTGTGATGCCCAATGTACTAACTCTTGCTCTACAGTAAATACTGAACTGAAGCAATTAAACATCAACTGTTTCTTTTTTTAACTTATTTGGAATATCACTTTCAGAGGGACTGCATTAATCCTGAAAATATTTTAGTTTAATGGCAATTTTTATGTTAATTATGATATCCATTCCCAGTTTCATTTCACCTTCCCCCTTTCTAGCTCTTACTGTTTGTTTTGTTATCTTTTGCTATTCTTTATATTTCTCCTAATTGCCAGGATCTGTTTTTGTCTTTCTCTGTGCTTTTTCTTTTACTTTTAGATTATTTCTCATCTCTTAGTCATCTTTAGCTTTTGGTAAGTAGAGTTCTTGTCCCTTTGGGGTATAAATTGGAGGCTGTATCATATTAAGAGCATGTTTGATCTATTGTTTTACCCATTAACAAGCCTCCACAGTTAATAGAGAAGAGTCATTATTCTGTTGCTTTGGACTCAGTCTTGCTTAAATGTAGAATCTTAGTGCCTGCTTCATGTTTTTCCTTTTTATTTGCTACATTAAACTCAAACATTTTATAATTGTTAACTAACTTCTGGCAGACTTTTACCTAGATGTGCCTCATCACCAAATTTAATATGCTGTACCACTGTTGTGGATCTGTGACGTTGTTGCAGGAAGCTAACCTGAATATAGTCATGAAAATTAGAAGTCCTCACTAATGTTTGGCAAATCTGTGAAATTATATATTCTGCTGCTTCTATTTGGCTACTGCACACAACCACTGCTACGATCTTAAATTCTTTTCTATTTCTTAATTTTACTAAAAATCTCAATTGTATGCTTTCCTTTCATATCCTTCCTAATTATTCAAATGATTTTATACTTAATAATTACCCACCCCCACCATTTTCTCTTTCTGGAGATCTTCAAAATTGGTAAGGTTATTTCATTGTCATACACCATTAAAGAAGTCTGACCCAACAGTGGAGTGCCCATTTACACTAATACCATTTTATTCTCCATGTATTCCCTTCAACATAAACTCCCGTCAGATTATACACTCAACTATGTACGAGGGCTACCAAACTGCAAATATTTGGGATGTGGGAGGAAGCTGGAGTACCTGGACAAAACCCACACAGACGGAGAAGATACACAGACACACACACAGACACACCAGTGCCAGAGGACAGGATTGAACCTAGGTCGTTGGTGCTGTAAGCTGCAGCTCTACTAGCTGCGCTACTGTGTTACCCCAAACCCCTGATTACTAAGCCATGATAATGGTCACCATGTCATGTTCAAAGTGTTGCATCTGGAATTCACACCCTAACCACTACTATTGCTCTAATGAAATATCCATCCATCTCTTCTCTCTCCTGCTTTAATTACTTGCTTATCATAGGTTTCCCCTACACGTTGTGCCTTAAGTACTGTTTCTGACAAATACATGTCTTTTTGCAATCAGTTCTTTTCAGATGATTATTAAATCTACTTTTTACCTTTAAGTCTTGCACCCTCCCCTACTCCACCAGCTTACTTAAATAGATTCCATTTAACGACACCACATCAGCCTTACTCAGGGATCCTTGTCCCAGCTGACTTCATATGGACCTCACCCCAGTGGTATAGTTCCTTCCTGAGACAAAAATTTCCAGTGTCCCATGAAATGAAATCCCTCTTTCTCTCTCAGCTCCTTCAGCTGAGAGTTCACTTCTCCAGTTTGCTTATCCTTGCACCAGTTCTTTCTGTATTTGGCATGTACCACCTTATGAACTTTTCAGTTGTCATAAGCATCCTTTATCTGTCTCGTTTTAATTTCAGTAACTTTAGTCATGTCTCTATGAGCTCTAATTTTTGAAGTCCTTCCTTTCCCTCTTGGAATGTGTATGGGATATGTACATGAACAATCTGTCTGAAGGTCTCCCATAGCTTAATTACAGTTTTACCTGCCAATCTTTAATTTCATTCTCCTTTGACTCTGGATGACTTCTCAGTTTACCGAAATTGGGCTTTTTCCAGTTAACCAATTCTGTGCTTACCCTTTTTCATAACTGTAATGATGTTAGGATCACTGTACTTAAAATGCTTACTGATTGGAATGTTCCTGATGAGTTGAGAGTAGAAAGTAAGAAATGCTTGCATCTACTGCATCCTGTAAATCAAAAGAGATTATGGGTAAGTGTGGGATGTGAGGATGCTATAGTCTCAGACTCCATCTGTAATGACTGTTCCATTTATGGTCAGTGTGCTCTCCTTAATTTGGGTGAGATATCACAGCTTGCAAAATCCACCAGCATTCCCACCTCCCCACCACCCCCCATAGCTGTTGCCATGGTTGAGTTGAACAGCTGGTAGTTTATGCAAGCTTTTAAGATGTGGGCTGAGGCTTGGGATATTTGTATGTCATGACGGGTGGAAAGATTAGCATTCATTATTGATAAATTGAAGATGTGTCTGATCCTTTGAGGTTTGAGAGACTGGTATTAAAATTTGAGAGATAACATTTGAAGATGTATTTACTGCCCACGCAAAGTGTGAGATCTTTCAACTTTTTGCAGTTTTGCATCCTCTTAATACTGTTTCAGAATATACTTAGCCTTCTAGCCCATTGTATACAGAGACAGTTCTCTCAGTATACAAAAGCCTTCTCTGCTGAGCGCAAAAATTTGGGATAGCGACTCTCACGCATGTTCTGCCCATTTGTTCAGCAAGCTGCTCTGATAACTTAAGTTACTTGTTCCAATCACAGTGCACCCCTCCTCTGTTGGTGGAGGTTGGCTTTAATCATTGTGAGCCTGATTGATCAGGTACCAGGCACTCTCAAAATTGGGCCTCTGGTGGTGATGTGCTGAGGCAATCAACAGAATAGTTACTTGGCAGTGAAATCATTATAATTGCTGGTCCAGTAATTGAACTGTTGTGCCACTACTGTACTCGCGTGTTGGCACAACAGTTCAATTACTGGACTAGTAATCCAGAGACCTGGACAGTAAAGACACCTACAGTAGACTATTGTTTATTGACTACAGCTCCACCTTCAATATTATTGATCTGTACAAACGGTATGCAAGGCAAGTTTTTCACTGTACCTCAGTACAAGTGATAATAATAAACCAAAACCAAATTTAGTAGTTAAACATGCCTTGAGAATTTGGTTACAATTTAGAAAATATTTTGGTTTATTGAGTTTTTCTTTGTCCAGTCCCATTTTCTCTAATTACTTTTTTAAACATTCTATGACTGATGTAGTTTTTAAAGAGTGGGACAAATTAGGTATTACTTGTTTTCAAGATCTGTTTGTTGGAGGAAATCTTTCTTCATTTGAACAATTGTCTACCAAGTATAATTTACCAAAAACTCATTTTTTTTAGATATTTACAAATTAGAGATTTTCTTCGATCTCAATTACATTCTTTTCCTTTGTGTCCCGATAAGAATTTATTAGATGTAATTTTTAAGTTGGAACCCTTTCAGGATGGCTCAATATCTAATATTTATGACATATTACTAGGAATGAGTAAGGTGTCACTAGATAAAATTAAAAACGCTTGGGAACAAGATTTGCAGATGTCAATTTCTGAGGAAACTTGGAATGAAATGTTCAAGTTGGTTAATACTTCATCATTATGTGCTCGTCACTCTCTTCAATTTAAAGTGGTCCATAGAGCTCACTTGTCTAAAGATAAACTATCCTGTTTTTATTCTGATATATCTCCTTACTGTGAAAAATGCAATAACAGAGAGGCTTCCTTAATTCACATGCTTTGGACTTGTCAGAGTCTTAAAAAATATTGGACGGAGGTCTTTCATACTTTTTCTGTACTTTTTAAAATAAATTTTAAACTTAATCCTTTGACTGCACTATTTGGGATTGTTGGAGAAAAAGATATAACTTTGAAGGCTTCTGATTTACATATTCTGGCTTTTATTTCTCTTATAGCCAGGAGAGCAGTATTGCTTAAATGGAAGGAAGCTACTCTACCTACGCATGTTCAATGGTTACGGGATGTTATGTCATACTTGAATCTAGAGAAGATTCGCTGTTCAGTTTTTGAATCTAACCTAGACTTTCAAACCCTGTGGGGACCCTTTTTGAATTATTTTCAAGATCTCTGATTTGGGGACTAAAACGCAGATATTAACTGACACTGTTATGTTTTTTTTAAGGTTTTTCCTTGCTGTTTCTTCTATCTAACAGCTTCGGGTTTTGGTAGTGGGGGTAGATTTTTTTTTTGTAATAAAATATTTCAATTTTTTTCTTTCCTTATTAACTACTGTATGTGATTATTGATTTAGAGTATTGTAATCCTAAGTACGACTTATTACAATGTATTCAGTAGTATTTTTACTTTCTTTTTTGATGCATGTACTCTGTATTTTTTTCATGGATTTAATAAAAATATTGTAAAGAGTGTTCTGGGGGCAGCCTGTAAGTATCGCCACGCTTCCAGCGTCAACATAGCATGCCCACAACTTCCTAACCCATATGCCTTTGGAATGTGGGAGGAAACTGGAGCACCCAGAGGAAACCCATGCAGACATGGGGAAAACATGCAAACCCCTTACATACAGTAGCCGGAATTGAACCTGGGTCGCTGGCGCTGTAATAGCGTTGCGCTAACTGCTGCACATATGTATTACATTTTCAATAATTTTATTTCTAGGGCTATATGGTACGATCCTGTGTCTTATCCAACTTCGTGGCAACTGGACCCAACAGAAGGTCCCAACAGAGAAAGGCGACGTTTACAGAGATGTTATTTGACGATTCCCAATAAATATCTGCTCAGAAATCGGCAAAAACCTGAGGGTAAAAAGATGAGAAGCTTTGATTTTTTTCTTCTGTAACTTCACTCTGATTGGATTATCCTCATTTCTTTTTCTTCTTTTTTCTTTTGCAGAGCCACTAAAGCCACCTTTGTCATTTTTGTTTGAGGATAAATCACATTCTTCTTTTTCATCAACTGTGAAGGATAAAGCGACAAGTGAACCCATCAGGTAGTTTCATCGCCTGACTGTGCCCTTCTTAAATTATTATTATTTAAAGGTGTTATTGTGATCTGCACATGGTGCAAAGTGATTGCTTCCTTATTAGGAACAGCAATACACAAATCATAGCATAGCAAGATGCTATTCAATCTATAGTAACCTTACCAGTTGTTTAAAACATTAAATCCAATCCCTCGCTCCTTCCCATTGTACCTGAAAATTTTTCCTTTCAAGTCTACATGCAAATGCTTATAGATTCAGAGTAAAGTAATTTTTTGGTGAAAGGAGATTAATTGTATTACTGCTATTATAATTGATATCCACACTGAGACTAATCTTGTTTTCTAATTAGATTCATACGCAAATGTATCAATGTTGCCCCTTCTCGAGAAACAGTTGGTGAACTCCTCCTAGGTTAGTAACATTTGCGAATTCTCCAAGTCTTTGCTTGAGCAATGATCTGTGAAATGTATTTAAGTTCAGATACCATGAAAATCTCTTGTTTTCCAGGGGAATCAGGAATGTATTTTGTTGAGGACAATGCTGCTGATGCTTTTGAGCATCCTGTAAGTAACATACAATTCTTCAAAAATATTGGATTTGCTTTACTTTGGTGTTTCAGGATTTGTCTGTGAAGTTCGGTAATTGTTAAAAGGGTCATTTATATAATATATCAACTTCAAGTCAGTTAATGTAACATTTTTTCTGTGGTAAATTGCTCAATTTCAAATGTGATATTTTCATTGTTGCAATCAAATGTTGAAAGTGCAGCCAAGTGAATCTTTGAACAGGGTTTTAACAGTGTGGTAGTAACATAATGATTCAAGTTTATAAGTGAGAAGTTGTCTTCAAGTGTCGTGTCAGCTTGGCTCAGTAATAATACTGTACTTGCATCTCAGATTCAGAAGCTTTGTGTATGACTTAAGCATATAATCTTCCTGATCTCTGTGGTATGGTATCTGTATGGTACTCTTTTTTTTGTAAATTAAAATTCCCTGTCTAAATTAGCAAGACCAAATATATTCTCTTGAACCCTGTTGATTAAAGCTAATGAAACTGCATTTTCCTACCTTACAAACTGTCAATCATAGCAATATTGAAAGAGTACTGTACTGTTGGAGCTGCTGTCTTTCCAATGAGCTATTAATCTAAGGCCTCACTTGACAATTCAGGAAGACATAAAATATCCCATGAACTCATTCAAAGCAAAGTGGGGGAGCCTCCCCAGTGTTTTGGCTAACTTTTATATATGTTTACATAATTTGTTGAACACGAAACATTTTATAATATCCTGAGATATATAATTGCAAATTTTTATGCTTGTATTTATGAAACAAATAGACTTCTACCTATTTAACTGTTGTTATGCAGAGTTCTGCAGTGGAAATGGAGCCAGCTTCATTCTCCTGGACATATGAAGAAATTAAAGAGATTCATAAGCGCTGGTGGCAGCTGCGAGACAATGCCCTAGAAATCTTCCTAACCAATGGCAGAACTCTTCTTCTGGCATTTGACAATACAAAGGTATATCTCGGATATATTTTCACTCCATTATTTTGTTTTAGAGAGAAGGTATTTAATGGGAGACTGTGGTGGCATTTTTCATGATTCTGCTTGTCCTCTTTTCTATGTGACCACAACTCCTTGAATGCTTGTCATTCCATGAGGCAAGGGGCCTTTCAGCACCCCCTCCGTTCAACAGTTATATCTGTGCCTCTTGATGAACCGTGATTGCTGTAAGCTTCCTTGCTAGGCTCTTGTGATGGGAGATGCTTAATGGAAATCGGGGATAAAAGCCTTGGTTTTTCCCTCTCTAACCTAAAGAGCTGAGGCCAATTTACTATGAACAGGACTGATCCCAGCTAAGTCAGGGATTAAGCCTGGCACCTTTTGTCTTTTTTTTAAAAGAAAATTAGAATTAACTTATCAGAATCATGTAACAGACAACTATCCAGTAAAATACTACTCAACTCTATCAACTTAAGCTATCACAATGGTGTTTTTCTTCCATGATCCTGCAGGTCAAAAGATTGGATTGCCACCAATTTAGTGGCATTCAAGGAAAATTGATTTCACGGGGTTATGAACTGATTTTTAAAAAAAAACAAAAATGAGAAAAAACTCAGGTATCTTTTATTGTCTTCAGTCTGATGAAAGACAGCAGATCACTTTTAATATACACAAAGTAATTTCATACCATCATCTCCCGCTGGAAGTAGCTTTCTATCTCGTCCCGGAATTGAGAGTCACAAACAGGAAATAGAAGACTAGATTCTCTCTACAGCTGAGGGAATGAAATTTACCTCCACCCTGAGAGATTTTGTTGTCCCAGCTATTTATTGGAATGATCTAGTTAATTCTGCTGTCCCATGCTTTCTCCAGAGATCTAGATCTACTGCAGTTCGGACACAAAGAAGTCAATACCCTTCTCTGTCAAATTTTCAGCTGCAGAATTTTTTTTTACAAGTTTCAGCAAATCTTTTCTTCCAAATGATTGCTGAAACATTTAGTGCTTTATTTGAATTTTGGAAGGGATGTTTATGGATTAGCCATTTCCGAATTTTAATTGACTTGCAAATGCTGTCAATGATTGTCACATATTGTTACCAAAGAAGTCTTTGATTGTTTATGAAGTTAAACCTGCTTATTCTCTCCATTTAGGTTCGGGATGACGTTCATCACAATATTCTGTCTTCCAGTCTACCAAATTTATTAGAATATGGAAACATTACAGCTCTGACTCAGTTATGGTGTTCAGGACAGATAACCAATTTTGAGTATTTGACCCATTTGAACAAGCATGCAGGTCGCTCCTTCAATGATCTCATGCAGTATCCTGTTTTTCCCTTCGTGCTGAGTGACTATTCCAGTGAAACAGTTGACTTGAACGAACCTGCCATTTACAGGTAAATTTTATATCCAGTTAGTTTGATTTTAAGAAAATGTTTCATTTCTCAAATGTGAATGTCTGCTACAGGTGTCTTCCTTGCCAGTCCTGGATGTAACACTGACGCTGGGTAACTTTTTTGAGGAATTGTATCCAATTTTAACCTATCGTGGGATCGAAGAATTTCTCTCTATATGGAGAATTATCTAATGCATATTTTAATGCATATCCCTTCCTGTTGGGGCTCTTTTCTGATGAATGGAATTTGTTATCATTTCAGAAACCTCCTGAAACCTATTGCTGTACAGTCCAAAGAGAAAGAAGATCGATATGTGGACAACTATAAGGTCGGAGGATAACACAAATTATATGTGTTCACATTTGTTTTAATTAAAACTAATATTTTGGGTATTTATATGAATTTGTAGGCTCATCAAAAGGAGTGTACTGAAAAGTGCTGTGTTTCTTCATTTTAGATTCCATTTGTCATTGTACCTGTAGATCAGTTGGAGCACTGTTAGGACCAGAGCCCAACTCTCATTTCTGGACTGTACTTTGAAAACAGCATCCTTCAACTGCAGGATATTTTTCCCAAGCTAAGATCCCCCTCCATAACCTCCTCTGACACAAGATCTTGGATTGCAGTCACTTGGGACCCAGGCTCATTTCTGAAGACTGGTGCTGTCTGTGTGGAGTTTACATATTCTCTCCATGATCATGTGGTTCTCCCCCAGATGCTTCACTTCAAAGCTTTGCTGGTAGATTGAATGACTACTGTAAATTACCCCATAGTTTAGGTTAATGGCATAAAGATTCAAAGGAAGTTGTTGGGCAGGGAAGTAAGGAGATGGGGAATGGGGCTAATAGGATTGCTCCTTGGACAGCCAGCATGGACCCGGTGGGCTAAATGGTGGCCTCATGTTGTTGCAAGTCTAAGACATCACTAGGCTGGACATAAATATAGACTGTAAGATTGAGAAGCTGGCATATTAGCCTAATGCACCATGGGGTTTTCAAATCTTCTGTCATGAATATGGATGGCTACTGTAATAGAAGCTAATGTAGATTTTTAAATTACATTGTAAACCAATTTTACATAAAATAACCATGGTACATTGCAAATATTGAAAGGTTAGTGCTTGTTACAGATCTGGGACGAGAAATTGGAGTGCCTCTAAATAGATGCATATCAACAGAATCTTGCATTAGTTGCATCTACTAAGGAAAGCTGGCTAGGGACTACAGTAAAGTGTTCTGTGTTTCTTTTCAGTGATGTACTTATAAGCTGCTGGTAGCAATTACATTGAGGTGCACCATTTGTGGGAGGATAGGAAGAAGTGAATTGGTCAGCTGTATTAGTGAAGGGCTAAGTTAAGCCAAGTGGGGGATTAGTGAAAGGTATCCTGTAAAGGGGTGAGCACAGAGCAGAAATAATCAATGGGTTTTATGAACATCCCTTCTCCTGGTTCCACATTGAGCTATATTTTAAAAAGGTACGTTTTTGTTGTCAGCTTGCTTGGATTTCTTTTCATCTCAAGAAACTACAGGCAGCTCATAAAGTACTGTTAACCCCACAACCAGTTTTGAAAAAAGGTCTCAAATTAGCTGATTGCCCCAGATTGGTAGACAGTGGACCAAACACCAGTTGCGGGTAGCACCCTCACCAGTATGTCATACACTAAGCCAGCATTTCTTACCAAATTTTTTCAATTTCTGGACTTCTGTAGTAGTTTTGCTACTGTTTATTCACCAGCTGCGTCAATCATGATGTGGTGTCAGGGTGTAGCAATTAAGCAAATGTGATTGTTCTTTCTTGTTAGTACCTGGAGGAGGAATATCGCAAAGGGGCTCAAGAAGATGATCCAATGCCACCAGTCCAGCCGTATCACTATGGGTCTCATTATTCAAACAGTGGAACAGTCTTGCACTTTTTAGTCAGGATGCCACCATTCACCAAGATGTTTCTGGCTTACCAGGGTAAGATCCATTGATTTAATCTTTTGTGTCAATATACAAAATTAGTCCACGAAAAGGAAAGAAATGTAAGCGAAGAGTTTTGTAGGTACTTATTAATAGGTTTCATCAGAATGTCTCTAAATTCCTTGAGTCTGTTCACTACAGGTATCTCACAGACCCCCATCCCCCAGGATTAATAAAGGGGGGTAAGTTTGTAACCATTATGAAAATTCATATAGCGGAAAGTACAGTAGACTTTTAACTTTTATGGGGGATACCAGTTACTATGGGGGAAGTTCAGAGGTTAGTCAGTCTCCTTCCAGTAAAGGTACAAAGCAAACTGTGTTTTGACAAGCTGAAGCACAGAAGGAAAAGTTTACAAGTCATTCATCCAGTGACCATTGTTGCCGGATGAAAGAGCGCAGGTGCTCAAGAGTTTTTGTTTTCCCATTTTTAAATAGCTTGTTTATATCACAGACTCCTCCCCATTAACACCAATCAAAAAGAGTGTTAAATATTACTGATTTTCACTGATCTACATTTGGAAGACTGTCTCCAAATGTGTTCTCCAAATGTGTTCTATACCAGCAATTTGTTAAACAACAAATTAAGTTAGATAAAACTTTTCATCGTAGCAAAGTAAGTCAATATTCATTATCCAAGGGATGCCTGTGCTAGAATTTCTTCACTAGTGTTTGTTCATATATGGAGGAACACTGAGAAGAGGTGATACAAAACTAAATGGTATAATCCTAACAGGTATATAGTAAGAGGATATGTACACATTCCTCTAACGGTAGCTGGTTGACTTATTAAGGCTGCAGCAAATTGTTACAGTATGGAACACATTGACTTTTAAGGGTGGTGGAAGCAAGTTCAATATTAACTTGCAGAAAGGGAAGCATTTACAGTACTATGGAGAAAGAACATGAGAGGAGGACTAATTAGGTAGTTTTTTCAGAGATACCATTGGCAAGTTGGGCTGAATAGTCTCCATCGTTGTATGATTCTGATGTATTTTGCAGGAATATTCATTGCCAAGCCCCCAGGAAACAGATCTTTAATGGCCCATTGGTAGAATATGCCTCTATTGTGACATTAACTCTGAGTTGTATTCCCTATGCCTAGATCAAAGTTTCGATATCCCAGATCGAACATTTCACTCCATGAATACTACCTGGCGCCTATCCTCGTATGAATCAATGACTGATGTGAAGGAGCTCATTCCAGAATTTTTTTACCTTCCAGAGTTTTTGGTCAATAGAGAAGGTGTGCACTATAAATAAATATTTCACAGTATGTTTACTGTTTATGCCATATGTAAAAGGAAGTGCATCATTCCTTATATCATTAATATTAAAATTACTTATTTTCTTTTTGACATTCAAATAGACTATCAAATATCCATTCAGCACAGCCTACAAACCAAAATTACACAGAAAATGCATTGATGAGTAAAACATTTGGGAAAATCTGGCAATGCACTTTTCAAATCTGTCCTAGTAATAATGGTGTTACAGTTGTTACTGAGTGAAGAGAAAGCAGAGCTCAATAAAACTGCAAGAACGAGGATATGAAAAAGGTTGATTATACAAGTGCATGTCTGGTGATGCACTGTATCCTGGGTTAATGATCCACGTCTGCTGCTTGTATTGAAACATGTGCCAACTCCCCCTCACCTGCCATCTACCTCCCCTGAGCTCAGGGTCTGCTAATGAGTCAGTTCTCAAATTCTCATCTTTGTTTTCAAATCCTTCCATGGCCTCACTCCTCCCTACCTCTGCTGCCTCCTCCAGACTCCCCAAACTGCAGCCTTTGTCCATGCCCAGTTAACCATTAACAGTAGTGGTTAATACTAGCTATTGTTAACAAGTCAAAGGTCAATGCATGTAAGTATTTCAGCAGTATTTAATAAAATGGGATGATATTTTACCCACTCCTACTGTGGGTAAAGCCTGATGCCTCATTTGTCAGCTCATATCAAGTTGTGCCTTCCTCTGTTGTTCTTGCACTACAATCAGGTGGCATGACTCATAATTTTGACTTCATAAATTAAACTCTGAACTTGGCTCGTGTTTTAAACCCAAAATACAAGGAAGTTGCTGCACTCTTTTCCTTGACCCCTTGAGAGCCAGTTATGCTAGCAATATATCCACATTACTTCTGACCATCCAGTTCTGGTCATTCTGTCTGACTATTGCTTAAATTCAACAGTAGTTTTCTGCCTGACGTTTTAAAGCAACCAGTGCAGATGTTAATGTCATCTTACAGTTAGTGTGTATGCTAGCACTGGTGCCTTCATTTTTTCTGAACCGTCTGGGATGTTGTCTCACCTGCTTGCTCCTGCTTCCCCATTATTCCAACTAAGCTCTCACTTTTAGATCTCCTAATCTTAGAATAAACCCAAGATATAATCAATTAAATAATCAAATATAATAACCAAATAATCAATAATCATAGAAAGCATCCTATCTGGATATATCACGGTTTGTTATGGCAACTGCTCTGCCCAAGACCACAAGAAGCTGCAGAGAGTTGTGGACACAGCCCAGTGCATCACGGACACCAGCCTCCCCTCCTTGGACTTTGTCTATACCTCTCGTTGTCTTGGTGTAGCAGCCAGCATAATCAAAGGCCCCACCCACCCGGGACATTCTCTCTTCTCTCCTCTTCCATTGGGTAGGAGGTGCAGGAGCCTGAGGGCACGTACCACCAGACTTAAGGACGGCTTGTACCCCACTGTGATAAGACTATTGAACAGTTCCCTTATACAACGAGATGGACTCTGACCTCACGATCTATCTTGTTGTGACCTTGCACCTTATTGCACTGCACTTTCTCTGTAGCTGTGACACTTTACTCTGTACTGTTATTGTTTTTACCTGTACCACATCAATGTATTGTGTACTAACTCAATGTAACTGCACTGTGTAATGAATTGACCTGTACGATTGATTTGTAAGACAAGCTTTTCACTGTACCTCAGTACAAGTGATAATAATAAACCAATACCAATTTCTGACCTGCATCATTGATTTATCACCTTAAATGACCTGTAGTGCAGGATGGCTAATATAGCCAAGCAAAAGTTGTTAATTCTGTTCAGAAGTCCAGTGAGTTTGCAAGCAACCTAAGCCCTAAATTCTGAAATTCTCTCTCAACCTATCTACTTCCCTCTCCTTTTAAGATGAACCTTAACCAGGTTCTTCAACTATGCCTTTGTTTATTCTAATATCTCTTTCTGCTCTATGTCAAATGTTGCTTAAATACACTTTGATGAATTGCTTTGGAAAATTTCCCTATGTTAAAGGCACAATATCAATGCAAGGTTGTGTGTCAGAGTTTAATTGATCACCCAGTCTGTAACAGTGATCAAGTCATGGTATTAATTCCTTATACCAGTATAAACTTGAAGCATTTCTACTTGTAGGCTTTGACTTTGGAATGCGACAGAATGGAGATAGAGTGAATCATGTAAATCTTCCACCTTGGGCTCGGAATGACCCCAGGCTCTTCATCCTGATTCACCGCCAAGCCTTGGAGTCAGATCATGTTTCACAAACTATTTGCAATTGGATTGACTTGGTGTTTGGGAACAAGCAAAAGGGGAGAGCTGCAGTTTATGCCATCAATGTCTTTCATCCTGCGGTAAGTCTGCATCGTGCTCAGTTCTCAGATTCAGCCATCAAATGCAAAGTGGACCTCTCCTCCCTGTTGAGCAATTGTCTCCAAGGCTCCCAGCAATTTTACAGGGCAGAAAATAGTTCTGTGTTGTACTACTTGTGAAGCATTGCAATTAAAATCAGTGATTATCTGATTTTTAAAAATAAATTCATACAAAATGGAAGTGATTGGTAGAAAAGGTGTGTCTATGGTGGGGGTGGGGTGGGGGGAAGGGAATGACACCTTTTTCCCCTGGCTGCTCGGGGAAGTACAACCACTGCATTTAAATAATTGCCTGGGCATTTCCCTCACTTCTGTTTTTGCACAACAATGTGCAATGAAGCATATACCACACTTCAAAACAAAACAATCATATAGGATTTTCTTATGCCAAGAAGCTCCGGGGAGGCATTCAGCCCACTTCAGCGGCTTATATACTGGTAATTGTTCCAGTATTGCACAGATCTGTCCTGTTTTAATATACAACAAGATCAAATTACCTTCTACTAATGTTAATCTATTTCAGATCACAATGGAAATAATATAAGAATTTAAAATATTGCCAATACTCAAAACCTGAAATAAAAGTAAATGATTAAGATACTATGTAGGTTAGGCCACAATTGTAACAAGCAAAAAACTGCTTCTCAAAAATTACAATTTAGAATTATTTTTTGTACTATAAAGTTACTAAGATCATTAGAGGTATTTGCTCACCAAGTTCAAGAGCTTATTTGCATTTGTAGTTTTGTCATTTTCTGTATTTTTAAAAATGATTTATTTTAGTCCTGGAATTACTTCTACATTTCATTGTACTCAAGTGCCTGTGCAGTATTAAAGGGAAAGAGATGGGAAATGGAATTCATTGGATACCTTTTTCAAATTGCCAGTTCAGGCTAAATGGATCAAGTGGCCTCCTGTACTGTTTGTTTCTGTAACAAAATGATCAGAATCAGGCTTATTATCACTGACATATGTCATGAAATTTGTTGTTTTGTGGCTGCAGTACAGTGCAAGACAAAGACATAAAAATTACTGTAAGTTACAAAATTAAATAGTGCAAAAGAGGAATAACGAGGCAGTGTTTATAGGTTTATGGACCATTCAGAAACTTGTTGGCAGAGGGGAAGAAGCCGTTCCTGAAACATTGATTGTGGATCTTCAGGCTCCTGTATCTGGTATTGGTTTATTATTGTCACTTGTACTGAGGTACAGTGGAAAAACTTGTCTTACAAACCAATCTTACAGGTCAATTCATTACACAGTGCAGTTACATCAAGTTAGTACAGAGTGCATTGATGTAGTACAGGTAAAAAAAACAATAACAGTACAGAGTAAAGTGTCACAGCTACAGAGAAAGTGCAGTGCAATAAGGTGCAAGGTCACAACAAGGTAGATTGTGAGGTCATAGGTCATAGTCCATCTCATTGTATAAGGGAACTGTTCAATACTCTTATCACAGTGGGGTAGAAGCTGTCCTTAAGTCTAGTGGTACGTGCTCTCAGGCTCCTGTATCTTCTACCCGATGGAAGAGGAGAGAAGAGAGAATGTCCTGGGTGGGTGGGGTCTTTGATTATGCTGGCTGCTACACCAAGACAACGAGAGGTAAAGACAGAGTCCAAGGAGGGGAGACTGGTGTCCGTAATGCGCTGGGCTGTGTCCACAACTCTCTGCAGCTTCTTGCGGTCTTGGACAGAGCAGTTGCCATGCCAAGCCGTGATACATCCTGATAGGATGCTTTCTATGGTGCATCGGTAAAAGTTGGTGAGAGTCAAAGGGGATAAACCAAATTTCTTTAGCCTCCTGAGGAAGTAGATGCGCTGGTGAGCTTTCTTGGCCATGGCATCCACGTGGTTTGTCCAGGACAGGTTGGTGATGTTCACTCCCAGGAACTTGAAGCTGTCAACCCTCTTGACCTCAGCACCATTGATATAGACAGGTGCATGTACACCACCCCCTTTCCTGAAGTCAATGACCAGCTCTTTAGTTTTGTTGACATTGAAGGAAAGGTTGTTGTCATGACACCATTCCACTAAGCTCTCTATCTCCTTCCTGTACTCTGACTCATCACTGTTTGAGATACGGCCTACAACGGTGGTATCATCTGCAAACTTGTAGATGGAGTTAGAGCAGAATCTGGCCACAAAGTCATGAGTGTATAGGGAGTAGAGTAGAGGGCTGAGGACGCAGCCTTGAGGTGCACCAGTGTTGAGGATAACCGTGCCGGAGGGATTGCTGCCTATCCTCACTGATTGCAGTCTGTTTGTTAGAAAGTCAAGGGGGAGTTACAGAGGGAGGTGTTGAGCCCTAGGTCTCGGAGTTTGGTGACAAGCTTGCTTGGTATTATTGTATTGAAGGCAGAGCTGTAGTCAATAAACAATAGTCTAACGTAAGTTAGACATCTCCTCCCCGACGTAATAATGTGAAGAGGTTATGTCCTGGGTGGTGAGCGTCCTTAATGATGATGGATGCCACCTACTTGAGGCATTGCCTCTTGAAGACGTCCTCGATGGTGGGGAGGGTTGTGTCCATGATGGAGCTGGCTGAGTCTACAACCCTCTGTAGCCTCTTTCGGTCCTGCACATTGGAGCCTCCATACCAGGCAGTGATACAACCAGTCAGAATGCTCAGTTCATAATTTTTATCATCATTTTAACCAGTCATGTGGCACTTTAATTGATAGGTGGCATCTCGTCTGATATTAACAGTTGTGATGTGATCACTTGATTGCAAATCCACAATTAGACTAATTGATTTAAACAGTAGCTGTATAAATTTGGTCGCTA
Organism: Pristis pectinata; assembly: GCF_009764475.1. Classification (NCBI taxonomy): domain Eukaryota; kingdom Metazoa; phylum Chordata; class Chondrichthyes; order Rhinopristiformes; family Pristidae; genus Pristis; species Pristis pectinata. The sequence goes on from NC_067414.1 coordinate 10,935,054, forward strand.
CTGAGAAAAATTGATGCAATCCAACTGTTAAAGGGCAGCTCCCTATGTGGCGAGAGAAAGAAGCCGACTTTGACTTTTGTTTTAAATTTCTTCTGATGGTCTATTTCCTCCCTCCCACCTCCCCCCATTTCCCTAACCTTGTTTCAAAGATCTCCTTTAGAAGAGGTAGTCTAAAAGCAACTTTATATTGATTTTCTGTGCTGGGATTTCCTTTGGATAAGCTCAAGTTTTGCAATATTTATCTGGCCATTTCTAGCCAGCTTCCATTGGTGATTGAAGACATCTGGTAGCCCTGAATGTTCAACACCTCAGGAAACTTGCTGATCCTTCCTCATTAGTGGATCATCTTGAGGCAAAGTACCCAAGGGGGATTTTATGTTGTTATAACCAAGAATGTTATTTTTGCTTGTTGCCTCTCAGTGGCATTTCCCTTTTTATATTCTGACCCATTACATTTTTAAACTAATTTTTCTCTCTTCTTCCTCCATCTCCACTCCCCGCCCTCCCTCCCAATTTGGGCAGAAGATACAAAAGCCTGAATGCACATACCACCAGGCTCAAGGACAGCTTCTGTCCTGCTGTTATAAGACTATTGAATGGTCCCCTAGTGCGATAAGATGGACCCTTGACCTCACAATCTACCTTGTTATGCCCTTGCACCTTATTGCCTACCTGCACTGCACTTTCTCTGTAATTGTAACACTTTATTCTGCATTCTGTATTTTCCCTTTTACCACCTCAATGTACTGTTGCACTGAAACGGATGGCATGCAAAATAAATTTTCACTGTACTTCGGTACAAGTGACAACAATAAACTGATTTACCAATTTAATTTACCAATAGACTGAAGGACAAATATTTTAATACAAAAAGTAACAGTGGTGGTGTGGGTAGCACAGTTGTCTCACAGCTGCAGCAATCCGGGTTTGATCCTGACTTCAGCTGCTTTCTGTGTACATGTTCTCCACGTGGTTTTCCCTGATGCTCTGTTTCCTCCTACGTTCCAAAGGCACGCTGGTTGTTATGTTAATTGGCTTCTGTAAATTGCCCCTCAGTGTAGGTCATTGGTGGCAAAATCAGAGAGGTGTTAATAGGTCGAGAGAATAGATTGCAGAGAAATAAGTAGGGCACTGAATTGTACTGAGGGCTGGCAAAGATGCACTGGGCCAGATGGTCCCCTGGTATGTCTTATAGAAAATAGGAAACATTTTAAATCAGTTTTACAATAAACTTGCTCCATATTTTACTAATAGACTTACTTCGGCATGGACGTGTCTGCTGTTGAAGACCCAGTGCAAAGACGAGCCCTGGAAACTATGATCAAGACCTATGGTCAGACACCTCGGCAGCTCTTCACAGCTACTCATCCAAGCAAACACGGGCCTAGACTGTCAATGGAGGGGGAATTGCCTGCAGCCATGGGTCTCCTTGTGCAGTTTGCTTTCAGAGAGAGCAGAGAGAATACCAAGGAAGTCATCTATCCGGTATATATTGCAGGCTATTATCTGGTATAAATGGTTCTTCAATTCACAAACTTAGAGGAAGTTAATTTCCCCAACCATTTTAGAATTTCTTTTGAACGGGGCTTGATGGCCACTGCATATCTTGTTTATCGATATTGAATGTTCTCTGTGTAATTCATAACTGGTATCGGGTTACTTTTCATCAGAATTACAGCTGATTTGTAATCTGCAATTAGTGTTTAATTCTTAGAAGTGTCACTTGACAGAACTGCTTCATTGATTGTTATTTCAATTCTATTTTCATTAGGTTGATTTTTTTTCCCCTAAACTAGCTATTTAAACTTATTCGCAATAGTGTAGAATTATGGTCTATAAATCAGTACATCATCAGAGATCTTGCATGCTTTGATCTTCTTTCTTTCAAAGCTTGTGAAATTTTAATTGTCTGTTCTAACATCAATTAAATTAGTTTGTGAGCCTGGTGATTACTAGTGCCATAGCACCTTCTAGCCATGTGTAAACATTCTTCTCGGGCAAAAATATTTAGAAGGAGTTGCAATGATTGATTTCTTTTTCTTTAATATCATGTAATCAGAGCCCCCTATCGTGGATTAAAGGACTGAAGTGGGGCGAGTATGTGGGTTCTCCCAGTGCACCAGATCCTGTAATTTGCTTCAGTCAGTTCCATGGAGAACAATTCGGATCACTACTGGCATTGCCCACCAGAGCCATCTGTGGTCTGTCAAGAAAATTCTGTCTGATGATGACGTACAGTAAAGAACAAGGTATGTTTTTCAACCTATGATAGGTTTCTAGGAATTGATAGAATGACTATCAGCAGGAGGCCACTAGGCCCAAGCAGACCATGCTGATATTATGCTCCATGTGAGTTGCCTTCATCTTACCCCACCAGCAAATCTTCCTATTACTTTCACCCTTGTGTAGTTTTCTAGGTTTCTCTCCAATGTGACCATTGTTGTTTCAAAATTTTATATTTATATGGCATGTGAGCATCACTATCCTATATTGCCCAGTGAGGGTAATGACCCTTGAGAAGATGATGAACTGCTACTGTAACAGTACAGGTACTTCCACAGTATTATTAGGTAAGGAAACCTAGGCATGAACCTCAGTAGCTATAAAGGAAATCCAATTGATAATCGGATAACGTAACTGCCTTGAATTTTGTGGATGGCACACACTGTAGCTATGTTGCACCTGTAGTGGATGGGGTGCCAATCAAGCAGATTGCTGTCCTGGATGGGACTGAGCTGCTTGAGGGTTTTTGGGACTACCCTTATCCAAGCAAGTGAACTGTAAAAACTGAAAGTGCTAGAAATACTCAGGAAGTCAAGAAGCATCTGTGGAGACTAACTACTGTTAGTACTGCATAGCTACTGTTTCAGATCAATGACCTTTCATCTGAACCTATGTTTCTCTCCACAGATGTGGCCTGATGTGTTCAGTATTTCTAGCACTTTCACTTTTTAATTCAGATTCCCAGCATCTGTATATATTTTACTTTTAAGTGGAGAATCTTCCATCATGCTCCTTGCAGCTTGCCGTAAGTAAAACCTGAACACAGGTCTTCAGCTTGCTCTTACAGCTGTGATAGTTGTGTGGTTTGTCTAGTTAAATTTCTGGTTACTTGTTGTCAGGATATTGATGACAGTGGATTGAGAGCTGTTAATGCAGTCAAAGTCTAGTGTAAGGTCGTTGGATTCTCCCTGGTGTGATCATTGCTCGGAATGTGGGACAGCCCATGACTGACAGTTGTCTAGGTCTTGCTGTTTGTAGGAATAGGTTGCTTTTTTGAGAAAATTCTAATGGAATTGAACATTGTACAGTCATCAGCATACAACCCTACTTCTGGGCCTGATGATGAGAGGAAGATGCTTATTGAACCACTTGAAGATGGTTGAACACCCGCAGAACACCTGCACAAATGGTCCTATTGCTGAGATTGGTTTCCATGACTTCAGCCTGTGGACAGCTTTCCCCTTGATTTCATTTTCACTGGGGCTCCTTGATGCTGCACTTGATCAGTGGTTGCCTCAGTGTCAAGAGTAATTGCTTTCAGGGAATTCAGGTTTTGTCCAAGTTTGGGCCAAATCTAAAACTGAGTGGTCCTGGGATAGTCCAAACTGAGCATCAGTGGCAGGTCATTGGTGAATAGGCTTCATAGAGTCGTACAGCACAGAAACAGGGGCAAATGGCCTACCACCAGGTCTCTGTACTTATCCCATTTACTAGTACTTGGTTCATAGCCTTTGACGCATTGCTGGTTCAGTTCCTCATCTAGATTCTTAAATGTTGTGTGCGTCTCTGCCTCCACCACCCAGATTGCATACCAGATTTTAACCACCCTCTGGGTGGAAAATGTTCTTCTTCAGATCCCCTCTAAAGGTCTTATCCTAAACCTGTGCCCCCTAGTTTTAGGCAGGTCTGCTATCTACCCTGTCTAAGCCCCTCATAATTTTGTATATCTCTATCAGGTGCTCCCTCTACCTCCTCTGCTTCAAGGAAAACCAATCCAATTTCTGCTCAAAAGTGAAACCTAACATTCCGGACATTCTCATGAATCTCTTTTGCACCCTGTCTTGTGCAAACATGTCCTCTTGTAGTGTGGTGACCTGAGCCATACATAATACTCCAGCTGTGGCCTAACCAATATTTTAAAATATTGTATCATAACCTCCCTGCTCTGCTATTCTGTGCCCCAGCTAATGAAGGCAAGTTTCCTTTATGCCACCTTCACCACCTCGTCTACCTGTGCCACCAGTTACAAGTATCCTCAGACTGGTACACTGAGGTCACTTTGTTCCTCAATACCATTCATTGTGCACATCCTACCAAAATGCATCACCTTGCACCTTTCAGGATTGTTCCATCTACCCATTTACCATCTGATAACGTCATCCCATAGCCTATGACTATCTTCCTCACTATCAACAACACTACCAATTTTCACTCCTGCAAGCTTACTAATCATCCCTCCTACATTCAAATCTAAATTGTTAATATAGGTAACAGAGTAAAAGTTTTAGCACTGATCCCTGTGATACACCAGTGGTTACAGGCTTCCAATCACAAAAACAACTCTCCACCATCACTCTCTTGCCTCCCATTACCAAGCCAATTTTGATACAATTTGTCTACTTACTCTGAATCCCATGGACTCTAACCTCTTGGACCAGTCTTCCTCGTAGGACCTTGTCAAAGGCCTTACTGAAGTTCAAGTAACTACGTCAATCTCACTGTCCTCATTGATACATTTTGTTACCTTTGAGAAAAATTTAATCAAATTGATCAGACAGGATGTCCCCCATGACTATAATCTCTGCCTTTCCAAGTTCAGCTTAATCCTGTATCTCAGATTTTTTTTCCAATAGCTTCTCTACCCCTGACACTAGATTCACAGGCTTGTAATTGCCAGTCATCTGGCATCTTGCCTATGACCAGTGAAGATTTAAAAATCACTAAGGGCCCCACCAGTCTCCCTTGCCTCCCTTATTAGCCTGGAATACATCTCATCAAGCCCCAAAGATTGATTTATTTAAGCTTGAATAGACATGCTGTTTGATGTCACTTTCATCATTTTGCTGATGTTTGAGTGTGTGAACTTGGAAGGATAATTAGCCAGATTGGATTTATTCTGCTTTTTGGGACAGGAAGGACCTGGGTAGTTTTCAACATTGTTGAATAGATGCCCATTGTAATTGTATAGAACAGTTTGTCTCGAAGTATGGTAGTTCTTAGGACTCCAGACAGCATGTTATCTGGTCACCAAAAGTAGGCACAAAATTTAAATTTGACTGCGTTTCTTGAGGCACCTCAAACACGCGGATTAACTACACACATACATATGTGTACGTTCTAAATTTGTTTTATTGGTGGTGGCAGGGCCTATTATCCCTGTTGGCCCCACTCTGTGCACACCCCAATGGTGCTATATCCTTTGCCATAACCACTGCTCTTGGGGTTACCTTGATATCCCATGGGGTGAATAAAATTCTCTGCAAGTGGATCTCTGTGATGGTGTAGACCTCAGGAGAAGCTGAGAAGTTTTATTCATTTGTCACTTTTATCTGAGGGTGGGCGATCGGACTGTTGGATTTTGAACCACCTGAGTAGGTGTTGGTGCATCACCTTGAACCACTGCTGTTGTTCCAATGAAGGTACTCCCATAGTGCCAAGATCCAGACCCAACAACATTGGAGGATGGGTATAATAGAGCTATGGCTTGATGCTAATGGTGAAGTGTGGGATGTATCAGACCATGAGGCTAAAGATTGTAGTAAAATAAAATATTGCTGTCACCTGTGACCCAAAAGTTATCATGGATGCCCAGTTTTGAGCTGCCAGATGTATTTTAAACTGATTTCCTTTGTGTGAAGATGGGAATTTGTCTCCACAATGATTGTGCAGTGGTAAGTCCTATTAACGTTGTCAGGGCCAAATGCATTGGTGAGGCCAGTGGGTTTATCCCTCTTACTGGTTCACCCAAAATCTACAGACCCAGTCTGGCAGCTGTAGCCTTCAGTACTCGGCCAGCTCATTGTGTTAGGTGCTATACTTTGCAATGGGCACTGAAGTATGCCACCCAAAATATATTCTCAGCTTTTACTTCTAATGCTTCCAAATGTTACTGAAGCACAGGGGTGCACTGACTTATCAATTAGTGGAGAGCAGTAAATGTCAAACAGCAGGAGATTTTGGACGACTTTGGAACTGTAGGGCAATCTGGTAGATTCATGGCCACTGTTACTGAGCCTAGTTTTGGGTAAAATTCTATATTATTTAACTAATAGTTGAATTTCCACGGGATTTGTTCTCCTGTCGCCGGAGCATTTGTTCAGATTTCTTGGTTATTGGCCAAGTTACTTGACCATTATTCTACTACTCCCTGTGACATCGAACTGCATATTCTCACCACTTTGAATAAGGAAGTGTTTTGTCAGTATTACTATGGATTTATTGGTAATTTCCTCATACTTAGGGTACCTACTTCATCAAGTGGAAGCAAGTTCTCTACCTACCTTTCTTTCTTTCTTTCTTTCTTTCTTCAATCTCTTTATTAGTTTTCAAATTAATACAGATTAATATATAACATCAATGTTTGTACATGTAATACAAAGAGATCAGGAGAACAATTATGGCCTAGATAATCATAAAGAACAATAAAATATAAAAAATCTGTAGATCCAACGATCTCTTAGTAAATGAATATAATATAAAAGAAAGGAAAGAAGATTTATTATATAAATAAAGAAAAGAAAGAGAAAATAAATCCCCAAATCAATAAGAAAAATTATAAACAATATATCAAACCAAACTAAGCTAAACAGAAAAATTTCAAAAAAAAAACAAAAAAGACTGGACTAAAATTTCTCAGTAGAAACAGAGCAATATTATGTCGTCAACTCTGTTCCTCTAAGTTGGAAAGTTATTGAAAGGGGATCTATATCATGTGAAAATATTTGAATAAATGGACTCCAAATATCTTCAAATTTAAGTGAAGGATCAACAGTCCCACTCCCAATTTTTTCAAGTTTAAACATGATATAGTTTGAGAGAACCATTGAAAAGTAGTAGGCGGTATTGGATCCTTCCATTTAAGCAAAATGGATAGTTTGGCCATTAATGTAACAAAGGCAATCGTATGGTTAGTGGAAGCAGATAAATGGTCAGACTCTATCCTTGGTAATCCAAAAATTGCAGTCTACCTTATCAAACAGCTTCATTGTGTGAAGTCTGAGTGATGATGTGATAGGCTTTTCAAAGTGTCTCATCATATCATCACTCAGTGTACTATATTCTAGAGAAAAGAGTTTCAGTCTGATCATTTTTCCTGGATGTTGTACCCTTCAACTGTTGCTGCCTTGTTTATTTCCATATAAATTTTAGGTGTTCGAAGCATGCACAATACAGATATCCAGTGGTCAGCCATTTTGAGTTGGGGTTATGCTGATAACATACTAAGACTGAAGAGCAAACAAAGTGAGCCCCCAATCAACTTCATTCAGTGCTCTCCTTTGCACCAGGTATGCCATCTGGTCCTCAACAGAGACCTCATGATTTCTTACTGTCTACATATTTATTTTCAATTGCAGGATTTGCAATGTTTTCTTTACTCGTTTTTTACCTTTGCATCAACTTTTTAACAAAATTAGTCAAAGATTAACATGCCACAGAAAGTGGTTTCCTTTATTGAAAGCATTTAACCATTTGTTTAAATAAGCTTCTTTGGGAAAGATGCATTTTCTAAAATAAATGTTGTCTGCCTAGTTATAGTCCAATGAATGTTAAGGCATCAATAGCAATAGCTTCTCTTCTTTCCCCACACAATTACCTTCAAAATCTTTGTTCAGTCTTTTGCTCCTTTATATGCTGCACCTTAACAACAAGCACACGTGATTAAACAAGTTATGCTAAATATTAATAAATCATCGTTTAGGCCTTAGTTGCGGTACCATGGTCACTTTTATGCACAGTTTAGTAAGAACCTCAAGGCCTTGGAGAGGGTGTACTGGAGATTTGCTAAAATATTACATAACAGTATTAGAATTAGGAGCAGGATTAGGCCAAACAGCATATTAAGTTTGCTGCACCACTTAGTGAGACCGTGGCTGATCTGATCGTGACTTCAGCTCCACTTTCCTACCTGTTCTCCATTGGTGTTGACTTCACAGTAGACTAAAAATCTGACCATTTTGAGCTTAAATATATTCATTGACACAACCTCCACAACTCTCTGGGATAGAGAATTCTGAAGATTCACAACTTTCCAAGAGAAGAAATGCCACCTTATCTCTGTCTTCAATGACCCCTTTTCTGAAACAGCAAATCCCATTCTAAATTTCCCCACAAGACGAAACATCTTTGCTGCATTTGTTTGTCATGTCTTCTCAAAATGTAATATGTTTCAGTAAGATCACTTCTCATAGCTCTAAGTTCCAAATATCATAAGCTTCATCTGCTCAATTTTTTCTCATACGACGACCATTTTGTTCCAGAAATCAGCCTTGTGAGCCTTTTCTGAACTGCTTACAATCTAAATATATCCTTAAATACAGGAGACCAAACTATTTCTGCTTATTGAGTCTTACATAAGTCTTTAAGTGGTCAGTTGTAATTCTGTTGGATGGTTTGGTGAAATATTGAATATAGATGTTCTTTGGTTTCCAAGAAATTATCATTTCAAAATATATTTCAAAAGCAAAATATATTTTAAGAACCATGTCTTGGCTGCTGATTTAAGCATTAGAGACTCATTTTGAATCTGGTTATAAATTGTCATTGGCTCCTTTACAGGTTACAAGTTGTGCATGGGTGCCTGAGAGTTGCCAACTTTTTACTGGCAGTAAATGTGGAGTGGTTACTGCATACTCAAGCAGATTCACCAGCACCACGGTATGTATAAAAAGTGCCTTGTGTGCAGTAGTCTCCAACTGTGTTCTAGATCTAAGTATTGTCATGCTGTATTAATAAATGTGAATTTAATTCGTAGATAGTATCATTGCTATTCTACTTCAGGTAACTGATTAGTATATAGATGGGTATTTGATGGTCAGTACGGATATGATGGGCTGAAGGGCCTGTTTCCGTGCTGTATGATTCTATGGCTCTAATACATTGAGAAACTAAATCAAAACAACTACAACTTTGCATTAGAGTCTGGAATGGAACTTAAACCCACAATATTCTGTCAATCAAAATAATACTGAGAGACTGAAGCCCTATCAAAGATGTTGCCCTTCTGATGAAGTATTAAACCAAGTCTCCCCCCTGAGGTGGCCATAAACTTAGTTAATGTCACTAAACTAACGATTACCATATTGGTATTTATAGATCAGCTGCCATGTTTCCTTCATTACAACAATAATTACACATTTTGGGGTTTTCTGAGGTCATCCAAGTCTTTCCAAAGCAAGTTCTTCACTGATAATGTGTAGTGTTTGCATTTGGGTGACTAACAGAGATATAGCAAAATGCATGTTAAAAGTGTGGATAAAGCTTATTATATTTATTTTTTTTTTCAGTCTTCAGAAATTGAAGTGGAATCTAAAGTCTACTTGTACGGCCATACTGCAGAAGTGACCAGCTTGTGTGTCTGCAAACCATACAGCATTCTGATCAGTGTCAGCAGGGATGGCACCTGCATTATATGGGATCTGAACAGGTTAAAAGAATATTTATTTTATACAAAGCTGTCTAATAATCACAGGTTATGTGATCATAAATTACTTTTAAAATGCACCAATGCATTCATGCAAATAAGGCTTCACAGAATATCTTCACTGGTCATATGTAGCTCAAGGCTGTCTTGGAAGGAAGATGTCATACATCCACAAAGTGCAGAAAAAAGTAAGAGGAGGAGGGACAGGTGTAGGGCAAGGAAGGAATAGGAGGGAGAGGAGGTGGCAAGAGTGGTCCATGAGGGTTGAGCAGAGAGAGCCTGTTCAATTATTTAATTTTTCCTCCTCCTCCCCCCTGTCCCTCTACTGCTATCTTCACATGCATGTTCCTCATTTTCACTGGCCCTCTAGCCTAAATATCTATTACTATTGCCTCAGTATGATGTGACCAGGTTCTGTTTTCATTATGTAATGGACTCAAACTTTTTTCTCAATTCATAAGTATCCTTTTGACATCCAGGAACAGGTTACATTTTGCATTGCGTGATTGCTATTCTTGAAGCTTTAAATTCTAAATTGTGTCATAGTTATTTACCGACCCTGACTGCTCCCGTCTCTCTTTTCTTTGCCCTGTAGGTTGTGTTATGTTCAGAGTTTAACAGGACATAAAAGTCCAGTGACAGCAGTTTCTACTAGTGAAACAACTGGTGACACTGCAACCGTTTGTGATTCAGGTAAGCATAATGGATCTTTGGCTATTTGCTTTGCTGTTTTCGATGGGATTGTTACCTGGCCTTCCAGGTTACTGTCAGTTCCAGTGGTTAATTACCAAAGAGGTTGTAGACGTCATTCAGATGCAACCCTCCATCTGATTTCTTCTCCCACAACTTCTTTACACCCGTGATGGAACAAAGCTGAAATAACAAGAATGTCTTTTGGCCAGAATTGATAAAGTCATGATGTTGGGATGGCATATTAGGATAATTCATCTGAAACTTGGTGTGAAAAGAAAGAGAGAAAGAGAAATCAATAAATTATCCTTTTCTTAAAAAAAAATTTGAATTAAAGTATAGTTAATAAAACTGGGGAAAGAGACGTCAACTTAATTCATGGTTGAAACACCAGCTTAGAAATGATTCCATGCCAGAAATGGGGGCATTTAAACCAGTAATTGGTAGGGTGGGACAATGCAGCTTCTGTGCATGAACCTGTAATATTTTAAGCATCCTGCGCAATGGATTAGCTCTTGCAGAACTAAACATTCACAAAGGGCTTTCCTCCACCAGTTTCAAGTTGGGTACTAGTGGAGGAACACAAGTGTCAAGTCATGAATGGAAGGAATGTGGTAATGAGGTTGGGGAAAGACTGGAGCTTCAGTGAATAGCTTAGAAATCTTGAGGATCAAATCAGGGAGGGAAGGGGAAGGTGTAGTGATTGGGGTCAAGGTTGGCATTGAGTGGTGGGGCCTTTAAGGAGATTCACAGCAAGTTGGAGTGCTGGGACAGATGTGGAATAAATAGATAACTTCCTGTGGGTTGTTCTATCCACCAGTCTCCAGGGCCCAAGACCTGATCAAGCTGATCCCCTTTGAGTTCCACTGAACAACTCTCACAAAGACCTTCTGTATGAGTAGACTGCTCCCTACATGCCGTGTATGAGCAAAGGAAGTTTAAGCTGGTGATGTCCTTAGGTTAGTTAGACACGGTTGAATGTTGCAGCATATGCTCTGGTCTCTTCATACATTCAGATGGTGCAATTTGGTGATGTTGCATGGTAAGATCAAGTGTTTAGAGAATTATGGCACCATGCAACAGAATTTCCAGGCTTTTGTTTTCTTCTAGATGCTACTTTAGCCCTTCTTATTGTCTCTTGTTGAAGACAAGTAGTTTATCCACTGTAACTCAGATTATCCTGAAGAATTACTTTGATTGTGTATTTCTTGTTCCTCAGTTGGTGGTGGCAGTGATCTGAGACTGTGGACGGTGAATGGAGATCTCAGCGGCCATGTGCATTGTCGAGAAATAATTTGCTCCGTAGCTTTTTCCAATCAACCTGAAGGTGTATCTGTCAATGTGATTGCTGGAGGGCTAGAAAATGGCATAGTAAGGTCAGTAATGTACCTCTATAATTGAGCTACAGCCATCTGTGTATATGCTCATCATCTCCACCAGGAAATTAGGCATATTACTAAATCACACCTCTATTAAACACTGAAAATGCTGTTCACTCCACATATGAAGAAAAATATTTGTAATAGAGGGTTGAAGTACAAAGTACAAATTTTTGCTGAGATTGTACAGGGCTTTGGTGTGACCACTTTTGAAGTACTTAAACAATTTTGGCTTACCTACCTAAGTAAGGATACACTTTCAAGTGGGTGTAGCATAGACTAATTCCTTGGATTAGGGGGTTATCCTTTGAGGAGGCATTGATGTTTGCCCAATACTCACTGGAGTTTAAAAAAAATGAAAGATGATTTTATTAAGACACAAACGATCCTGTGAACCACTGACAGCGTTGATGCTGAGGGGCTATTTCTAGCTGGACAGCCTAGAACCAAGGGGGATGGTCTTAGAGGAAACAACCATTTAGAACTTAAGATGAGGAGAAATATTTTAACGCACATAATTATAATACCAACACGTGTCTACTGTTTTGTGGCCCATTTGCATAGTAATTATTCCTCAGTACAAATTTTTCCCAAGAGGGGCTGATCAAAGATTTAACACAGACACATTGTGCCTGCAACCCTGGGGGTTATGCTCTGCTGAATGATCTGATTGCAATCTCTACTCGTAGTCCCATTCTGCTTGAGTAGATTTTTGCTTAAGGATCTTGGTCTGAAGCACTTTTATTTTGAATAACACCACCCACGTCACAAGAAGACACAGTCATAGCCCAGTGTCTTTTAGAAGTTGAGAAAATGTTACCCTGTCTAATCCCACCTTCCAACACTAGATTTGTAGATCTGCAGGTCACAGCTCGTTGAATGCGTAATCCAAGCACTGTTTACATGTGATGAAGGTTTCTGTGTCTACCAACCTTTTGGGTAATGAATTCCAGATCCCTACCAGTATCGGTGAAAAGGTTTTCCTCATCTTCCCTCTAATCCTCCAACCAATCACTTTAGATCTATGCCACTTGAATTTTGACCTCTTTGTAAGGAAAATGGGTCATTTCTATTTGCTCTATCTTGGTCCTTCATAATTTTATAAATAATCATCTACCTTCAGTCTCATCTGTTCCAAAGAAATTAGTTGTAGCTTATCCAACGTCTCCTTTCGCACAATTTTCCAGTACTGGCAATGTCACTGTAAATCTCCTCTGAACCCTCTCTAGCACAATCACATCTTTCCTGTAATGTGGTGACCAGAATTGTACATGGTATTCAATCTGTGGCCTAACTGGTATTCTGTAGCATTCCAGCAGAACCTCCTGTATTCTGTGCCTTGGAAAGTGTTCCATAAACCTTTTTGATAAACTTATTGATCCTAATAAGGATCTGTGGATGTCAACTCCAAGGTCCCTTTCACTGTGGTTATAAACTCCAAGGTCTCAACTCCAATTCCAAGATACCACTCACTATCCACCCATTTATTATGTATTCCCATCCCCTGTTGCACATCCCCAAATGCATTACCTTACACTTCTCTGGATTAAATCACATTTTCCATTTTTCTGCCCAACTGACCAGACTGTATATATAATCTTCTCTGGGTAGCACACAGAATTGCTGTGTGATACCAAAGCATTGGGGGTCCCACTGGGCTAGATTAAGGTGGGAGAATCTCTTGGACAGGTTAATGTACTTGCATGTTCATACTTGGCTAATAAACAGCAAGCAAAAGTGTAGGGCAGTGATCATCTCCAACAAGAGAGAGTCTAACAATCTTTCCATGACATTCAATAGCAAGATCATAATTGAATTTGGCATCTTGGGGAGGGTCACCACTTTCTGAAAACTTGCCTTCAACTGCAAGAGCAGGTCACAGGTTGGGTAATCTGTGGTCAGTGTGATCTACCCCCCAAGCCTTATCACCAAGTCAGAATCAGAATGCTCTGCACTAGCCTGAATGAGTCCAGCTCCAGCAATAGTCATGATGCTCAAACCATCCAGAATAGAGCAATCTGATAGATCAGCATCCCATCCACCACCTTAAACATTCATTCCCTCCACTACCAGTGCAACTCAGCTACAGTGTGTACCATCTAAAAGAGTTGGAAATATATTGCTGTTCTGTCATGATCATGGATCAAAATCCTGGAACTCCTTTCCCTGAGAGCACTATGAGGCTACCTCCACTACACAGACAGCAGTAGTTCAAGAAAAGTTTGAAGGGCGTTAATGCTCGTTCCAGTGGCACCTATCTTGCACACACTTTTTGTTTAAAAAGTCAGTATGTTCTACACTGATCTGATTGTTCTACACTGCATCTACATCTGCATGTTCTACACGGAATCTGATTGATTCTGGCCACTGAGATTGTGGAATGCCAAGATAAAGGCTGTTGGTGCCACATTTACAACAGCACAGCTATGCTGGGTAGAATGTGTCATCAGAATCAGGCTTATTATCACTGACGTATGCCGTGAAATTTGTTGTTTTGTGGCAGCAGTACAGTGTGTATTGAATTAGATGTCCATGGTTGCAGGGAAAGTCGGGTATGCTGATGATCAGCATTATGGACCATGTCAGCAAGTACAAATATACTGTGTTGATACCAACTTTTTATCCCCAGATAATCCAGAGTGAGTTCAAACTCTGTCTAGTCTGAGATTGGGCTTTCTGTCCAGTAACATAACCACTAAATATGAAGGATACCCTAAAAGAAAAATCTTCTCTTTGTTGATACCATGTCATTTATTACATGCCCTTTTTTGACCTTCCAACCTCAATGATAGCTCATGTTCAGTTCTGTGATGTCAGAGAGTTGAAACTATTCCATTTTCTATTGATTGTCCATTTATAAGGGTATGAGCAGGACTTCACTCTTCAACTCCCAAAAGGGTGAGTTAAACATTTCCATGAAAAGTCCTGGTGAATATTTGAGTTAGGGCACCTGGCAGCACTATTGTTCTTTTAATGTGCTCTGAGCAAATTTCTTTCTCTATTTTACTCAGACTGGTAACCTGGTTAAAATAGATAATTGACATATCTGATGAAATAGCAGATGGAGAGATCTGATGTAAATTTCACAGTAGTGTTGCTGATAATCATCCTTCCCTTAGTATATTTGTAAAATTGCTTTCATATTTCATTTCTTTTTGTACCTCTGGACCCACTAAACTCCTCCTTGCTCATACAACTCTTTTTAAAACAAAAATGAAGTTGACATAATAAATAGGAAACCCTTTTTGTATTGTGCAGGCTGTGGAGTACTTGGGATCTGAAACCTGTTCGAGAAATTATCTTCCCCAAGTCAAACCGGCCTATTGTCAGGTAAGAATGAGCAAAATATTATCCAAGGTGGGGAAAAAAAACATAGTTCTTTAGTGAGAACTTAAACAAAATAGTTTCTCACAAACACCTTAATCCATGGTTGGCTGTGTGAATGGTGCCACATCCAGTACTAGATGCATGCAGTATGTATCTGGATGCACAGCAAGTGGTACAGATACTAGAGCTCCTGCCTTGTAGCTCCAGTGACAGAGGGTTCAATCCTGACCTCCTGTGCTGTTTGTGTGGAGTTTGCACTTTCTCGCTGTGACCCTGTGGATTTCCTCTGGGAATTGGCTGCATAGATTGTCCCCTGTGTGTATGTGAATGGTAGAATCTGGGGGAGTTGACGGGAATGTGGGGAGAATATTGTGGGTTTAGTTCAAATGGCTGCTTGATGGTTAGCATGGACTCCATGGGCCGAAGGGCCTGTTTCCGTGCTGTGAGGCACTTTAACTCTAGCCTATCCCATATTCTAGGAATAGACTTTAGACCAGAAATTCCTCAGGGAGAACCCAATTTCAATGGGTATGGCCAAGAAATGACTTTTGCACTATTTATTCATGTCTCCTGCACATCTTCTATTTTACTTATCCACATCTGGTAATGACTTCAGCTGCCTAGGTCCTAATTTCGACAATTCCCTCTTTATTTTTATTGTCTCTCTTAAGTAGCTCTTTAAAACCTAATTCTTTGAACAATATTTCACTTAGCTCTCTCACTTCAAAAAAAAACTGCAGCTGCTAGTAATCTGAAATAAAAACAAAATACTTGAAATACTCAGCAGGTAAGGTAGCATCTGTGGGGAGAGAAATAGAAATAATGTTCCAGGTCAATAATGTTTCGACAAGGTTTGGAAGAGTTACAGATCAAACATGTTTTAAATGATTTTCTGTGATTAACAAGGCTTCAACACCCACTCCAAGCTGGCACCACCACTTGTACCATTTGGTATGTGTGGTCTCCATTTTATCACAGACATTCCCTTTTGTTCTTGCTACCACCTCCTCTACAAATTTAAACGTGTTTGATTTCCAACATATCTCATTTCTAATGCAAGGTTATTGACCTGAAACGTTAACTGTATTTCTCTCTCCACAGATGCAGCCTGACCTGCTAAGTATCCTCAGCATTTTCTGATTTCTTTTTTCACAATCCCCTTAAGTGGCTTGGTGTCATATTTTATTTGATAACACCTCTGTGAAGAGTCTTGGAATGTTTTGTGTTAAAATTACTGTATAAATAGAAGTTGTTTGAAAGCTGCCAAATTAACAAATTGGAAACTGTTCTTTGGAGGAGAGTGAACTCTGGTGATCACTGATTGCTGGGTTCTGCTTCGTATGTTTTTGGCTGCTCACCCAGAAAACATACAGTTAAAACAAATGCATATAAAATATAACAGGAAATCCAATCTGACACTGAGATTGCCTTGACTCCCATGTTAACAGTTAAAACATTTAAATTTGTTATAACATTTTGTGCTCAGGTGCAAGAAATTAAAAAGGATCTGAAGGAAAAGTTTTTTCACCCAGAGTGTTTGCAGTCTGGAATGCACTACCTGACAACATAGTGGAGGCAGATATTCTCACAACATTTAGGAAGTATCTGGATGAACACTTGGAATCACCAAGGCCTAGAAGTCTATAGACCAAGTGTTGGTGAAAGGGATTAGTGTAGATGGGTGCTTGATGGTCAGTGTGGACTACTGGATTGAAGGGCCTGTTTCTATGCTGTATGACTTTGTCTCTTCTATTTACTCTTTCTCCATTCCCCCTCTTCCATCTCCGGACTGCATCTCTACCTTGAAGAGCTACCACCAGCCCCTCACTAACTCTAATCCTCTACCTTGTGGTTACTGACTTTCCAGTTCTTCCAATCCCATTGAGGACTGTAGGTCAGACTGAGAGCCTCTGGGTGTTTGGAGTAGGGGAGGCAACTGTGAACAAGATTGTGAGCTCTCTCATTCTGTGCCAAACTTATTCTCACTTCAGTTCTTCCCTGATCCCATTGTACCACAAGAAAATGTGCAGATGTTTTTAGGTCTTCGCCAGTGGTATGCAAATAATGAACACCCGGTGAACACCTACCTCATCTCCTGAGGTTTTGCTAACATATAGAGGACCTTTTAAGTACATTTACGTATCTAACAATAGTAACTATAGTTTGGGCTCCAGGTTGAATTCTGCTTCCCATTTTTTGGCACTTGTCTCTCTGACCCTAGAGCATAACAAGGAACTGCTGTAGATGACTTAGGTGTACATTTGTTCAGCTGTATTTCCAATAGTTAGATAAATCATTGAATTGTTATGGTACAGAAGGATGTCATTTTGGCCCATTTGTCTATGCTGGCTCCTAAAGTTGTAATCTCATTCTCATTATCCCACTGTCTTCCCAAGTGCTTATCCACTGATTGAATCTGTTTCTGCCGTTCTCACACCTCTGAGTAAAACAAAGCTTTTTCCTCAATTCCCCTTGTATCTTTTGCCCAAATTTTCAAATTTGTGTTCCCTGGTCCTTTGAATTATCTGGAATTGGGAACTGCTTTCTTCTGTTTGATCTAAGCCAACCACAATCTTGTAAATCTCTGGCAAATCTTCCTTGATCCTTCTTTGCTCCAACATTAACAACCCCATCTCCAGTCTAACCTTGCAGCTGAAATCCCTCATCCATGGAAACATTCTAATAAATCTTTTTGCCACCTCTCTAAAGAGTGGTTACCAGAATCCCTAGTTGTGGTCTAATCAGTGAACAGTACAGTTCAATGTAATAACTGTGCTTTGTACTCTATGGATCGGTTTAAGTCCAGGATGGCATATGCTGTATTCTTTCAAAATATTCTCCCATTTGCAAGGATTTATGCACATGTACACCCAGGACACTGTTTCTGCACACCCCTCTGTGCTGTTTAGTCAATATTCTCTATCTTTATTCCTTCTGCCAATGTGCATCACTTCACACTTCTCTGTACTAAATATTGTCTGCCCATTCTACCAGCCTATCAGTCTTCCTGCATTTTATTACTGTCTTTCCCATTGTTTACTACACTTTGAAGCTTTGTGTCATTTGTAAGTTTGGAAATGTTACCCACTGTGGCTGATTCTTTTTAATACTGATCAAGCAACACCACTGTCTACCATCTTTGTGTTAACACGGCTCACTGCTTCCTACCTTGAAACCAGTTCCCTATCCATGCTGCTATTGATCATTTAATTTCCTGGGCCTCAGTTTTCCTACTCAGCCTTTTATGAGATTTAATTCTGAAAAGCTGTGTTGTTGACATCTACTGCTTTCCCTTCTTCAATGCTCCCCTAAATCCAGGGGATACAGACCAACAGATTTGGTGGAAAGTTAGTTTCACCATTCACCATCCAATCTGTCTCAATCCCTACTTTCATTTTTCTCTACTGAAAGCTGTCCTCTTAACCTTTTCTTTCTCTTCTATCCTCACCTGAGGAGTTCATGGACCTTTGTCACTAAAATTGAGCCTGCCTTGTTGGTTGACTCTACTGCTTCTCTCCCTTCCCCCAGCCCACCAGGCAAAACTTCTAATGTTTCCAACCTCGGGATATCCCAAAGGGTTTCAGGGGTGATGAAGTAAATTTACTGTGTAGTCTGTTTTGAAAGAAAAGTCCACAAGCTCCCATTTGGCAATATGATGACCATGCTATCTGATTTAGTGGTGTTGCTGAGGAATCAATTTTAGCTAGAACAGTGGGGGGGAAACTGACCCACTTATATGTGGTGCTCATGGTGGCACATTTCTTCATCTGAGATCGTGGTGTGTGGAGTCTAGCTTGAAACAGCAATCTTCTATCTGAAGTGAGAATTTACCACTGAGCTGTACCTCAGCTCTTTCAAATGTTTCAATTGTCAGGTAGGGTTCAAAAAGTGTCCAACACGTCCAAGAGTGCCTGGGTACTTTCTAAGTAAGATGTGAAATTAAATTGCAATTTGTGCAGTGGAGTCTGAGGTTTGAAATGGCTTTCTCCAGGGGGACCTCTTCTGGTCCACCCTGGAATCTGACTGCATGATTTACCATGAAGATTCAGCAGTTGAAGAGCAAATGTGCTGGGTTCCACGTGACTGCAGAGTGAATGTGGAGACATTAAAAATTAATAGAGGGACCTTGTGAAACCAAGCTGCAGCAAAGGACCTTCAGGAGAGAAAAAAACATCAGAAAAGGAAAAATTAAATTGACATTTGTGATTGTAATTTTTGCTGTGCTGCGGGTCAGCAGACAGATACAAGGCCTTGATCACCAGCAACATTTTGATAAAAGTGCCCTTGACTTTCATGGTTTTGATCTTTCTTTTCTCATGCAGTCTGACGTTCTCCTGTGATGGCCATCACCTCTACACAGCGAACATCGATGGCACTGTCATAGCGTGGTGTCGCAAAGACCAACAGCGGATGAAGCTCCCCATATTCTTTTCCTTCCTAAGCAGTTATGCAGCTGGATGAAAACTAACCTGCAGATTTGTTTGTACCAGTCACTGTGCACATAACAGAGCCTGCAGTGCTCTTGTGGTTGGGGGTGGGGTGAGGGGAAGATGGGGAAAATGAAAAGTTCCCTCCCTATATGTAAATATTCCAAGTGCAGAGAATACCCATAAAAGGATCAGGTGTTTTCCCCGTTCATCAGAACAAGATGGAGCATGAAAACTAAACCATAGAGCAGATTTCATCACTGCAGTCTGCCACCTTCCTGTTCCTTGACTTTGTCACATATGCAGTCCTTCAAAGTACTGTCAGTTTGTAACTAACAAACTTAAGACTAAACAACTCCAATTTAAATTTGATGTAAATTATGCAATGTGTCAGGTTGTAAGATTTAAAGTGCAATATTTTCTACTTGAGAATCTCCCAAGTTTTGCATACAGTGCGCATGAGACCAAGCAGGTTAATGAGGTACAAGAATAATGAAATCATTTACATAAAAGCATGGAAATATCTATGTTAAAGCACCTTAAAACAATGTTTGTGCACGCAGCATCTGTCGACATCTGCCTTGAACGTTTACAATTCACCTTTGCAAGTTCTGCCATTTCTCATGCCTTTCC
The DNA here is from genome assembly GCF_009764475.1 of Pristis pectinata. Lineage (NCBI taxonomy): Eukaryota > Metazoa > Chordata > Chondrichthyes > Rhinopristiformes > Pristidae > Pristis > Pristis pectinata. The sequence goes on from NC_067414.1 coordinate 10,955,153, forward strand.
TCAAAAAAATAAAATCACACTTTGTAATAATTTGATATGATCCAGATTGTAACTTTTTATACCTAGCATTAAGCAGACCCTAAATTGAGAGAAGGATTCACTTAACTGGTGCTTGCCGGATTGCATGAAAGGATAAATGTGTCTTAAACTGAGTGGATGTGCATATAACAGTTCAGAAAATTATGTTGGCTTTATTGAAGACCCAGTACTGGTGTCAATTAGATTGTTTATGGTCAGGCTGTTCCCCACTCGTGTGGTTAAATATATAACCACTTATTTAACTGGAAGGCACATATTCTCAATCTTGACTGCAACTTCCCTCTGAAAATTGTCTTTTGTGTACTGTCCTTAATCATATTTAAAAATAGTGTTAGAAAATGTGCATTTTGCAAGTTTTTTGAAGAGCTAGTTTGTCAGTTGTTTTGCTGATATATAAAACTTTGGCAAGCTTGTAACTTATTAATTTACAAAATTCATGAAACCAGTGTTCCTCAGACTTTGAACGTGAGCATTTGCTGTCTTTTGTACTTATTCCCTATATATCTGTACAAAGTATTTGTGATGAATATTTGAACATTAAATTAATTATAATCTGAGAATTCTACAATTTTTCCTAACAGACTTTTATTCCAAACATTTATTAAAGTTTTAAGTCAGCAAAGGTTGACCTCGAAGCACTCTTAAGGTTCTTGTGGCCCTCTACACATATCCTACCTTTTGTTGTTTATTTCCTCAGTTGCTCTCCCCTAAAAAAAATTGGGCCACACCTTCCACCCCTATGCCAGCACTTATACTGGGATTTGACTGAGTAACTAAGTCCCTGTGTTGTTATTGACCTGTTCTGACATTGGCACCTTCTGCCTGATTATGGCCACCCTTGTGCTGCTCCAGTGGAATCCATCGAGACAGAACTGTTTTCCACTACTCAGCATTAAACCAGGCAAACAATGAGTGGGAGAGATTGGCTGCTGGGGGGAAGAAAAGTTATTTTATTATTTATTGTCAGTGTTTTAATTTCTGGTGTGTGACAGTTGCCCTGTGAGTGCAGCCGGCTGTCTCTGCTGGGACAGCCCCATGCTGAATTGGGCCGTCATGCAGTGTTAGGAGTCAGGCTCCCAGCGGATGACTATGCTGGTTCCTTGCTGGAACAAGCAGTAGGGCCAGGGGCAGCCAGTGATTTTTGGGGCAATGGAAGATCTGCCTTGTTATCTTACACTTCACTGGAATGAATTGCATCCTGCCCACCGGAATGAAGACGTCGATGCCTTCCTATCTCCTTCCTCACTGTCAACTTGTGTATTGCCGGCATATTTTTTAATCTTCCTTATATTTCAGTATGTTAATAAAGAAGCTCTGAAGGTGAAGTTACAGGACTAGCAGTCAGATTTTTGGACCATTAATCCAGAGACATGAGTTCAAGTCCCACATTGCTGGGGGATTTCAATTCAAGGTATTAAGTAAATCTGGACTTTTTTTTATATATAAAAAGCTAGTCTCTGTAATGATGGACACAAGACTACTGGGTTGTTGTTAAAGACCCACTTGATTCAGGGGAGGAAGTCTGCCATCCTCACCTGGTCTGGCCTCCATGCAACTCCAGGCCCACCCCATGTGGCTGACTCCACAGTCCAGGGGCAGTTAGGGATTGACAATAAATTGCCAGCAACATCCACATTTCACGGATTATTTCTCTTTAAAATTCACATAAAACAGTGCATTTACAATGAGCCCTGTGGAGCCCACTGATTCTGTGCACTTCTGGTCATCGCACTATGGGAAGGACTTGGTTGCACAGGGGAGGTTGTAGAGATTTACCAGGATGTTGCCCAGGATGGAGCAGTAAGATTGGATGGGGTGGATTTATTATCCTTGAAGTGGAAGAGGCTGAGGGGGCGACCTGATCGAAGTTTACAAAATAATGAGAGGCATAGATAGTAAGAAACTTTTCTCCATGGCAGGGAGGTCTAAGACCACACAGCTGAGGAATAAGGGGTTTAGGGGAGATCAGATGAAGAATTTGTCACTCAGGAGTGTGGTTGCAATTCGGAATGCACTACCTGATACGGTGGCAGAAGCAACATTTCTCTCAGTATTTAAGAAGCATCTGGACAAGCACATGAATCACCAAGGCGTTGTAGACTACGGACTTTGGTAAATGAGATTAGTACAGGTGGGCAGTGTGGATACGGTAAGCTGAAGAGACTTTCTATGCTGTGTCACTCTATACAACCTTCCAGTTTCTAAAACACCCATTCATCATGACCACCCACTACTCAAGCCAATTTTGGACCCAACTTGCCACTTTACCTTGAATCACCTGGGCTTTTACTTTTCTGATCTAACCAAAATTTCTACTCTCCTTGACTCTTCTTGCTAGGTTCAACATGAGTTGCCCTGAACAGATCAATGTTGACTGTGCTTGATTTAACCTGTGCCCCTCTAAATGGGGATTTGCCCCTCAATCTTTCTCTAATAATTTGCCCACCACTGATGTTTGGATGACCAGTGCTAATTATCCAGTTCTTTCCCTTTATCCCTTTTTTCCCATATTTGGAAGCCTTGTGTTCTCCAGCCAGAGTGTGGGTAGCCAGAAGAAAATGATGGTCATATCACTGCTGGCTGCCTGCCCCTGGCCCATGCTATTTGTTCCAGTGTGACTGTCAGCATAGGCTTCTGCTGGGAGCCTGACTCCCAACACCTCGGGATAACCCATTGCAACATGGGCACTGCCAGTGTAGGCCGCCAGCTGCACTGTTTCTCAATAGTCTGGGATTTCATTTGGATCTGACAATCTATCTACTCTTAAAGTTGCTGAACTCAATCTTCTCTCTCTAATTGTATCCTATATTTAAGGTTTGGATAGTTGAAATCCCTATTGTTGGTGAGTTAATATTTTCATACTTAACCATTCCCTCTTCTATCTCCAAACTGTTTTGGGGTCCATGTTACATCCCAGCAGTGCAGTGCCCTTTGTTTTGTTTCAGCCCTCATGGTTTCATGTGTTGGTCTTTGTAGCATATCTCTCCTTGCACCTGTAAGTGTTGCTTTAATCATTATTGCTACCATGCCCCTCTTAGTCTGAAAACTGTACCTGGGAATGATGAGTTGAAATTCTTGCCCTTAAAGAGCACGTTTTAGTTCTTTTTTAAAGTTATTCATTTTTTTGGGATATGGGCATCATTGGTGAGGCCAGTATTATTTACCCATCGCTGGTTGTCCCTGAACAGTGGCTTGTTAGGCCATTTTGAGAGGATGTGTTAAGAATTGACCACTTAGTTGTGGGTATGGAGCACATACAGGCCAGTCTGTGCAAGGATGGCAGATTTCCTCCCCTGAGGGATGATAGTCAACCAGGTGGGGTATTTGTCAATGACAATTTAATAGTTTTGTGGTCATCATTGCTAATTTTAATCCCAGATTATTAATTGAATATTCAATTCCACATCTGGCATTTGAAACATTCTCTGGATTGTCTGGGACTGGGTTCCTAGTCCAGTAATTTAACAACATTGTCACATTTCCAAATGTCTTCATGTGCCCTTGGTTCATTGGTCTCATTTGCTAGACTCCATGTAGTGTAGAATCTACCAGTTTTTACTTCCTATGCCTTTCATATTTGGTTTCTTGTCCAATTTTGCCTCAATCCTGTCTGAAATTACTCTTAGATTCCCAGCCCCTTAGCAAACTAGTTTAAACCTTATTCCATGGGATTAGTAAATCTGCCCACAAGGAAGTCTGTTCTAACCCTCGGAGGATGTAATCTGTCTGGGTTACATGGGTCTTCCTGGTCCAAGAATCTGATGTCCTCCTTGCACCATCTCATCAGCCCATCATCTGTACTATCTTTCTGTTCAATCAAGTTCCCAATTGTCCTATATTGTATTGGACATTTTAACGGGGAAAACGCTCTCCCTTTTTGCCATCTAGGGGCATCTTGGAATATAAAGGTTTAGTCCTGGAGTTGGAGGGAAGGAAGGGGAGGCAGAGTGTGGGGGTCAGGGGGAGGTGAGGAAAGATGAGGGATGACGGTGGGTGTGAGGAACTTGGGTGAGTGGGAGAGGGTGGGGTGGGAGTGGGAGAGGGAATGATGAGGAAGCAGATGGATACTAGAAGTGGATGGGAAGGCAGTGGAGAGATGAGGGGGAGAGATTGAGATAGTGGGGGGGGGGTAATGGGAAAGAGAACAGGATGGTGGGTTTGGGGGGTGGAAAGGGTGGTGGGAATGGGGAGGGTGGGGTATTGTGAGGATGGGTAGGACAAAGAGCGGCTGTGAAGTGAGGTGTGGTCGGCCAGGTGGGGGTGAGGGAGGTGGGACTACAGCGAGGCGGAACAAGGGGCAGTGGAATATGTGGGGAAAGAGGGCTGAGGGGTGGAAGAACGGGGGCAAGAAGAGAGATGTGGTGTGGCCTGCAGCCAATGTTGGGATGGGAGGGGTGGCGGGGACAAAATTAAAAGGCGAACTCTCCTCCCTGCTCGACCCATTTTCCTATATAATATTCATGATCCGAGCACCCAACCTGAACGCATGGAGAGCGGAACGATTCTGCGGCTATTTGTTTGATCCCTCTGGGACAAACACACACTCGGAGCCGATGGTCAGGTCAGCCACACATCCACAAAGTTTAAATTCTGAAATGTTTAAATTATCTTCAAAAAAAGTGTCCTGTCTCTTTTCACGGCCTGTTTTATTTTAAAAGAAAGTATTATTTACATATTTACACCATTTTCAAATCAAAACATTATCATCCTTGTCCAGGATGCGCTCCAACCTTCACGGTATCCACCGGTCCCAGATGGCCTGTGCCTGCTCACCGCCTGCCCCCTCCTCTGCCCGTCCCTCTTCCCTACTTGTCCCTCTCCTCCAACTGCCCCTGCTCACTGCCTGTCCCGTTTGAAGTCCAATATTGGCAATTCACTGGCCTCTCGTACTCAGAGTATTACTGCCTTTCGGTTCCTGAATGTTTAATCTCTTTGCTGGCTCTCGGTCACCTGTCCACAAGATCACATCTCTGTCCCATGACTATTGTTTTACACTTGCAACGTCAATAAAGAGTTACAGGAGAGACGGAATGCGTTCCCTTGGTGTCTGGTTTCTTGACGGATTTCTGTGGACAGATTTAGTTCGACAGGAAACCCAGAAATAAAAACAGAAAGTGCAGGAAACACTCAGCAGGTCAGGCAGCATCTGTGGAGAAACGAGATTAACATCTCAGATGAAGAGACTCTCCGTTCGCTTCCATGAAACCAGATCTTTCCTGTCTCGAACTCCTCACAGCGATTAGTTATGCAACTGCCTTCCTCGGCTACTGCTTCCTGGCACTCAAAACTGTCTTCAGCTCTAGTGACTGGGGCGATTCCAGCCCTCTCGTTGAAGTGCCTTTGCAAACCTGCCCGTTTTTTCAGTCTCTTGTACAGTTTATGTATAATTCATGTTCTGTATGTTGTCTGAATCTACGAGCCCGTGATGCTGCTGCAAGTTTTTCACTGTACCTGTACCTCACTGTACTTGTGCACATCACAATAAACTCGACTTGACTAGCTCACGCTGCTCTGCTATGTGATGGTATCATTCTGAATCCAGTGGAAACCGGGAGTTGTCCGCCGCGGGTTTAATTTAAAAGCATATTCTTGGTAATGATCTTAATTTGATATCAAAATGGTGGTGTGAAAAGTAAACGTGGCTGCGAACACGAGTGGGCGGGAGCTGGAATGGGCGGTGGTCTTGGAGAGAAGACAACGGTGAGAATTCCAACCATGTAGGAATCAGCAACTCCCGAGAGATTCATGGGGCAATCCCGGGGGGGGGGGTCCGAAATCATGAGACAATTTAGAGTCTCAGAGGTTCATGGAGACACAAGATAGGCTGCAGACACTGGGAAAACTGGGATCTGGAGCAACAAGCGAGGAACTCGGCGGAGATTCGTTATAAAAGCTCCAAAGGTTGTGAAAACAACGCACACACAACGCTGGAGGAACTCAGCGGGTCGGGCAGCGTCTGTGGAGGGAGATGGACGGTCGACGTTACGGGTCGAGACCCTTCATCAGGACATCGACCGTCCATCTCCCTCCACAGACGCTGCCCGACCCGCTGAGTCCCTCCGCGTGTTGCTCCGGCTTCCAGCAGCTGCAGAATCTCTTGCGCCGAGGGTTGGCTGAAGTCAGTCCGGCGAAGGAAGACTTTGCTGGGGGGGGGGGGGGGGGGGGGGGGGGGGGGGTGGGGGGGGGGGACTTGGGGGGGGGGGGGGGGGGGGGGGGGGGGGGGGGGGGGGGGGGGGGGGGGGTGGGGGGGGGGGGGAGACTTTGCTAGGGGGGGGGGGGGGGAGACTTTGCTGGGGGGGGGCGGGGGGGGAGACTTGCGGGGGGGGGGGGGGAGGACTTTGCTGGGGGGGGAGACTTTGCTCGGGGCGAGGGAGACTTTGCCTGGGGGGGAGGGAGACTTTTGCTGGGGGGGAGGGAGGGGACTTTGCTGGGGGGGGGGGGAAGGGGGAGACTTGCGGCTGGGGGGGGGAGGGAGCTTGCTGGGGGGGAGAAATTTGCTGGGGTGGGGAGGAGACTTGCTGGGGGGGGGGAAGCGCGACAGGCGCCACTTTCACCGTGGATGTCGCTTCTGCGGGCGGTTCCTCAGGGGCCAGGACTCTGCTTCGGGGGGGGGGTGGGGGGTGTGGGGCAGGAGAGACCGCAACCCCCTCGTACCCTGAGAGGGGGGGGGCTTCGGCTGGGCGCCTTTTGCCCGCAGAATAAACCTCACCCCCCCCCCCCCAGTTACGTAGAAGTGGTGAGAAGGGGAGTGGGGTCAGCTGCCGGAGTGGAGAGTGTTGATTGGTGCTGCTCGCTGCTCCTGACACGGTTGGAACCATCTCCCCCTCTGCTGAGAACCTTCCCCTTCCCACTGGTCGCAGGCTGAGCCCGGGACCGCTCTGGGGAATATCCCCCCCCAGCAGGAGGAGAGCGGACGGGCAGCCCCCGGCAGTGACAGCAGCAATGTGGATGTGAGAGAGACGGGAGGGGGTGGGCGACCATGGCGGGCGGGGTCTGAGCTGCTCGGGGCGGCGGAGAGCGGCGCTTCTGCCTTGGGGGAGGCGGATCTCGGAGCCGGCGGCGTGAGGAAGCGAGGAGCGACCCGGTGCCGGGGTAAGTCCAGCCTCGCCCGGCCCGGTGTGACTGTAGACCCGAGGGTCCCCGCGTCTCCCCCCCGGGCCACGTGTGGGGGGCGGAGGGGTCGGGGGGGGGGGGAGGTCGCCCGCTCCTGGGGGGGCAGGCGGGGGAGCGGTGCATCTTTCACGGGGTACTTTTACCGTCCTGCTGGGTGAACTTCCAGCTGCCGGGTGGAGTTACCACCAACCCCCACCGCCCCCCCCCGATCTCTGGGCCATTGTTCCTCCTCTGACTGCGGGCGGTGCGGGCCGAGTCCTGGGCTCACATTGGTGAAGCGTGGCTGCGAGGAAATGTGTTTCTTCTGGCTCCGTGAGGCGGAGTCCCCGGCCGCAGCTCCCTCTCTCCGTCTCCCCCCCCCTCGCTCCCCCTCTCTCGCCCCCCCCCTCGCTCCCACCTCGACTCTCTCACCCCCCCTTCGCTTCCCCCTCTCTCCCCCCCCTCGCTCCCCTCTCTCCGCCCCCCTCGCTCCCCCTCTCTCCCCCCCTCGCGCCCCCTCTCTCCCATCCACTTCTCCCGCTCTCTACCCCCCTGGCTCCCCTCTCTCCCCCAGCTTGCTCCCCCTTACTCTCCCCCCCTTGCTCCCCCTCGTCGCCCCCCCTTGCTCCCCTCTCTCCCCCCCCTTGCTTCCCCCTCTCTCCCCCCCTTGCTCCCCCTCTTCTCCCCCCCTTGCTCCCCCTCTCTCCCCCCCCTTGCTCCCCCTCTCTCCCCCCCCTTGCTCCCCCTCTCTCCCCCCCCTTGCTCCCCTCTCTCCCCCCCCTTGCTCCCCCTCTCTCCCCCCCCTTGCTCCCCCTCTCTCCCCCCCCTTGCTCCCCCTCTCTCCCCCCCCTTGCTCCCCCTCTCTCCCCCCCCTTGCTCCCCTCTCTCCCCCCCTTGCTCCCCCTCTCTCCCCCCCCTCTCTCCCCCTCTCTCCCCCCCCTTGCTCCCCCTCTCTCCCCCCTGCTCTCCCCCTCGCTCCCCCTCTCTCCCCTCTCTCCCCTCTCTCACCCTCTCTCACCCCTTTCTCTCCCCCTCTCTCCCCCTTGCTCCCCCTCTCTCCCCTTGCTCCCCGCTCCCCCCTTGCTCCCCCTCTCTCCCCCCCTTGCCTCCCCTCTCTCCCCCCCCTTGCTCCCCTCTCTCCCCCCCCTTGCTCCCCCTCTCTCCCCCCTCCTGTATCCCGAGAGCTCCCCCTCTCTCCCCCCTCTCTCCCCCCCTCGCTCCCCCTCTCTCCCCCCCCTCTCCCCTCTCTCCCCCCCCTCGCTCCCCCTCTCTCCCCCCCCTCGCTCCCCCTCCTCCCCCCCTCGCTCCCCCTCTCTCCCCCCCTCGCTCCCCCTCTCTCCCCCCCTCGCTCCCCCTCTCTCCCCCCTCGCTCCCCCTCTCTCCCCCCCCTCGCTCCCCCTCTCTCCCCCCCTCGCTCCCCCTCTCTCCCCCCCCTCTCTCCCCCCTCTCCCCCCCCCTCGCTCCCCCTCTCTCCCCCCCCTCGCTCCCCCTCTCTCCCCCCCCTCGCTCCCCCCCTCTCTCCCCCCCCTCGCTCCCCCTCTCTCCCCCCCTCGCTGCCCCTCTCTCCCTCCCCCTCGCTCCCCTCTCTCCCCCCCCCGCGCTCCCCCTCTCTCCCCCCCTCGCTCCCCCTCTCTCCCCCCCCTCGCTCCCCCTCTCTCCCCCCCTCGCTCCCCCCTCTCTCTCCCCCCCCTCGCTCCCCCTCTTCTCCCCCCCTCGCTCCCCCTCTCTCCCACCCTCGCTCCCCCTCTCTCCCCCCCTCGCTCCCCCTCTCTCCCCCCCTCGCTCCCCCTCTCTCCCCCCTCGCTTCCCTCCTCTCTCCCTCTGTCCCCCCTCGCTTCCCTCCTCTCCCCCCCCTCTCCCCCATCTCCCCCCCTCTCCCCCTCGCTCCCCCCTCAGCTCCCCCCCTCTCCCCCCTCGCTCCCCCCTCTCCCCACCCTCTCCCCCCCCTCTCCCCCCCTCTCCGCCCCCTCATCCCCCCCTCTCCCCCCCTCGCTCCCCCCCCTCGCTCCCCCCTCTCCCCCCCTCTCCCCCCCCGTCGCTCCCCCCCCTCTCCCCCCTCCTCCCCCCTCGCTCCCCCCTCTGCCCCCCACCCTCCCCCTCTCCCCCCCCCTCTCCCCCCCCCCTCCCCCCCCCCTCTCCCCCCCCCCCCCTCTCCCCCCCCCTCTCCCCCCCCCCCTCTCCCCCCCCCCCTCTCCCCCCCCCCCCTCGCTCCCCCTCTCCCCCCCCTTCCCCCCCCCCGTAAGTTTTGTGAATTTTCAACCAGTTCAACCCCACCCCATAGAACATAGAACACTACAGCACAGTACAGGCCCTTCGGCCCATGATGTGCTGACATTTTATCCTGCTCTAAGATCTATCCAACCCTTCCCTCCCACATAGCCCTCCATTTCTCTATCATTCATGTATCTAAGAGTCTCTTAAATGTCCCTAATGTATCTGCCCCCACAACCTCTGCCGGCAGTGCGTTCCACGCACCCACCACTGTGTAAAAAAAACTTACCCCTGACATCCCCCTTACACCTTCCTCCAATCACCTTAAAATTATGTCCCCTCGTGTTAGTCATTGTCGCACTGGGAAAAAGTCTCTGACTGTCCACTCGATCTATGCCTCTAAAATGTTTCATTGTCCAGTAATGATTTTATTCCCCCTCCTAATCCTTTTGGTAAATCTGCCTCTCCAGGTGCTGGGTGTTTTTGCTCCCCTCTGCTGTTGGGTTTTATCTGTGGGTGCACATCACCCCACCACCCTCCCCGTGCACAAATGCAGCCTCTTCCACCGTGGAAGTCCCTGCGCTGGGACAGAACCCCCCACCTCACCCCCTCTCCCACACATTCCCAACATTTCACCATCCAGCGCAACGCGAGGGATCCCCGAGGTAGATAAAATGGGGCCGGAGGGCGAGGCCAATCCTGTGGCTGGACGGTGTCTCCTGGGATGATGGGCGCGAAGCCTTGGTGCCTCTTGGCAAGGCGTCGATCCCTGGTGCCGACCTGTGCATCCGATGTATTTCCTTCAAAAGCCATTCCAGATCTAAACTCCTCACCTGGGCATGACTCTACAGAGTACTTTCATGTCATAAATAAACTCCCCTTCCCTTGGTCTTCTGGAACTAACCTTGCACAGATTCCCCTCCAGTTAGGCATCTCTGACCAGTGGGGATGGGTTTTACTATTTTACTTCAAACATTGTTTTACTGAAGTATTGGCATTGGTTTATTATTGTCACTTGTACCGAGGTACAGTGAAAAACTTGTCTTGCAAACCGATCGTACAGGTCAATTCATTACACAGTGCAGTTACATGAGTCAGTATGGACGGCGTTGATGTAGTACAGGTAAAAACAATAACAGTGTAGAGTAAAGTGTCACAGCTACAGAGAAAGTGCAGTGCAATAAGGTGCAAGGTCACAACAAGGTAGATCGTGAGGTCAGAGTCCATCTCATTGTATAAGGGAACTGTTCAATAGTCTTATCACAGTGGGATAGAAGTTGTCCTTGAGCCTGGTGGTACGTGCCCTCAGGCTCCTGTTATCTTCTACCCGATGGAAGAGTAGAGAAGAGAGAATGTCCCGGGTGGGTGGTGTCTTTGATTACACTGGCTGCTTCACCAAGACAAGCAGCCAGTCATAATCAAAGACGCCACCCACCTGAGACAAGTCTCAGATTGTCTCCCCATAACCATCTCATCGATGGGAATTTTCTTTTAATCATTTTTTGCCCAGAGGAGGTGAGGGTGAGCTGCCTAACCCTCCTTCCAGTGAAGGTGCTCCCACAGTGCAGAAGGGGAGTTCATAGTCATCGACCTTTGCAGCTCAGAAACAGGCCCTTTGGTCCAATCAGTCCGTGCTGGCCAAGTTGGCTAACTGAGCTAGTCCCCACTTGTCTGCCTTTGGCCCATATCCCTCTAAACCTTTCCTCTCCATGTCCAAATGTCTCTTAAATGTTGTAATTGTACCCGCCTCGGCCACTTCCCTTTGGCAGCTCGCTCCACCCTTCTTGGGACCCTTTTAATCTTTCCCCTCTCACTTAAACCTATGCCCTCTAGTTGTGACTCCCCTCCCTAGGGAAAGATTGGCTATTCACCTTATCTTATGCCCCTTATGCTATTATACACCTCAGTAAGGTTGCCCCCTCATGCCCTGCTACGCTCCAGGGAAAAATGTCCCATCCTCTCCTTGTAACTCAAACCTTCCAGTCCAGTGAATCCTCATAAGTCTTTTTTTGCACCCTTCCAGTTTAATGACATCCATCCAATAGGACGGCGACCAGATCTGTACACAGTACTCTATCAAATGTGGCCTTGCCAATGTCTTGTACAACTGTAACATGAGTTCCAGGACTTGGGTCAATAATGATGAAGGAACAGGGATATATTTCCAAGCGGTGTGGAATTTGGAACCTGTAGGTGGTGGTGCCCACTTCTTCTCAGAGAAGATCTGGACGTGGTATTGCATGTCAACTTGCATTTATATAGCACCTTGCTGTTGTAAACATCCCACAGTACTTTGCAGGAGCACAATGAAAGGAAACTTGACAATAGACCACACGAGGTATCAATAGCCGAGCCAAAGTTAGGTTTTGTGTATTGCCAATGGAGGAGTGAAAGGTAGAAAGGTTTAGTGAGAGAATACCAGTGTTTCCGTGCCTTATAGCTGAAGGCACAGTTGTCAGAGGTAAAGTCATGGAAACTGGGGACCTGCAAGATGCCAGAGAACACAAGTGATAGGTGGTCAGGATGTGGGGTGAATTTGGTAGCTGATTTTGGATAGGTGCTGGCTAGCCAGGAGAGATTGGAATGAAAGTAGCATGGGCAAGAATGATGCATCGTAGGATCATGAGGTGGGGGCAGGGACAAGCAGAGTTACAAAGTGGAAGTAGGCAGTACTGATGACAGGATATGGCATTGGAATCCTGAAGATAAATTGGATGCCATGATGGGAGTGTCGTTCACCCTGAGATGGTGGCCAGTGAGGAGGGTGGAATCAGGGTTCAGGGCTTGAAAATGGCTTCTAGTTGTGGCCTGTTAATGTGGGTTTATTTTCTTTTGTTTCTGGAACTCGTTAACCCTTTTTCATAAAACTTCAGATCCTTTACTAATTTCCCTTTCTACTTTTGGGCTCTGTATCTGAAATCTAAGCTTTCCTTTGGTCCTCCAACCCTTTAAAAGTTTGCGTGCATTCCCTCTCATTCTTCTTCCTTTTATATTATTTCATATTTTTCCATGTTACATTTTATACTGTATCTTTCAAAGCTTCAATAATAGATTATCAGGTAAAACAATCCCAATCATTTGAGAAATTGTACAAGGCAATCTCGTATGACTCAAGGCTGACAAGTCCCCTGACCTGATGGCCAGCACCCAAGAAAGAGGTGGCTGCAGAGATAAGTGGGTGCATTGGCTGTGATGTTCAAAAGCTTCCCCAAATCCTGGAGAGGTCCCAGAGGATTGGAAAACCTCATATGTTCAAGGAAGGAGGGAGGCAGAAAGCAGGGAGCTATAGCCTAGTCAGCCTGATGTAAAGACATAGGAGTTGGTCATTTTTGAAATTATTGACAGTAAGTGGGATATCGTGGTTTTCTGGAAGAGAATTGGTGTTTGATAACATAGAGATTTTTGAGCAGGATGGATGAAAGGGAGCCAGGAGATGTAGAGTATTTAGATTCCTAGAAGGTGCATAGTAAGGTGCCACATAAAGGCTTCCTGCACAAGTTGAGCCCTGCTGCCATTTGGGGGTAATATATTGGCATGGATAGAAGATTGGCGGCTTTCAGAAAGTAGAGAACTGGGTAAATGAGACGTTTTCAGGTTGGCAGGCTATAGCCAGTGGAATGCCACAAGGATCGGTGCTGGGGCCTTGACCACTTTCAATCAATGTTAATGACACAGTCGAAGGGTTGGAACTATTGAAGCCTTATTTGTCGATAGCATGAAGATAGGTGGGAAAGTAAATTGTGACAGGATCGTAGAGTGAGATCTGGCTGTTTGCATACACGCAATGCATCAAGTTAGCATCCAGGTATAGCACGTTGGCCTGTACTGCAAAGGGAATGAATAGAGAAGTCTTGTTCTAACTGTACTGGATGTTAGTGAGACCATAGAATTTTGGTCAACTTTATTTAATGAAGAATACACTTGTATTGAGAGGCAATTCAGAGAAGGTTCATTAAATTGATCCCTGAGATGATGGGGTTGTCTTATGAGAAAAGTTTGGTCTTGTTCTCTAAATCCAAAGAGTACGAGAGATGATTACTTGAAACATATTGGATTCTGAGGGGACTGGTTGGTGGATACCATTTCCCTTCACAGTAGAATTTGGAACAAGTGGCCATGGTTCTGAATGAGGAGTCCGTCCATTGTTGATAGAGATGAAGAGTTTCTTTTCTAAGAAGGCAGTGAATCTTTGGCATTCTGTACCCCAGAAAGCTGTGGAGGTGGAGTCACCACATACATTCAAGGCTGAGAAAGCATATGGTTTAGGTGGGGAACAGGCAGGGAAAGTGGAGCTCAGGACCAGGTTAGGTCAGCCATGATCTCACTGAATGATGGAGTAGGCTTGGGCGACCATATGGCCTATTCCTGTTCCTGTGCCATATGCTTTTATTTTCGAGAAGACCCAAAGTGTTTGCATCCAATTAAATACTTTTAAAGCATTATCAGCTTTATAATGCAGAAAACACAGCTGCCAACTTGTGTAGCTGCGATAATGTGATGTGATAACGATCAAGTTGTCTACTTCAGTGATATGGTTTGAGGGATAAATGATGCCCACGGGCACCAAGGGGGAGCTCCCCCACTAGTTTTCACATAGCACCATGGGATTCATCCACCTGAGAGGGCAGAGGGAGTCTTGGTTCAATGTCTCAGCCTGGAGCTGGCATTCTTGGCAGTGTGGCATTCCCCAGTACTGCTAGCCTAGGTTACGTGATCTTGGCACTGGAACCTACAAACTATTAATTCAGAGGTAAACTGTGTCCTCCCACTGATCCCTGGCTGGTAAAATGCATAGACCTGCACCTTCTCAGCCATCTGTGCATACCAGCTGATTCAATGTCTAGTGAAGTTTCGTCTTTATTAATACATAAACACCCCAACATTTGAATCGAGTCTTTAGATATATAAAAATAAGGAGAAAAGCAGGTGCATTAATAGGGCTGGAGCAGTCAAGAAATTGTGTGCAAACTCCCGATCAAGGAAGGTTCCCAACCTCTGCTCATGGTCACTGTCCATCCATTGTCGAAAAAAATATTCAGGGGGACCTCTTAACGGAGAGAGTGGTTATTTTGGAGGACTTGTTCCTCAGCTCCGCCATGGAACAACAAATAGCATGGATGTCCTTGAGGAGCTGGATATGCATGAAGGAAATAGAAAGGTATACTGGGAGGTGAGATGTACAGTCAAAGGAAGCTCGTGTGGAGCCACAGAGCAGGACGACTGAATGATTTGTTCCGTGCGATGAATTCAGTGTATTTCTGAACATAATCTATAATTTATTGGCATTTCTGTGAAGTAAATGCTAATCTGGGTATTTGTTTGCATTTGTATTAACTCTCCAGTTCGTGTGTAGAGGAAGGGTGAGTGGGGAGAAACTGCTTGAAATCTAATCGTAACTAATTTGCCACCCATGTCAGCGGAAACCTTTAGGGTGCCGACTCTGATGCTCTGATGAAGGGTTATTGCTTTTTTAAAAAAAATCAAAGCGAAGTCACAGACTCCGGCAGTGCTACACGCCCAGCAAGTGATTCTCCCCCTCACTGCTTCTCCTCCCTGCTGTGCTAATTGCCTCTCACAAGGTACAGGATTGAATGCAGATTGTTTCCTGAATGTCTCTGCTGCATGTTTGAGCTGACAGTAATTATCACATCTTCAGCTCCTGCGTCCTGCAGGGTACTGAGGGGGATTGAGGAGCTCGGGCAGGACGTTCACACACAGCACATCCTGTCTCATCCGTCTGTCTCCTCGCATCACATTACTGTCGAGATGAGACTCGAGACCTATCAGAGGACCACTCTATTGTGAATTGTGTAGTTTATTGTGTGAGAGCTCGACGGTTGACAGTTAAGTAAATGTTGCTTCGGTGACCTGAGATGCTGGATAGGAATTCAGGCAGCAGAGCCCTGGACCCGGTGAAAGCTCTGTGTTAGTCTCCACATGAGATTCCTCCACCCTTCATCACCAACGCAAGTTGGAATCTTAATTGTTTAAGGAATTGTTGAGGACGAGGAGCAGGAATAAGCCATTTGGTCCCCTTTTCTGCCCTTCCAACAAGATCCTGACACATCTTCCACCACAGACTCGTTTTTCCTGCCCTATCCCTGATTTCGCTAATACCCAGAAAATCTATCTATGTCTGTTTTGAATACAATCATGGACTAAACTTCCATAGCCCTCCAGGGCAGAGAATTCCAAAGATTCGCCCTGCTTTGAGTGCAAGGTTTTCTCCTCATTTCAGTCCTAAATGGCCCTAGTTCTCAATTTCTTTGCCAGGGAAATGTCCTCCTCACAACTACCCAGTCAAGCCATCTAAGGACTTTGTACATTTCAAGGTGTCACCTCTCTGGAGAATAGTAGTCTCCATCCTAACTATTCCCTCTGGTAAAAGCATTCTATGTTCAATCTCTCTTTAGACCAGACCCCACCATCCTAGGAATCAAGCTGATGAATCTTCTTTTCACCTGTTTTATAACTGGTATATCCTGAGGAGGCCAACACTGTGCACAGTGTGGTCTCTCCAAGCCTTGCATAATTGCTGTAAGACAGTTTTATTCCTGCATGCAAACAAAAGCTTTTCACTGCATCTCGGTACATGTGAAATAATGATTAAGGCCAATTACCAATTACTCAAACCTTCTAAGGATAATTTACTTTCTTAATGGCTTGTTCCATCTGCAACGTTAGCTTTCACTGACTTGTGATCATCAGGATTTCCCAATGTCTCGCCATTTAAAAAAAGCTGTATTTTCTGATTTTGTTCACTGAATTGGATAACCTTACATTTTCCACATTGTAAGCTATCTTCCCAGTTGTTGCACACTCACTAAGTTTGTCCTATATTCTCTCTTTGCATCCACTTCAGTACTCATCCCTACTTAGTTTTGATATCTGGTCCCCCTCAGTCAAATTGTTAGAGATCGTGAATAGCTGGGGCACAAGCACTGATCCCTTTTTCTAGCCCCCTAGTCGCCAAGTACTGACCTCAAGCACCCATTTATTCCTGCTTCTTTGTTTTCTGTCTATTAATCAACTTTCAGTCCACAATAGTATATTACCCCAATTCTGAGTGCTTTAACCTTGTGCACCAACCTATCAGCCTTTTCACAATCCAACACCTCCACACCTGCTGACTTCCTCTCATCTATTCTAATCGCTACATCCTCAAAGGACTCCAAATAGATCAGTCAAACGTGATTTCCTTCCATAAATCCACATTGACTCTGCTCAGTCATTTTTTTTTAAGTGGCTTTATGTCATATCCTTTATTATAGATTCCAGAAATTTCCCATCTACTGATTTCAGGCCAACAAGCTGTTTTTTCTCCCTCCTTTCTTAACTAGTGGGGTCACACTTGCTAGTCTCCAGGAACCATTCCAAAATGAATAGAATTTTTGGAATATGATAACTAGAGTATCCAAGCTCTGGGATTGTAGATCATCAGGTCCTTGGATGTGTCAGTTTTCAGGTTTGTCAGTCTCATTAGTACCACCTCTTGTGCTTATTTTGGTCCTGGACCTTTGGTCGTCTGTACTTCTGGGAGGTTACTGGTGTTTTCTTCTGTGACGACAGACAAGATGTCTGTATGTAAATCTGCTGCCATAGTGGTAGAGCCATGCAGCATGGAAACGGACCCTTCGGCCCAACTAGTCCACCCTGTCCATCGAGCTCCTGTTTGGCCTAAGCCCACTTTATTCTCCCCACGTTCTCATCAACTTCCCCCAGATTCTACCATCCGTGTTGCCTGATAGGGTGGTGGAGGCAAATTCATTGGGGGCTTTTGAGAGGAGCTTGGATGGGCACATGAATGAGAGGAAAATAGAGGGATATGGGCATTCTGTAGGTAGGAGGGATTAGCTATGTCGGCACAACATTGTGGGCCGAAGGGCCTGTTCTGCATTGTCCTGTTCTATGTACACACTGGGGTCTATTAACGTACCAACCTGCACATCTGGAAGTGCCCACTGGAAACCCGTGTGGTCACAGGGAGAATGTGCAAACTCCACACAGACAGCACCTGAGATCAGAATTGAACCTGGGTCTCTAGAGCTGTGAAGCAGCGACTACTAGTTGCACCTCTGTACCGTTTCTTTAACCCCTGCTGTCTGTAAAGACCCACATTTACTTTTGGTAGTAAGCTGCAAACCCAATTGGTTCAAAGATTTAAGTTCAAGCACTTGAAAGAAAATCTTTGGGCAGTAATTTATTATAGGTGATCTTCACAGACCCTGTCAATTTATTATAAAGAGGTATTAAAGAACAATATGAGAGGTAGCTACAGCCAGATGTTTTATCACTGAAGTGTGTAGCTACCCAACTCGAACTGGATCCTAGCCAAACATTACTCCCTGTGTTCCCTACCCACCCAACCGAGCCAACTCTATGCCCTCAGTAGCGATGTGAAGCCGTGGGCATTGAACTGCAGAAGGACTGTAACAGGACTGCAACCTGTGGACAGATAGCAAGGTGGGGGTGGAGCCTCTTTTTTAAAAGTTGGGAAGTTGCTTTTTTACTTAAAGAACTGTAAAACTATTACATTTGAAGTAGGTAAGTTTAACACATTTAAAAAGTTCTTAAAAAATAATTAAAAGCACCAAGAAATAACTTAAACATTGAAATAAAATGTAAAACAGATGAATTAGGAAGAGTAGATCACTTGGCCCTTTAGGTCTGCTTCGCCATTTAATAAGATCACGGCTGATCTGATTGATTGTAATATCAGCTCTGCGTGGCTGTGTACAGTTGGTAACCTTCCACCCCTGCTTATCAAGTATATATCTTCCACGGTCTTAAAGTAAGTAACAATGTACCCTTTGTCCTCTTGATTGCACTGAATGATTAAGTGGTCTCTATCCTATCTGTGCCGTCAGTAAGAGCTTTCCATGTTCCTTATAGCCCTGTGTAGAACCATTTTCCGAATCTCCCCCCCTCTACTACCCTAACTCCACCAGGCATGCATTCTGTTGAAACCTCACTGTGTCATAAACATCCAACTGATATCGTCTTAATCCACCTTTGTTTCAGTAGAAACAGCCCCAGTGCCAACAATAATTTCTCCTTTCTGACATCATCTTTATGCATCTATGTTGTACACCTGCACTGACTTGTCGCGAGGTGTTTAAAGAATGCACAGAGCTTTCAAATTATGGTCTAATTGTTGGCATATACATATTTAACATTATTTAGTTCTGTTGCCTCCAGTCCTAAGGACGGCAGAGTGATAATTAGGTTATTAGATTAATTCTGAATGCTGAGATAATCAGAGGAACGCAAGTTTAAAATATTCTAAAAACTGCCATGGCTGGGAACTCAAAACAAAACCAGAAAATGCTGGAAGTACTTGGCAGGTCAGGCTTGCATCTGTGGGGAGAGGAAGTGAATTTCATGTTTCAGGTTGGAGACAGGAGGTTGTTAAGCTGCAGGGAGGGTGGGGGCGGGGTGTCTCTGATAAGGTGAGACCAGGGTGACCACAGGGATAAGCTGTAAACAAGGTTATCTGCTCAGTGAGTAAATGGGAGCAGTTAGAGAGTGAGAACATAGACAGAAGAATGTAGGAGTTGCGAAATGCAGAGCAGGAAGATGTGCCCGGCAGGTCAGCCTGAGTATGTCCTCTACTGCCAGAGAGGAAAAAACACAGGCTGACTGTTGGGCTTGTCTTGCTCTGCGTTTTGCAACTCCCAAATACTTTTGTCTAGGTTCTTTTGTCTATGTTTTCACCCTCTAACCGCTCCCATTCACTCATGGACCTGGTAACCTTGTTTTACGGTATACTCCCATGGTCACCCTGGTTTTACCCTATCAGAGATATTCCCCCTCCCCACCCTCCCTGCAGCTTCTTTTGTCTCCTTTTCAGTTCTGACCAAGCGTCTTTGACCTGAAACGTTGATTCTGCTTCTTTCCCCACAGATGCTGCCTGACCTGCTGAGTATTCCTAGCATTTTCTGTTTCCCAGCATCTGCAGTTCTTTTTTCTTGATTTTTCAAATCCCAAGGTGTCAAGTTTGAGGTTGAGTCACTAGGAGTGGAACATTGCACTGTAAAACTCAACTTCCCAGAGAGCGTCATGTAAAGGACCAGTGAAGATGTTTCGTGTGGCTGTTGTTGTGTTTGGTTTCCTTCCCTTGGGGGAATAATGCAAAGTAACTGGAGGATTCGCAGGCAATGATAAACTCCCCACAATTGGCTCCAACAACCTTCACACCAACTGAAGGGACAGTTAATCCAATGAGGTGAGTGGGTTTTATGGGGCAGAGATGCAGTCATTGAATGCCCTTCATGCTTGAGGATGCTGCTGGCCATTAACCCAGCTTTCAAAGCTGGAGCTCTAGCCTCAATTGGCTGCCAGGGCTGGGGACCCTCTGATCAGAGGAAGGATTGCTAACAATAGCTTTAGTCCTGCCAATGACCTAATGAAACGTTTAGTATTACAAGAACAACGTACATTGCTGGCCACCACTCCAGAGGATGCTGTTCTGCATTACTTGTGCCTCTGGATACCACTGTCAACTCTGAGTCAGTACATCATGATTTCAAGTTGCCCTTCCATTGACTCGGGCACATGCTCCAAGCTGACAATTCAGTGCAATACCAAGGAAGTGCTGTACAGGTCTTCCCCAGGCTTAACAATGCCCAAGTTACGTGCAGCCGTACATACAGACTAGCTTTTGGGAGACCGGTGGGATGGATTTGCCGGCTGCTGTGGGGCCCGGAGGCCTGTGGGAACTCGATTCACGGCTGCATTTCTACACAGAACGTAGAACACTACAGCACAGTACAGGCCCTTCAGCCTACGATGGTGTGCCAACATTTTATCTTGCTCTAAGATCTATCTAACCCTTTCCTCCCACATAGCCCTCTATATCTCTATCATTCATGTGTCTATCTAAGAGTCTCTTAAATGTCCCTAATGTATCTGCCCCCACAGCCTCTGCCGGCAGTGCGTTCCACACACCCACCACTCTCTGGGTAAAAAAAAAACTTACCCCTGACGTCCCCCTTGTGTCTTCCTCCAATCACCTTAAAATTATGTACCCTCATGTTAGCCATTGTCACCCTGGAAAAAGTCTCTGACTGTCCACTTGATCTATGCCTAGCAATTATATCAGCATTTGAGGTGTAATCTAAGGTCTCTTTCTGTCTGTGCCACTCTACAATGCAAGTCTTTCTACCAACAATGTTTGAAACTCCACTATCAATTGTGAATAAAAATTAAGGCACATTTTAGTTAAAAATGTGAATAAGTAATGAAGAAAAATTGCAAAGGGCATCATTTTCTCTTGTAAAAAGTCATATTTCTAATGCTGTCCAGTTTACACTGAAGGTAGCAGTGGAATTAATCTCTCAAATATCTCTAATAATCTCTAGTTCACAATTGTTGCTGTTCTTTACAATCCAGTTGAGGAAATGACTTGGGTTTTCCTCCGGGTGCTCCGGTTTCCTCCCCATGTTCCAAAGACGTACAGGTTAGGAAGTTGTGGGCATGCTATGTTGGCGCTGGAAGCATGGCGACACTTGCGGTTGCTCCCAGAACACTACACAAAAAGATGTATTTCACTGTGTGTTTCGATGTACATGTGACTAATAAAGATATCTATCAAGTCACCTCTCATCCTCCTCCTCTCCAAGGAGAAAAGCCCTAGCTCACTCAGCCTATCCTCATAAGACGTGCTCTCCAATCCAGGCAACGTCCTGTGGACATGCGGAATATTTGGGTTACGAAACTGTCGCAGCAACGTAACCCTGCTGTAACCCGGGGAGGACGTCTGTACTTGTCTGAGATGCTACATTTGCGATGTATTGTTAAATTGTGCTCTCGTATGGATGTGCAAGTTTCCACGGCATATTCAAACAATAGCTTGGGAGTGGGAAATGTCAGCCACTTGGCCTTTGAGCCCATTCTGCTGTTTAGTTGGAGCATATCTGCTCCAATCCTCAGCTCCATTTGCTCACAACTTCCTCTGATGCTTTTAAGTAACAAAATTTGTCAAAGTTTCAATTAAACCCAGCGATCAAAATCTCACTAGAGCAAGAACTACAGATCTCCACTTGTGTGTGTGGGGAAACGTACTTCCTGATACTCTTGAATGGTTTTGGTCTAATTTTACAATTGGCTCCTTTGTTCTGTATTATAGTGTAAATGATGTAATGTAGTTGTTGTGACTTCTGGTAAACAAGTGACCTGGACTAATAACCGATAAATGTGAGTTCAAGTACTTCCATGACAGGTGAAAATGTGAATTTTGTTTTGATAATAAACTGTATGTAAAAGCCAAGTTCCTTGGTCACCATTCCAAACCATGGAAGCTGTCTGAAAACAGTTTTCACCTTGCGCTTGTGTTTGGGATGAAGCTGGTTTCAAAACAGATTCTGCTCATCTTTAAGAATGCCTTCCACCTCCTGATTACCATCAGGCCCTGGCACTGGTTCTGTCACTTCACCTGCTCAGAAACCCTTATCCATCTCTTTGTTACTTGTTCACTCCTGTAGTCTCTTGACCAGCCTTTCCTCAGCCATATCTCTATTGCCCATATTTTAATTCACCAACCCTAGTTCACCTTACATGCCCATGCTTGCTGACGTATTCCCAGCTCTCAATCTGACAAGTGTCTCAATTTTTCAAATCTCATCATATTTTCATTCCCTCTCTGCAACCTCCTAGCCTACAAACCTTCTGGATTGCCGAGTGTGAGCAATAGTGGGCTCTTTATCATTCTCAAATGTAACAGCTGGTGGCTGTGCCTCTGGATGCCAAAGCCCTGAGCTGTGGAATTTCTTCCCTCAATGTTCGACCTTTCTTTCCTCTTTGAAGATGCTCTTAAATCTACTTCCTTAACTAACCATTTAGTTGCGTCCCTCCATATCTTCTGATATAAAATTTCAATAGACAACTCTCCTGTGAAGCATCTTGTGACATCTCGCTGCAGTAAAAACATTAATACCAATAACTTGCACGTGTACGATAAAAATGACCATGTCGTATAAACTCAGTGTCTTTCAGGTGATGAAACCTGCCATCCTCACCATTCTCTTTACATGTGACCACTCCCTCCCTCCAACCACACAAGGTATTTAGCTCTTGACTGTCAACTGAATAGGTCTTCCAAGCCCTTCTGTTGTAACAAATGCCAAGTGTCATAGACTCGTACAGCACGGAAACAGGCCCTTTGGCCCAACTGGTCCATGCCGACCAAGATTGCCATCCAAGCCAGTCCCATTTGCTGTTTGGCCCATATCCCTCTAAACCTTTCCTATCCAGGTACCTGTCCAAGTACCTTTTAAATGTTGTTAATGTACCTACTTCAACCACTTCCTCTGGCAGCTCATTCCATATACTGACCACCCTCTAGGTGAAAAAGTTGCCCCTCAGGACCCTATTAAATCTCTCCCCTCTCACTTTAAACCTATGTCCTATAGTCTTCATTCCCAACCCTAGGAAAAAGACTGTGTACATTCATCCTATCTAGGTCCCTCATGACTTTATTCACCTCTATAAGATTATCCCTTGTTCTCCTATGCTCCAGTGAGTGTCGAGTCTGCTCAACCTCTCTCTATAACACAGTTCCTCAAGTCCTGGTAACATCCTCATAATCCTTTTACCGTCTTTAAGGTGGTTTCAGAGAGAAGGCCCGTCACCACCACAATCTGAATTGGGAATGGGCAACAAATGCAGGTCTGTGTGGAACATCCCAGCATTACTAAATTTTAAAAGGATCAGCGGTAACTTTGCAGTGTAATTCTTTTGCAGAATGACGTATAGATTGACAGCTGTGTACTTTACACCCCTCAAACTTCAGGACATTTGATTTTAAAGGCTTGCAAGGGGACAGGAACGATGTCGGGCAACAGCACAGCCAGTATATCTCAAGCCAGGAAAGCGGTGGAACAGCTGAAGATGGAAGCCTGTATGGACAGAATGAAGGTAGGTGTCGATACTTCTGAGCCATTTTGTGGGTAAATTAGGGGATGGTCCTTATTCTGTTGATTGATTTGGAATGGAGATAGGAGAGGGTCAGCATTAAACTCCTCAAAACATCTCCTATCCTCAACCTTGCTTTTGTATCTGGGATTGTACTTTGAGAACGCTGGATGTTCAGAGGGATTTTCCAGATTTGTTACTTGTGATTGGATGGGGTCTTTGAGCAACTGTTTCACCTTTCCCAGTGGTGGAGAGGGGTGTGAGTGTCTCTCTGTTACAGATGTACAGAACGTGTTACCTGGATTGTCTGCTCTTTACCCGCGCAATGTTTCTGAATGTCAGCGCACACTGTTCCTCCATCCTATTTCCTGCTCTCCAGCACTGGCACACTTCTTCATCCATCTGTTCTCCCCACTCATGCCACTACTGCCCACTGAAACCTTCTCATCTCCCAGCTTAGAACAAGACATAGGAGCAGAATGAGGCCATTCGGCCCATCGAGTCTGCTCACCATTCGATCATGGCTGATTTATTTTTCCCTCTCAACCCCATTCTCCTGCCTTCCCGCCGTAACTTTTGACGTCCTTACTAATCAAGAACCTTTCAACCTCTGCTTTAACATATCCAATGACTTGGATTCCACAGCCGTCTGTGACAATGAATTTCACAGATTCACCACCCTCTGGCTAAAGAAATTCCTCCTCATCTATGTTCTAAAGGTATGTCCTTCTATTCTGAGGCTGTGCCCTCTGGTCCTAGACTCTCCACTACTGGAAACATCTCTCCACTTATTGGTATTGGTTTATTATTGTCACTTGTACTGAGGTACAATGCAAAAACTTGTCTCGCATACCGATCGTACAGATCAATTCATTACACAGTGCAGTTACATTGGTTAGTACAGAGTGCATTAAGGTAGTACAGGGTAAAAACAATAACCAGTTCAGAGTAAAGTGTCACAGCTACAGAGAAAGTGCAGTGCAATAAAGTGCAAGGTCACAACAAGGTAGATCGTGAGGTCAGAGTCCATCTCATCGTATAAGGGAAACTGTTCAATGGTCATCACAGTGGGATAGAAGCTGTCCTTGAGCCTGGTGGTACGTGCCCTCAGGCTCCTGTATCTTCTGCCTGATGGGAGAGGAGAGAATGACCTGAGTGGGTGGGGTCTTTGATTATGCTGGCTGCTCCACTCTATCCAGGCCCTTCAATATTCGGTAGCTTCCAAAAACCTCCCAAAGATTCTCCTCTTCGACCCTCGTGGCCCACTTTACCCCTCCCATTTCCCACTGCTTGCTACCAACCCCATATTGCAGTATTTAGGGCCAGATTAGAGTCATAGTTTCATTGAGAGAGAGAGAGAGCACAGAAACAGGCCCTTCGGCCCACCGAGTCTGTGCCAACCATCAACCACCCATTTACGCTAATCCCAATCTATTCTCCCCACGTTCCCAAAACTCTCCCCCCAGATTCTACCACTCACCCAGGGGCAATTTACAGCGGCCAAATTAACCTTCCGACCCACAAGTCTTTGGGACGTGGGAGGAAACCGGAGCACCTGGAGGAAACCCACACAGGGAGAACGTGCAAGCTCCATGCAAACTGCACTGGAGGTCAGGATCGAAGCCATGTCTCTGGCTCTGTGCTGCTCTTATTATTGGCTACAGGATGGTTTAGCTGTCTGTGCTCAGCAAAAGCATTGCTACTAGCGGACATTGGACACGTTCTATCTCTGGCCCCACCAATCGCCCCACCCAGTTAAAAATGCCTGACTTCCCCTTTTCTGGTGGTTTTTATAATGCGTAATCAAAGATGTTGGAAGAAAAATGAGGAAAACGCAATGTTTTTAAATAACCGTCTGATTTTTTGCCTCCTGGGTTTTCACTCTAAGCAGGTCTAGGACATTAATCTTTTAACTTCAGGACAATGCAAGGCAATCCTGAGGGATTGTCAAACCAAACAGTGGCCAGAGATGTAAAGCAAAACTGACAGCTGTGTTGGATGCCAAGAACTGGAGCACCAGTGATTCACGGGGTTCTTCCCTGTCTTGTTTAAATGGTAATGACACAGCATTTAATGATATATTACTCATTATCATATACTCCACATCAGACAGTGGCTGCATGCAGACATTTTAATATAATGGTACACCCACCAGGCAATTGAGCATGGTGAGAAAATAATCTCAGTAAAATTTCAGAACACCTCATTAACCCTGCCGGCTGTTTAAAAAGAGCCTTTAAAAGAGACAAGTGCAGTTAAATAATGAGATTTTACAGCCTGCTCTTGGCTTTGTGATACTGAAATTCTCCAAAAAAAAGGCAGCAAACAAATTAATTAGACCCTTTCACACCACCAGAATCGGCACTGCTCACGATGGTCTTTTATTCGGATTGTGTGACACCCCCAAGGGGCTGGGTGCCTGTGATCTGCTCCCGTTAGGAGCTGACAGATTGTTATTATCATTTGACAATGGTACCAGGATCAGGATGATTGCAAAATAGGCGCTTCAAACAAGCGGCACGGAAAGCTGCAGCCTCTCAGGGAAAACAAGTGATCACGATGGTTTCCACGAGGTTCTTCTGCAGTCACTGAAGCTTCTGGGATAATTACACAGCACTCCTAGGAGTTCGCACAGGCTTTGTATCTGCAGTCCTGTTCTTCCTGATTACAGAGACATGGGCACAGCAGCAGCAAATGACAATCATTATACCATACATTTTGTTTCAGATCTTTGTTTTTATGGGGCATGACTAATGTGAATGGACTGCCCATCCACCATTTCATACATTGCCTGAAAGAATAACCTTCTGCACATTACACAGTCGGTGCAGTGTTTTACACAGAGCCATCACCCAGTAACTTTCAAATTTAGAATTTTAATACTGTGTTGTTAGTGTAAGAGTGAGCAGTCACAATAATGAGTGTGTACTCTTGACCCAAAAGGCCAGAGAAATACAGAGGACCATATATATGGACATATATCTGAGATGTAAAAACCATTTTTTCAAAGCTCCCTCTCGCTGTAACCTCCTACACCCCTCCCTCTCTCTGTAATCCCCTCCAGCCCTGCACCCCTCCCCCTCCCTCTGTAGCCCCTCCAGCCCAACAAACTATCCCAGCTTTGTAACCTCCTTCAGCTTTAGAACCCACCAAGGTCTTTGTCCTTCTCCAATCCCAGCCTTGTGCACAGACCCAATTTCCTTCGCTCCACCATTGGAAGCCTTACCTTGAGCTGCCAAGATCATAAGCTTTGGAATTCCCTCCCCAAATCTTCCTGCTGTTCTTTCATCCTTCGATGTGCAATAATACCTTCTTGATAAAGCTTTTGCTCACCACTCCTCATATCTCCTTGTGAGGTCCAACATCAATTTGTTCCCAGTCTAGCAATGCCGAAAATACTCCGATCCTTCCATGACCTCACCCTTCTAGAAGGAACTTCAAATGAAGCCATTTCAATAAGAAGTGAGCAGTCACAATACTGGGTGTGTACTATTGACCCAAAAGGCCAGAGAAATACAGAGGAGCATATATATGGACATATATCAGAGATGTAAAACCTATTATACTGTGAGTTTATTACAACCCTGGAGTCACAGAGATATACAGCACAGAAAACAGGCCCTTCGGCCCAATTCGAGTAACTTAGTAATGATGGAATCAATATACAGAGGATGCAGAATTCCTGAAGTACATTCAGGAGAACCTTTTGCCCAGTACGGGTACCATGAGAGGAGGCAGTTCTACATTTAGTTTTAGGAATATACCCAGGAATGTATATCATTGGGAGGAAAATAAAGGGTAGATTGCAGAATCTAGACCACCTGCATGTTAAGTTCCATTAGGATGGGGTAAGGCAAAAACAAAATAGGCTGTGTGGTTGATGAGGAAGAAAGCTGTAGACCATAGGAGGGTATCAGATGACCAGTGGATAGTAAATTGGTAAATGGAATTCAGTCTGGAGAAGTGCGAGGTATTAGATTTGGAGAGAGGAAACGAGGAAAGGGAATGCGTAATGAACGGTAGGATACAGAGAAGTGTTGGGGAACAGAGGAGTCATGGGGTACATGTCCCTAAAGTTAACAGGACATGGTGGTTAAGAAGGCATATAGAATCATTTATTGGCCAAGTTATTGAATATAAGATCAGGAACATCATGCTATAACTAGAAAGACTCTGATTAGGCTACAGTGTGAGTACAGTGTACGGTTTGGTTATCTTGAAGGATATGAGACACTGGACAGGGTACAGAGAAGACCTACAAAGATATTGCCAGGGCTGGCGAATTTTAACAGGAAAAATGGTTAGGCTGCAATTATTTTGGACTAGAGACAGAAGGGAGATTTAATTGAGGTATATAAAATAATAGCAGATCAGAAAAGAGTGAATATGAAGGATTAACTCTGTTAGCAGAGAGGTCAATAACTAGAAGGCAATACTTAAGGGAGCATAGATTTGTCATGGGCAGTAGGATTAGAGGGGAATTCTTTGCCTCACCTCAATAGCTGAAATACAGAAACTGTTGTTGTTTTCAAAAAGCATTTGAGAGTGCCATAATCTGCAAGGTTGTGGACCAAGAGCCATAAAGTGGAGTTAAGCTGGGTGGATCTTTTATTGCTGCCTGGACTCAGTGGTCTTCTGTGATGTAAATTTTGTGATTTTATCATTCTGTGTACGAAAAAGTTCCCAAGGGCATTCTTACTGTTTAAGGGCACTCTGGAAGTGCAAGTTGTTGTTTATATTGCATTTGGCACAATGTTCTTGAATTTGGAAAATGGGCAATAAAATCAATGCAATGTTAACTGTTAAGATAGCTGATCTTCATGCTTGAATCAGATGGTTTTATAAATTTGGATTTAAAAGCCAAAATGAAACCGTGGGTTGGTGGAGTCTGAAAGAACAAAAGCGTGCATCATGACTTGTCGCCTCTCTGCTGGTGTTCCTGAGTGAGCCTTGGATGTTGGTACCTAATGGGGTAAATCCTAAATCCTTATTTATGGTTGTACACAAACTTCTGTAAATCAGGAGATGAGAGTGCTTCTGCAATAGTGAGGGAAAGAATCATACTCTAGAGGCTTGCATTTCTTCAAAAGAGCGACCTGATTGATCCCTCTTCCCTGCTCTTTTATCAGAGCCTTGCAAATTTCCTCCTGCAAATATTTATTTCCTTTTGTGTTGGAGCGGCGAACAGTACAGCACATGAACAGGCCCTTCCACCCACGATGTTGTGCCGAACTAATTAAACTAGTAAATAAATGTCTAACTAAACAATGCTTAAACAATGACCATATCCCTCCAATCTCTGCACATTCATGTGCCTTTTGTAAGAGTCTCTTAAACACCTTTTATCGTATTTGCCTCCACCACCACCCCTGGCAGTGCATTCCAGGCACCCACCACTCTCTATATTAAAAAAAACTTGCTCCACACATCTCCTTTGAACTTGCCCCCTCTCATCTTAAGTGTGTGCCCTCTGGTATTAGACATTTCAACCCTGGGAAAAATATACCAGCCGTCTATGCCTCGCCTAATGTTACAAACTTCTATCAGGTCTCCCTTCAGCTGCCTCTGCTCCGGAAAAAACAACCTCAAGTTTGTCCAGCCTCTTGTAGCACGTGCCCTCTAATCCAGGCAGCATCCTGGTAAACCTCTTCTGCACCCTCTCCAATGCCTCCACATCCTTCCTATAATGGTGCGACCAGAATTGAATGCAGTACTCCAGATGCAGCCTAACCAGAGTTTTATAAAGCTGCTGCATAACTTTCTCATTCTTTAACTCAATGCCTTGACTAAAAAAAGGCAAGCATGCCATACACCTTCTTTACCACCCTGTCAACCTGTGTAGCTACTTTCAGGGAGCTATAGACACAGACCCCAAGATCCCTCTGTACATCAGCACTGTTAAAGGTATTGCCATTAACAGTGTACTGTCCCTTTACATTTGATCTCCCAAAGTGCAAACACTCATATTTG
The DNA here is from genome assembly GCF_009764475.1 of Pristis pectinata. Classification (NCBI taxonomy): domain Eukaryota; kingdom Metazoa; phylum Chordata; class Chondrichthyes; order Rhinopristiformes; family Pristidae; genus Pristis; species Pristis pectinata. Next base: position 10,984,376 of record NC_067414.1, read on the forward strand.
GCTGGATTTAGCTCCATGTGCCATTTCTTCACCCATATCTGCAAATGATATATATCCTGCTGTATCCTTTGGCAATCTTCTACACTATCCACAACACCACCTATATTTGTATCGTCTGAGAACTTGCTAATCCACCCATCCACGTTTTCGTCCAAGTCATTTATATATATCACAAACAGCAGAGGTCCCAGTATGGATCCCTGCAGAATACCACTAGTTACGGACCTCCAGTCAGAACAAGTCCCACCAACCACTATCCTCTGTCTTCTATGGGCAAGCCAATTCTGAATCCAAACAGCAAACTTCCCAGCCAGGATACTGGTTCCCCTCCAGTTAAGGTTCAACCTGTCCCTCTTGTACAGATCACCCCTGTCCCACAAGAGGTTCCAATGATTCTTGTGTTACTACTTGGATCAGCTTTCAGCTTCCTTTCAGGCAGTCTGGTCTAGGCCAATAACAACTCGCTGTGTAAATAAAATTCTTATCTTGCCTTAATGTTTTTACCCAAGACCTGAAATTTGTTTCCTCTGGTTCCCAGCCCAACTGCTAATGCAAACAGTTAACTTCCTGTACATTATAAATGAAGACCCTCAACACTGGTAAATCTCTTCTGTGCTCTCACCAAGGTCTTCATGTCTTTCCTAAAACTATGATGGTTAGAATTGGACACAATAGCTGAGGCTTAATCAGGTTTTGGAAAGATTTAACGTAATTTCCACTACTTGTACTCTTGTGCCTCAATTTCCAGATCCTAGGATCCTACAGCTTTTTTTTCCCCCAAATAGCTTTCCTAACTTGCCCTGACACCTCTTAAAGAGTTGAAGAAATTTACAGGATTAGTCCTATTGTACAGGAAGTTAATTGCTTACATTGACAGGTGGGCTGGTAATCAGAGGGAACAAATTTGTGCATGTGTACCTTCAGGTCTCTCTGTTTCTGCATCAACTTCAAAATAACAGAATTAAGTTAATATAGCTTGTCCATCACATTGCTTCTCATTTCCCCTCTTTAAGTAGGCTTGTATCACCCCTCTCCTGAAGTTTGCTTCCATTCTCCTCATTAGACTTCCATTATTTGGTTGTGTGAAAAGTACTTCTAGATTTCAGCCATAAATTAACTATTACTAACAACATGATGCTTCCTTGTTCTGGATTCCCCTGCAAGAATCGGATTTATCATCACCGACTTGGATGATGTGAAATTTGTTTTGCGGCAGCAGTACAGTGCAAAGACAAAATCACTATAAATTACAAAAATAAATAGTGCAAGAAAAGGAATAATGTGATAGTGTTCAGAGGGGAAGAAGCTGTTTTTGAATCATTGCATGTGGGTCTTCAGGCTCCTGTACCACCTCCCCCATGGTAGTAACAAGAAGAGGGCATGTCCTGGATGGTAAGGGTCCTTAGTGATGGATACCACCTTCTCTTGAATGGATGGCACCACCTCTTGAAGATGTCCTTAGTGGTGGACAGAGTAATTTATTTCTTGCGGTAATAATAATAGGTTTCTTGCAAATCATATTAACATTTTGAAAACCGCCGTCATTAATCTCTCCCCACCAAAGGTGCATGGGGACATGGGCCAAGTTTGTGCATGTGATCCTCTTAATTTAACCCTAATTCTAGTTGCACAAACAAAATGGGATACATTAACAAGAATTCACCAAGGAACTTTTTTCCCCTCCAGGGACATGTCAGGTAAAATTGAAGCTAATCACTTTTTTCTTTGGCACACTGTAGGTGTCAAAGGCATCAGCTGACCTGATGGCTTACTGCGATGCTCACCTCAGGGACGACCCACTCATCGCCCCACTGCCTGCCTCGGAGAACCCCTTCAGGGAGAAGAAGTTCTTCTGTGTCATCCTCTGACAACGTGCAACAAAGTGGGCAGTGAGGTGGGATATACTATGTCCAAACAGAAGACTAGTTGTTGGGAGTGTCACGTGCATGCTGTAATTATTGCACCTATTTTAGAGGAATAACGGTTACTAAGTGTTTTACGTTGATCATAATTTTGATGGCACAGTGTTGTGTCAGTTACACGATCACAAAAGGATTTTTTTTAAAGAATTTAGATGACTTTTTCTAACTAGACCCTTGTGTTTTGTATATTAAATATAAAATGTTAAAGCACAATCTGTTGGTAACAGGAAAGAGTGGCTTTGGAGAGAAGATGGGTATAGCCATTCTGTTCTTAATGATTGTACATAGTGAAGATGAACTGAATTTACCCAATCTCAACAGTATTGAAGTTCCATGTAAAGGGACAAATATTAAGAAGTGTTTACTGTGAAGCCAAACCATGATTCAGGAACAGAAATAATTTGTTTTTATAGGAAATTATTTTTTGCTCTCCCAATACAAATCTAATATCCTGATTTGATCTGACAATAGCTTTGAATTGCCTCCTTATCTAAAAACATTGCCAAGTTTAATACATTAATCGATGTGTATTTCAAATATGTCGGGTCTTGAATCCACATCCAAGATCCCAGCTGTATTTAACATGGAACTTGCAGCACAGAAACAGTTGTACACTGGTATTTATGCTCCACGAGGTCCTCACACCTCTTCATCCTGCCCTGTTAACAAATCCTCCTATTGCTATTTTTCCTTCTGAGCACGTGCTGACAAATTCCACATTTCACAACTCCCTGAGTAAACTGGAGAAGAGGGAATTCCCTATTGAACTTGCTAGTCACTTTCTTGCATTAATAGCCCCTATTTTTGGTCTCCACTGTAAATGGAAACATCTTCCACATCCTGAAAGACCTTGTATCAGGTCCTACTCTTTTTCCTCCAGAAAAGAACACAATCCCTTCTTTGTCCTTAAAGAGACTGCATATTTGAAGGATGAGAGCAAATGCCTGAACCAAGGTACAATCTTGGGAAAGGTTCCTTACAGATGGGATGTGGGCTCAAGATGAGTGACGAGTTTGGGATATTCCAGGGTAGCAGAGTGTAGCAAAATTTGCAGTCACCTAAATTTCCCTCCTTTATTTCAGATAAGTGATTTATGATGATTTCTGCCTGTTTCTTTTTAAAGTATGCTGTTGAAGGATGTAGAGTGGGAGCCTTGTGAAGTGGGAAGTGAGGGAAGCTCAGGAATGGTGAACTCAATACTCAATTACCACAGTTTTCATCAATCATACAATTTATTTTCAGTAGTTATTTAACATGAAATACAGCAATGAGGATTTAATATAAATGAGTTATTGTTGATCAGTTCATTATGGAGCAATTCGTCTTAGGAGGGATGCTGTTAACTCAAGATCACTCAATTATATAGGTTTTCTAGACTGCTGAGTGAAGTGCAAAGAATCAAAAATGCATTAAACATATTTCCAAATAGAATATTCACTGGATATTTTTTATTGTTGTGGATGCTGCTGGTACCTGTAATATCCCCTGAACTAATGAGGCATTAATCATGTTGATACAATGGACATTCAAGAGTGCAGCTTTGCAAAATTTAATTAAACACATAAGAAAACAGCACTGAAGTAGGTTCTGGTCTTTACCACAACACAAGAAGGTCATTTATGTTTCCAAGGCTGAACAGAAGGAAGTTGCATTCTTGATGAGGAAGGCAAAGAACGATGTTCATTGAGGAAAATATCTGCCTTATCACATTCCCTAACTGGAGCTTGGATGAGTTAGAACAGATTAGGATAAGTAACCAAAGGTTTTGTCAAACAAATAGGTTTTAAAGTAAGTCATGAATGAAGAAATATGTTTAGACAGTTGAAGGAATTCAGAATTTAGAATCTACAGGGCTCTGGAGAGCAGGGTTAGAACAAGAAGTTATGAGGTATGGCTTTAAACTGAAGATAATTAACAGCTGGAATGGGTAAGAGTCAGGATGCTGGTCAGATGGAAACAATGGGATGCTTCAAAAGGAATACAGACAGGCTGGTATTCAGCAGACAGAAGTGTAATAGCCCATGAGACTGCCTTCAACTAAACTGATCTTGTGATGTTGGTTTCATCTAAAATGAATAGGAATACATCAAACATATGATAATAGCCAAAAATGTACATCTTTCAGTTCAGCACAATTGCACTGTAAATCTGAATGTCAAATATAAATTGATTAAAAATTAATTCCAGTGTTTAACTTTTGATGTGGTGGGTAATCGTATCTCCAAGTTCAGCACACAGTAAGCCTCGCATTACAGAAAATCAATCAACATTGGCTTTCTCTCCCTTTGATATATTTCCATTTTATTTTGCCTTGTTTCTTTCAACTCTTTTTAAAGGTTTTTGAAAATCTGCTTGAAGGGGAAATGTAGTTTGCCAAAGTTGTCACCTGTTCCCATAATCATGGAGAGAGATTCTCACAATGCGTCATTATTTCTGGATCATATCATGTTACTTTGTTTTTCATGTTCAAAACTAAAGGCAGACTTGGAACAAGCATCTTGGTGCAAAGGTTTTTTTTCAAATGAAAAACAATGTCAGTAAATGGTTGCCAACTTTCCAGGATTGCCCTGGAGTCTCCATGAGTGAAAGATTAATGCCTTCAACAGTGCCAGTGAGCAATATCCAGGAGAAAAGAGTTGCAGTCCATTTGAAAGAATCTAGTTTTTTTATATAAAGAAAATTATGGAAACACATTAGTCTTTAAAGTATTAGAATGGGAGGGGGCTAGATTGCTTGAATAGGTAGGACAGATGTAGGCAGATATACTCTGAATTTTTTCAGGAATATGTCCAATCAGAGTTGGTGAGCTCTGGTAACAAGGGTCTTGCAATGTGTCAATGTTGATGTTTTGTTGATGATTGAGAGGAAAAACTATTATCCTAATGTTGTTCTTTAAATGTGCAACTACTTGTGGAAAGCAGCTTTAAGTAATGACTTTCCAGATGGGGAGGATATCCTGAATTTGTTATCTGCCACCCTGCAGCAAGGATTCTTGATCACAAAATATTTACAGATATGGAAGGCAAGTTGGTATCTCACTGCTCCATCTGATTCATCAATAAATGATTCCATTGGCTTTCTCTCTACCCAACAGTCCATCCAAGTCCTAACCACTGCATGCAGAATAATTTGCAGAGATCGGTCCTAAAGTTGTTTTTAATAATTAGAACTGCCATCCTATTATCCCACTTCATCAGTTTCTGCTTTCCATTCTCTTTAACGATTGTGCATTTCTATATAGACTCACCACTCTGGCACCTTTCTTCCATGCTGAATGATACGCATTTCTCTTGTGTTTACTTGTATCTTGGATGACGCCAGGGATTAACGTTCTGGCCCTCCTCTGCACAGCTTACAGCCTTTGAATTCATTGACCATGAACGTACTTGGTACCAAAAATGTGGTCTGTTTAGGAGTACTCTACTCTTTCAGAAATGAAGATTCCATGTGAAATACTAATCTACACCTAACTGGGTGATTTAAAAATCACATGAATAAGAAGTGACTGAGATAATCTTAAAAAACTTTGCAAATTTCTCTTTTTAACATGCTTTAAAACAATGATTGCTAAGTAAGTGATAAAACATTTTTATCACATTTCTATTTCATACTCCTGTGGTATATTCAAAACCCAATTTTGAAATCTGTTGGATTTCAACACAAAAATCTCAGGTTCAGTATATTTTTAATGATGTGTCATTTCCATCTTCTTTACAGGGAATATTACTCGTGGAAAGCACATTTGTTTTCCTTTGCCTGTCTTCTCTCCCTAAAGATGACACCCTCCTAGAGATACAGTAGCTGTCTGGTACATTGCTCCTTGTGACAAGCTGGTTAGTGAGTACCAACAAAATATTCAACCAAACTTACCCCTAATCATACACAACTTCCACAGAAGCGCATACATTCAGTAGGAGTATGGCTGGAGGAGTTGTTGATAAGATCAAGGAATGATCACGAGAGAGATCTTAGCTGATTTTGCCCTATGTAAGCCTCGAGCATGGGAGAATGATTGGCATTCCTACAGCTATGCAGCAAGAAGACATCAAACATCAATTAGTGTTTCTGACAGGTGAATATTTGTTTTGGGACTGGAAAATTAGAGAATGAATTAGCATCCTGTTTTTATACTATGACTAATTTTCCTTTCCACTGGTTTCAGTGGCTGCCAATTTGTTATCTACTTTGCACTACTGCGCAATATCCATTGTTTACTTGGTGTGACACTCTCCACAGTGACTTTCTTGGCAGTGATAACGTATATAGCCTTCTGAAATTGGACATTGAATAGAGTAGGTTTCAATATCCTTCCCAGTCCTACTGGTGGAATCCAAATGATAATCTCCGAACCATTCAGCGAAGGCCCAAAATTAGCTGCAGCTCTTCAGCTAATTTACCAGCAGCCATTTGGAGTTTACCACCTCAGTAGGTTGGATGTCCACCACTGTTTTAAATTATTCTTTGAATCAACATTTGGGGACAACAGGCCTTAAGTGCATCTCCTTTTGCATCCTGTAAACTGGCACCTAATTCTGCTCCCCCCATCACCAGCACTCATTGAGTGATAAGTTGTTGCCTTGAACCGGTGGACTCCATGTGGTAAATGTATGCCCATGACATTCAGGAGTTTCATCCAGCAGCAATAAAGGAAAGGAGAATGTGCATTCAGAGTTGGAAGGAGACTTGGAGATCGCGTTTTCCAGCTGTTCACTGTTCTGGACAGTCTAGATAGTGGAGGTAAGAATTTTGGGAGGTACTGCCAAAGGAGCTGATAGTACATCACATTTGATAAATAGGTCACAGTGCAGCAGAAATAGAGGGAGCTGATCTGGGGAGAGGACAGAATAGAGTCCCTGCGGTTAAGGAATCTGAGTGTGTAATCCCATGTCACAAATGAAATGTGGGTCTTTACATGGGAAATTCAAAATTAAATCACTTCCTATGACAAAGTTATGTAATTTGCTGCAAGAGGATAACCAGAAAAAAAAATCTGGCATGGGGTAAAACAAATGTACCATGATTTGTGATAGTGTTCAAAACCATGAGAAATGTGCTAAGTCTGCCACCCTTTGTTTATTTTAAACTTTGTTAAGAACACTGATATATTAAAGAACATTTCAAAGGATAAAGGTCAAACTTTGTGTCAATCCTTGTGTCATACTTCCTTGGAGAAATTCACAAAGATTCTTTTTTTTAAATTGTTGTCCAACACACTGCACTCACATTGTATGCGGCTGAAAAACACTGCATTGTTGCAAGACAAAAATAATTGTACTTGGCCTCAACCTGTTAAGTTTCACATTGTACTCTGAGAAAATAGATAGAAAAATCAAGTCCAAGCCTTAGTTTGTTACATCATGACTCAGTTGAGCAAATTGGTTGGTGCTTTTGTTCAATTCCTGTTTGGTGATTAGTAGAGATTATGAAACTATTAAAGAGATATTCAGTTGTCAAAGTGTCTGGATTTTTTCCTTCATGAATGGAACATTCATAAAGCTCCTTTCCCATGTCAGAACACCTCAAAATGCTTTACAACCACTGAAATACTTTTATTGTTGTAACTAAGAAATAGGGGTTGGCCTAAATAGCCATGCTCTATGTGAGCTGACCACATGTGTCAGGTTTGGACATGTGCTTTCTGATAAAACCACCAGATTTGGATCAGGTCATGCAGTACTGGCTCAACTCAGTACTTTATCCAAGTCAGCATCAATATTTGTCATTTGATCTTCAAATAGAACATTAGCATGTTTGAAATTAATATTTACACCACTAGTCATTTACGTAAGAATTCTAAGTACTTGATCACAGATCAGGTTTTAATTTTATACCAGAGCAGAAACACAGCATCCAGTTCACACAAAAAGTCCTTAGGGTCTGGATTACACCTTTGGGTTTCTGAAGTAGGACACAAGCATGGGATCTTCTGAGTCAGGGATTTACTTTGGGTAATTTTAGAAAGGAGCTACTTTCTGACCTCTACACTCAGAAGCAGGACAGCCTGATCCCTACCTACACAAACAGTCAACATTCTTGCACCTGACTGCATAAATCAGCACTAAAATAAAAGGAGGAAATGTTGGAAATACTCAACAGGTCAGTGTCTATGGAGAAACAAACAGTTAACATTTCAGGCTGATAACTTTAGTGTTGAAGCACCAAATGGCACACAGGATGAAGTGGACAGGAGAGATTTGAAAGAGGGTCAGGGCTATTGGAGAGCAAGGTCAACAGTATGCAGGTGTGGATGCATAGCATTAAATGTGGATCTCAGAATGAAACAGGAACAAAGATCTGACAACACTACAGGAAGGATGTGGAAGCTGTACAGAGGGTGCAGGGGAGATTTACAAGGATGTTGCCTGGATAGGGGAGTATGCCTGATGAAAACAAGTTGCGTGAACTCGGCCTTTTCTCCTTGGAGCAATGGCAGATGAGAGGTGACCTGATAGAGGTGTATAAGATGATGAGAGGCATTGATCGTGTGGATAGTCAGAGGCTTTTTCCCAGGGCTGAAATGGTTGCCACAAGAGGACACAGGTTTAAGGTGCTGGGGAGTAGGTACAGAGGAGATGTCAGGGGTAAGTTTTTTTTACTCAGAGAGTGGTGAGTGCGTGGAACGGGCTGCCAGCAACGGTGGTGGAGGCGGATACGATAGGGTCTTTTAAGAGACTTTTGGATAGGTACATGGAGCTTAGAAAAATAGAGGGCTATGGGTAAGCCTAGTAATTTCTAAGGTAGGGACTTGTTCGGCACAGCTTTGTGGGCTGAAGGGCCTGTATGTGCTGTAGGTTTTCTATGTTTCTAACACCTGAACATATTGAATGTACCTATAATCATGGTGGATCCAAAATAAGAATGATGGGATTTCAGTTGGAATTCACGTAGATTGTCAGAGCTGGAGACATTTGCTGAGGAAAGGGGTTGGCTGTGGAGAAGAATTTTGGTCCACATCTTGTCGAAAACAAAGGATAGAGAAGCCATGGAGTACAAATAAAGGTCAGAGAAGCAAAGCAGAAATCCCGTCCGAGCGAGGAGCGTCCTCAGGGAGCCCATTCCTACAAGAGAAGTGGCAGCAAATTCATGAGTAATCAACAGGTGCAAATAAAGCAGGAGCTGGAGGAAAACCTTCCATAAAATCAGAGAGGCTGGAAATCCTTAGCAGGTCAGACAGGGATAAAGTTAATGTTTGAGCTCCACGACACTGCCACAGGACCTTTCACAGTGCCGTTGGCAGGTTATCCAATCTAAAATGTTAGCTTAGCTGCCAGCATTTCCCGCTTCTAATCCAGACTTCCAGCACCTGTCCAGCACCCCTGGAACTACAACTCCCAGAGTCCACCGCGCACACTGCGGCTGCGCACAACGTGCGGTGGGTAGGCCCCCCTGCGCCATCAGCGGTAAAAGAAAGCGTCGACCGGCGCCGTCGGCCGATAACGGGCAGGTGAAGCCGTTGGAAGCGGTGCTTACATGACAATCAATGCGGAGCGTGGCTGTGCTGGCGGCGACCTGCTTTTGTGCCCTCGCCATCACCGTTCACTTCGGCCTGCGGCTCGGCTACATGCGCGGCCGCCTCTTCCAGTTCCGAGGTAATGGCGGATTTAACCGTCGCCGAACCGCCCGGCCGGCGGCGCGGGAGGGGGAAGGGGCCGTGACGTCACCGACGATGCCCCGTCCCCGGTGCCGGGCCGTGACGTCACTGCCGATGCCCCGCCCCCGCGTTGCTCCCTCTCTACTGGGCATGCGCCTCAGTAGAACAGGCCCTTCGGCCCACAATGTTGTGCTGACCTTTAAACCTCGCCTAAGACTATCTAACCCTGTCCCCCCACATATCCCCCTGTTTTAAATTCCTCCATATGCTTATCTAGTAATCTCTTCAATCTGACCAATGTACCTGCCTCCACCACCGCCCCAGGCAGCACATTCCATGCCCCAACCGCTCTCTGGGTGAAGAACCTCCCTCTGATATCTCCCTTGAACTTCCCACCCATTACTTTAAAGCCATGCCCTCTTGTATTGAGCATTGGTGCCCTGGGAAAGAGGCGCTGGCTGTCCACTCTATTTATTCCTCTTAGTATTTTGTACACCTCTATCATGTCTTCTCTCCAAAGAGTAAAGCTTGTGTCGAAGTAATTAAGTTGATGATGCCTAATTGCACTGATGTGTCTACAGATGTTCCATATCCTTCCATCCTCCACAGACTGAAAGGCCTGGATAGAGCAGATGTGGAGAGGATGTTTCCATTAGTTGGGGGGGGGGGGGGGGGGTCTAGGATCCCAGGGCACAGCCTCAGAATAAAGAGATGTCCCTTTAAAATTGAGATGAGGAGGAATTTCTTCAGCCAGAGGGTGGTGAATCTGTGGAATTCGTTGCCAGCCAAGTCTTTGGGTGTACTTAAAACAGAGATTGATAGGCTTTTGATTGGTTAAGGGTTACAGGGAGAAGGCAGGAGAATGGGGTTAAAATAAAAATGGCCATGATTGAATGGCAGAGCAGACTCAATTGGCCAAATTGTGCTCCTATATCTTATGGTCTTATGTTCATATTGCCTTTCATAGAGCCTCTTAAATGCCTGTATCCTATCTGCCCCAAAGATCTCCACACTGACGTATTGTTGATAGGAGGGTAGTCTTAGCCTTAAGAATAATCAGCTGGTAAGTTCGGCAGGGCAGTGGTGGATGGTGAATTATCTTTCTGATAATTGGTATTGGCAATTGGTTTATTATTGTCACATGTCAAGGGGTATACAGTATATAGGAAGGATAGGAGGGTAGGCAGAGGGGGAGGTGTGGCCATGATGGTTAGTAGCGATATAAAATCAATAGAAAGGAAGGACATTGGGTCAGAGGAGGTGGAATCCTTATGGGTGGAGCTGAGAAATAGCAAGGGTAAAAGAACAATAATAGCAGTCATATATAGGCCCCCGAACAGCAGTCAGGAAGTGGACCATAAGTTGCAGATTGAGATAGAAAAAGCATGTCAGAGTGACAATGTGAAGATAATTATGGGGGATTTTAACATGAAGGTGGACTGGGAAATGCAGCAAGGCGGTAGTACTCAGGAGAGTGAGTTTGTGGAATGTCTAAGGGATGTTTTTCTGGAGCAACTTATTGAGGAGCCCACCAGGGGATCGGCTGTTTTGGATTGGGTGCTGTGTAGTGAACCCGAGGTGATTAGGGAACTAAAGGTAAAGGAACCACTGGGAACAAGTGATCACAATATGATTGAGTTTAGTTTCAAGTTTGAGAAGGAGAAGCTGATAACTGGTGTATCGATATTTCAGTGGAATAAGGGAAATTACAAAGGTATGAGAGATGAGTTGGCCCAAATTGATTGGAGGAGTAAGTTAGCTGGAGGGACGGCAGAGGAAAAATGGAAGAAATTTCTACAGGAAATAAGGACAATGCAGGACAGATATATTCCAAGAAAAAAGAAGGTTTTGAATGGAAAAAAGGCACAGATGTGGATAACGAGGGAGGTGAAGGATAAAATAAAAGCAAAAGGGGCGGCGTACAAAGTAGCAAAAATTAGTGGGAAAACAGAAGATTGGAACGATTTTAAAAATCTGCAGAGAGAAACTAAGAAGGTCATTAGGAAAGCAAAGATGAGTTACGAAAGGAAGCTGGCGGACAACATTCGGAAGGATTCTAAGAGTTTTTTTAAATACATAAGGAATAAAAGAGAGACACGGGTTGACATAGGACCAATTGATAACGGTGCAGGAGGTATTATAATGGATGATAGTGAGATGGCAAGGGAATTGAATGAATATTTTGCATCGGTCTTCACCGTGGAGGACATAAGCAATGTGCCCATTAGTCAGGAGTCTCACGAATTGGAGCTGAGTTCAATTGAGATTAATAGGGAGAAGGTGCTTGGAAAACTAAAGGGGCTTAAGGCTGATAAGTCTCCCGGACCGGATGAGGTGCATCCCCGGGTTCTGAAGGAGGTGGCTGTGGAGATAGCGGAGGCGTTGGCGATTATTTTTCAGGAATCGATAGATTCTGGCATGGTTCCGGAGGACTGGAGGGTAGCGAATGTAGTTCCGTTATATAAGAAAGGTGGGAGGCAGCACAAAGGCAATTACAGACCTATTAGTCTGACGTCAGTGGTGGGAAAATTATTGGAGTCTATCCTCAAGGAGGAGGTTACCGAATACCTAGAGGCGCAAGGCAAGATAGGACCTAGTCAACATGGTTTTGTGAAGGGGAGGTCCTGTCTGACCAACCTATTGGAGTTTTTTGAAGAAATCACAGGTAGGGTGGATAAGGGAGAGGCGGTAGATGTTGTGTATTTAGACTTTCAAAAGGCCTTTGATAAGGTGCCTCACAAGAGACTGATTAATAAGATGAGAGGTCATGGAATTATGGGCAGGGTAGCAAAATGGGTGGAGAATTGGCTGGTTGGCAGGAAGCAAAGGGTGGAAATAAAAGGATCTCGTTCTGGTTGGTTACCGGTTACTAGTGGTGTGCCGCAAGGGTCGGTGTTGGGGCCTCTCCTTTTTACCTTGTACATCAATGATTTGGATGATGGAATAAATGGTTGTGTGGCTAAGTTTGCGGATGACACCAAGATAAGTGGAGGAGTAGGGAGCATAGAGGAAATAGAAAGAATGCAGAGGGACCTAGACAGTTTAGGAGAATGGGCAAGAAAATGGCAGATGAGATTCAATGTTGAGAAATGTGCAGTTGTACACTTTGGAAGTAGAAATAAGCGGGTAGATTATTATCTAGAAGGAGAGAAGATTGATAGTGCGGTAGTACAAAGGGACTTGGGGGTACTTATACAAGATACCTTAAAAGTTAACCACCAGGTTGGATCGGTGGTTAAGAAAGCGAATGCTATGTTGGCATTCATCTCGAGAGGTATAGTGTATAAAAGTAAGGAAGTGTTGATGAGGCTCTACGGGGCGCTAGTGAGGCCTCATTTGGAATACTGTGCGCAGTTTTGGGCCCCGCATCTTAGGAAGGATGTGCTGACGTTGGAGAGGGTTCAGAGGAGATTTACGAGAATGATTCCAGGAATGAAAGGGCTTAAGTACGATGAGCGTTTGTCGGCTCTTGGACTGTACTCGCTGGAGTACAGAAGGATGAGAGGGGACCTCGTAGCGACATTTAAAATGTTGACAGGTAAGGATAGAGTAGATGTGGCTAGGCTGTTTCCCTTGGTGGGCGTGTCCAGGACCAGAGGGCACAATCTTAGAATTAGAGGGTACAGTTTCAAGACAGAGATGAGGAGAAGTTTCTTTACCCAGAGGGTGGTGAAATTGTGGAACTCCTTGCCACGCACAGCAGTGGAGGCCAGATCAGTGGGGGTGTTCAAGGAGGAGATAGACAGATATCTAAATAGTCAGGGTATCAAGGGATATGGGGATAAGGCTGGCAAATGGGATTAGAATAGTTTTTTTTTTCTCTCTCTTTTTTTCCCACCCCATTTCTTTTTCCCTTTTCCTTGGAGCAGACTCGATGGGCCGAATGGCCTGCTTCTGCTCCCTTATCTTGTGATCTTGTGATCTTGTGAAGATATAGTGAAAAGCTTTAGTTTTGCATGTCATCCAGACAGATTGTCCCATATATAAGTACATTGAGGTAGTGAACAAAAACAGAATGCAGAATATAGTGTTACAGTTAGAGAAAGTGCAGTGCAGGTAGAAGTGTGGATGTATAGATAAGTGTGAGGTGATGCATTTGGGGATGTCTAATAAGGGTAGGAGCGGTGTGGCCATAGGGAGTATTGAGGAACAAAGGATCCTTTGTATACGTCCAAAGATCCATGAAAGTGGCAGCACAGGTAGATAACATGGTGCACAAGGCATATGGGATGCTTGCCTCCATTAGCTGGGGCACAGAGTATTAGGACGGACATGTCATGGTACAACTTTATAAAGCATTGGTTATGCCACACAGTAGAAAGGACGTGATTGTACAGGAGATTGACTGGGATGGAATGTTTCAGTTACAAATAGAGACTGTGTTTGTTTTCCTTGGAGCTGAGGAGGGGACCTGATAGAGGTATACAATGTTATGAGAGGCAAAGTGATTTTCCCCATGGCAGAGGTGACTAAAACCAGAGGACATTGGTTTAAGATGAGGAGTAAGTGGTTTAGTGGCAAACTGAAGGAGAGCTTTTTTTCACTCAAATGGTGGTTGCACTCTGGCACACACTGCCTGAGAAGATGAGGGAGCCAGGTACCTCAGAGCAGTTAAGCATCTGGATGAGCACTTGAATCACATAATATGCTACAGACCAAGTGCTGGTACACAGGGTTAGCATAGAAGAGTACTTGGCATGCACGTGGTGGGCCAAAGGGCCTGTTTCTCTGTGACTTTTAAGAATCCCTGCCCCATGACCAAAGTGGCAAAGGAGCATTCAGGATGGTATTGAGAATTTGAAGTCCATGTGTCGGGAGCAGACAGAAGCACTATGTAAACAAAGGAAAGAGTGAATTACCTCACGAACTACCCGCCCACTCACCCTTACACTTACTGCGCTGTCTGTGGAAGGGTCTGTGGTTCTCAAATTGGCCTCATCAGTTGCCTAAAATTAGACAATACTAGAATGGAAGCAAGTCATCCTTGTTCCCAAGGGACTACCTGAGAAGAAGAAGACACTGCCTTCTCTATCTGGGGCTTTGGGTTTGAAGAGGATTTGCTTCTAACCCAGTTCTGTGTTCTGAAGTGGCTGATGAGGCCAGTGTGGATCTACAGATTCTGCCACAGGTGGGACCAGGTGCTTGATGGGGTAGGAGGGTGGAAAGTTTGAGAGCTAATGTGCTCCTCTTGTTTACTTTGGACATGCGTACTCCCTGAATGTGGTCTTGTAGTTCTCTGAGCCATTGTGAACATTATGGCTTGACTAACTTGTGTGTAACTAGGGCATCAGTGCTGAGGATGTTGACCTGAGAGAGAAGACTAACATTAGTGAATTTAGAAGGTTTTACAGAGAAAACATTGGTGACTTTCCAATGCCTTGGAGTGCTTACTGTAGGTCCAGCTCTCAGAAGCGCGTAGAAGGGCAGGGATCATTGCTGCCCAGTAGACGATGAGTTTTCTGCCGGATTTTAGATCTTGATCTTCAAACACCCTTTCCCTCAATTGACTAAAAGATTGTGTCAGTGAATTTAATCATTGATATCTGCTTTGGTTGAGAGGTGGGTTTTAGACTGTGGGAAATGGTACATGTTTTCAAGGGTCTTGAAAACCTTTAGTTTTGAGTGGCATTATACAATGGGGCAGATTGGTAGAGAACGTAGTTGACCAAGGCTTGTTCTATTGTGTGCTCCAGTGAACGAATTGACAATGATGATAGACTGAGGAATAGAGGGGTATGGAAAAATGGCACAGCAGAGGAATTTAGGCCACCATAGATCATATTAAACAGTAGGGTGGGCTTGAAGGGCCCGATGGCCTACTCCTGCTTGTGTTCTTGGAGCTTGGTCTCTGAACGTAAGCATCATTTGAGCACTGATACTCAGTGACTGAATTTGCAACGTCTTTGGTTCTGAGTGGTGGTAGTGAACTGTTTTCTCTTTCCTCTATCGATGAGCTCCATGCAAGCAGGGAGATTGTTGGAAGTGTGGTGCCACAGGGTGACAAGAAAGACTGAGAGAAGTGTTGAGAATTACCTGAGGCGAGTCTGAGATTAGGAACTGTTGGTGATGATCACAGTTTTGCTTGTTGTCATGTAGCAGATGTTGGCTGGACAGTAATTTGAGCACAGCCAAATTTGAGAAAGTTGCTCCACAGTTTCTCCCAATTGATGAAGTCAAAGGTTTTTGTGAGGTCAAAAAAAGGCCACGTTGCTCCCTGCGTTTTCCTTGGGGACATTGTCTACTCTGGTTCCAGGTGGGTACAATCCACACTGTGACCCAGGGGCATACTACTGTCACAGGGAGAAGAACCTGGCAATGACTTTCCCTCTAGCAGACAGCAGGGAGACCTCTCTGTAGCTACCACAGTCGAACGTATCCTGAAGATGGTTGACTATGGCATAGCTAAAGTCACCAGACAAATATTCACCCCATATGTGGGAAATAAGGATATAAATTTGTGTTTTAAAATTCCTCCCTGTGAAATGTTAGATCTTTAGCAGAGACACTGTCTGCTTCCTAGAGCTTGTTGTTCTTCAGTAGGTATATGGCCTTTCTGCCTCTCCTTTGTCTTTGTCTGCATCCACCCATCATCCGCCTTCCACTGTCTCCCATCTCCACCCCTCCTTCTCCCCTACCTCGTCTTCACCCCTCCTCAGTCCACCAATCACCTCAAGCTCCTGTCTCTCCACTTCCCCTCTTTACACTGGCCACATCCCCTCTCCACTCTCAATCCTGGTGCAAGGTTTCAAATCAAAGTGTCGTACCTCTGCGTACCTCCAGCAGTTTACGTTTTTGTCTAGTTGTTGGTCTGGAGTGGTGGGAGGGCTGGACCAGGTGACGTGCTGTGAGTGGGAGTCAAAGGCACATCTGTTGAGGACAGGTTCATGGTCGTGGAGTTCGACAAAATCTTCCGTCCTGTGGGTGCTGCCTACCTCTCTGCCCTTGATAATTTTACCTCTGTTCTTGGCTCTCTGAGGGTGATGTTGGATGTTTAGACTTAGATGGCTTTGGCACTGTTGAAGAGCTCCCAATGTCATGCTTACGAGCCAGTTGCTGGATCTCTTGCCCTCTTTCCACACAGCCAACCTATTCCTTGGGTCATGAGTTTCCTGTTGGACCTGATTTTTCCTGTGGCAGTAGAGCGGATTCTTTTCCCTTAAGGTCTGATAAAGTTTTCAATCCAAGCACACCTTGTGTTTATGGTTCAAAAAACACATTTCTGGAGGAACATGGTGGGTCAGGCAGCATCTGTGAAGGCAGAAGGATGCTCACTTTCTCGCTCCGTGGATGCTGCCTGACCTGCTGAACATTTCTGCCATTTTCAGTTTTTATTTCAGGTTAGCAGCATCTGTAGTTTTGCTTCAAGCACTCAAAGAACATAGAACATTACAGTACAGTACAGGCCTTCATGCATGGACTTTTTAGTAGGTGGAAATTCTGATGTAGCCATCCTCTAGAAAGAGAATTTCAGAGATTCACCACCTTTGTGAGAAAGTGGAAAAATTTGCACTGTTTAGTATCTTGCAGGAATAGTATCTTTCAGAAGGACTGTCTTTCAGATGAATCATTAAATTGAGGCTGGTCTGTTCTGTCAGAGAGACTTAACGATCCCTTGACACTATATCAAAGAAGATGGGAATTTTCAAAGTTGTTTGATAAAGATGGACTCTTGACCTCACAATCTACCTCGTCGTGGCCCTTGCACCTTATTGTCTACCTGCACTGCACTTTCTCTGTAACTATATTCTGCATTCCCCTTTGTACTACCTCGATATGTTTATGTTTGGAATGATCTGTATGGATGGCATGCAAGACAAAGTTTCTCACTGTATCTTGGTACAAGTGACAATAATAAACCAATTGGCCATAGTCATAGAGTTACGCATCACAGAAACAGGCCCTTCTGCCCAACTGGTCCATGCCGACCAAGATGCTCCATCCAAGCTAGTCCCATTTGGCCCATAACCTTCGAAACCTTTCCTATCCATGCACCTGTCCAACTGTCTTTTGAAAGTTGTTATTGTACCTGCCTCAACCACTTCCTCTGGCAGCTCACTCCACATAGATACCACCCTTTGTGTTTTTTAAAAAAAACAGTTACCCCTCGTGTTCCTCTTAATTCTCTCCCCTCTAACCTTAAACATATACCCCAACTGTGGGGGGGCAAAGACTGAGTGTATTCACCCTATCTATGTCCTCATGTTTTGTTATATTCTGCAGTCATGAAAGGCACAATGCAACTGCAAGTTCTTCTACTTTAACTGGATGTTGACTTGCTTTTGTGCAGAGTGGACAACAGACCAGTACGATCTTGTGATTGGGATACTGTCTGCTCGACACCACCATGACCTGCGGGATGCACTCCGGAAGACTTGGTTGGGCCATATACCGGAACTGAACCAGCGGTGAGTGTGTTTGACCAAACACAGTGTATTTTGTATGCTTTTGCTATTTGAAGAGTTTTAAGACCAAGGAACAGCCTAGAAGAATAAATAATAGTGGCAGAAATGTTTTGTGGTAGTGGGGGGGGGGGGGGAGGCAGGGTGGTAGTGGGGGGGTGGGGGGGCTGGTGGTGGTGGGGTGGGGTGGGGGTGGGTGGTGTGAGTGGGGTGGGGTTTGGGGGGGGGGAAGAATTCTTGGTGCATTCCTGATGCAGGGTTTTGACCCAAAACGTTGACAGTTCCTTTCCCGTCATAGATGCTGATCAACTGTCTGATTTCCTCCAGCAGATTGTTTGTTGCATTCAGTATGATCGTGTTGATCTGTCCCAGGCCTCAACCCCTCCTGTGCCACTTCCCCATAGCCCTCAATTGGCTGATCTTTCGGAAACCTCTATAAATCCCGCCAATGATCTCGACTCCTCTTTGAATACCCCTATTGACCTGGACTCCACAACCTTCTGGGACAGAGAATTCCACAGATTCTGCAAGAAAGTGGAAGAGTTTGTTCTTAGTATCTTGCAGCACAGCAGGATGGCAATTAGCCTGTGTCCATGCTGCATCTCTCTCTAGTTAGTCCCACTTTTATTGCTGCTTCCCACAGCCCTGCAAAGATCCCTCTTTATTTATGTATCCAGCTACTTCTGAGTATGTAATCATCCTGTGATCGGGCAGTCCACTCCGACCCAACATTAAAAAAACTTTTCCTTGGATTCATTTACTAGTGATCCATGTCCTCGGGCTACTGATCCTCCAGCCACTGAAAATAGCATCTCATTAGGGTGGTGCAGCTGGTAGAGTCACTGCCTCAGAGCACCGGAGACCCGGGTTCGATCCTGACCTCGGGTGCTGTCTGTGCAGAGTTTGCATGTTCTCCCTGCGACTGCTGTTTCCTCCCACATTCCAAAGACATGCCGAAAATGGCCTCAGTAAGTTATGCCTGGTGTGTAAGTGAGTGGTAGAGTCTGAGGCTAGTTGATGAGAAATGTGGGGAGAATTAAAAAAAGGGAACAAGGTAAACGGGTGGTTGATGGTGAGCACGGACTCCATGGACTGAAGGGCTGTATCTCTCCATGATTGTGTTATTTGTTCTATCGGAATTTCTAAGGATTTTGGATCCCTCAATCAAACGTCCTCCTAATCCCTGCTCCAATGAGAACAATCCCAACTTTAGTTACTGAGTTTATTTAAAAGTGGCCTGCCAAGTGTACTGCAGAGGGTAGACATTTGTGATCACAATTTGTCAGTTTTGGGTTGAGCAAGGGTGGTTCTTGGTGCTGGTGCACAAGACCCTCTGCATCTCAAGCCCTCAGAGTTGGTCTTCAGCATTTTCAAGGCAGGTGCAATGTGCCTCGAGCCAGAGTAACACTCCCTTTGTGGAATCAGTCTGGTCGAGAAGGAGGCCTTTCAGCCCCGAGAGTCCATGTCAGCTCCTTGTTGACCAATTTACCCAACTCCTTTCCCTGCATCCCTGAAAGTTATTGCCTCTCAATTACCTGTAAAATTATCTTCTGGAAACCTTTATTGATTCTGTTTCCACCATCTTTCCAGGTCAGCTTCAGACTTTGCATTTAAAGAATATTTTTCTATACGCCCCTTCTGTGCTATTTTCCCATCACTTTAAATCCATGTTCCCAGTCGTTGAATCATCCACTAATGGGAACAGCTTCTCTGTACTTCAACACAGCAGGAGGCCATTTGGCCCAATGTGCCTGTGCTGGTCAAAAAGACCTTACTCCCACTTCCTGTGCACCTTCTCCAAATCATCATGATCCTGTACCCCTCCAGCAAATCTTCCCAAGCTGCATCTGATTTGATACAATCTTCAGAAATAAAACAGAATGGTCAGACAGCAACTGTGGAGAGAGGGCAGGCACGGTAGTGTAGCGGTTAGCGTAATGCTTTGCAGCGCCAGCGACCCGGGTTCAACTCCGGCTGCTGTCTGTGAGGAGTTTGTACGTTCTCCCTGTGTCTGTGTGGGTTTCCTCCGGGTGCTCTGGTTTCCTCCCACATTCCAAAGACGTACGGGTTAGGAAGTTGTGGGCATGCTCTGTTGGCGCTGGAAGTGTGGCGACACTTGCGGGCTGCCCCCCAGAACACTCCACGCAAAAGATGCATTTCACTGTGTGTTTCACTGTACATGTGACTAATAAAGATATCTAAAAAAAATATACTTGAATGGTTGTATAGCAGTTTGGGCTGCCCAGTGTTTGTGAAGGGTGTGCAGCTAGCTTCTCCTACAGCTGTTTTGTTTTTGTTCAGTAGACTGTAGAAAATCAGATGAGACAGACCGAGCAGAACCCTTTAACTGCAGCGCTTCCCTCTCTATCAGCAACTCTTCACTTATCATCCAAAAATCACCCCCTGATAATTTGATTAACACAATCTTCCCTTTCGATTATGCTATCTCCATTCTCTATGTCCTATTTGGGAATGTTTAATGTCCAACCATTAGCACAACATTGAGCTGCACAGTGGTATAGCTAGTGGAGCCACAACCTCACAGCGCCAGCGACCCGCTTAAATCCTGACCTTGGGTGCTGTCTGTGGAGTTTACACATTCTTTCTGTGACTGCCTGGTTTTCTCTGGCTGCTCTGGTTTTCTCTCTCATCCCAAAGGTTGGTAGGTTAATTGGCCACCATAAATCATCACTAGTGTCTACATGAGCAGTAGAATCTGGAGACAATCGATGAGAATGTGGGAAGAATTTAAAAAAATGGGATTAAATTAGGATTGGTGTAACTGGGTGGTAGGTTGGTCACTGTGGACCCGATGGGCTGTTTCCGTGTTGTACCTCTCTTTGACTCTATGGCAAAGCTGCTTTGATGGAGAAAAGTTTCTTTTGAGTGTATTGGTCAAAAACTTGTTAACAAATGTTCAGGCTAAGATTCATACCTGCACATTTGCGTTGGGGACTGAGCTAAAATCCACATAGTGGTGACATTTATCTGATGGCTTTTTACATTGTCACACGGTATGGGTCCAGATGAAACATTTATCCTTTAAATAACCGTACTTCAAGATTTCCCGTCCAGATTACAGTCTGTTTCAAAGGTTCAACTGTAACCCTGGCACCTTGGGATGGGAGTTGCAGTCAACCTTTTGATCAGTTTTTGGTTCACCGTGAGTTATTCATTCTTGCTGCAGGCACTTGATTACAGGTGCTGGTGAAATTCAAGTCCTTGTCTCTTTTTTTTTGTCTACGGCAGTGTTCTTGCAAAATTTATAATCGGTACTTATGGCTGTGGCATACCCGATGAGGACCGGGAGGATCCCTACTCCTGTCAGCTGCTCAACTTTACAGACCCAGGTCAGGCTCACTGGATACTATCGACATCCATGTTTTCATGTATTTGACCAGCGAAAGGCTCCCCATACACGAGCAGCAGAAAATCTAAAATAAAAGCTAGTCCAGGACGAGAGGGCGAAGTCTAGAGAGATTAAAGAGGATGTTGGTGGGACAAGTAAAGGGACGAGTTGCACCAACTTCCATCTGCTCTGGAGATCTTCCCTCTATTGTCCCCAGCCATGCACAGCCTGCTCCACCTCGGGTCCACAGCCAGGGTTGTCTTCAAAGGTTCATTGTTTCAGCCTGTCTGGACCCTATAATTTGTTCCTCTATGCCAACACTGTGAGGTTTGCTGCTTGTTTTAATGTGAGTAAAATAAAACGCAGGTTGTAGGTTGCACCTTCAGCACCCACTTTCCATTGATAATGCAGAAGTGGTTGCTTGTCATTGTGTGTGTGTCTGACAGATGGGCTAAGGTGAATCGCACCTGGAACTGTGTGGGCCAAACTCCTCATGATCACCAATTGACCCAAATTATCAGCAAGTGGCACGTTTTTACAAAAAGCACAAATGGATCTAATTTCTAGGTTCAGATATGAGTTAAGGATGTGAATTTGATTCTGATTTCAGTCTGTGCATCCATATCAATGTGTTGTTCACAGATCAATCCTACCTTTGAGTGAGGAAGCTGTGGGTTCAGGTTTCAGAGACTTGAGCTCACATCCTTCACTGGCAGAGTTCCACACTGCCAGTGTGATTGTCTATCAGATGAGACGTTAAGCTGAGAGTCTTCTGGCCCTCTAAAGCAGGTGTGTTTTGGTGAAAACAGGGGAGCTTCTCCCGAGCATCCTGGCCGATATTCATCCTTCAATCAACGTCACTGTAACTGGTCATTGTTTTCTTTGCTGTGTGCCCACCAGTTCCAAAAGTCTCATAATTTAACCTCAAAGGAATATCTTCATTGGCTTTGTAGCTTGTGCATCATTTTTGAACACCCTGAGCTTGTGGAAGGCATGATAGGAAAGTGATTTTTCTTTCTTTCTGCAGTTATAGGACAGGAGATTGAAGCTGTCAGCCAGTCTGGAAGTCCGGCCTTGATGATGCTTGGTAGCAAGGTTTCAAAGATTGACTTCCGAGTTCTCCACCCCATTGTCATTACGAGGCTCGGTGTGTTCCACGACCAGAGGGAAGCGGCCTTCCATCAGAACCTCACTGTCCGACTTTACCAGACTACACTGGAGGTAAGTTTTGCACATGGTCACTGTGTCCTTTTTAACCCCGAGACGAGTTCCCAATCCTATATTCTGTGCAGCACTGTGATTGCCTGTATCCATCTACCTGCCGTCAGCCGTTCTCTCATCTGCAGTTAAAGCCCTCCTCATGGTCTTGGTTTCTGAACCATTGCATCCCTGGTCAGCCTCTTCCATAATTTTGCTGCCTCTGTCCTATCCCACACCAAGTCCCAATCACCCGTCGCCCCTCTATTTGCTCACATGCATTGGGCTTCTCCTCCAGCAATGTCACACGTAAAATTCTTGTCCTTCTGTTATAATTCTGCTCTGGCTGCACTTCTCCTGATCCCTGTGCGTTCAACTGCTTGACCCCAAGCTCAGGAATTCCCTCCCCAAACCTACATCCTCCTCAATACTTGGACTGAGCTGGATCGAGCCTCTCCTAATATCTCCAAAATGATTCAGATAGGAAGATGTATCAATACTTTCAATATGCGTTCATTTTGAATGAGGAATAAGCATAATGGCAAGACTCGATCATTATTGGTTTATTCGTTCATGTGTTCGTGACAAGGCTGGTGTTTGTTGGTTGCTGCTGAGAATGAGGTGGTGTTCCTCTTGGACCGTTCCAGTCCTTGCGATAACTAGCTGATAAGCTGGCACAGTGTGGTTACTCGTGACAGTGAAGGCTGTAGGAATGAGCTGAATGAGGCAGCATTGTGAGATGACTTGTTAGAATTTCCTGTCATAATTTCTAACCTCCAGAATGAAGTAGCCGCTCTGTTACCATGTGTGTGTTTTACCAGGAAGTGATTGTCAGTGCCCGCTTCAGCCCGCTCAGCTCTGGACTACAAGTCAACCAGATGTGGTATAAACCTGTGGAGAGGTTCCTCTTGCCAAAGGTAGGAGCGCAGGTTTCGGGCTGTTTTTGTTTCTCTTTCATTGGTGTAAACCCCATGCTGGAAAACTCCGTTCTTGGTCCTTCAATGACTTTTCCTTCCAGTTCCAGGATAGGGGAGTGGGATGTGAGCCTGAGGTGATTCCCGTGGAATTCCCTCTCCTTCCCATGGGAAAGCACCTGGCTGCTGGTCCCAGGCTTAATCTTCAGAGGGGAAACAAACGAGGTGCTGGTGGAACTCGGTGGGACAGGCAGCATCTGTGGAGGGAAACGGTCGATGTTTCGGATTGAGATCCTGCATCCGGACTGATGGACCCGTCCAGATGAAGGGTCTCGATCCGAACTGTTGATGGTCCATGTCCCTCCATGGATGCTGCCAGTCCTGCTGAGTCCCAACAAACAATCTGCTGGAGGAACTCAGCGGGTTGAGCAGCATTTGGTGGGGTGGGGGCTGGTGCGGAAGCAGGGAGCAACTGTCAACGTTTCGGGATAATTCCTTTCCCTCCACAGGTGCTTCCTGACCCGCTGAGTTCCTCCAGCAGCTCGTTTATTGTTTGCTCAGGATTGTGGACCCAGGCACCAAATGATGCCTCAAATGAGGTGTGAATATTGGCTACTGAGACCCATCCATTGTCTCCAGCTTCCTTCCCATCTCCGCTTCCCTTTCCCTTCAAGACCCTTGAACCTGTTACCCCTTCCTTCTCCCTGGCCTCCCAGCCGTGCTCCCTGTTCATTTTTCCCTCGGCTCGTGATTCAGTTTCTCCCTTCCACCCACAATGCCAACACTTGCCTGGCCAAACTCCCCAATGACTATGACTGTGGCTGCTGTGTTAACTCTCAGTGCCTCTGTGAACCTTTTGCACTTCCCTTTAACCTTCTACCTAATTCATTCTTAAATCCATGCTCTCTTTAAGCAGTTGCTCAGGATGGAGGAGGACTTGCTCTGGTTTTGGTTCTGACGTGGCTGATGTGGTGGGTGGATAGTCTTTGAGATGGTGTGCTCCTTCCACTGCCTTACACAGGCTTCTGCGTGCTCCTGATGCACAGACTTGAAGGTTCTCAATAACAACCTGAATGCTCCTCCTACACTTTGGGGGGTTATGGGCCAGGGATCGCTTCCCTTGACAGAGCTCGGAGTAAAGTGCCTGAGTTGGGAATCATGCAAACGACGTGTCCTGCCCAATGGAACCAACAGAGTGTAACCTGCACCTTGGTGCTGAAGGTGTTAGCCTGGGAGAGGACACTGATGTTGGTTTGTTTACCCTTCCAGTGAACTTTGTAGGGACACCGTTGATGCCGTGAGACGCCTGCTATTGGCAGACCAGGTCTCAGAAGCATTTAGCAGAGCAGGGATCACTGCTGGAGACACAGGAGACTGCAGATGCTGGAATCTGGAGCAACGCACTATCTGCTGGAGGAACTCGGCGGGTCAACCAGCATCTTTTTTCGGGGGGTGGGGGGGAATTATCCCGAAACACTGACAATTCTTCTCTTCCCTCCCCCACCCCACAGATGCTGCTCAACCTGCTGAGTTCCTCCAGCAGATTGTGTGTTGCTCTAGGGATCACTGCTGCCTGCTAGGCCATGAGTTGCCAGCTCTGAGGTCGTAATCTTCAAACACTCTATTCCTAAGACTTTCCTAACTGTTGATGTGGTTTTGGCTTCAATTACAATGTGTCGGAATGGAACAAAAACGATTGCTCACAAACCTGAATCTGTCAGAGTCAATGCTGCATTTTTGATATTTGGTGCAGAATTCTCAATAACTAGAAGTCGCCTGCTTCTGTCGTCTACTACAGATCCCTTCATAGTTGCCTTCATATTTTCACCTTCAAAGCTATTTTGCCTTGCACCCACTCACCGGGCTGTAGCTCGTGTTTCTGCAATGTACCTTTCTGTGTTTGCAACACATCCTGAGACTGGGAAAGGCTCAGTTTTGTTTTCTCTGAGCGAGTCACTTCCACCATTGACCGCCATGGGAGTGGTGAGAATGCCAGTCTGCTGGGCAAAGGGCTGTGTCAATCACTGTACTTTTTGTGTTTGCTGGTGGTTGTGGTTGAATTGGGAACCTGTAGGGCCAGCAATAGCTCGCACACTTTACCTTCACTCCGCTCTCTGCCAGGGCTTTGAAGGCACCATTGCTTGGGAGACCCAGGACTCGGAGTATCTCATCACCATGAACCTCACTGATGTCCTGCTCGACAGTGGAGGGGGCGTCCTCCGGTTTTCTGCGGTAAGTTGATCCCCGTGTCACGGTAATTTGACCAAACAGGAGGACATCCTCATCTGGTGAGAGGCAATCAGCTCAAAACAGACACTGAACAAATTGACGTCAGCTTTGGCTGAATGTGAAGGAAATTTCAAAGTGTCCTCCAGAACTACATCAGGGTGCTTGACGTGTAGCACCGAAGGAGTGCTGCACTGTCTGAAGTGTCGCATCAAGGAAGGGGCGGTTCTGGAGGCGTGCTGCACTGTGGGAGGATGTAACAAAAATATTTTAAAATTCGTTCCTTGTTCTTTCCTGATTCAGCAGCAAGAGGTATTTGCAAACAAAGGAGGCACTGTACATGTGTTAAAGGTTGTAGAAACTACTTTATTAGTTATGTGAAGGCAGAGCAGTGGATGTGGTGTACATCGATTTTAGTAAGGTGTTTGATAAGGTTCCTCATGGAATGCTCATTCAGAAAGTCAGGAGGCATGGGATCCAGGGAAACTTGGCTGTGTGGATTCAGAATTGGCTTGCCCAGAGAAGGCAGAGGGTGGTGGTACATGGAGCGTATTCTGCCTGGAGGTCAGTGACCAGTGGTGTCCCACAGGGATCTGTTCTGGGACCCCTGCTCTTTGTGATTTTTATAAATGACTTGGATGAGGATGTGGAAGGGTTGGTTAGTAAGTTTGCTGATGATACAAAGGTTGGTGGTGTTGTGGATTGTGTAGAAGGTTGCTGTAGGTTACAACAGGACATTGATAGGATGCAGAGCTGGGCTGAAGTGGCAGATGGAGTTCAACCCGGATAAGTGTGAAGTGATACACTTCGGGAGATTGAATTTGAAGGCAGAATACAAGGTTAATGGCAGGACTCTTAGCAGTGTGGAGGAACAGAGGGATCTCGGGGTCCACATCCATAGATCCCTCAAGGTTGCTGCGCAGGTCAATAGGGTTGTTAAGAAGGTGTATGGTGTGTTGACCTTCATTAGTCGGGGTATTGAGTTCAAGAGCCATGAGGTGATGTTGCAGCTCTATAGAACTCTGGTCAGACCACACTTGGAATATTGTGTTCAATTCTGGTCGCCTCATTATAGGAAGGATGTGGAAGCTTTAGAGAGGGTGCAGAGGAGATTTACTAGGATGCTGCCTGGATTGGAGAGCATGTCTTATGAGGATAGGTTGAGTGAGCTAGGGCTTTTCTCTTTGGAGAGGAGGATGAGGTGACTTGATAGAGGTGTACAAGATGATAAGAGGCATAGATCGAGTGGACAGTCAGAGACTTTTTTCCAGGGCGACAATGGCTAACATGAGGGGGCATAATTTTAAGGTGATTGGAGGAAGGTATGAGGGAGATGTCAGGGGTAAGTTTTTTACACAGAGAGTGGTGGGTGTGCGGAACGCACTGCCGGCAGAGATTGTGGAGGCAGATACATTAGGGACATTTAAGAGACTCTTAGGTAGCCACATGAATGATAGAGAAATGGATGGCTATGTGGGAGGGAAGGGTTAGATAGATCTTAGAGCAGGATAAAATGTCGGCACAACATTGTGGGCCGAAGGGCCTGTACTGTGCTGTAGTGTTCTATGTTCTAATAAAATACAGAAAGGAGGAAGAATAGTCAAAATACAGAAGGAAGCAAATGATACTTATCAACCAATCAATGAAACCGATCTGTATAATGTCCGACAGCCTCTCACACAGTCTTCTGTCTGCGTCTCAGCACCGATCGTGATCCAGCCTAAGGGAAGGTCCTGATTTGCACAAAGAAGGTGCCCCTTTTTTATACCCCTTAAAAACTTAATATAACTTTTACCCCAGTACTTTTCCATTCCTCAGTGGTCCCAGCCTGTACCTTCTTATCACTCATGACCTTTGGCCCAAACACCAAACGTAGAAACAGAGGCAACAGGTCTGTAAAGAAGAAAACATTCTTCACCGGTATCTAATCTCAAGGATGTGCATCTGCACTCCTGTAAGTTCTCAAAACATTCCCACAGTCCGAGCTGACACCAGTTTGTGT
The DNA here is from genome assembly GCF_009764475.1 of Pristis pectinata. Lineage (NCBI taxonomy): Eukaryota > Metazoa > Chordata > Chondrichthyes > Rhinopristiformes > Pristidae > Pristis > Pristis pectinata. The sequence continues at coordinate 11,011,976 of NC_067414.1, forward strand.
TACACACTACTGCAGGTACTAAGGAGGAATCAGACATGACTTTTGGCTAATTTAACTCTTTCTTTACAGAGGGGCAGTACTGAGGGAGTGCGGCACTGTGGGAAGGGTCGTGCCCTTCAGTTAAATATGCAGAATGCGATATTTCAGTGTAACTGGATATCATCAGTGAGTTTGTAGTCCATGTGTGTTTATGTAGGTGTGTATTTATGTGTGTGTTTATGTGGGTGTGAGTGTGTTATAGTTTGTTTGACTCTGATCCTTCTCTGCATTCCTTCCCCCATCCCCATAACCATTAAACTGTATTTGTCTCTGAAATCAGGCCCAGCTGCAGGCTGAGAAGGAAGTGATCCAGGATGGATTCGGCCAGGACGTGGCAGCAGTGGCGGGAGGGTTTACCTACACGATCCACGGTAGGTTATTCAGTGACCAGACTGCAAACCTGGCAACGGGTAACATTGTCAGCCTCTCAACCTCTGAACATCCAAGCAATGCTGCCAAAATGGAGATGCAGAGAAATGGTGGGCAGGAAGATCTGGGCCCCAGTGACTCAACATTCTCAGACAGCCCCCCGCACACTGCACCCATTACTACACTGCGCATACTATTTAACTGGATGTAGAACACCTTGGGAGATTCTGTGGTCGTGAAAGTTTGTACTGAGAGCACAGAAAGCTACCATGGAGTCTTTGATATCAATCAATTCTGTGCCCCTGCTCTTCCCCCAATTCCCTGCAGGACCTTGTTAAGTTTCCTTTTGAACCTTCCTCCACTCCTCTGTAAGGAAGTGTACGGTGAATCCTGACCACTTGTTGTGTACCCTTGTTTTGTGTCTGGTTCTTTTGCTCATCTGTGTCCCTTGGTTATTGACCCAACTACCATTGGAAACTTGCTCTTCATTTACCTGACCCACCCCTTCATGATCTAAACCAACTTTCTCGGACTGCCTCTGTCTTCTCAAGGGCTTAGGAGAATGAGGGAGAATTTAATTGAAACTTGCAAACTATTCACAGGGCTCCACAGGCTGGGGGAAGGGGGAAGGGTGGGGGAGAATGTTTCTCCTGGCTCGAGGGTCTAGGACCAGGCATCACAATCTCAGTATAAGGGTGCAGGTGGTAAATGTAGTTCCCTCATCCCTGGGGCAGTTTTGGTAAAATGGAGACACGGGAAAAGCAGATGCTGGGATCTACAGCAAAAAAGCAAGCTGCTGGAGGAACTCAGCGGGTCAGGCAGCATCTGTGGAGGGGGACGGGACAATCAATGTTTCAGGTTGATTGTCCCTCTGCCCCACAGACGCTGCCTGACCCGCTGAGTCCCTCCAGCAGCTTGCTTTTTGCTACAATTTTAGTAAATCTCTTCTGCATTGTCTCCAAAGACTTCATGTCCTTCCTCATCTGAGGTGCTCAATGGTGGACACAGAATTCCAACTGAACTAGAAATCTTTGTGTTCTGCTTGGTTTAAGGAAAAAGTATCTTACAATTCATGTCTTGTTGACTCGGAGGAGCCCTGTCCCACTCCCTGGTGCATTGGGCTCGAACCAATCCAGAGCTGCCACTGTCAGATAATGTACTGCCTACTTACCTTCCCAGTTCCCAACTCTATTCCAGGTTATTCCAGCCCATGGTAGTCCTGGAGTTATTAATTCCAGTAAAAGCTTCTGATCTGCTGAGCTGCTTCCATTGATGACAGCACCACAGGGACATAAGGAGCAGGAGTTGGCCACTCATCCCTTGGAGCCTGCTCCTCCATTCCATTAGATCGTGGCTGCTCATCTACCTCAGCTCCATTTCCCTGCACTATCTCCTTAATATCTAGAAATCTCTGTTCCGAATGAACTCAACAACTGAGCCTTCACAGCTCTCCAGAACAGAGAATTGCAAAGATTCACCACTCTTTGAGTGAAGACATTCCCCCTCCTCTCAGTCCTAATTGGCCCACCTTATTCTGAGGTTGTGTTCCTGGGTTCTAGCCCCTCCAGCCAGGGGAAACATCCTCCTTCCACCCAGCCTATCAAGCCCTGTAAGAATTTTACAAGTTTCAATGAAATCCCCTCTCGTCCTTCTAAACCCTAAACAATCCAGACCTTGTCTACTCGACCTCTGCTCTTCTGACAAACCCCATCTGGAAGGGGAAAACCAAAATGCCGAGCGTCATGGATCCTGACTTAAAATTGTTTTACACAGTGACCCTACTTTTTTTTATATATATATTTTGCAAAGACTCTTCCCAAAGAGTTCTGCAGAGCCGGGTGGGGTAGTATTAAAATTCTTCTTCTTGATCTTGGAGTGCTCCACATCTCTCTCTGTAACACCCTGTAGTCCATGAATTCCTTGTGTTCCTCCATTTCAGGCCTCTGACATATTTTAATTTCTCCGTCTTTGTGAGCTGTGCCTTTGATTCCCTGGGCCCTAAACTCCGGGATCCCTTCTCTGAACTGTTCTACTTTTCCACTTCTCCCCTCTCCTATGGGGCGGAAGATACAAAAGCCCAAAAGCACGTACCACCAGGCTCAAGGACAGCTTCTATCCCACTGTGATAAGACTATTGAACAGTTCCCTAGTACAATGAGATGGACTCTTGACCTCACAACCTACCTCGTTATGGCCTTGCACCTTATTGTCCTACTGCTCTGCACTTTCTCTGTAGCTGTTACACTTTATTCTGCATTCTGTTATTGTTTTTACCCTGTACTACCTCAATGCACTGTGTAATGAATTGATCTGCATGAACGGTATGCAAGACAAGTTTTTCACTGTACCTCAGTACATGTGACAATAATAAACCGATTTTCCAATTTAAACAGGAAAAAATAAAACCTCCCTCTTTGGCCAAGCTTTTGGTCATCGATTCTGCTATCTTCCCGTGTGGATGTGCCAAATTTTCTTTGGTAATGCACCTGTTAATCCCCTCAGGATGTTTTAGCATCTGAAGGAAGTTATACATTTTGAGTTGTGGTAGGGTCAAGGTTAATAGTGATAGTACTGCCTCTAGTGTTTATGTTATTGGACTAATCCAGAACAGAAGTTCAAACCCTGTCATGGGCAGATTGAGAATTTGAAGAGTCGGTGCCATTAGAAGTGACCCAGAAGTTGTTGGATTGTTGTAATAACCCAGTTAGTCCACTAATGTTGATTAGGTATGGAAGTGTGCCGCCTGTGTTCAGTCTGGGCCTATACACGACTCCAGCGCTTCGTTAATAGAGTCAACTCCAAACTGCCCTCTGAAATGGTCTTGTGCTACCAACTGAGGCAAATTCGGGCTGCCTTTGATAATGATGCCACATGAATTTCTTAAAACTGCCCCTCGAGTTTCATCATAACTTTCTTTTAAGCTTTCAGACACAATGAACATAAGAACACCATGAGGGCGGCACAGAGGCACAGCTGGTAGAGCTGCTGCCTCACAGCTCCAGGGACCCAGGTTTGATCCTGACCTCTGGTGCTGTCTGTGTGGAGTTCGCACAGTCTCCCTGTGACTGTGTGGATTTCCCCCGGGCGCTCTCATTTCCTTCCAAAGACGTGCGGGTCGGTGGGTTAATTGGCCGCTGTAAATTGTCCCTGGTGTGTAGGTGAGGGGTAGAATCTGGGGGGAGTTGATGGGAATGTGGGGAGAATCAGTGGGATTAGTGTAGGATTGGTGTAAGTGGGTGGTTGATGGTCAGCACGGACTGAATGGGCTGAAGGGCCTGTTTCCCTGCTATCTATTTCTGTTGGAAACAGCAGCATTTCAGCTCCTTCTGTCTTCTCCGGCATTTAATGTCATGGCTGAATTTTTCTCCACTTCCCTGCACTAACCCCGCCCTGTATCCCTCTGGTCTGTTAATACCGGTAAAATTAACAATCTGTCAGCAACTGAGCCTTCACAGTGCCACTGAGTGGACAATTCCAAGGATTCACTGCCCTGCGGGTGAATAAGTTCCTTCCCAACTCTGTCCTGTAGCCACTGGTTCTAGACATCCCATCCAGGAGAAATGCAACCCCCTGCATCTACCCTGTCAAACTCTGTATGCTTCAAAGAGACCACCTCACCTTCTTCTAACCTTCGGGCCCAGTCTGCTTAACTGCTCCTCACAGAGCAAAGCCTCCCAACCAGGGATCTCTGTGGACGACCTCACTGCACCACCACTGTCCCTCCCATCTCTACCTCTTCCTTCCATCACAACTTGCCTGAAACGTGACGCACAGGGAGTGCTCAAGCACTAACCCTGGCTCACCCCCCACCCTCTCTTTTTCAGATGGTGCTGCCCTCCTAGAAAGCCTTGCCACAAGGCCCAAGCGGTTTGAAAGCCACGAGAATAAGCTCAGGGAAGAGGATGCTGCCTTACGAGAAGAAAGCCAAACCTATCAGGATATTGTTTTTGTAGATGTGGTGGACACCTACAGAAATGTGCCACATAAGTTACTGCACTTTTATCAGTGGTAAGGGATGCTCATCTCTTTACTTATTTGTTGTGTCAATTGTGGCTTGGTGGGTATCTCTGTCCAGTCTGATTAGAAGCTCTGAGTTCAAACCCCACTCCAGAATCAAATGTGTGATCCAGGTTGACACTGGAGTGCTGCGCCTTTTAATTTCAAAAATATATTTTAGTCTTAAAAATGCATACATACAGGAAATACAACACAATCCGTACATATCCTCCTTTACATTCATAGTGTTTTGAAATCAATACATTCACTCTGCTATCGTACCATGACATCTTCCTAGCCACTCGGGTCTTCTCTTTAAACAGTACACCCATGTGGTGTTGGGAGTCTCTGACACAGGACCCTGCCTCTCACTGTCCCTTGGCGGCAGGGTCCCAGACGGTGGCCTTTCCCCCGCAAAGTGCTGCACTGCCAAAGGTTCTGTCCCTCGTGAGTCGTCCCACCTCGGCCCAGTCTACTCACTCGGCTTGATGAAAGTGGTACCGTTCTAAAGACGTGGGCGGGTTCTCCCCGTGTCCCAGCAAATATTTACCCCCACAACCAGCATCACTAAAGACAATTTAAAATGATCACAGCCATGCTTTAAGGTCCCTGTCCCAAAGCTCTGGGATTCCTCCTCTGAACCACTCTGCTCTTCCAGCTCACTTACCTCCTTTTTAGAAGCTCAATGAAACCCACCTCTCCAACCAAGCCTTGGGTCATTGGCGCAGTGAAACATTGCCACATGTGGCGGCTTGCTGCTTCCCATTTGAGTGCAGTGTGTCCCTCAATACAACAGTGACTGTCATCGCTTTGGATGATTTGAGGTGGTGAAAAATTCTATATGAACACAGCTCATGGTATTGAGAGGGATTCTGATGTGGAATCAGAGACGAGGGATATTTTGAATACACAAGAATCTTAAGCATGGAGGTTGAGCACTTCCCAAACTATCTGCCTGCTGGAGATATTTTTTAGTGATATAATATCTTTTGTTTACAAACAGGTCTGTGGACTCGACAAACTTTCGGGTTGCTGCTAAAAACTGACGATGACTGTTATGTGGACGTAGAGGCCGTGCTGGAGAGAGCGGGAGACAGGCTGGGAGCTACGAACATATGGTGGGGAAAGTCAGTATCTGTGTATTCACAAGTCCTTCACCAAATCAGTTAATCCTAAGCAGTTCAGAAGGAGAGATTTGCAGGGCTTTGTAGCAAAGAGTAGGTGAGTGACACTCGTTGGACTGCCCGTCCAGTGAGCTGGTGTGGCCTGTGCGATCTGATGACATGGTGATCTGTATGGCTGGTAATGAGGAAATGGTTGTCGCTGAAGTTCATCTTTGTTTAATGTGGTTCATCATTCTTTATACCGGATAACTTGCCATGTTTTCTGACCAAAACTTTGTGGATCCAATTACTAAATATTCCTCTGTCATCACCATGGCCCACAATCATTCACCTCACTCTTTTTTCTCCAGCTCCACCTGTGGATTTGTTCCCTTTACACTGCCATGCATGCTGTTTAGTTCCATTTTAAACTCTCCAAATTATGGTTGGAAGAATGGTGTGAGGCGATATAAAGTAAATGGTGCAATCTAAAGGGGTGTAGGAGCAAAGAGACTTACATAAGCCAAATCCTTGAAGGTGACAGGTAAAGTTGAAAAGAGTATTAAGTAGGAATTATTGGCCTTGCTTTGGGGGTGGGGGGGGAGGGACATGGACTACAAAAGCAACAAAGTTGTGGTACTTGGTTTTTATATCATGTGTACTGAGATACAGTGAACAACTTTGTTTTGCATTGCCATCCCTATAGATCATTTCAAAACATAAGTACATTGAGAAAGTACAGGGGGAAGCAATAACAGAATGCAGAATGAAGTGTTACTGTTACAGAGAAAGTGCAGTGCAGGCAGACAATAAGGTGCAAGGCCATGACGAGGTAGATTGTGAGCTCAAGAGTTCATCTTTATTGTACAAGAGTCTTATAATAGCGGGATAGAAGTTGTCCTTGAGCCTGGTGGTATGTGTTTTCAAGCTTTTGTACCTCTGCCTGATGGGAGGGAGAGAATGACCCGGGTGGGTGGGGTCTTTGATTATGTTGGTTGCTTCACCAAGGCAGCGAGAAGTGTAGACAGAGTCCATGGAGAGGAGTCTGGTTTCCGTGATGTCCACAACTCTCTGCAATTTCTTGTGGTACAAAGCCATTATAAAATGCCTGCTGCAAAGTTGTGTCCAGCGCACTTCATGGAAGACTGTAGAGGCTTTTGAGAAGGTGCAGAAAAGATTTACCGTCGTGGCGTCAGGAACAAAGGGCCTCAGACAAGGTGTTGGGGCGGCTCTTCACAGAGGCGAGGAAACAGATTTGATCACAAAGTTCAAAATCATGATTGGTTTTGATTAGTAAAAAGAAAACTGATTCAAGAAGCAGAATGATGATAACTGGAAGACACAGATTTAGTGTGGTTGACCAAAGAACCAGAGGTGCTTTAGAGTGTGCACAAGGAAACTTTTTTTTTTGTTTAAACAACGTTGTGATCTGAAATGCAGTCCTGTATAGAGGGTGGAAACATCATCAATAGTAACATTTGGAAGGTGATTATATGTGTTCCTGAAAGAAATTGCTGAGCTACAAGGACGGACCGAAGGGTGGAATTAATGGGCGAGATGACCTGAAATGGCTTCCTTTTTTTTCCCTGTCCAATCTTAGCACTGAGCAAGTGTGGAGGGTGAAACAGATGGGATTTCAGCCCTATGATCGAATTGCAAGATTTAATAAAGATTTAACAAAAAGTTAACTGATCCCTGGGATTTCTAGTCAGAAGAAGGGCAGGGGGTTTGTTAGAGGACAGGCAAAAGGCAGATTCTGTGAACTAGCAGAAGTGACAAGGACAGTGCAGGGCAGGGGCAGCTGGCAACGGGAGAAAGCTGGATGGGTGTTAGGGCAAGTGTAGATGATTATGGAATGTCCAAGGAAACTGCACGTGGAGGAACAGGGGTTGTTGGATCTGTATTTTGGAGCTGGAAAACTAAAGTGCCTTGTAGAACAGTGCACCTCTCTCTGCAGTCTCTATAGAACGGTGAGGTGTGGATCCTTGAACTTGTGTTGAGTTTAAAAGTTGACAATTAGAATCTTCTTGTATAACCTTTGCTTATCTCTCTGTGTGGATGTTACATAACCAGCTCAGATTTCAGCATCAACTGCACGTCATTAGTATGTGTACGTCCAGTAAACTTGCAGCTCATTGATTCTGCTGACTTGATTTGCCCAGTTTCAGGCAGAATTGGGCAGTGGATGGTAGTGGGAAGTGGATGGAGCTGGAATACCCGAGCCTGGTGTATCCCGACTTTGCCTGTGGTTCTGGTTACGTTGCCTCTTACAACCTGGTCCAGTGGCTGGCAGATAACGCAAGGACACTCAAAGTCTATCAGGTACTGGGTGCTGCCCTGTGGGTTTTAACTGAGTTCTGCAAATGATGCTGTAAGTGCACTAGTTTGTTTGCCCTTTAGTTTAACATTTTAAGCAAGTAGGACTTGCTCGATGAAGGAAGGCCAGGGTCCATCCAGTTTCCCTGCTACAATCCTGGTAGTTGCACCACACAATAGTGGAGTTGGTCACTAACCACAACATGCAGTCTCCACCAGTTAATCTCTGCAGTGTACCATGAGGGAAACCCCAGTGGCTGAGGACTTTGGGAACCAGGGTCCATAATCCCCTCTTCCTCCCCCGTATACTCCCCAGTAGGCCATTCGGCCCTTCTTTGTCATCGTACAGATCATCGCTGGGCTTCCACCCCAGCTCCACCTGAAGCCCAATCCTGGGAGAGTTTGACTAATTGGGTGGCTCTTTCGAAGAGTTATACGTCTTTACTCATAGCACAACACTCGTAGTACAGCTCATAATGTAATTTTTGGATATAAATCTACCTAATTTGGGTAGCTGCCTTTCCTTACCCAACTGGAAGATTTGATTTCCCAAGTGATTCACTATCATCTCCAGGGCCAGTTTTATTTTTGGTTAATTTAAACAAACTGGACAATATCACAATGGGGTTTGCGAAGGCACAATGTAACGTTTTCATGGGATTGCTGACTTCATTGAAACACGGACACCAAGTATGGAGAAGGAAGGGGATGGGATAGAGTGGTGATTTGGCACAGTAACAACTTGCAGTGCTCATGCACTTTTAGACCAAACAGCTGCAAGTTTTCATTCGGTTGCTGCTAATCCTTTGTCGGTGCTTTACTCTGAAGAGTTTATGTTAAGAAGATCAAACTTCTTACTAAATGAGATTACATTTAGTGATTTCCAACAAATTTCTTGTGTGCGTGTTCAAGAGTCAAAACCTTCTGTATTATTGACCGACCAGGAGCAGGAGTTCCACCTACCTCTGCCAGTGTCTGGCTCTGCAAACTTCCACACCCTCTCCAATCCCAGTCAGGTTACCATTTGCTACAATATTCGGGTCTACTTCATCAGTTAGGTCATGACTGACCTTGATCTGCACTCCATTACAACTTGCCTTAATAATCCAGTGAAAATCTATTTGGCTCAGTTCTGAAATTTTCAATGAACCCCCAACTTTTTGGGGAGGAGCTACCCTTTGTACTCCTGGAGTGAGGAAGCGCAGCATGACTTGTGAGTAGCAGAGCTCCAATTTTATGTCCCCTTGTTCTGGGCTTCTTCCATCGCAATAAGTATTTTCTCCCTTGTCCAGTCTAACCAGATCCTGCAGGCTTTAGTTTACCTCATTGGATGGTGCACAGCGAGGGGATGCAACCAGGCTGTAGGAAAGCTCTTTAGTGTTGGATGCAATCTCTTTAATGGTAGTTCCATTGTCTCTCCATGGGTTAATAATCCAGCTCAAGGTAAATCTTCCTTATTCCCTTCTGCATCAGTTAGTTAAACGTGGTGCCACATCAGGTGAAGTGTGGGTCATGGAGGGTTTAAAATTAACAATCAATAATAAACAAATCTAAGAATTCAGCAGCATCATGACAAAACCAGATCTTAATCTTTTGCCACTAAAGTGGAACCAGGAGACCAAACTGTCAGAACGAAGTCTAGATTTTTCAGTAGGACGGGAGGCAGATGTCTCTGGTCAGGGTGAATTTTACTTTCCACTCCAGTCACTACTGAGGTGGTGATGGTGGGTCTTATTTGAACTCTTGCAGTTGATAAGTATTTCCTCACTGCTACTGGGGAAGGAACTGGTGATGAAGAGCCCAGTTAAGTAAAGTATGGGATTACTTGTGACCTGGAGAACGTTGCATAGTCATGTATTGCCATTGTCTTCCAGGACAGGGCTCAATAACTCTTATTTCTTTTTGAATGACGATCTTTAAATTAATGTGCTGATGTTGTTCAAATGTATTTAGATTGAGTAGTTCACATTGTAAGCAGCTGTAGATTGTAGGTGTGAGATTAATGTGCTGGTCTGTATTGTGGTTGCAGGGTGAAGATGTCAGCATGGGCATTTGGATGGCTGCTGTTGGTCCTCAGCGGCATCAGGTGAGTCAACTACACAGATTTTTGATGTTGCTCCCCCTGTGACACTGTGAAGGGTTGAAATGTGGAGAAATTATCTATGGAATTGCAGTAACTTTGGCTTTGTGGTTTAGTGTGCACAGAAATGGGTGGGTCATTTGAGGTCCATGTTATCTTCACCCTTGACCTTGTTCGCTCATTAATCTACCCTTCTATCTTCTCTAACCCTTATGAACACCTTCAGAGTCGTAGAAGACTCAGAATCATACGGCATGGGAACGGGTCCTTTAGCCCCCAAGTCCATGCCAACCATCAAGTACCCACTGAGACTAATCCCATTTCATTCTCCCAACATTCTCATTAACTCCCCTTAGACCCTACACAATGGGGGTGATTTTTACAGTAGCTAATTAACCTACCAACCTGCAAGTCTTTGGGATACGGGAGGAAACTGGAGCACCTGGGGTGGGGGGGAACCCATGTGGTCACAGGGACAACGTGCAAACTCCACACAGATTGTGTAGGAAGTCAGGATTGAACCTGGGTCACTGGAGCTGTGAGACAGCAGCTCTACCAGCGGCACCATTGTGCTGTCCTTGTTTGGAAGAAACCCTAGCCTTTGCAAGTGTGACTTCCATTTTCATTGAAAAGCCTTCCTTCTAATTCTTGCAACTCACCTTTGGGGAGCTCTTCACGTTGCACGCATTATAATTAAGCATAGGTTAAGGAAGAGTACGTCACTTGTCTCTCCCTGCTTTTGCCTTCAGGACAGCCGGTGGTTGTGTGAGAAGAAGTGTCTACCAGGTGCGCTCTCATCCCCCCAGTATTCGCCAGGAGAGCTGCTGGAACTGTGGAAGAATAAGGAACTGTGTGGAAACCCCTGTTACTGTCAAAAGTGAAGACCACTAGTGAGCTCTCAAGCAAGACAGGACAATATCAAAGACCTTAAATGCTGTTGGTCCAGCATGTGAACACTTCTCTTGATTGGTTGTGGTCCATCTATAATCAAGGAATTAATGAACAGTGTAGGGGTGGGAATGAAAGGATCAGAGACACGTTCCCAGCTCTGTGTGGCCCTGCTACCGATCTTCAGAATGCTTGTGAGCTGATGTTGCTCTACCTGTACCACTGGCTTACACACTATTATGTGTAACAACAGAAGACTGTCTCATTCAGCCAATATTAGAAACCTGCCTATTTTTGTATTTCTAAAAATTAAAGTACTCTAAATCCTTTTTTTGGGGGGTCTTTTTCTTGCTGCAGAGTCAAAAGAAAGGAACTAACCAGTGGGAGCAGAAAATTAGAGGAGAGGTTTGAGTGGAAAACATCTCAAAAAGACAGTGGGAGATGGAAATTTGGCAGTAAGTAGCCATTATCCCCATCAGCAGGATGCGTCTCCAGCTCCCTGGGGAGAATAAATCGAACCTTTCGTCCTGTTTGTCAGTGATAAGGATGTACAACTCTCTCCTTCATGTGTTTGCTGGTAATTAGATAGAAGCAGTAAACTGTAAAAGCAGAACAGTGACAGCTAAGATGTTTATTACAGGGAAGTGCTGAGAAAGTCACTCAGGGATTTAGGATGTGTAACTTGAGCACAATTTGCAGGAGGCAAATTGGTAAATCACATTCACGCCGTTTTTACTGAAAAGCCTTTTAATTCTTGCAAACTCACCTTTGAGGTAGTCTTCACTTTGAATGCATTATTAGTGTAGATTAAGGAAGAGTACATGATGCTGTCGTTGAAGGGGTAAACTAAGATTGACACAACTAACCTACAGAGGTTGAGGGTAGTAGGTGATGGTTACATGGAGGACAGCTTAGAGGATGACTTTTCTGGGATTTCTTAATCTCTTCAGCAAATAGAGATATTAAATATTAACACAAACAAGCTGCAGGGGAAGGATTCAAGCTGTCAAGACTGCCTGCACAGTTAAGGTTTACCACCTTCACATACAGATTGGTGAGCACTTTGTTGTCACAAGGGAGGAGGTACTTGGGCCACTGAATCTATGCCAGCTTTCAGAGCAATCCTGTCCCCTCAATTATTCCCTATTTTCTCTCTCGTCCTGCTGGGGAATAATGTGCCCAGTGACAGGTGAGGTGGGTTCTGGGAGAAGAGGGTACACAGAGGCTGCAGCAAACTTCAAGAATGTTGGTTATTTTTCAGTAGGATGAGGCGAGATTTCAGATGAAAGAAGAAAATTAATGATGTAATCTTTCTGGTGCAGTACAAAACCCCAGCTCCTTCTGAACTGGGGGCCAAAGATCACACCACAGTTGGAAACAAGTCAATTCATCAAGGTTACAGGGAAATGAGTGAGGGAATGGGACTGCATAGGGTAGGTGGGGTGAAGAGCTTCCTTTTGCAGCCTAAGGAAATATCTTAAAAATATATGGAAATATTTCATTAACTGCATAGCTAGTGCTTTGGAATGAAACAAGTACAATGAGGAAGATTTGCATTTATACACAAGTATGTGAAAATGTTCGATATACGCAAAGGTAATTTTATAACCATCTTTTCCTGTCCTTGACTTCAGCACACAGCAAGTGTTATAATTACAGAACATTCATTGTACACCATGTTGTTTTAATTTAGCTAATGAGGATGAAAGTCTGATTGCAGCAAAAACCTTTTATTTAGAGTGAGAGGAATGGATTTTGTATTAGCTTCTCGCTACAGCTACTTATCCATGTCAAATGTAATCAGAACTCTTGGAACCCACAACACTGCTATACAACACTCTAAAGATGTGCGAGTCTGCTGAGAAAGCTTTACAAGGAGAAAAATATTCTACACTTTTCACAATGTGAAAAGCTGAGAGAATAAAGAGAAAAGGCAGCATCTGTGGAGAGAGAAGAAAGAGGTAATGCTTCTGCTCTAACCCTTTGTCACAACTCTGCTTTAGATCCAATCACGCTTAAGTAAACTGAACACAAAGCCACATTAGGGGATCTGAACTGAGAGTAAAAAGTAAAAATAATAGGACAAGTTTCTCACAGCCTGGGATTATACTGATGAGAGGGCTGTGACAAAACCCCCAAGATGTAAACTGTTGTGCTTTATTTTTTCACTATTCGAATGTCTGTCTCTGACGGGTGGCACCCAGCACATGTGCTGAGTGTGAAGTGGGGAGCTCAGCCTTTTGTGATACACTCAACACTGCTGAGATGTCATGGGGCAGAGGTGCGGTAACCAACACTTCCACTGCAATAGTTACTTGACCTTAGTCAGTTCAAAGGCTAAAATTGGATAGTGTGGGAAGTTAGCAAGTACAACTACATAGAATGTAAAGAGAAAATCTGTTGTAGGAGATAAGTTCAATTAATAGTCAGGAGAATGTAAAGGAGTTAAACATCACTTGCTTGTAATTCATGATGGAAAGAAAACCTTGAACTTGTGCTATGTCAACAAATGCTTCCTAGGTAATTACGACTTCCTGACAGTGCTCCACTCAATCATTTTTACACAGGAATTCAAACCTCTCTCTCCCCAGGAACGTGTAGAATATCATTCTCCTTCAAAAGCACCACTGCATGTTCAATCACCAACACCCCACCCCTGTCACAGACCACAGCTCGGGAGAGACAGGGAAAGGAAGGAAAAAGGCCACTCCCAGCATAAGCCCACTGGACAGACTGCAATGACACACGTGTTCTGCTACCCTGAGGTTCATGTTGTGAAGGACAGGAGAGAACGATAAAGTTCAGACAAGAATCATCCAAACTCGTTCATTGCCAGAAGCCAAAATATTTGTTAAGCAACTGAAACAAGAGTCCAATGCAGTAACATTAAGGACCAACATCCAAACCACCAAAAGACACTTAACAATGAACCTTTCAGCTCAGTTCAAATCATTCTGGGTTCAGAACCACAGGATGCAAAGAGCAAACACTCAAGGTTTACAATGAATACTGGAGGTGCTTGGTGCCCCCATGGTTAAACAGATGACATTATTTTTAGAATTGCTACAAACTGTACCTCAGTCCAGCTCGTCCTGAGCTTTTTTTTAAAACCAAAAACAATTAAATACAAAGCTCTCCGAGTTATGTTGTGGGTGCAAGTTACATTTTGAACTCTAACATTTGCACCAGTCTGTTGCTCCAAAATTAGCACACCAAAAACTGTTGTTTGCCAGCATGTTACAGGAACCACTCCCAAAGCTGTTTGTATCACGAGATCACATGCATCTGCAAACAGAGTGCTGGGTTGGTGCTGAGAAACGTCTTCCCTAGAATGTTCTTCCTTTCCCTTGATATATACACACCTACCACCGCACTAGTATACAGTCTCCACTCTCTATTGAATAATATGAAAGAGGTTTCAGGTCATTATCCATGTCTATCTCCATGTCCATCTGTGGAAAGGTACAAGATGTTTGTCACTAATCAGTTATTAAAAAAACATACAACAATATACACTGTTACATAAAACCACACATTACTGCCACAGTATGCTAATGTAGGATTACACAATACTGCAGTGTTAATAAAAGACTTGCATTACTGCATGGTGTATTAATGTAATACTCCTTAATGCACTGATGTGATGAACTGATCTGTATGGATGGCATGCAAAATAGTTTTTCACTTTGGTACATGTGACAATAATAAACCAATTTACCAATACTACACAGTGTGTTAGGGTAAAACTACACAACACTGCATGTGTAGTGCAAGTCCATATAATATTGCAGTTCATGCTGGTACAAAACCTGATGCATTGGTGTTGATGTTAATACTATATAATGCAGGATCTGTGTGTCTGCACTAGCATGTCTTTGCATATTGTAATGGCCAAAATAACTAAGCAATGTTTGGCATCACCTTAGTGCCTCACCTTTTGAACTGATGTACGTTAATTTTAGTTCAGCACCTGGAACCTGAGCAATCGATGAAGCAGCCCCTCACTTTCTGAATGGTCATGGAGTCTACATTAATGGCAAAAAACATACCAGTTCTGTTTGTGAGTTTTAAAATTTCAAGATTACCATTAAGGAGCAACATCTTCCTTTTATAGTGCGTTTTTCATGTGGTAGAACATTCTAAAGCACTGCAAATCAAAGTGGTAAAAGTGTTACAGACACAATTGCAAAGTAGACAAGGTTAGGAATGAAATATTTAGAGGAGACGGGCAAAATGGAAAGGCGGGGTAGGGCAGCCACAGGATAAAGGCAGTAGAGAAAAAGGATCTTAACTTGGAAAATCAAACAATTATTTTATGTTGAGCTCTAAAACAGCAAGGAACAGAAAACGTTGGTGGGATCTGTCAGCTGGCTGACAAGCAGTGGGAGTGACGTGGGGTATAATGTGAATCAGGTGATTAGAGGCAGGTGTAACAAGGGTAAAACAATAGTCAGATTGTTTACAATAAAACAAAAATGCTGGGGAAAAGCTCAGGACGTCTAGCAGCATCTGCTGAGTTTTCCCCAGTACTTTCTGTATTTATCTCAGACTTCCAGCATCTGTGTTTTACTTTTCATTGTCATTATGGATCATTTAGGCTGGGCAAACTGAATTAGCACAGAGGATTACAACATTCACGGAATGTGTACAAGGTGGTTTCTTGAGGAACCAACCAGGGAGTAAGCCCTTTTAGATCTAGTATGTGCAACGACAGAGTTAATTAATAATCTTGTAGTTTAGGGACCCTTAGAAAATCTTTTGATCATAATACAAAAGAATTTTATATTAAGTTTGTAAATGATTTAACCTGAAACCAGAGTCTTAAGTCAAACAAGTAAAATACCAATGTATGAGGTGCATTTGCTTTGGTAGGTTGGGAAAACTAGGTTATAAGGTATGACAGTTGACATGCCCACTTAAAACAATTAATATCCCTTTAAGACGCAAAAACACAACATTGTTAATTTAGTATCAGATCAAAGGAAAAAGGATTATAATCTTGCCAAAAAGAGTAGGAAGGCAGAAGACTCGGCAAGGTTTTTAGAATCAGAAAAAGGTGGACAAAGACATTGTATGGGAAAGGGAGTGCAGAACACAAGAGTAACCCGGCGCAGAAACATCAAAAAGACTTTAAAAACTTCTAAAGAGATGTAAAAAAAAAGTTGGCAAGTTAATGTGGATCTCTTACGGATTGAGGCAAGAGGAATTATTAGAGAATAAGTAAATGGCACTCAAAATTAAACAAAATATTAAATTCGTCTACAGGAAAAGAGACACAAACCTCCTGGAGATAGTGGAGAACGACAGGGTTAGAGAGAATGAGGAGCTGAAACTGTTATGAGCCAGGTTGCTATTTGGTGAATGTCCCTTTAAGGCAGCTGGACAGTAGAGTAGTAGTGTGTGTGTGTGTGGTGTTATCAAGACAACTATGTGCTGGCTGTTTTTGCTTAGTGAGTTGAAGTAAGTCGGTGGGGGAGGTGGTGGTAGAAAGAGAGAGAGAGAGCGAGAGCGAGAGCGAGAGAGAGAGAGAGACGAGAGAGAGAGAGAGAGAGAGAGCCGAGAGAGAGAGGCGAGAGAGAGAGAGAGAGACTGACTGACTGACTGCTCGTCTCCGTAACAATGGATGAAGAACAATAGCTGTGTCTGTCACTACAATCCATGTATGGATTTTTGGAGCAAACAAGTGGAGTCCATTTTGTCGTTAGCCTGTACTGGAAACAGGTATTTGTGTGGGCAGCACGTATTGAATGCCTTTGGGGTGGCAGATACTTCGGAACAAAGCAAAGGAGATCATCAGAGATTGAGGTGTCGTATGAGTTCCATCATGGAACATCTGAATTTCGTAAATTCTCTCTATATTCTCTCTATATTTTCTCTTTGGTCAACGGTGGTTTTGCAAAGCCTTTGCTCATGTTTCACCTGCTGACTTGCTGAACTGAACTTTGACAACTATTCTAGACTTGGGGTTTGGGAATTTGCCACACACACACCTCGAGTTTAGTTTTGGGGTTAATGTTAATATCTAACACTTTACTTTTCTTACTATCATGAGTAGTTATTAATAAATAGTTTCTAACACTTATACATGACTCGGTGTGTTTCTATTGTTGCTGGCACATAACAAAATAAATTAGTATTAGCAAGAATTTTGTATTGAAGTTAATGTGACTGAAAGCCAGTAACACATGACCTGATGGTCAGCTTCCCAAGGACTTGAAAGAGGAGCCTTTAGAGAAAGTGGATGCACTATCTTCCAAAATTCCATAAAACAAATCCTAAGGATTGGAGAGTAGCAAATGCAACCCCATTATTTAAGAGAGAAAACTGGAACCTACTGACCTCCATTTAGGGAACTTAGAATGTTAGGACTGGCAGGGTCAACATGGATTTTGGAGAAGACACTGAAGTTTAACAATTCTGTTAGAGTTCCTTGAGTCTGTTATGAGCAGAATAGATGAGAGCAAAGCAAGGAAGTGGAATCAAACCAAATGAGCACATAGGATCAGGGTAATACACTGGCATGGACTGAAGATTGGATATCGTAGGAATAAATGGATTTAAGCGGTGGGTTGCTGCAGGGACCAATTATTTGGATGAAGAGATCAAGTGTAATAAATCCAAGTTTGCTGATGATACAAAGTTCTGTGCAGGGCAAGTTGCAAGGAGAATCTTCAAGGAGTTAGAACAGATGAAATGGACCTGGTATAATTATGTGCATGGCCTCACATGTAGCAAAATGTGAGGTCATGCACTTTTGGAACAGAAAAGCAGAATTCTGCCTAGTAAACCTCCGATACCCACCATGCTACCTTTGTACCGGTTCAGCATCTGGCTCACCAGGTGATGTTTCCTGCGTTCCCTTGAAACTCAGCAAGGGGTCCAGTTCCTGCAATGCTTGAACCTCACATGGGCCTTGGCTCCCACACTCCCTTTAAACTCATTCACTGGAAAATTCATTATAATACCTCATAACATCTTAAAAAAAGGTGGATTGGAGTGTGTTGGGGTAATATCCAATTGTCTTGAAAATCTACCAGTGCAGAACCACCAAAGACCAGCAGCTGCTGGATTATTGGAGCTTCACAATACAACATGTCATGAGTTTGGATGTGAAGAAGTTGTTGAGGACAGGTACACAAACACACATTTTATCTACATTACTTCAGGAGCAATTATTGAATATTTGAAAAAGCTTTCAAAATTTCAGGAGTTGGAAGAGGTAAGAGGTGTGTTCAGCAGAGACAAGTGAGTTATGGACACAGCCCAGCGCATCACAGAAACCAGCCTCCCCTCCTTGGACTCTGTCTATACCTCTCACTGTCTTGGTGTAGCAGCCAGCATAATCAAAGACCCCACCCACCCAGGTCATTCTCTCTTCTCTCCTTTTCCATCAGGTAGAAGATACAGGAGCCTGAGGGCACGTACCACCAGACTTAAGGACAGCTTCTGCCCCACTGTGATAAGACTATTGAACAGTTCCCTTATACGATGAGATGGACTCTGACCTCACAACCTACCTTACTGTGACCTTGCAGCTTATTACACTGCACTTTCTCTGTAGCTGTGACACTTTACTCTGTACTGCTATTGTTTTTACCTGTACTACTTCAATACACTCTGTACTAACCCAATGTAACTGCACTGTGTAATGAATTGACCTGTATGAACGGTATGTAAGACAAGTTTTTCACTGTACCTCGGTACAAGTGACAATAATAAACCAATACCAATACCAAACAGTACATCCTGTTTCACTTTCAGGCAATTCGGTTGTAACTTATTTATAGTTTCCATGGATGACACGTCCCAATACCCCACTACTGGTATTTCTGAGAGCTGGCTTTGCAGCCCCATTTCTCATTAAAACCATAACTACACTTAAAGTAGTAATTCATTGGTAGTAAAACGCTTTGGGTCATCTTGAGGTTGCAGGATGTACCACAGAAATGGAAGATTTTTAAATATATACAAAACATTCAAAGTGCTTTGTCCTCCCCAACAGTGAAGATGATGAACTCTTTTCTTACCTGGTAGTTTCTTCTCCAATAGCTTCTGATCTGGATTATCTGGACATCTGATGGTCAAAGCTGTGAGGGACATTAATAGACAATTTTTTTGGCATTACTTTACCACTCAGTTTCTACTCCCTTCACATACCCAACACAGCCTCCTCTATCACTGTCACTTCTAGTCCCACTGTCCCAGAACTAAACAAACTCTCAGATCTTTGGGCACTGACACAGTCCAGGTACCAGAGCCTTCAGAGCAGGGGAGATGAGCAACCAAGGCAGCGTCATCTCAAGGTGTGACGAGACTATCTCTGCTTGTGTGAGCAGAGGGCTGAGACCTGTATGCAACTTACAACACTCAGACAGGCCATTCAGTCCAACTAGCCCATGTAAGGTAAAATAACATAAGATCTTTATTAGTCACATGTACATCGAAACACACAGTGAAATGCATCTTTTGCGTAGTGTTCTGGGGGCAGCCCGCAAGTGTCGCCACACTTCTGGCACCAACATAGCATTCCCACAACTTCCTAACCCGTACGTCTTTGGAACGTGGGAGGAAACCGAAGTACCTGGAGGAAACCCACACAGACACAGGGAGAACGTACAAACTCCCTACAGACAGTGGCCGGATTTGAACCCGGGTCACTGGCGCTGTCAAGCATTGTGCTAACCACTATGCTACCGTGCTGCCACGTGGCAGTCATGCTCCACACTAGCCTCCTCTTTTTCTCATCCCATCAATGTATCCCTAGCTTCCACTTAAATCACTGCTGCAAGAGAGGGTCAGACTGACAAACATTCCTAAGCGTCACTCAAGTGAAACATATTTTATGTTAACCTCTGATATTTAGTCACTTAGATAAAGATGCAAATACTAGAGTTTATTAATAGGCCAGTTTCCGTCCGCAATGCTTCCAAACGGCAAGGAGATAGTTGTTTCCTTGTTTAAAATGCAGGGGTTTACGGCGCCTTGTGTAATTTACTTTTAAGGATATTAAAGCCCTTATTAGTCTGGAACTCAATAATTGTTTGGACTTTTGATCCACCCAGCAACAAGTTTAAGACTTTTGCTTCTTTACAAATAAAGATACATTTTAATTATTAATATAATACAAATTTACCCATATATAATATGAAAACATAATACTCAATAAAAATTACTATATTGCAATTTGCATCACTCTCCTAGGGGTCCTTATATTGTGTAAATCTGCACACTTACTCCATGCTAGCTGAAGACTTTAACCCCAGAATGTGACCAATAAAGCACTCAGCACACGGTGTACCAAGGATTCTAACCCAAACACCAGCAGTAGTTCCCTCACACCCATCATCACCAAAAGATTTCTCCATTATCTGCTCCTGGCCACAGTTAGTAGTTACTTCAGCACTTGACCCAGAGTGTCCCCAGTGTCAGAGAGGTTACATAAAACAGGTCATAAAAGGCAGCTCATCCACTGCTCATAGAAGCAGCTGGTACTCAGCAACGTGTGATACATGGATAGCGTGACGCTATTACAGCGCCAGCGACCTGGGTTCAATTCCGGCCGCTGTCTGTGAGGAGTTTGTACGTTCTCCCCGTGTCTGCATGGGTTTCCTCCCACATTCCAAAGACGTACAGGCTAGGAAGTCGTGGGCGTGCTATGTTGGCGCCGGAAGCATGGTGACACTTGTGGGCTGCCCCCAGAACACTCTATGCAAAAGATGCATTTCACTGTGTGTACATGTGACTAATAAAGATATCTTATAAAGATGAACCAACTCCATTCGCCATCTACACCACGAAGCACCTACTTGTACAGTTTGTACTGGAGATCCATGCATTAACCAGCACGCTGGAGCTTCTGGGTCGTGGCAGGAAGAAAGTTGTGCACCATGGCCATAAAGGCATGCGCTATGTCACATGCTAATACTATATTCTCGTCACCCTCTAGATCATTTCCTCCTGAATCCCCTACCGTGGTTCATTAGTTATACATATTATGGTTTTGTAAGTGGAAATATCTTCTAAAGCGTGACTTCTGAAATGTCCTCCTTTTTCAGGAAACGGAGCGTCCCCTCTGCCTTAGCTGGTGGAGCCCCTCGCTCACATTCCTGGACATCTACTCTCACCCAGCCCTACCCCAGGACAGAACAGCAAGAGACTTCCCTCCGATCACCTTTCACCCCACTGGCCTCTGCGTCCAGCACGTCGTCTGTCATCATTGCCACCAGCCGCAACAGGTCACATCTTCCCCACTCCTCCTCTCTCTGCTTTCCGCAGGGACCAATCTCTCTGTGGCCCCCGGTCCGCTCACCACTCCCCACCCACCCCTCCCTGTCCCCTGCAACCGTGGGAGGTTCCATATCTGTCTCCACACCTCCTCCCTCACCACCATCCAGGGATCTAAGCAGCCCTCCAGGTGAGGCAGAGATTCACGTGCACCTCCTCCAACATCTATTGTATCCTGTGTTCTCGATGTGGCCTCCTCTATATTGGCGAGACGAGGCGTAGACTAGCGGACCATCTTACGGAGCGCCTGTGCTCTGTACCCAACGGTCAGCTTGAGTTCCCGGTTGCCTGTCATTTCAGCTCCCCTTGCCATACTGACCTGTCTGCCCTCAGCTTTCTCCACCGCCAGAGTGAGGCCAAACACAAACTACAACAACACCTTGTCTTCCACTTGGGTATCCAACAGCCCAATGACATGAACAGTGAATTTCCCTATTTCAGGTAACCCACACTCCACATTCCTTTCCCACTTCTTTGGGCCCACCTATTCTCTCTCCCTTTGTTCACCTTTTCCAATCCCCACCCCAATTCCCTAGAGTTGTTACCCTCCCCCACCTGGTTCCATCTGTCCATCATCCCCACCTTATCTGGTTCCAGTTATTACCTTCCAAGCCTCGCTCTCTACCTTCCACCCCTCCCCCCCACCACCGCACCTAGCCCCCACCTGCCCATCATCCCCCACCTCACCTGGCTCCACCTATCGTCTGCCAGCCCTCGTCTCACCCCTGCCCCCTCACCTCTTTATACCGGCCATATCCCCTCTACACTCTCAGTCCTGATGCAGGGTCATGACCCGACCCAGAATGCTAACCGTCCCTTTGCCTCCACAGATGCTGCTTGACCTGCTGAGTTTTTCCAGCAGTTTGATTTTTGCTGCTGTAACATTTTAGATTTCTGTAGCCCCAGATCCCACGACCATGTGTAGACCTTTTCCAGGAATATCCTGCCTATCAAGATGCACCATCTCATTGCTCAATTAGTTCACATCATCAGTAACACAACTGTGATCCTCAATTTATAGAAAAGTTTTATAGCACAGTTTAAATCTAATTTCCAACAAGCATGTTCTCACCCAACAGCTGATCCTTCAGGGCAAACAACTTCTGTTGCTCCATCTCGGCCTCTTCTGGAGCTCCGTACACTGCACAGGGAAATCAAAGGAGACATGGTACACTTGTTAACCTCACTTCAAAGCTAAACAGTAAAGATCAACCCAGTTTCAAACAGAAATTATTCATGACCAGTTGCATCATTTATGCGGGAGCAAAGGTTTGATTAAGCTGGTGAATTTACTCGGGCCTCTCTCATTCTCTGGGCATTACCTCAGAGAGCAGCAAGTACAAAAGGAATACACTGAGTACTGACATAATCGTGGCAGGAGGTACAGAACTTGCAAACAGGACTTCCTGCTCAGACCATCTGCTCAGCACAGTCTGTTTAAATGGAGTGCCCATGAACTAAAGTGAACAGGGTGTACTTAAACAATATTTCCAAGCTACAACAAATAGAACTCACAACTAAAGCTATAATCATATCTCCCAACAAAAGCAGAACTCTGCAGTGAGTGGAGGACAAACATATAATACAAATCACCATTATAGTTTCCAGGAGTACTCCCACACTGCCATAGGATTAAGAATCCCAAGATTTTGATGTAGCAGCAATGTTGGAACAGCAATATATATTCAGGTCAGGATGGTATGTAACATACACCCACTGCCAGAATTCTCTGTAACATGCTCTTGTAACAAAGATCACCACATCCTCCTAATCACTTGCTGGCCCTGCATGTTGGCCTTCATTCACTTGTGCACACCTAGCTCTTTTTCAACTTCAACACTACTTAATTAAAGTGCCATTTCATAAATACTTTGCTTTCCTGCTTTGTGCACCGAAGTGGATAATCTCACATTTTATTCCATTTGCCATGTACTCTCCCACTCATTTAGCTTGTCCACAGCCTCTTAAAGCCTCTTTACATCCTCCTCCGTACTCACAGTCCCATCCAGTTTACTACTATTTATGATACTGGATAAAAAAAAACTCCATTTTACATTCTTTGTTCAAAAGTATAATGTACTGTCACTATTTTGAAAATAGAGAAACCTACAAAAGAAAGGACATCTCATGCCAGTCCCAAGGTAACACAAGTTTGACAGCATCTCCAAAGGCACAGCCCTTGGATTTGCTGTGTTATTGCCCAGCGTACAATCATCTTGGGGTTTGTAAATATTAACAAGTAGCCCCAGTTTGCATCTTGAAAGCTGTAAAACTTACTTCAGCAGCATAATGTTATAAAGAGGCTCAGGACATGACAAAAGATTTAACCATTTGGTTTTACACATTGCTCTGACCCATTCCTTTGTACTTGTTCCAAGACATTCAGAACATAAGGACACTTGTGCACATGAACAGATTTCATGCGACATATTTACTCATCCTTATTGTTCACCAACTGAGACACTAGAAGTAGCTAAAAAGAAAACCCATCCTAAAAACCGTAATAAAAATTTTTAAAAATACCTGCACATACTTCTGTTGCTTGACATACTTGTGCTTTCATTTGGACAAAGCAAGCTCTATTTTGAAAGGTTAAATTGGTGCTTCATGAGAGGAGAGATTTCACACATTTCCAAGTGGAAAATAACAAAAACAGAAGACCATTCAGCCCAATGAATCTGTTCCTTCGTTCAATTCACGACTGCTCAGAATCTCAATTTCCTTTGTCTAACTTAATTCTGTATTCCTTGATATATTTACCAATAAAGGTCTTATCAATTCAGTCTTGAAATTTTCAACTGGCCCCATAAGCTTCAGCAGCTGTTTTGAAGATTAGTTGCTAACTGAAAGTAAACCTAGTTGGCTAACCATGATTAGGGAAGAGGAGAGAGCAACCCGACAAATCAGAGGTACCTTACTTAACCATTTACTCACTCTCGATGAGTACTTGATACCTAGGATGTTGGGCACAGAATTCCTTATCAGGTCTGTTTTTCTCGGGATCATGGTTCCCTCCAGCTTTCAGCCAGTCCTTCCCAAACTTCTTGCGATAGTCTAGTTCTGCTCCCTTCCTCTCGTCAGCCGAAATCTATACCAACACTCAAACGTTAGTGAATTGACAGAGAATCAAACTTACTGCAGAAGGAACAAGAGCAGAAAAATGGACCTCATGAAATAACTGGAGCCTTATGCATTCAAAAACCTAAGATAAAAGGTATTACCAACAACTATTTGTAATTATATGATTTCATTGGTCACTGAAATGGAAAAGCAATTCAAACAAGTGACTGCAAAAACCTCTTCTACCCCACTGTTATAAGACTATTGAACTGTTCCCTAGTACAATATGATAAATTCTTGACCTCTCAATCTACCATGTTATGACCTTGCACCTTATTATCTGCCTGCACTTTCTCTGTAGCTGTGACACTTTACTCTGTATTCTGTTATCGTCTTACCCCGTACTACCTCAGCGCACTGTGTAATGAATTGATCTGTATGAACAGTATGCAAGACAAGTTTTTCACTGTACCTCTGTACATATGACAATAATAAACCAATACCAATAACAAGCGGTGCCAGGTAATTGGGAAATGGAGTGGATTGCTGATGTAGAGGCAGGGGAGGATGAATAGCAGCAGTCATTTTGTAGTGACAGGAGACTGCTGACTTTGGAATCTGGGGCCACAAATAATCAGAAGGAACTCAGCGGGTCAGGCAGCATCCTGCCAGGGTTGTAACCTTAACAATAATAAACCAATACCTTTCTCTTCAAGAATTCATCCAATTCTCTTTTCAACCTTACCAAGTAACTTGTTTCTACCATCTTTTAGGCAAGAGGTTCCAGATTATATCAAATGGCTGTGCCAATGGATGGCACGATTTTTTAACTTAACTTTGTGCTCTCTGCTCTGTGGCTCTGCCATTACTGGGAACAGTTTCTCCTTATTTACCCCGTCAAAACCTTCCATGATTTTGAATAACTTTACTAATGGCCCTCTTAACTTTCTCTGCCTTAACCAGAATGGAGAACAAAGTCTCCTTCAATTCCCCACATTAATGAAGTCTGTAGCTGTTATACTTTATTCTGTATTGTTATAGTATTCCCTTGTACTACCTCAATGCACTGTGTAATGAATTGATCTGTACGAATGGTATGCAAGACAAGTTTTTCACTGTACCTCTGTACATGTGACAATAATAAACTAATTCCAATTCCTCAGTTTTGGGACCATTCTAATAAATCTCTTCACAATCCTCTCAATAGCCCTGTATCCCTTCCTCAAATGTGGTGCCCAAAGCACCTCAGCTGAGACCTAACCAGTATTTTGTCATGACATACTACTTTTTAATTATATACCTACAAGATATCTTTATTAGTTACATGTACATCGAAACACACAATGAAATGCATCTTTTGCGTAGAGTGTTCTGGGGGCAGCCCACAAGTGTCGCCACGCTTCCGGCACCGACATAGCATGCCCACAACTTCCTAACCTGTACGTCTTTGGAATGTGGGAGGAAACCGGAGCACCCGGAGGAAACCCACGCAGACACGGGGAGAACGTACAAAATCCTTACAGACAGTGGCTGGAATTGAACCCGGGTCGCTGGTGCCGTAATAGCGTTACGCTAACCGCTACACTACCATGCCTGCCCTCTAACAATCACATGTGCTTGTTCATTCTGAAATACAAAGAGTCTTATCAACCTGCCTGACTACTTTCAAAATTTTTCTACATATACCCATATGACCTGTGTAAATTTATTTTTCTTATAAGACAGGATAGCAAATGTACAAGTTGCATACGAGGATGGAGAGCTGTTATGTACTGACCCAGATTGCAAGCAAGACCCAGATTGTATATAACCTACCAGGGTATTTAAGGAATCTGATATTTAGCAGGCTTTGAAAACAAGAGAAGGAATATACAACAATCAGAACAGGAATTAGCTGTTATCAGGATAACAATAAATATTGTCTGTCACTTTCTAATATGCAATTTACACTTTATGGAAATTTTAGAATTTGTTAACAGTTATTATTCAGTCATAGAATCACACAGAAAGATTTGTATTTAAGCAAAGCCTACATAATTCAAGTGTTAATAATCACAATAATGTTCAGCCTCACTCACTGGAATGACCCTTCTCAGCAACTCCACGTGAATGAACAAGATTAGACATGTACTTTCAAGAGGCAGCTGTGAAGTGGGGTGGGAATGAACATGCTTTATACAATTGAAGCAGAGAAGCAGTGAAATTGATTGGGAACTCAGGAGAAATGCCTTTACGCAGAGAGGGGCGAGAATATCGAATCAGCTACCACAGTTGATGCAAGTAGCACAAGTGCATTTAAGGAGAAACTGTAAATGGACAGATATATTAATATTAAATGAAATGGAGTTGGAGGAGGCTTGTATGCTTCATAAACACCAGCGTAGGCTTGTTGGGCTGAAGCCAGTTTTTCATGAAATTTGACGTAAAAACACCTACTTCCGTTTTGTTTAACACTTTGAGGCCTCCCAACTTTGCGATGATAAGCTGCCGCACAGTTTTTGAGTTCTTCTCATGTTCCACCATTGCGTAGTCACTAAATTTCAGCTGTTCCAAGCTCTGCAACTTGTTTAACTCATTCACCGTTGAAAACTTCAAAACATAAAAAGAGACCATTTCCGATGAAATTTTAAGTTGTTACATTTTCTGTTAACAAGAAACCATGCAATAAGAGTATAAGATTTCTTTATTAGTCACATGCACGTTGAACACACAGTGAAATGCATCTTTTGCGTAGAGTGTTCTGGGGGCAGCCCGCAAGTGTCGCCGTGCTTCCGGCGCCAACATAGTGTGCCCATAACTTCCTAACCCGTATGTCTTTGGAATGTGGGAGGAAACCGGAGCACCCGGAGGAAACCCAGGCAGTCACGGGGAGAATGTACAAACTCCTTACAGACAGTGGCCGGAATTGAACCCAGGTCGCTGGCGCTGTAATAGCGTTACGCTAACTGCTACACTACCCTGCCTGCCCCTAGGTGTGTTACTGACTGATCACCTTGACACGCAACCAGAAAACCACCACGGCAGCTTAAGAATTTAAATGCAGTAAATCTAATCATTAGGAATAAAAGCTAGCATCAGTAATGGTGCCCATGAAACCAATGGATTGTTGTAAAGACCTATCTAGTGCACTAATGTTCTTTTGGGATCCTTACTCAATCTCTGCTCAATAGGACTCCAGATTCCTAGCAGTGCAGTTGACTACTACCTGCTAGAAAACCACTGCTCAAAGAGCAAGGGATGGAAAATAAACACTGGCCTTGCCAATGACATTCAGATTACAAAAATGAATAAAAACACATACAGCCTAGTCACCTCTTTGACATTTGTAATCTTGCAGGAGAGTTGTCCTACCTTGCATTGTTCTTTTTATAGTATCACATCTTGCAGCCAAACTGCCAGATCCTTGCATCACAATCCTTAGGATTTACTGTCCCACTTGAGGTGGCAGCTGGTAGGTTGTGGCTTGGGGAGTCCCCAAGCCCTACAAAGTCCAATGGTATCCAGTCAAACATGCACAAAGAAAGCTGTGGCTAATTACTACTTGCTTGCCTGCCTCGGATGATAAATCAGCATCCCTCCACATCGACCACCACTTGGAAAAAAGAAATGAGGATTTCAAGGAAAATCATAAAGTGGGATCTAGATGGAGAAATTCTTATGTCCATCACCAACAGTGTCAGCACTATCAATTGATCAAGGACAAAACACATAACTGGCATCCAGCTGAGAAAACTAAGACGAAGAAAAGAAAACTACTTGACCTCTTCCTTTCAACCTACCCACTGCAGGTGCATCTGTAGTTGTAAAGACCAACGCACAGTCTTCGTTGAGACAATGAGGGCACCCTCTAACATGCCGTGTAGCAATGGGAGATATTCTGAGCATTTCTACTAGCTCACAATTGGACATCCATGGGATACTTTGGACCATTGGCAGAAGCAGCAGTGTACTACACCACACTCCTCCCCGTGTCTGCGTGGGTTTCCTCCAGGTGCTCTGGTTTCCTCCCACATTCCAAAGACATACGGGTTAGGAGGTTAACATGGGTGTAATTGGGCAGCGTGGGCTCGTGGGGCTGGCAGGGCCTGTTATCATGCTGTATAAATAAAGTGCAAAAGGATAAAGTTTAGCTAGAAAGTGAAGGCCAAACTGATGTAGCCCCACCACTGGACTTCAACTGTACCAATGAGCCACGGCCAAAATTCTGCAGTGTCGTTACATTCAACTATGATTTCTGACAGTAAAACAGGTTTTCCAGATCGATTTCCGAGACAGGGAGGCCATCCTGCAGGGATGAATTATGCCGACAGGGTCTATATTCTCGAAATTGAAGATGCTCTCATTGAGAAATGCTAATTCTTACAGTGTTTGACGGGGTTGCAGCAGGGATGATGATTTCTTCCGTTTGGCGAGGCTGGATGCAGGGGTCAAGTGGTCGGCCACTTTGAATGGAGGTGAGAAGAAACTTCTTCACCAAAAAGGTAGCGAACGTTTGGAATTCTCTACCCTGAGCAGCTGTGGAAGCTCAGTCCCCGGGTGTACTCACGATGGAAATTGGTAGATTTTAGGATAGTAAGGGAACTGCAAGGTTTAAGAACATAGAACATTACAGCACAGTACAGGCCCTTTGGCCCACAATGTTGTGCCAATATTTTATCCTGCTCTAAGATCTATCTAACCCTTGCCTCCCACATAACCCCCCCATTTCTCTATCATTCTTCTATCTAAGAGTCTCTTAAATGTCCCCAATGTATCTGCCCCACAACTTCTGCCGGCAGTGCGTTCCACCCACCCACCACTCTCTGTGTAAAAAACTTACCCCTGACATCCCCCTTATATCTTCCTCCAATCACCTTAAAATGATGTCCCGTCGTGTTAGCCATTGTCGCCCTGGGAAAAAGTCTCTGACTGTCCACTCGATCTATGCCTCTTATCATATTGTGCACCTCTATCAAGTCACCTCTCATCCTCCTTCTCTCCAAAGAGAAAAGCCCGAGCTCACTCAACCTATCCTCATAAGACATGCTCCCCAATCCGAGCAGCATCCTGGTAAATCTCCTCTGCACCCTCTCTAAAGCTTCCATATTCTTCCTATAATGAGGCGACCAGAACTGAACACAATACTCCAAGTGTGGTCTGACCAGAGTTCTATAGAGCTGCAACATCACCTCACGGCTCTTGAACTCAATACCCCGACTAATGAAGGCCAACACACCATACACCTTCTTAACAACCTTATCGACCTGTGTGGCAACCTTGAGGGATCTATGGACGTGGACCCCAAGATCCCTCTGTTCCTCCACATTGCTAAGAGTCCTGCCATTAACCTTGTATTCTGCCTTCAAATTCGATCTCCTGAAGTGTATCACTTCACACTTTTCTGGGTTGAACTCCATTAGTTAGTACGAATGGGGTACCGGGGTTAGTACAGTAAAATGATGCTGAGATAAAAAGATCAGCCTTTACCTTATTAATGAGGCAGTGTGAGGGTCAAATGGCCAACTCCTGCTTCTGTTTCTTACATTCTTAAACTTTTCTTACGGACAAGGCATACACATTCTGTAGCCACAGGAGCAGACCTGGGGCTGGGTACTTTAGGAATACAGGAACAGAGGTAGGCCATTCAACCTCTCTGATCTGTTCTGCCATTCATGGCTGATCTGTTCTGCCATTCATGGCTGATCTGTGACTTAACTCTGGATACCTGCCTTTTCCCCCCCACATTCCCAAAGACATTAGTTACCAAAACTCTATCAGTCTCTAACTTCCAATTAACACTTGACAACATCAATTACACTTTACTGAAGACAGTTCCAAACTTCTGCACGAGGGTATTTCCTAGTAATACCCCTGAAATATGTAGTTCTATTTTTTGGCTATGCACCCAAGTCTTCAACTTCCTAGTCAGCTTAACATCCTTGGTACTTAAGAAAGTTTGTTAATTCCCAGTTGTTACACACACCTCCAGGTAACAAGGGGATACGCGAGGTCACCACAATGCCCAACTGTGGCATGCCAGTCAAAAAGCCATCTGGAAAATGTCAGATGTGAAATAAAATCTCTTAAATGCCGTGCTTTCATCAGGTGTTACAAAAGTAAAGACTTGTATTGATGTTTTGTAAACCTCGTTCTCCTCATTAAAGCCTGCTGCTTTGACCAAGAGCTCCTGTCCCAACATCTCCTCCTTTGACTCAGTGTCACATTGTTTACAAATGCTCTTATGAAGCATCTGAAGATATTTTACAATGTTAATGGTGCTGTGTAAATGTAAGACACTGCTAAAGTGCTAGAAGCAACAAAAACATTCTCTCCCACTGAGGTAACACTAAGTTATTGTCAATAAGCTGATAGAATTATTAATATTTAGCCTTATGATTGATGCAAGTGGATGGTGCCCAATTTCGGGAATCACTAATGCTCTTACTGCCCTGTAAACAATGACCACGTTAAAAGCATTCAGCTCGTGTCTATCCTCAGGCAACTAAAAGCATCGGTTCACTGGATTGGAAAATAGTGATCCATTAGGAACGGAGCCGCAGTCTACTGCAGAACATTATCGAAGGTTTGATTGACAGGTCTGGGATTATCCAAGTGTGGTCCTGCTGAATAGCCTCCTTAGATTGCACCAGGCTGCAAGTCCAGACTGAACCAAGCAGTGGAGGGAAGAGAAAGGCCACATTCTAAAACAGCACTGCAACTTTAGGATCTGTTTCCCACTCCCCACACCATCTGAAGTGAAGCTGGACAACTCCCAAATGACCATATGTGTGGGGCAGACACAGGGTGCAGTAGCAATACGCACAGAATGCTGGAGGAACTTCGCAGGTCAGGCAGCATCTATGGAGGTGAAATAAACAGTTGACGTTTCAGGTCAACACCCTTCATCAAGACTTCATCAGTCCTGATGAAGGGTCTCAACCTGAAATGTCGACTGTTTATTTCCCTCCATAGATGCTGCCTGACCTGCTGAGTTCCTCCAGCAGTCTGTGTGAGTTGCTCCAGCATCTGCAGAATCTCTTGTGTGCAAGTAGCAAAAGCAGGTACTCGGGAAAATCCAATATTAAATAGATGAGTAACATCTCAGATCTCTAATTCATGATGTGAAGGGAGATGAAAGAGAATTTAAGGCTCAATTATCACCTCTACAGATGAGCACAACAGTTTCAACCCTCGTTACTCCAGCAACTCGACCTGAACAAGCAGCTTAGCTCCAGAGGCATGACAGCCTGTGGGCATCAGTGAGTTGATCTGACTACCAGGAACAGAATCAAAGGAACCGAGGCACAGGAACCAAGCATGCCGCCATGGTGTCCTTGGCAGACACCACGGGCTTATTCCCACGTCCCTTTATTGGTCTGCAGATGAGGGTTTTTAGCACAAAGCACGTTTTCTCTTGGTTACCATCCCTCCCACTCATCACTTCTGGAATGGCTAAGAAAAAACTCTCCAATCCTTTTACCTTAAGTCCATATCCTCTGGTTGTTGACCTCTCTGCTAAGGCAAGTAGGTCTTTTCTGCTTATTCAGTCCAAAGGAAACAACCCCTTCCTACCTGGACTCTATTCATAATTACAATTTGCTGGCCCTGGTAAAACCCTCAAGTCTCTTCTTCACTCTATTGTTATCACATCAAGGTGGTGACTGGAACAATACTCTACATGCAGCCCACTTCAGTCGTTCTGCTCTCCCAGCATGACTTTTGTCCTCTAGGTGTCCTGTGCAGTAAAACTCTGATAATCCGGTATTTGATTGTTCGGCACCTGGCGCACTTGGTAATCCGGAATGTGAGCCGGGGGTCCAGAGTGCCACGTGGAATGTGGCCGGAGCCAAGGTCTGGACTGGGGGCTGGGTGTGCTGTTGGAGGCAGGGTTTGTCCAGAACGTCAGGGGTCAGAAACATGGGCTGGAGCCGGGGTCCAGAGTCCTTGCCAACAGACTACATTAAAAGCGAGTCTCTTATTGAATTTTCTTGAGGTGATAAAGTCAATCAACAACTGGACATGCCCCTTCCTTAACAAAATCTTGCTGACTATTCCTGATTACAAATCATCCTTTTAGAAAGACACAGGTTATTGCCCCTCAGAGTTTTTTTCAATAAATTACCCATGGGTGCTATGGTGACTGGCCTGTAATTAGTACCCTTATCTCCCTTGTTAAACAATTAGGTACAGGCGTGGCTCCAGAGGATTAGCAAACCACCAGAGAGCATTACTTGAGTAGTTGCTGTGCGGTCTGCAGAGGCAAATCCAAGCACTGGAGAGGAAGGAGAGCCACATGGATGCTATGGCCAAGAAAACACACCAGTGCCTCTACTTCCTCAGAAGGCTAAGGAAATTCGGCATGTTCTCAATGACCCTCACCAATTTTCAGAGATGCACCAGAGAAAGCATCCTATCCGGATGCATCACGGCTTGGTATGGCAACTGCTCTGCCCAAGACCACAAGAAATTGCAGAGTTGTGGACATAGCTCAGCACATCGTGGAAACCAGCCTCCCCTCCACTGACTCTGTCTACATTTCCAGCTGCCTCGGGAAAGCAGCCAGCATAATCAAGGACCCCTCCCACCCCGGCCATTCTCTCTTCTCCCCCCTCCCATCAGGCAGATGACACAAAAGCTTAAAAACATGTACCACCAGGCTCAAGAACAGCTTCTAACCTACTGTTACAAGACTCTTGAATGGACCTCTTAAACGATAAACTTTTGATCTCTCAAGATACCTTTTATAAGGTCAGATAGCTTTATTAGTCACATGTACATCAAAACACAGCGAAATGCATCTTTTGCGTAGACTGTTCTGGAGGCAGCCCGCAAGTGTTGCCACGCTTCTGGCGCCAACATAGCATGCCCACAACTTCCTAACCCGTACGTCTTTGGAATGTGGGAGGAAACCAGAGCACCTGGAGGAAACCCATGCAGACACAGGGAGAACGTACAAACTCCTTATAGACAGCGGCAGGAAGTGAACCCGGGTCGCTGGCGCTGTAATAGCGTTACGCTAACCACTACACTACCGTGTCTGCCCTCGTCATGTCCCTTGCACTTCATTTGTTTACCTGCACCGCACTTTCTCTACAACTGTAACACTATATTCTGATTTTCTGTTATTGTTTTTCCTTTTGTACGACCTCAATGTACTTATTTGTGGAATGATCTGTCTGGATGGCATGCAAAACGAAAGCTTTTCACTGTATCTTAGTACATGTGACAATAATAAACCAATTACCAAATTGTAGTGAATTAACAGTACAACTTTAGGATTTAGTGTACCACTCCACACTGTTGAGAGGTAATAAATGTGGCAGGCAATTAGCACACAGCAAATCCAACAAACAGCAGTGAAATAAATGACCAGATTATCAGCTTTAAAATATTGGTTTAGAGGAGCGTCACACAGATGATCTGAATTTTCTCCAAAATGGATCCATGAGATCTTTGGCAATCAGCCCATCTGAAAGGCTTGACCTCTGAAGGTCAATACTCCCTCAGCATGGCAGTGAAGTGTCACCCAACATCAAGTGCTTGAGCATTTTCCCGCTGAGACATACTGTGGATGATTACTAAGCCTTGCCAGGATGTTGCTGTGAAGTAAGTACACATACACACACAGAGAAAGGGTTGTGCCTTACAGCATTGCAACCCATTGGAAATCACTTGTAGAGAGAGTGCGAGCATGGAAGCTTGGAAAAGTTTACAGAACTGATACAGATCAAGCAATTTATGTTGATTTTAAATAACTTTCAAATAATATGTACGTTGTGAAGAAAATTGAACAGCAACTAAAGCGGGAACATTAGTAGCAGCATTACTGTGAAAATGGACATATTTACATCCATTCCTTGCATTACGTTACTGAATGAAGTTTACGGAGATACATTTACCTCTGATATTTGATTCTTGTCAATAGCCAGCGATGTCAGTTTGGGAAACATTGCTGTTTTACCATCTGTCAGAGAACAAAAAGAGCTGGCTGAAAACACAAGGAAGAATGCATTCCACACATGCTAACCAAGTATCCCTGCAATTACATGACAGCAAGTCTATATACGACTGCAGATTTAGTGCAACTACATTGACTACAATGTACAGGCTCAGAAGAAGCTCAGCCAGCTCCATCATGGGGACAACCCTCCCCGCCATCGAGGACATCTTCAAGAGGCGGTGCCTCAAGAAGGCAGCATCCATCACTAAGGACCCTCACCATCCGGGACACGCCCTCTTCACATTACTACCATCAGTGAGGAGATACAGGAGCCTGAAGACCCACACTCAGTGTTTCAGGAACAGCTTCTTCCCCTCTGCCATTAGATTTCTGAACAGTCCATGAACTCTACCTCGTTATTCCTCTTTTGCACTATTCATTTATTTTCGTAAATTACAGTAATTTTTATGTATTTATGTCTTGCACTGTACTGCTGCCGCAAAACAACAAATTTCACGACATATGTCAACGATAATAAACCTGATTCTGATTGACACAGAGCAGCAATTCAAATGGGCTGATCATAATGTCAATCAATGTTTTGGGTCTCATGCCAGCTTGCTCCTTGCTTGCATCATGGGAAGTAAACTACTCTTGTGCTGTAGGCAAGAGTTCTCACAACAGAGTGGAAACTCCTGTCACTGCAGCATTAAGTATCAGATTACGAACTCCATCCTATAGCTGCCGCAGGTGGGGAACGGGGACTGACTGAATAATAAACAAAGGTGGGACAAGAGGAGGAAGGGCTGGGTATGAGAAGAGGGAAGATGAACGCCAATTTGAAACGTAGGTGCAGGTGAGATAGGAGAGCTCCAGCATCAACTGCAGAGTGAAGTGGGAGAAACGGTGTGGGAAAGGAGGACAGTTGTACTAACTGGAAGACTTTTGTCTCAGGGGTAGTAAGCTGCCCTCAGAAGCAAAAGTTTATTCCTTCCCAAGCCAGTAATAGATTTATACAGCATGGAAACAGGCCCTTTGGACCAACTGGTCCACGCCGGCCAAGATTCCCCAATCAAGCTAGTCCCATTTGCCAGCGTTTGGCCAATAACCTTCTAAACTTTTCCAATCTGTGTACCTGTCCCAAGCGTCTTTTAAATGTTGTTATTGTACCTGGC
The DNA here is from genome assembly GCF_009764475.1 of Pristis pectinata. Taxonomy (NCBI): domain Eukaryota; kingdom Metazoa; phylum Chordata; class Chondrichthyes; order Rhinopristiformes; family Pristidae; genus Pristis; species Pristis pectinata. Next base: position 11,047,205 of record NC_067414.1, read on the forward strand.
TCAACCACTTCCTATGGCAGCTCATTCCACAAAGATACCACCCTTTGTATAAAAAAGTTGCCCCTCAAGTTCCTATTAAGCCTTTCCCCCTCACCTTAAACCTATGCCCTCTAATTCTTGATACCCCACCCCTGGGGAAAAAGACTGAGTGCATTCACCCTATCTATGCCCCTCATGATTTTATAAACCTCCATAAGATCACCTTTCAGTCTCCTACATTCTAAGGAATAGTCCTAGTCTGTTCAACCTCTCCCTGTAACTCAGTCCCTCGAGTCCTGGCAGCATCCTTGTAAATTGTAGAGTTCCCAACCCTGGCAGAGAAGCAGGTGAAAAGAACAGAGGTCTTGCTCTCAACCACCACCTAGTGCCCATGTGGGTAGTGACGAGATTGGATATGGCTGGGACAACCAGATTAGCAAAGGAAGAGCAGCTACTGGAGATAGATTTCGGAGTTCGCTGGTACAAGTTGCTGTGGTTGGTAGGGAGAGAGGATTTAAACAAAAACTCTAATGTACTCATTTTTATTCCACAAAATTTCACATACCTGGTTGAACATCATCAAAATACAAAGAGGTTAACCCAGTATTTGACAATATGAGTTGCTCCAACCTGAAACAACAGAGGAGTGAGATTAGTACACTGAACTAAATCATCACCTACTATGATGGTTAAAATCAGACTTGCCAAAAGCAGGATCTGCGAGGCAGGTTCCCATATTGCAAATATCACAGTAATTAACTGAAGGTTCTGAAATTGTTCCCACGTTAGACCAAGAAGTGTTCAGTGCTGGGAAAGAAAACAAAAGAGAAAGGAAGAAAAAGAGGAAAAGAACTTGCAATTGTCTAGTGGCCTTCACAATCTAAGACATCCCCAAGTCTTTCATTGCACCTTGGAGTACTCTTGTCATAGTCACTGTGGTACTGCAGGAAATGTTGCAGTAAATTTTGGATTCAGCAAAATCCATGTCTTTGAGAGTATCAGCGATAAATGTCAATGAAAAACTAAAGGATAAAAAAAATTGAGTAATTTACCCTCCCCCCAAAAAAGGCAATGCTTTGGACTAATGTTACCAGAGAAAGTTAACTTATAAAGGTAGAACTGCATTTGTGTGCTGAGGGAAGCAAGTTCTTCAGTCAAGGTCGATACACAGATCCCTCACACTGCAAGTAAAGGTGAAGTTGGGCCACACTTGAAGTTGAAGCTCCAACACAAAGAACAGCCTCTAACCTCGGCAAGTACGCAATGTGCACCAATTGATCTGCACCAGCCAGCGGGTTGGAGCTGAGGTCCAGTAATGTCAAGTTTTGCAGAACATCAACAGGCCTGGAAACAAGACACAGAATTAATGAAATGATGCAGAAGGTACAGAGCATGCACACGCACACATGCATGGGTGAACACAGACACAGATGCACAACACACATCAATAAAACCATTTTAGAGAAAGGACAGCAAAGTAGCATTATTAAAAATATAACCTCTTAAAGCAACTTTGGATATACTGACTAGTTAATAAAGATTGTATTACATCAAGCACTGTACAACTGAGTGTCTTCCTATCTTTGGCTGGAAGAGGTCACCTCTTGCAAAACATAGACAGTTTAGGGAATCATCGAGCACAGAGTCACCTCCTGGATTAGCTTTAATTGCCATGGAGAGTCAGAGGAATTTCATAGATTATTTCCCTCAAACTGTATGGGTTTTGTTTTTAACCAGGAGATCACAAAGTTTCAGGGTGGAGCAAACACATCACATGTCACGATGCTGGAGGTGTCACAGTAAGTGAGACAAGCTGCATGGACCAGAGGATCTTCTCCGGTCCATCACTGATAGATGAAGGGCCATCAATTGACTGTGACCCTGGAAGGCCAGCAGCAGCTAACACCAAGGAACAGGATTCAGCCTCTCCAGCACATTCCAACATTCAATTCAATTATGCCTGTTCTCTAATTTCATCTACCTGCCTTGGTTCCCAAAACCTTAATACTTTTTGAACGTTTTCCAATCTCAAGTTTTGAAATTTTTGATTTACCCCCAGCCTTAAATTTCTGGGGATGAGTTCCAGATTTCCTCTACCCTCTGTGTGAACAAGTGCTTCCTTACAGCACACCTGCTCACCTTAGCACTAATTTCGTCACGTCATGTCCCTTATTCCAAAGGAAACTGTTTCTATCAACACATCCTTTAATCACCTTCAATACCTCAACCAGATCAAGAGCCATGCAAATTGACCTCATAATTCAATCCGTTTAGACTTTGGGCCCATGGTTCATCCAAAGGTCATCTCCTACAGAATGAGATCAGTGTCAGAGTGGAAAGGAGGAAGAGGGGAAATGGCCAAAAAACCCAGAAATCAATTACACATAAAACTGGCAGCCAAGTGAACAATGCACAGCAGGCTTCAATATTACAACACTGGAAATTCAATAATCAAAACAGTGAACAGTTGTAGATTTATGATAAACCTACAGGGAAGAAGCATGAACTAAAATCTAGAGTTAATGGAAAGGGTTATAATTTGAAGCCTGTCTAATCCATAGAAACCACAGAAAACTACAGCACAGAAAACAGGCCATTCGGCCCTTCTAGTCTGTGCCGAAACATTATTCGGCTAGTTCCATTTACCTGCCCCCAGCCCATACCCCTCCAGACCTCTCTCGTCCATGTATCTATCCAATTTACTCTTAAAAGTTAAGAGTGAGCCCGCATTTACCACATCAGATGGCAGCCCATTCCACACTCCCACCAGTCTTTGAGTGAAGAAGTTCCCTCTAATGTTCCCCCTAAACCTTTTCCCTTTCACCCTAAAGCCATGTCCTCTCGTACTTATCTCTCCTAATCTAGGTGGAAAGAGCCAACTTGCATTAACTCTGTCTATGCCCCTCATCATTTTATAAACCTCTATCATATCTCCCCTCATTCTTCTCCGCTCCAAGGAATGAAGTCCTAACATGCTCAATCTTTCCTTATAACTGAAATCCTGAAGACCCGGCAACATTCTTGTAAATCTCCTCTGCACTTTTTCAAACCATCCACAACCACTCTGTCTTCTCCCACTCAGCCTTGAAGTTAGACATTTGATCGGAATGTCATAGACCCATTCAGTCCAGTTATCTTCACTTCCACTAGCTTCCTAATCATGCAGCATAGGCCAATTTAGGAGGAGAGTTGGTCAGGGAGTAAACTGCCTTTTCCCGATCCACAGCTATCACTGGTGTGAATCTCCGTGAATGATGAAGATGCAAAAGAATTTGCTTTACCTTTCCAGTACCGAGATGGCATTAGATGATAGGTGGGCTCTTTCAAGCACTGGCCACATTGGGGCACATTCCAGAACCTGCAATGAGATCAGAGTTAGCCTTGTGTCACATCACTTTAATCAGTTCATGAAAGAAACAGCAACTGCATTACCTGGGCCCACGTCAGTCCGTTGTACTGAATGGCTAAGCTCTTCAGGTTGGCAAAGGCATCAGAGAGCGAGACCGGATTAGAAATGAGCGTCAACTTGTTTTGACTAGTGAGAAATGGAAAACCCTAAGTAAGATCACTGAAAACAAAGCTACATAAGATTATCCTGGAACTGGCTGAGGAATCCCAATTGATCAAGTATAAATAGGTAGATCAATTAACAAACAAAAAACCCAGGATGCGCTGATCCAGTTGCACCGATCAGTTACTTGGCTGTCACATCACCCAAAGCACCCAAAGGCTGATCCCAGCATTGCAAACATATTCACGTTTCATATTTTAATTGATAGGCACAAGTCCAAGCAGTGACAGAAGGATGAGTCCCATTTTATAACCTTGATGGTACTTTCTACTTGTGATGGCAGTGAGTGAGATCATGTATTTCACAACACATTTCCACATTCTGTAATTGTAGTCATATCCTGACTCAGGGAGAGATCTCACACGGAGCATGGGCTCGTAAGTAGCAAGTATCATTCAAACCACAAAAGTGCCAGACAATGACAATCACCAACAAGAGAGAATCTAATCATCTACCCTGGACATTCAATGACATCTCAATTACCAAGTCCCCTTGCATCAACATCCCAGGGGTCACCACTGACCAGAAACTCAACTGGACAAGCCAAATAAGTACCATGCCTACAAGAGCAGGTCAGAGGCTGGGTATCCTGCAGTGAGCAACTCTTCTCTATAAGGCACAAGTCACGAGCATGTTGGAATACTCTCCACTTGCCTGAACAAGAAGCTCAGCACGTTCCAAGACACAGCAGCCAGCTTGATTAGCACCCCATTATCCACCCTCAACATTTAGTCCCACCACCACCAGCACAAAGTATGTACATTCTAGAAGTCATACTGCAGCTATTCACCAGGCCACTGTGATAGCACCTCCCAAATCCATGACCTCTACCACCAAGAAGCACAAGGACAGTAGGTGCACGGGAACATCTACAGGTTCCCCTCCACGATGCATACCATCATGACTTTGAAATACATCACAGTCGTTCGTCACCGCTAGGTTTTAAGTTCTGGAATTCCCTCTCCAACAGCACTGTGGGAGCACCTTCACCAGAACACCACAGTAGTTCAAGGAGGTCCCCCCACCTTCTCGAGGGCAATGAGGCATGGGCAATAAATGCTGGCTTTGCCAGAGATGCCCAAATCCCGAAAATGAATTAAAAAGCTACATCACCTGAACCACCCCTTATAAGCCCTCCTAACCATCTCCTCAAAAAATTTAATCACTGGCCAGGCACAACTGCTCCAACAATCTACATCCAGGATTGGACCCTGTTCAGCATGGATCATCTTGGGAGCCACCTGAAAACCAAAACCTACAGTCTCCTACACCTCAAAGCACTGGAGAAGTACCACCAAAATCCTCCAAATCGATTAGCAGGATAGGCAAGCCAAATGGCAGCATCCTCTGCCAAGTGAATATTCCTAGTATTGAGGCTCTAAATACACTTGACCAACATCCATGGGCAGGTTGCATCATCCCCAGACTCCTGAAGAAAGCCATCCACTCCAGAAGACAGAGAAGACAGCTGAAGTATTTTCTCAAAGTCTGCTTGAAAAATAGTAACCTCTTCACCAACTCTGATTCTTATTTCCTTAGGCCATCTGGCCCATCAAGTCTATGCTGGCACTCAAAGCAATCCCATTCTCCCATACCTTTTCTCTCCCCTATAATCTATTCTCTCTCACATATGTTCATTAACATACCCCTTAATTTCCCAGCTACCTACAGCAAGGGTAATTTACGGTTGCTAATTAACTACCAACCCAATGTGGGAAGAAACCGGAGCACTCGGGAGAAACCAACTGGGTCACAGGGAGGACAGGCAAATTCCACACAGACAGCAATGGAGGTCAGAATTGAACGCGGGTTTCCGGAGCTGTGGCACAGCAACACGACCAGCCCCCGTGCGAATTCCTGGCCCAGGACTGCTCAGACTGGAGGAACATCCAGGATGGCCCAAGCACCATGACTCACTTTTTCAGGAGCGCATGGAGGTTAAGCTCAAAGAGAAGGAGCGTGGAACAACCTCATCAGCCTACTGCCCCACTGAGCTCTACTTGCCCCAGAGTCTGCAGAGTGTACAAGCTGACTCATCATCTCAGAACTGTTCTGGAAGCAAGGCATTCTTAACCCTGAGGGACCATCTAAGAAGAAGTTCTTCAGCAACCTTTACTGATTCGATACCTGAGGTCAAGATGTTCCAGTTTCCTTAAGTGCCGAGTAATTCGTGCTACTTTTTCCCAGGACGAAAACAGGTTCTTGGCCAAATTCAGCTCTACCACATCTGAAGGAACATGGTGAAGGAATATATTTGACAAACCTGCAGATGACCCCATGTTTACCTTGTTTGGGGCACAAATTCACCCACTGCACATTACCGTTCAAAAGCGAGCTGTAAGATCAAGTACGAAGGACCCCAGAGTGCGAGTAAAGAAAAAAAAAATTGAATTTACATCTTTCAGAGCTCCAGAAAGCTCCAAAAATGCTCCACCACAGATAGTGCAGCACCTTTTGAAGTGTGGTCACTGTGGTAATGCAGGGAGGGAAGCAGACCAGCCACTTTGCACAAGATCTCACGAACAGCGATAGCATTGTGGATGTGAAAAGTGGGTATGGAAATACTAGACATAAGAAATCTGCTGCTCCCTGCAGTGGAATGTGATCACAATAATACCCAGATTGAATGGCATCACTGCAGAAAATACCTGTGTCAGTCACACTTCTGTGGATCAGCTATCGTCTGCATCAGTTCCTCCAGCAGCTTATTTTTGATCCAGATTCCAGCATCTGCAGTATCTTGTGTCTCCATATTAACACAGGAGTCAATTTTAATCTAATCTACCCACCTTTGTTCCATAAACCTGAATATCCTTGCTAAAACAAAGGACATCAGTCTGCCCTGAAGTTTTCATTTGACACCCCTTCAACATCTCTCAAGCTCAGCAGCTTTTTGAGGGAAGAGAGACGGAGCTGAGAGCTGTAATGCATACAGTGCATGGCATGAATAGTGCATTATCTGCAGTAGGTGCTCCAACTGCTCCATCTGCTGGCTAAACCAGCAAACACATGCTTACATTTGAGACACAAGAGGCTGCAGATGCTGCAATCTGGAGCAACAAACAATCTGCTGGAAGAACTCAGCGGGTCGAGCAGCATCTGTGGGAGGAAAGGAATTGTTGACATTTCAGGTCAAAACCCTGCATTAGGACCATCAGCATCGACAACTCCTTTCCTCCCACAGATTCTGCTTGATCCACTGAGTTCTTCCAGCTGATTATTCATTGCAGGTGCTTACATTCATTCCCTCCTCGCCCGACCTATCCCAGATTCTCCCAATGCAGAGCCTCTGTCTGATGAGTTCACTGGTGGGTTAACAGTAAACCATCAGGTGAACGCCTGGGACCCCAAGGGTGCTCGACGTTTGCTGCAGGTGTTGAGGATTGCCTGGAGAGAAGCTACAGCCATTGCTTATATTTAACTGCTGGGATTGAGAGTTTACAAGCCCTCACCTCAGCCAAGTGAACAGCCTTACTACCCAGCTTCCAGAAAGCCTCTGAAGATTTAATTAAAAGTGAAGAAAGCCAGATTAGAAACAATCTGGAGTCTCAGCTGATGATGAAATACACCAGGTTAATTAATGTGGCATGAAGCTTTTGTATCTTTTCACGATGATTGCAATGCTGTACAAACCCCCAGGCTCTCCCCCAACTAGCAGCAGGCCTTATTCAGGGGGTAGCAAATAAATCCCCCGCCTTTTATCCTTGGGCACTGGTTGAAACATGGTTGAAGTAGCACACATTGTCTTCTCGCTAAGTCGGAATCAGGAGAAATTCCCCAAAATTCTGGCACTACTTCTGGTCTAATCACACACTTGACCACATTCTCATTGCCAAGCACCATGCTGGAGGAAAGCAAATGATTAGCACCTAATAAAGGACATTAGTGTGCCCAAAACTTCACATTAGTTATTTGCTAGGAGTTAGCATTCCACTTTTAAGACTTCATATACACCACATCATATATGTGTGTGGTATATCACTTATACATCAGTACGGTTATGTATACAGGTATGTTTGTAACTGCAGAGTTTAAAAACTATGCCCAAAATTCAGAATATAATACCAGGTCACGTGGCTCCACTACTCTATAACAAACTTAATGCTTCAGAAGAACCCCCTCTCACTTTATCGATAATTTAATTATTCCATTCCTTTCCCTCTCAGGTATTTTTCTAGCTTATCCTTAAAATTCATCTATACTACTCACCTCAACCACATTCTCTGGCAAAAGAATTCCTTTCTGGATTTATGGTGATTCTTATTTTAACACCTCAGGTTTGGACACTGCACAAACAGAAAGTGTTTCTCTGCATCTACACTACTGAACCCCTTCATTACCCTGAAGACCTCTAGAAACAGACACAAATATTAAACACAACAAAAGCTACAAGGATCCAATCTCAATGTCCAGACAACCAAAATATTGGGCAAGCTTTGTGGACCAGCTAATCTTTTCCCAGCTATCAATCTCCATTATTTGGAGGGCTTGAAGGCACTACAAGAGGCTCAAATATGTTAGGACATTTAAAAAAAAATCAGCATTTTATTCCAATGGATCATAAACATTCCTTGCGTGTAAATTAGTACAGCTTAATTAACATGGCAAGGATACTGGGACAGACGTTGGAGATTTCGTCCTCTTCAATGACGTGGCTCACTTTACACTCTATGACCGAAACAATCAACAATGATTCGAACCACCTGTAAATGAGACAGAGACATGGGGGAAGGTTAAAGCAGGGGATCTTTTAAAAAAAACCACTGGCTTGATATGTACATGATAGTTAAGCACATCTGGATTAGTGAAATGTAGTTCTGTTCATAAAACTCAAGCTAAAAGATATTTAAAAAATCTCACATTTCTCAACACCTTAATTTCTTGCCTGGATCATGTTCAGTATACATGTGATGCAATTATCAAGTCTTAACTTTGCCTTTGTACATATGTTAATTATCTTCAATAGCAACTGTACATATAAGCACCTCATGCTTCCAAGTTACTGGCTTGCCTTCACAGCATGGCTACAACTTTCTTAGTAACATTTTCTATAACGGGAAGGGACATTCCTGGTGTTGTCCATTCTTAACAGATCAGGTTAAAGACCTAAAGATGTGATAGAATTGTGGTCCGTGATTTGGGGAATTTTATATTTCTCTTCATTCTCTTTCTCAGGGGTTTCCACAGACAAGCACAGAGATTTTCGTGTTTACACATATAAAATCATTCACTTCAGACTCATATAAGGTCACTTTCTACATGTCAGAAAGCTAAACACAGTTGAGTTTGAAATAGACTTTGCACATGGATCATTACTGTATCTTGGAACAACACAAAAAGAAATCCAAGAGGTTAATGGCTGCTACATTGTGTAGCTACCAAGGACTTGGTAATAAAAGGATGGAAGTTATACTGCAGCTAAACAAAGTCCTGGTCCGACCCCACCTTGAGTATTGTGAACAGTTCTGGGCACAGACCTGAAGAATGACACATTGAGTTTGGGGGGAGTACAGCGAAGGTTTAGTAGAATGATATCTGGACTAAAAGGAAAAGCAAAAAAAAAATCACAAAAACTAGGGCTATATTCTCTGCGATTGATGAAGCTCAGGGCTGACTGGATTGAACATTCTACAGCTAATAAGAGGAAACCAATGCAGTAGATAGCAATACACTTTTATTTTTGCTGATTGGGAAGTCAGATGAGAACTTGGGAAACACTTCAATGCAGAGAGGATAGAAAAAGTTTTGGCTCCCTCTGCAAATGGCAATGTGATTAATTGTTAATTTTAACCAGCAATTGATGTATTTTTGTGAACAAGACATTGATTAAAATGGGGAAAAGGCAGCTAAATGGAATAAAGTCAGAGATGACCCGGGATCTCATTAAGTGAAAGAAGGAGCTCCAGGGCAAATGGCCTCCTACTGTTCCTACTTAAGAACAATGAGCAAGGAAATGTCCACCCAGCTTGTCACCACACAATGCCTGATGTATCACGGTACAGACGGTCTACAGCCAAATGATCTTCCATTCTAAACACCTACAATAGTTAGGGGAAAGAAAGCCCCATCATTATATTGCCCATTTATTGTCCTTTCTGGAAAAGCTCTCCAATCTAAGTTAGATAATTGTGGGCAGGGAACAGTTTTACAATCACCCCAGAATACATTATTCCTTTGACCCACAGCTATCTAGAATGCCAAAGGCAGTGGGGAGATGGACGTGCCCAATACCTTATTCTTTGCTGCAGGAGGTAGGATGCACAAGCAATTCCCATCTGGGAGATGCAAGGACACATACAATTGAATACCTGGAATTCCAATGGGTAAATGTACTGTTAATTTTGGTGGTCTATCTGGTGGAGGGTTCTGTAATGTCATGACAAACCTTGTCTCCTTCTTCCATCTCACCCACACAAGAGTGTCCACTTATGACATAATCTAGGCAAAATTTCACAACTACATGTGTTGTTACGGACTCAGTGAATGTCCCTTTAAGATAGAGAGTGTGTGTGTATTTGTGTGTGTGGTGTGCTTACGTCAATAGAAGATAAAGGACGTAATGACGTTGTAGAAGTCAGAAGAAGAGAGAGAGAAGGGAGAGAGACACCAGCCTGCTAGTTTTCTCTATCGATGGATGAGAAACAATAACTGTGTCTGCCACTGAAATCCATGTATGGAAGTTGGAAGTAATCCGGTGGAGTTCACTTTGTTGCTGACCTGTAGAAGGAAACAGGTATTTGTGTGTGGACAACCACGATTCGGATGCTTTTTGGGGTGAGGAAGTCACTATCGAGTAAACACTTAAGTGTCGTTTGGGTTCCATCGTGGAACATTTGGATTTCATATTTACTCTCCCTATGTTTCTCTACGTCTACGTCTTATCTTCAGACAACAGTGGTTGTTGAAGAAGCCTTTGCTCATGTTTCACCTTATGGCTTGCGGAACTGAACTTTAAGAACCATTCCTGAACTTGGAGTTTGGGACTTTGTCACACACACACACACACACACACACACACACACACGAAGTGTTTAGTTTTTGGGGTTAACGTTCGAGGTTTAACATTTCTGAATTCTAACATACTAACATTTTTACTTTTATTTTACGTATTATCATAAGTAGTGATTAATAGTTTTTAACACTGAATCATGCTCAGTGTGTTTCTTTTGTTGCTGGTTCGTGACAGTGTCTAATTCTGAGCCAATAATCTACAAAGGAATTCCAACCTCTCTAAAACGTGTTAGGACATCTATAAATGCAAACACTTTATTTTTTGTGTTTTTGGGATAAAGTGACTCTATCTAATTGCCAAATGTTGCACAACTTGGGCAAAACTTACAAATAGACACATTTCGGTCCTCTCCCCTTTCACCCACCCAGGATTGTTTGAACCCAGTGCATAGCTATTTACCACACAGATCAGCAACAATGCTTTCCCCCAGTGCCACAGTAGGAATATGAACCCAGATTACATGCTCAAATCAGGGAATGAGACACCACAGAATTGTACTCAGTCCCACAACCAGCTCAGAGATGAGAGTGCTACCCACAGAACCACAGATGATTGAAAGAACTAAACAAGAACATTACATCTCAAACTTCTAATCAACATAACAGTGCACAGTGGATCTATGAATTGTATCATTGCTTACTTGCTCTGTTTTTCTCTTCAATATACATTTTTAACCATATTTTAAAAGTTGTGAAAATAAGTCTCAGGAAATCTGGGTCTGCCATAGGGCTGGCAATCTTCCAGGACGCTCTCAAGAATCAGAGCAATCCGAATACTCTGAGCAAATGACCAGGAGAAAAACCATAAGATCATTAACAAAATCTTCATTTTCTTTGAAAACTTAAGTTTATTGGCTATAAAATTCTCAAACTAGAAGAGCTGTGGAAGTGAAGGCACTGAATAGATTCCAAAATACTTCTAACCACACCTAGCAAAACTGCCAGGGTAGGAGCAGGTGCAGTGAAATAACTAGGGAAAACCTTAAAAGAAAACATTAAAAATGGGGTAAAAGTGGTAAGTCTCAGGAGGTTACGTATCCAAGTGTACAATCCACTGTGAATTATACATTCCATCTTCATTGCTGAGTGGTAAACCTCCTTGTATTGGATTCAATCCATAACCATAAAATGCTCTTGATTAGTCAGGCTATGAAGCTTCCAAAAAAAAGGGCACAAGTTTAAGGTAAGAGGAAGGAGTTTTAAAGGGGATTTGATTGGAAAGGTTTTTTTTTTATACAGAGAGTGGAACTTGCTGCCAGAGGAGATGATGGAATCAGCACATTTAAGACACATTTAGACAGGCATTCAAACAGGCAGGCACAGAAGGATATAGAAAATGGAATCAGTGTGGATGGGCAAAAAGGTCGACATGGACATGATGGGCTGAATGGCCAGTTTCTGTGCTGTACCATTCTATGAATCTAAAAATATTGGGGATTAAAGGTCATTCGACTAGACTCAATGGGGTGGGTTAGTGTCAGGAGGGCATGTGATGAAACTTCCAGGACATGGGATCAGAGTTGGCAACTCCAGTCCTCCAAGTAATGCAAAGAGGTGCAAAGAAGTCAAATACACATTATAAATAGGTACACTATATGGATTAATGCAGTAAGCGAGCTACGTTTGCTGCAATATATCACAGAATGGGAAGAGCAGAAGGTGCAGCACTAATAGGACAGCCTTTTTAAACAGCTTCATTCTGCATCACAATATTCTCTCAATACCTTTGTTTAATTTCTGCATCCCGGTTTCCCAGTAATTCGATGGGTTTCTTGCACCAACGGACAGGATTGCCCCGGCAGTCCTGTATTCCCTGATTGCCCTCCGGCCCGTAGCGATCCTTCACTGCCGAGAGGAAATCAACTCCAAAGTTTGCCTTTTGAGGGCGAATGAACGAACCACCTGTGGGGTGACTAATGTAGAGGCAGAGCTTTTAAATGTGGTTGTAGCCCTTCCGAAGTAATTACGGTGTTTAATCCTTCTCCTGCCCCCCTAAATGGTTAGGAAACAAAGGTGGCTTTGGAAGCCATCAGTCTCTGGCAGAAAAATTAGCAGCAAAACAACGACAATGATGGCCAGTCAGGCTAATATTTGGGCAAAGACCTTTGATTTTACATAAATACTGGGATAAAGGTTGCAAAATATTATCTATTGGGGTATGAGTGCTCAAAGGGGGAATTGGAGGTGGGGGCTGCTGTTGACAGGACTTTATTCCTTGGAGAGTAGAAGAATGAGGGGAGGTTTGATAGAGGTTTACAAAATTATGAGGGGGAAAGACAGAGTAAATGCGAGTAGGCTCTTTCCACCTAGATTAGGAGAGATAAGTACAAGAGGACACGGCTTTAGGGTGAAAGGGGAAACCTTTAGGGGGAACATTAGGGGGAATTTCTTCACTCAGAAAGTGGTGGGAGTGTGGAACGGGTTGCTATCTGACGTGGTAAATGCGGGCTCACTCTTCAGTTTTAAGAATAAATTGGATAGATACATGGACAGGAGAGGTCTGGAGGGTTATGGACTGGGTGCAGATCAATGGGACTAGTAGAATAAAGTTCCAGCACAGACTAGAAGGGCCGAATGGCCTGTTTTCTGTGCTGTAGTGTTCTATGGTCTATGGACATAAATAAGCCAGAAAATGCCAACTCAAGTCTACTTTGGACAGCTTTGAGAATGGGATGATTAAAAGACAACAGGAAATAAAAGCCCGATCTCAGTAAAAGTGACTGTGAAGCTGTTGGATTGTCTCACTCTCCTTCAAAGAAGGAAATCTAATGTCCTTCCCTACTCTGTGCCCACGTGTCCTGCACCAGTGTCATTGACTGTCAATATCAAATATTTGGGAAACTTGTGATAGTCAATAAAACCAGCTTCGCCAACAATGCCACACAGTACAAATTTTTCTTTTAAAGACAATAAAATAATCAGCACAAACTTCTGGTGGATTTATAGTTCAGCTTTAAGATAAAAAGTGAAGGGAGCAACTACTGGGTGAGAAGTTGCTCATGAATATAGTCACTGTTGCAAGTTCATCCTTTTCCCTTCTGTGGGACTCAGCTGCCATTTTACAGAGGGGATAGCACAGGACTGATCTCCAGGCACGTACCAGTGCTGCTTACTGTCCCTGTCAGGACTCAGGATAACATGAGATTGCCTCTGGAAAAAGTAGGTGGATCCTCACGGCCCAGCCCTTTGGGATGTAATGCGCTCCCAAGCTGCAAGTGCACAGAATCTCACTCGTGCACAGAATCTCACTCGTGCACAGATATCTAATAATTTCTAACCCATATTTATCTTGTTTTGCCAAAGTCACTTTGAATCCCCATTCTGCAATGTTAGCTGCATTTCACAGGGTCAATAAGTTGACTCCAGTGGTAATGCAAAGTCCTTAAAATTAGTTCTAGGAAAGAGATTCACTGTTAATGATGTGCAATTGAAATCGCTGACTGATGACAGCTGTAGCTATGGTGATCAACTTAATTTCAGCAATACTTTGAAATTTACTGGAAAACACATTGCTCACACTAAAACACCATATGTGTATAAAATTAATTAGCACAGATAACAGAGGGGGCTGTAACCTATCAGTCTGTATCACAGGTTAGGTCAGTACCTTCGAGATTCAAGAGGAGGTTGAAAGTTATGGGTCTCTGCTCATTGCGAGGACATGTTGAAAGCAAAATAATTTGGGAATGTACAGTGGGGATAGGAGTGACATTGTTCCAGCTTTCATTCTCCTCATCACTCTCTCCATGTTGGGACATGGGAGGAAAGGAAAAATAACTGAAAATGGGAAGAGATAGATTTTAAACAACACAAATGGGAAGGAAGTTGCACGGAGGAGAAATTCAATTACCTGCACTGGAAATACTGCACTCCTTCATGAGTCCCATTGTGTTTTCCCCGCTCGGGATTGTCCCATTCCACTCCGAGCCAAATTCCTGGAAAACAACTGATTAAATTTAATGGCTGTATTTATTTCACCCTATATACCACTTCTAAGAAGCAAGGATTGGCAATTCAGTCATTCAAGGCTGCTATGCTATTCAGCAAGATGAAATGTAGTTAGATGTACAATACACTTAAATGTTTACTGGCTGCAGTTATAAAATGCAACATTTCCTGTCACTGAAACATTATCTCAATAGTCTCAGTAAATGCAACCAGCTTCTTCCAGATAACGTGAATTCTCTCCAACTTAACCCAAGTTCATTTTTCTGTCCTAGTTTTCCAGATTCACGTAGATCTTCCTCAGTAGAGGAACCACTGGTACTGTCCTAGTGTGCTGCCTTTAGATTATGTTACAATGCAATACATCCACTGAATTATCAAACATCTACCTTAAACAGGTGTAGCAGGTAGATTATTAAATCTCCCAGTTATTTAGTGGTAGAGAAAGGGGGTTTGCACAGCTGAATGTGAAGTCTCTGCCTATTAATCTTCTTGCCTGATTTTCATTTTGTTGACTTCCAGTGGATGAAAGTTAGGCAAGTTCTTCAGTCTGTGGGCAATCAATTACCACACAGCAGTGAAGCTAAGTGTCAACTCCAAAGCTTTTTCTTTTGCTAGATTTTAACTAGATTGAAATTAGACTACAGTGGCCTTTGGATTAAAAGTAGCAACACAGAAACATCAGAGGCATGTCAGATGCAGTTGAATGATGGATGAACGGGACAATGCTAATAGTGTACTTTTAGCCTCAAATTTCAAAATTTGTCTTATTTTCCAATTCTCTGGATTTTCCTCCTTCTCTGTCCCTGCAGCATTCCCCCAACCTCCTACCCACTCGATATAAAAAGAAAGTCAAACCTGCTTCTAAAAGTGTTTCACTTTTTCCACCTCTTTCATATTTTACCTCCCTACCTTTCCACTGACGTGATACATTCCCAGTCTCTGTCCCTGTTGCCAGTTCTTTGCTGATTGCCCCTTCAATGTAACATTATATCCCGGGCCCTCTCTCTTCTTTTCCAACTCAATTGCCATAGGTTCCAACTCCTAATAGTTATCCATTACATTCTGAGCTACAATTGCATTTAATATGGCCATCTGAGAGAGTGACGTAAACTGCTTTTCCTATAATGATAGCATCACATAAAGACTGTTAAAACACTACAAGCACAAGCTGTCCAATGCATTTTCTAAAATATCACTGTTCTTATCTATATGACAGCATAAAAGTTAAAGGCAAACACTAACATCAAGTTTTGTAGTAAAGTTACTTTACAGATTTAAGTAAGTTTTCCAGAATGCATTTATCTTACTCTGCAAAATCCAGTCCCATATTAAAGAAAGACTTTCATACCTACAGTACCTTTCCAAAGCACACTACAACTAATGAAGTACAATTGTAAAGGATCCCGGGAAAGATAGCTAATTGGATTCATAATTGGCTTGATGGTAGGAAGCAGAGATTGATGGTCGAAGGTTGTTTCTCAGACTGGAGGCTGTGACTAGTGGGGTGTCACAGGGGTCAGTGCTGGGACCTTTGATGCTCATTATTTATATAAACGATTTGGATGTGAATGCGAAGATGATACTACAATTGGTGGCATTGTAGACAGTGAAGAAGGCTATCAGAAATTACAGGGGGATCTTGATCAGCTAGGCAAGTGGGCCGATGATTGGCAAATGGCTTTCAATTCGGGTGTGTGAGGTGTTGCGTTTTGGGAAGTCAAACCAGGGTAGGAATGGTCGGGACCTGGGGAGTGCTGTGGAACAGAGGGACAGACCTAGGAGTACAAGGATATAGCTTGCTGAAAGCGGCGTCACAGGTAGACAGGGTGGTGAAGAGCATGGTTGGTATGCTGGCCTTCATCAGTCAGGGCGCTGAGTTGGGATGTCGTGCTGTAGTTGTACAAGAGGTTGGTGAGAACACACTTGGAGTACTGTGTACAGTTTTGGTTGTCCTGTAATAAGAAAGACTTCATTACACTGGGGAGAGTGCAGAGAAGATTTACGAGGATGCTGCCAGTGTGAGGGCCTGAGTTAGGAGAGGCTGGGCAGGCTGGGACTTTATTCCTTTGAATGTAGGAGATTGAAGGGCAACCTCAAGTGTATAAATAGGGTAAACACACATAGTCTTTAATGGAAAGAGCTGCCAGAGAAGGTGGTTGAGGCAGGTATAATAACAACATTCAAAAGGAGGTTTGGATAAGTACATGGATAGAAGGGGGTTAGAGGGACGTGGGCCAAACACGGGCAAATGGGAAAAGCTAGGTGGGCAGCATGGACGAGTTGGGCTGCTGTTGTATTGCTCCAAGCTGTATTACTCAAGAGACACTGCACCCAATTTGTCCACAACAAGGTCCCACAAACAGCAATGGTCATGACCAAATAACCAGGCGTTGGCTGAACGATAAATATGGGTCGACACACTTCTGGAACCTTCCTGCTTCTCCCCTCGTGCCAATGTACCCGAGGCAGATGGGACCACAATTTAGTATCTTGTCTGAAGGTAGCTACAGTACTGCACTTACTCAGGCTGGGTTACATGTTCTACTGTAAGGCTTCAACCCAGAATCTTCTGATCAGAAGCAAGGATCAATGAAAGGAAAATCACATCTGACTAATCTACTGGAGTTCTTTGGGAGTGCAACGTGGAGTAGATAAAGGGGGGAGAAAACTTGTTATCCGTGAAGGCGTTTGCCAAGGTCCCACCCAGAAGGTTGGCCAGCAAGGTTAGAAAACATGGAGATGGGAGCAGTAAACTAACATGGATTGAGAAATGTTTTTTTTTGGCTGAAAGCAAAGAGTCAGCATACGTGGATCATCCTCAGGCTGTGACTGGTGGAATAATGCAGAGATTGGTACCTGAGCCTCAGCTAATCAACATCTGTATCAACGATTTGGCGGAGGGGACTAAATTTCATATTTCCAAGTTTGCTGATGGTACCAAATTAGGTGGCATGGTGAGGAAGGAGGATGATGTAAAGAAGCTTCAATGGGACGTGGACAGGATGAGTTAAGCGCTAAGAACAGGGCAGATGGAACACAATATGGAAAAATGTGAGGTCTCCAACTTTGATGCACAAAACAGTCGAGTAATTTTTAAATGGTGAGGGAATGGGTGATGTTGATGTTCAAAGGGAACTGGCTGTGCTTGGATACAAGTCACTGACAACCAACGTACAAGTGCAACAAGCAATTGAGCAGGTAATTGGTACGTTAGCCTTTATAATAAGTGGATTTGAATACAGGAGTAAGGAAGTCATTGCAATATAGAAAGCTCACCAGCACCTCCACTTCCACAAGAGGCTAAAGAAATGTGGCACGTCCCCTTTGACACTCACCAACTTTTATCGATGCACCACAGAAAGCATTCTAACTGGATGCATCATGGCTTGGTGTGGCAACTGCTCTGCCCAGGACCGTAAGAAACTGCAGAGAGTTGTGGACACAGCCCAGCACATCACAGAAACCAGTCTCCCCTCCATGGACTCTCTCTATACCTGTCTACCTGCAATGCACTTCCCTGCAGCTGTGACACTTTACTCTGTACTCTGTTATTGTTTTTTTAAACTGTACTACCTCCATGCACTCTGTACTAACTCAATGTATCTGCACTGTGTAATGAATTGACCTGTACAATCGGTATGCAAGACAAGTTTTTCACTGTACCTCAGTACAAGTGACAATAATAAACCATTACTAATACCAATTACAAAGGACCTTGGTGAGACTGCATCTGGAGTACTTTGCACAGTTCTGGTCTTACCCAAGAAAGAATATACTTATCACAGAGGGAGTGCAGCAAAGTTTCACTGGTTGCAGGAATGGTGGGTTTGCTGTACGAGGAGAGTACACTGGGACTGTATTCTCCGGTGTTTAGAAGAATGACAGGAGATCTCATTGAAACCTACAAAATTCTCACAGGGTTTGACAGCGTGGATGCATGGTTGAGAAGTCTAGGAACATGGACACAGTTTGAGAATAAGGGAGGAATGGGGAGAAGTCAGAGCTTGGTGAACTTTTGGAATTCTCTGTCCCAGATATCAGTCATTGAGTTCATTCAAAACAGAGATTGATAGCAATCCAAATATTAAGGGAATCAAGGGATATGGGGAAATTGCAGGTACAAGCTCCTATTTCTTATCTTCTTAAAGGCGTTACTTAGAGAGCTATAGCTGAGAGAGTTAAAACAGCTGCTGTTCCCCAAGGGTCAACATAGGGCCATAAGATTGCATGGCATTGCCATGAACTTGCATTACTTTATTTTTTGGTGGAAAATATGGAGTGAATAAAATAAAGACAATGATCTTCTAATCTGAGAGTTATCGCTGGCTGTGGGCACGATGAGCACAGTACCCCTGACTAAGGAGATCATGGCTCAGGACCCCGCTGTAGAGACAATGCAAAAGATCCCACAGTACCAATTCAAATCCTCCCCAGTGTCCTGGCCAAAATCTATCCCTAACCTAACTTCATCAAAACCAAAGCTGTTCATTATCTAAATGCTACTTTTGGGAGCTTGCTTTGCTCAGATTGGCTGTCCTGTTTCCGACACTACATCACTACTGCACTTTGTCCTTTGGTTTTAAAGCACTTTGGGGAAAAAGAGACTGGAGAAATACAAATTATTCTTCATTTCAACCATCGTGGAAAGTATTCAGAAAATATACCTGGTGCTGATGTCACTTTTCCCACAAAGCGCACAGTGCCATATTCATCCCGACAGGCGATTCTTCTACCCACAGCATCACAGGGCACACTGTCACTTTGCGTCATCCTCGATAAATGTCAGCCCCTCACCGTTCATCCAAATCTAGGGAGAATTACGTGAAACAAATCAGATCTTTTATACACACACCCCATGGATCGTGCTGTGAGAATTACCAGGTCACTATGCTACCCACCCTACTTCCTTCCAACTTCTACACCTCTTTTGTAACACAAGGCACCTAGAATCACACAGCATGCAGACAAGACCAGTGATGCTTCTTCAAAAACTATCCAAACAGTCCAGTCCAGTATTCTGAATAGTTAAAAAAAAGTAAATCCCTATTACAAAGCACAAATTAAACTTGAATATCCCTTTATACTCAAAGTCTGCACCTAACTAAATGGGAGAATTCAACTGTTATCAACAGATTTCTTACATTGCTCACAGTAGGACGGAGGATCTACTGTTACGAGGGTACCACATCACTACTGAAATAATTTATTAAGAAATCTGGACAGTAGTTTCTTAGAGGCAATAGAGGCTTTTTAAGAATATCTTTTGGCTTTCATAACCCCCCCTTCAAGAAACACCTGGCATGTACCCACATTTCTGATAAGAATACTGTTACAGACATCTCAAACACAGGAAGTTTAATTATGTTTAATTATTTTCTTGTAAACGTTTAGTTGCAGGTAATTAGACTCTCTTCCTCACAGGTGGAAGCAATTACAATAATGATTTTTAAAGGAAAATATGCCAGGTAATTAGTTG
Organism: Pristis pectinata; assembly: GCF_009764475.1. Taxonomy (NCBI): domain Eukaryota; kingdom Metazoa; phylum Chordata; class Chondrichthyes; order Rhinopristiformes; family Pristidae; genus Pristis; species Pristis pectinata. Next base: position 11,067,190 of record NC_067414.1, read on the forward strand.
GATTCAAAATCTTTTTATACTGTGCATTGAACTAAAGTTAAAATAAGGAAAATTGGCCTGAGCTCAGTAAGTTCCCATCAGATAGGTGCCCAAACTCACAAAGACCCTCAAAGTAAAACAATGGAAGGTACAGTTGAATAAATCCTTTAAAACACATTTTGCTTTCCCTCATATTACATTGTAAAGTAACCAAACAGAAGTTCCCAGAAGCCAGAGAATATTATTCCCTCAAGGCAGCTGACCAATTGGTACTGATTCTGGGATATTAAACACAGAGCACGTGCACAGGCTCCCGATCCTCATTCAGCTGACAGTTCGGACAGGGTGGTGGAGGCAGGAACCCTCATCACATTTACAGAGTGTCTGGACATGAACTGTGAGCTACAGGGCTACCGATTACGAACTGGAAGGTGGGATTGGGTTGGGTCGCTCTTTAATCAGCCAGTGTGGACAAGATGGGCCAAATGCAATTCAGTGTTGTAAGTTTTCTATGAATCAAAAAAACCCAATCAGAATCAGATTTATTGTCATAAATATGATGTAAAATTTGTTGTTTTGCAGCAGCAGTACAGTACAAAAGCAAAAATTACTATAAATTACAAAATAAATAAATAGTGCAAAAAAGAGGATAACGGGGTAGTGTTCATGGGCCGTTCAGAAATCTGATGGCGGAGGGGAAGAAGCTGTTCCTGAAACATTGAGTGTGGGTCTTCAGGCTCCTGTATCTCCTCCCTGATGGTAGTAACGTGAAGAGGGCATGTCCCGGATGGTGAGGATCCTTAGTGATGGATGCTGGCTTCTTGAGGCACCGCCTCTTGAAGATATCCTCGATGGTGGGGAGGGTTATGCCCCGTGATGGAGCTGGCTGAGTCTATAATCCTCTGCAGCCTTTTGTGATCCAGTGCACTGAAGCCTCCATACCAGGCTGTGAAGTAACCAGTCAGAATGCTCTCCATCGTACATCTATGGAAACTTGCAGGAGTCTTTGGTGACCTACCATATCTCCTCAAACTCCTAACAAAGTAGAGCTGCTGGCATGCCTTCTTTGTGATTGTATCAATATGTTGGGCTCAGAATACATTTTCCAAGATGTTGACGCCCAGAAACTTGAAGTTCCTCACCCTTTCCACCGCTGACCCCTCAATGAATACTGGTTTGTGTTCTCCTGACTTCCCCTGAAGTCCACAATCAATTCCTTGGCCTTGCTGACATTGAGTGTGAGGTTGTTGTTGCGACACCACTCAACCAGCCAATCTATCTCACTCCTGTACGCCTCCTCGTCGCTATCTGAGGTTTTACCAACAACAGTGGTGTCATCAGCAATAGATGGCGTTTGAGCTGTGCCTGGCCACACAGAGTGTAGAGAGAGTAGAGCAACGGGCTAAACACACATCCTTGAGGTGCACCTATGTTAATTGTCAGCGAGGAGGAGACGTTACCGATCTGCACTGACCATGGTCTCCCGATAAGTAAGTTGAGGATCCAGTTGTAGAGGGAGGTACAGAGGCGCAGGTTTTGAAGCTTGTTAATTAGTACTGAGGGGATGATGGTGCTGAATGCCGAGCTGTAATCGATAAACAGCACCCTGACACATGTTTTGCTGTTGTCCAGGTGCTCCAAAGCAGAGTGGAGAGCCAGTGAGATTGCATCCGCTGTAGACGCAGACTTTAGAAAGTCTGAGGCCTTTGAGTAAAAGAAAAGTAAACTGGCATTTAAAGGTCGAAGGTCAAGGACAGACTAAAGGCAGGTGCTCAATTTATGAGGGATTCAGAAAGAATAAATGAGGAATAACTGTTCCCATTGGTGGGATGGTTAGTAAACAGATGGCACTGATTTAAGGCATTACTGAAAGAAACAGAAGGAATATGTGCAAATCATTTTTCAAATTCTCTATCTAGTCATTGTAGATTTGACAGTAATTGGTAATTAGTTTATTATTGTCACGTACTGAGAGTCAGTGAAAAGCTTTTGTGTGGCATCCAAACAGATCATTTCATACAAAAATACATCAAGGTAGTACAAAAATGCAGAACAGAAAAACAGAATGCAGAATACAGTGTTACAGTTACAGTGAAAGTGCAGTGCAGGCAGACAATAAGGTGCAAGATGAGAAATCAAGAGTTCAACTTTATCGTACAAGAGATCCATTCAAGAGTCTGATAACAGTGGGATAGAAGCTGTCCTTGAATCTGGTGGTACACGTTCTCAAGCTTTTGTATATTCTGCCCAACAGGAGGGGGGAGTAGAGAGAATGATGTGCATAAGGGAACTGAAAGAATACTCAAAAAGGAAAGAAAAACAGATTGCAGGGCTGTGGAGAAAGTTCAGGGGAAGATGACTTATTCAAATAGCTCTACCAAAAGCAAGCAAGCACACTGAGCCAAACAGAGCCCTTCTCCACCTAAGATTCTACTGTAGTAAAGACAATTGAATTATGAATTCTGGAATACATACTTGGAAACATGTTTAAAATTTTATTCTGGATATTATAAGTTACAGTTACCAGAAACAAAACTGATTCCTCTATTTTTTTCAGAAACACTGAGCAATTTGTGGGGAAAACAATATAATGTCATTCAGGCCAGTTTGTATGGTTACAGGTGGTGCCATTACACCAGTAACTTCCTTTACAAGTGTGAAGGTGTACATTTATAATGAAAATAGCTACTGCAACTGTGGGACAGAAAGAGGAACAAGAACAAAAATCAGGTTAACTTGCATTTAAACAGCCCACTGACCATTCAAAGCACTTCACAGCAGCATTACCAATCAAAATTTGACAACAAACTGCACATCCAGGTTTGGTGACACATCAGTGGGCTTTAAGGAACATTTTAAAGAGAGAAGGAGAAGTAGAGTACAGATTGCTTTAGGGAGGAATTACTAGACCTTAGGACCTTTGTGGCTGTAGGCAGAGCCACCCCAGGGGCAATAAGAGAAAGGCCAAAACAGGATAACCATAAACATAATGGAAAGTTACAAGTTTGGAGGAGATAACAGAGAAGGAAGGGGGTGAAGCCCTGGAGGGGTTTCAAAACACGGTGAAGGATTACTTAGTCGGGAGCCAATACAAGCATAGAGGTGATGGGTGAATGGAACGTGGAATGAGCTGGACGTAGTGCACAGAATTCTGGATGATGTCACGTTTATAGAGGATAGGACAGTCAGACAGAGCAGGTTTTTCATTATGTACAATAAATTCAAACACATTATGAAGAGATTCCATCCACATTAGCTGCAAATGTACAGCGTCCAGAAAGGTAGTAAATCAGCGAGGAATACAGAGGGATAAAGGAAACCAGGGGCTGTGTTTAGGAAGAACCAAGATCTTAACAGCATAACAGAATTAAGGTGTACAACAAAAGAGCTGGTCATTGACTTCAGGAGAGGGGGTGGTGTACATGCACCTGTCTACATCAATGGTGCTGAGGTTGAGAGGGTTGAGAGCTTCAAGTTCCTGGGAGTGAACATCACCAATAGTCTGTCCTGGTCAAATCATGTAGATGCCATGGCCAAGAAAGCTCACCAGTGCCTCTACTTCCTCAGGAGGCTAAAGAAATTCAGTTTGTCCCCTTTGACTCTCACCAACTTTTATTGATGCACCACAGAAAGCATCCTATCTGGATGTATCACGGCTTGGTACGGCAACTGCTCTGCCCAGGACAGCAAGAAACTGCAGATGGTTGTGGACACAGCCCAGTGCATCACGGACACCAGCCTCCCCTCCTTGGACTCTGTCTTTACCTCTCGTTGCCTTGGTGAAGCAGCCAGCATAATCAAAGACCCCACCCACCCAGGTCATTCTCTCTTCTCTCCTCTGTCATCAGGTAGAAGATACAGGAGCCTGAAGGCACATACCACCAGGTTCAAGGACAGCTTCTATCCCACTGTGATAAGACTATTGAACGGTTCCCTTATACGATGAGATAGACTATGACCTCACGATCTACCTTGTTGTGAGCTCGCACCTTATTGCACTGCACTTTCTCTGTAGCTGTGACACTTTACTCTGTACTGTTATTGTTTTTACTTGTACTACCTCAATGCACTCTGTACTAACTCAATGTAACTGCACTGTGCAATGAATTGATCTGTCCAATTGGTATGCAAGACAAGTTTTTCACTGTACCTCAGTATAAGTGACAATAATAAACCAATACGAATAATAAATGATCTAACACCTTAACAACAATGCACAACAAATTTAGGAGCTAACCTTACAAATAAAGTTTACAAATCCATATCCCACAGGCTAACTGCTACAATGAATTGAATCTGCATTTCTTTGAAGCAATTAAACTTGCAAACAATACAACACACTACAGTTCACTGGCAGACTTCAATGCAGTCTTACTGAAGCTACAGAAGTCCCAGGAACCCTTCTGTATGTGATTTTACGATGGGCAACAAACTCCTCTGCAATTCCCTTGCACCAGAGTCAACCACTCACAGGTAGCTCATCATCTCATTAGCAATTTAAATGGAATATTAACTAATAGTTTTAATGCTTCCTAGTCCTCAATTTTAAAAGCATGTACGACAACATCCCTTTAAAGCATTATTAAAGGGAAGTAACAGATAACATTGTGTACAAAAACGAGTCAGGGCCAGTGATGGAATTATGGTAACTCCAGTTATACCAACAGAAGGTTGACTGCATTGGAAAATATCATTTAAGACTGAAGCTGCTACTTCTATCCTGAGGTTACATGAGATAAGATATTGAAAATAGGTCAAGGGGAGAGATCACAATACAATACTGTATATTTGAGGCAGGCCCAACAAATCAGCGAGGTCAATGTGAGCAGATAACAAGGTGTAATGGGGACACGGGAGACTGCAGATGCTGGAATCTGGAGCAACAATCTGCTGGAGGAACTCAGCAGGTCGAGCAGCATCTGTGGGGGGGGGAGGAATTGTCCTGATGCAGGGTTTCGACCCGAAACATCAATAATTCCTCCCCTGCACTCGCCACAGATGCATTTCAACCCACTGAGTTCCTCCAGCGGATTGTTCGTTGAACAAGATGCAGTAGTTTGGCTGCTGGCAAGATAGGTACAGACACAAGACTCAGACCCTTGAGAGAGGTTAAATCCCATGGAGAGAACAACGCAAGCTCACAAGTAGAATTTCCATACCCTTCTGTGCAAATTAAAATATTTTTTGGATGTTTTGTGTATTACATACAACTTTCTTTTGCAATCTGTTATGTAGCCAAAAGGCCAAGAGGAGAAGAATGGTGTACAAGATGTCTACCAAAATTTATTCAGAGGGATTTGATTGATTTCAGTATGTTCATTTACAAGTGCTACATTTCCTCCACTTCAGCAGTTACTGCTGAAAGATTTGATTGCTCTTAGGTACAAGTGCAATTCATTAGCAGTTTTGGAGACTGAATCTCCTAGTTACCGAGTTGCAATTAGCCAAACATAAATGGAACTCTGCAGCATGCTCGAGGAATGGAAAGTGACTTTCCTCACTGATCAGTGCCATTGGTTCACCAAAGAAATTCCAAAATGAACAAACTTCCATTATATTAGGAGTGAATCTCTGGATCTCAGTGCCAAACTGAAAAGCAATTTCTTAATTAGCAATGACTTTAGCTGCAACATTTTTAAATATTATATTGTGAATATAAATATTTAAGTAAAGGAAATGCCACCATTATAACCAGATTAATATTTTAAGGACTGAGGAAAAACATAAAAGTAAAACAGTAAGGATTCTCATCATAGAGCTTAACAGGAAAGAAGGAAAAGCTGTACAAGAAAAGATCAGAAACTTGCCAAGACTAACTTTGTAAAAAGATTTAAATAATGACAAGGGTTAAGACCTCAGAGAGAATCAATATTTGCTTGGATTTGGGCAAATATTTTGAATATTTCAACTCTTTAGCGTGATGTGCACTGCCAAATGAAAGATTGCTATAGCTAAACACTCCTGTATAATGTAGATCACACATCCAACAGCTGAAGTCTAGGATGATTCAAGGCCAAATAGAGACTGAGATAGGAGTTCCACAGGATAAATGCCACAACACTGAGAGGAAAACAAGGAACAGAATTCAACACCTCAATCTGTTCTGCCATTTAATTAGATCTCAGCTGATCTGCATCTATCTTCATCTACTCAGGTAACCATCAAAAGCTCTATCTAAACATCTTTCAATCTCATTTCCAGATGCCCAACTGACCCCCAAGTAATGTCAATGGTAGGGAACTTATTGGGGCAAAAAAAACTGTCTGAGGGACAGGATTAATCTCCACCTGAAAATACAGGGTTTGATCAGGGATAGTCAGCACGGTTTGTCAATGGGAGATCCTAACTAATTTGATTGATCTTTCAGAAGAAATAACAAAATATAATGATGAGGCAGTGCAGTTGTTTTAGTTGGCATGGACTTCAGCAAGGCCTTTGACAAGGCTCATATGGAAGGTTGGTCCAAATTATTAAGAGCCCATGGGATCCAAGGCAAATTGGATCCAGACTTAACTCAGTAACAGGAAACAGAGGATGATGGTGAAGGGTTGCATCTGTGATTGGTTGCTTGTGACCAGTGATGTACCACAGCCATTAATGCTGGGACTCTTACCATTTCTTATTGACACTGATGATTTGGACATGAATCTATGACATACAATTGGCAAATTTGCAGAAAACAAAAAAAAAACTGGTGGTATTGTTGATAGTTGTGAGGATAGTCTAGGTTCTGAATGATTTTGATCAGCTGGTCAGCTGGGTGGAGCAATGGCAGGTGAAATTTAATCCCACCAAGTGTGAGGTGATGTATTTTGGGAGCTCAATGTAGGACATCCACCGTGAATGGGAGAGTCGCAGGGATACTGAAAAAGAGAGGAACTTTGGAGCACAAGTTTATAGATCCCTAAAGGTAAAGAAAACTAATGGGACACTGGCCCTCCTTGGCCAGGGCACGGACATGGTGGGCCGAATGGCCTGTGTGCTGTACGTCTCTAGGACTTGCGGGGATTGGGAGAGAGAGTTTGAGATCCGCACCCGGGAGCGGCCCAGATCTAATACTGAAGTGTTCGCTCTTTGTTCTAAGCTCCTCGCCAGAGGAAACACTTTGTCGCCCTAGCGACACGGTAAACGCTGCCATCAGATCACAGGTAAAACACACACGTTCGGGGACCTACAGCCGCCCCACGCTCGGCTGCTCTCACCGGTTAACGCCCCCCCCCCCCCCCCGTAAATCCAAGCCCATTCCCCACGTGACCTTCTCTCCTCACCTACCTGGGCCTCGCCCCCGCTCCCGACACCCCCACCGGCCTGGACCTGCACCTGGGCCTCCGGCACCCTCACCCCGGCACTGGGCCCACCTTCCCCCTCTCCCACCGCCCCCCCCCCAGATCCGCGACCCCTCCCATCCATAGACCCTCCCCACCCCACCCCTCCAGCACCCTCACCCCGGCACTGGGCCCACCTTCCCCCTCTCCCACCCCCCCCCCAGATCCGCGACCCCTCCCATCCATAGACCCACCCCACCCCTCCAGCACCCTCACCCCGGCACTGGGCCCACCTTCCCCCTCTCCCACCCCCCCCCCCCAGACCCGGGACCCCTCCCATCCATGGACCCTCTCCACCCCACCCCACCCCTCCGGCACCCTCACCTCGGCAATGGGCCCACCCCCCAGACCCGGGACCTCTCCCATCCACAGACCCTCCCCACCCCGGCACTGGGCCCACCCTCGACCCCCTCCAGACCCGGGCCCCCGCCCATCGCCCAGACCTGGGCCTCGCCGTCCGACCCAGCTCCCTCAGTCCAGCACTGACTCTCAGGCTCGTTGAGCCTCGGGGCGGTGAGAAGCCGCCCGCCCACCGAACCCAACCCACCATCGCCTCCTGCCCGAGCCCGTTGTTTGATCTCCGGTCGCCAGGGGACGCGGCGGAACTCCCGCCAAAGCGCCGCGGTTTCCCGGACGGAGACGTTCTGTGTAGCAACCGACGTCACGGATACGTCACCCCAGTGACGGCGCCCCCCGGCGGCTGGAGGAGTGGAGGGCGAGCTCCGGGTCCGCAGTGACGTCACCCACAGTCCTCCAGCTGGACTGGGTGTGACGTCACCCACACTATCAATTAATCTGCAAGTAAAACCATCAATGTCAGCAATTCCCTTAATGTGTGGAGAAGTGTTTCTTTGCATCACCCTCCAGCAGACTGGCTCTTCAATGTTATGCCCCATTGCTCTGGACAACTGCACCAGAGGAAATAGCTTCTCTATATCCACCTTACTGAGTCTGTTCATCATCAATATGTATTATAAAATGTAATACATTTTGCATTATTGCTGCAAAGGCCAACCAAGAATAATAGACAAGCCTAAAAGCAACTCCACATCCCATCCTGTGCTTTTCTTTCTATTGCACCTCTTGCTGGTTGAATTGAGTGTTTTTAAGAAGCAATAAAATGGGTGACCCAATCGCGGTGTTTAAAATGATCAGAATATCTCTTAGAATAGAGAGAGAGAAATCTGTCAGGACTCAGGTGCCTTTGATGTGAATTCAGGTCATTGTGAGCAAGTCCATCTGCCTGCACTGCACTTTCTCTGTAGCTACAACACTATATTCTGCTTTCCCTATTTTCCTTTTACTGTTTTGACATCATTATGTATGGAATGGTCTGTCGGAATGGCACGCAAACAAAAGCTTTTCACTATATCTCCGCACATATGACAATAATAAACCAATACCAATATGCATGTTTTATTAAGGGACGTGCACCTGCTGTGTTAACTTTTCCTCAACACCTGCTGGATATTCCCACATTTTCTGCACTACAGTTCCTGTTATCAATTTCTTCAAATTCCACCTTCCTCCTGCTTCCTGCACCCCCACTCGTTCCGTTTTAACTGAATCCTAGTTCCATTTGCTACTACATAGCATTTAGTGCCTGAAATCCCTTCCCCTTTACCCTGACAGTAACCTCAGCTGTCTGGTTTTCTGCTACTTTAATGTATATTGGGTAAGAGTTGCAGAACCAAGCCAGATAAATAGAGCTGAAATCAGCCATAAACTAATTTATTAGTGTAACAGGCTAGAAGGGCTGAATGGCCTATTCTTGCTGTTCCCCCAGTCCTGTTTCTGCCCAACTTGTAATGCTCAATCCATCCAGCAGATGACAGTAACAGGCAATACTCAGGCCCGTCATGGGGGAAACATGATTCAATAGTAATTTAGTACACAAAAATTGCAAGCTATCAGTATATTATTGAAATACTGCCAACATATTTTCCTTTTGTTTTGTCGTAAACCATACTTTCTCAGTATTGAGCAAAAATATGATCTTCTGCAAATCAATGCACACACATACGTAAACCCACATCTCCTTGGGAATTCTTCAAGGGAATACAATTCCCGGACAAGGATCCTAGGAGGACCATGCCTGGCAGGTTGTGAATGGCAAGATTTACCTGCTGCTTCCTTCCTGAACAGCTGCCCGTATTGGTACTGGTTTATTATTGTCACTTGTACCGAGGTACAGTGAAAAACTTGTCTTGCATACTGTTCGTACAGATCAATTCATTACGCAGTGCAGATACATTGAGTTAGTCCATTGAGGTAGTACAGTTTAAAAAAAACAGAGCACAGAGTAAAGTGTCACAGCTACAGGGAAGTGCATTGCAGGTAGACAATAAGGTGCAAGGTGATAATAAGGTAGATTGTGAGGTCAAGAGTCCATCTCAATGTATAAGGGAACCGTTCAATAGTCTTATCACAGTGGGATAGAAGCTGTCCTTGAGCCTGGTGGTACGTGCCCTCAGCCTCCTGTATCTTCTGCCTGATGGGAGAGGGGAGAAGAGAGAATGTCCCGGGTGGATGGGGTCTTTGATTATGCTGGATGCTTCACCAAGGCAGCGAGAGGTATAGACAGAGTCCATGGAGGGGAGGCTGGTTCCTGTGACACGCTGGGCTGTGACTACAACTCTCCGCAGTTTCTTGCGGTCCTGGGCAGAGCAGTTGCCGCACCAAGCCGTGATGCATCCAGTTAGGATGCTTTCTCTGGTGCATCGATGAAAATTGGTGAGTGCTACAAGGAAGATGGGATGTGGATATTGGGATGATGGGATAAGGATATTGGGATAAGGAAGATGGGATGTGGATATTGTGGAAAGAGGACAAAAGGAAAGGATAAGAAATGCTGAAGAGTGAGGCATTAGTGGAGCAGGCAAAGAACAGAAAGAGAATTAGAGACAAGGAGGGGTCTTGGGACAGTGACAGAAGCCCCAAGATTCATGCATGGAATTATATCCAGTCTACAGCACTCACACCCCTTTCACCCACCCACATATTTATGCTCTACCTGAGCCACACCTCTTTCTCTCAGCACACCCTTCGATCCTGTTCACCCTGCATGTGTATATTTTTTCCCCGTAGATGCACAGTTTTTATTTGCCCTTGTATATTCTATGTGGTAGTGATTTCCCCATTCTGATGAATCAGATTTCTGCTCAAGTATCTACTTGATTTATTAGTGACCAGCTTTTATATACTTTACGGCTATGTAGGAACAGGAGGGGGAAACCATTTGACCCTAAGGGATCCATTCAGTTCAGGACTGATTTATTTATCTGCCTTTTTTCAGGCCTATGATACACCTACTGAACCCAAATATATCAATTGAAAGAGAAACAAAAGACTGCAGATGCTGGAATCTAGATGAAAAACACGATGATGCTGGAGGAACTCAGCTGGCCAGGCAGTTGAAATCCTGGTTGTACCATGGTCTGGGTCGTCAATTTGAATGTGCAGGACCGTTAGAAGCTGCAGAGTGTAGTGGACTCAGCCCAATACATCACAGGCGCATCCCTCCCCACCATTGGTAGTATCTACAGGAGGCGCTGCCTCAAGAAGGCAACATCCATCATCAAAGATCCCCACCAGCCGGGCCGTGCCATCTTCTTGCAGGAGGCAGGAGGTACGAGGTACAGGAGCCTTAAGTCCCACAGCACCAGGTTCGGGAACAGCTACTTCCCTTCAACCATTTGGTTCTCGAATCAACTGGCAAAACCCTGATCACTGTCTCGATATAGCAACACGATGACCACTGTGCACTAAAATGGACTTTTTTTTCATTCTAGTTGTTTTTTTTCTTGTAAAAATTGGGTATTATTTTTTGTTTAATTTGTCTTTCCTGTGAATGCTGCTTATCTGATGCTATGTGCCTGTGATGCTGCTGCAAGTGGTTCATTGCACCTGTGCACACGTGTCCTTGTGCAGATGACACAAACTCCACTGGCTCCCAGAATCCTGAAGCGTTATGTGTTGTTCTTTTTGTTATTAAGTGACCTTGCACACACACTCAACAGGTGAGGTAATACTACAGTGGAGAATGGCTCCAAGTGATACTGCCACGTGAGTGCAATTTTGTGCAGTTGGGTGAGGAGGTTTCCAGGGCTGTGCTGACTGGACTGCATGGAACGGGGTGGCAGTGTTGCAGCTGGTAGAGGTGTTGCCCCATAGCCCTGGTGACGCAGGTTCAATCCTGATCTGGGGTTGAAGTCAAGGTTGAGTTTATTGTCAGCTGCACAGGTGCAGTGAAAAACTTACCTGCAGCAGCATCACAGGCACACAGCATCCAATACATTCACAGGAAAAACATAAATTATACACAATTTTTACAAGAAAGAACACAATTAGGACAAAAAGAAACAAAGTTCTTTGTAGTGCAAAGTGGTCAAAGTGTTGCGAAACTAAGGAGTGAGTAGGGTTGTGCCGGTTGGTTCAAGAACCAAATGGTTGAAGGGAAGTAGCAGTTCCTGAACCTGGTGGTGTGGGAATTCAGGCTTCTGTACCTCCTGCCCGATGGTAGCTGCGAGAAGATGGTGTGGTCTCGATGGTGAGGACCTTTGATGATGGATGTTGCCTTCCGATTGAGGGTGCCGTCTGTATGCAGTTTGCCCTGCGTGAATTTTCCTTTATGTGGTCCAGTTTCCTCCCACATCCCAAAGATGTGCTGGCTGGTGGGTTAACTGGCTACTGTAAATCACCCCTAGTGGAGAATCAAGGAGTTGATAAGCACTTGAGAGAGAATAGGTTACAGGGAAAAAGTGTGAGAGGCAGGGCGGGGTGTGGGGCTGTTGGATCAAATCGCCTCCCTCTACACTGTAACGGGAGACTAAAAGGCAGCCTGCAATAGATAACAGTAGAAACTCCTTTGTGAATTGAAAATGTGGATGGAAATGTAGGTGGCCTGATTAGTAACTTTGCAGAAAACACAAAAATTCGTGGAGCTGTGGATAGCGAGGAAGGTTGTCAAAGGATACAGCACGATATAGAACAGCTGGAACTTAATCTGGACAAGGGCGAGGTGTTGCAATTTGGGAGGTCAAATGAAAGAGGAACGTATACAGTAAATGGCAGGGCCCTCAGGAACATTGATGTACAGAGGGAGCTTGGGGTGCAAGTCCAAGTTCCCTGAAAGCAGCAACACAAGTGGATAGGGTGGTAAAGGTGGCGTACGGCGTGCTTGCCTTCATCAATCGGGGCGCTTGCCTTCATCAACACAGGAAGTCACGTATAAAGCCGTAGAAAGCTTTGGTTAGGCCACATTTGGAGAATTGTGTGGGGTTCTGGTCACTGCATTACAGAATCAGGAAGGATGTGGAGGCTTTGAAGAGGGTGCAGAAGAGTTTCACCAGGATGTTGTCTGGACCAGAGAATATCAACTATAAGGAGAGCTTTGACAAACTTGGATCATTTCCTCTGGAATGTCAGAAGCTGAGGGGAGACTGGACAGAAGTAAATAAAATTATGAAAGGCATAGATCGGGTCGATGGTTAGAGCCATTTTCCCAGGGTGAAAATGTGAAATACAAGTGGGCATAGCTGTAAGATGAGAGGGGGAAAATTTAAAAATGTGTGAGGCAAGTTTTGTTTTAATTATACACAGAGTGAGTGGTGTTACGGACTCAGTGAAAGTCCCTTTAAGATAGAGAGTGTGTGGGGCGTGCTTACGTCAATAGAAGATAAAGGACGTAATGACGTTGTTGAAGAGGTTAGAAGAAGAAGAAGGAGAGAGAGAGAGAAGGGAGAGAGACACCAGCCTGCTTGTTTTCTCTATCGATGGATGAGAAACAATAACTGTGTTTGCCACTGAAATCCATGTATGGAAGTTGGAAGTAATCCGGTGGAGTTCACTTTGTTGCTGACCTGTAGAAGGAAACAGGTATTTGTGTGTGGACGACCACGGTTCGGATGCTTTCGGGGTGAGGAAGTCACTACCGAGTAAACACTGAAGTGTCGTTTGGGTTCCATCGTGGAACATTTGGATTTCGTATGTACTCTCTCTGTTTTTCTACATCTACATCTTATCTTCAGACAACGGTGGTTGTTGAAGAAGCCCTTGCTCATGTTTCACCTTATGGCTTGCGGAACTGAACTTTAAGAACCATTCCGGAACTGGGAGTTTTGGACTTTGTCACACACACACACGACGAGTTTAGTTTTGGGGTTAACGTTCAAGGTTTAACATTTTTGAATTCTAACATACTAACATTTTTACTTTTATTTTACGTATTATCATAAGTAGTGATTAATAAAATAGTTTTTAACACTGAATCATGCTCAGTGTGTTTCTTTTGTTGCTGGTTTGTGACAAAATTGGGGGCTCGTCCGGGATAGTTCCCAAGGTTAATGAGATTCGTCCGGGATAGTTCCCAAGGTTAACGAGATTCGTCCGGGATCCAATCCAAACATTAACGAGTGTCATCTGGGATCGTTCCCCAGATTGACGAGATTTGTTCGGGATTCAATCCAAAGATTTTTGAGGGAGGTCTGATAAATTCTTTTTAATTGGCTTGTGTGTGTGGAAACCAGCAGCAATGGATATTAAGGCATTTTGGAGTCACCAACCCAAAAGGGATTGGAGGTGGCGAAAAAGGATGATTTGATAAAGATTGCTACAAGGTTAAACCTTACAGAAGTAAAGCAGTCTATGAGAAAGGCAGATATTCAGAGATTGATAGCTGGCCATTATGTGGAAAAGAAGGTGTTTGATAAGAAAGTGTTAAAACAGTTTCCTGGCAGTGAAATAGCAATTTCTGAGGCACAGGTGCAGCTGGCAAAGATAGAGGCTGAATGAGAGCAAACCCAGTTAAAGATAGAGGCTGAACGAGAGCAAAATAAATTAGAAGCTGAACGAGAGCAAAAGAAATTAGAGGCCGAACAAAAGATAACTCAGATGAAGTTAGAGGCTGAATGGGAACGGGAACTAATTCGGTTAAAGTTTGAGGCAGAGGAGAAGGAAAAACAGAGGCAGCATGAGTTACAAATGAAGCGAAAGAGTTTGGAATCTGATTCTGATGATGGTTTTTCAGCCAGCAGGGAGGTTCGATTAGTCTCTCCTTTTGAAGAAGATCAAGTTGATCAGTATTTCCAACATTTTGAAAAGGTTGCTGTGAGTTCAAACTGGCCAAGGAAAGGATGGGCTCTTATGGTACAGAGTGCGATTAAAGGTAAAGCTCAAAAAGCTTATTCTGCTTTGTCTGCTGAGGATGCAGCTGATTATACCAAGGTAAAACAAGCTATTTTGAAGGCCTATGAATTGGTACCTGAAGCTTATAAACAAAAATTTAGAGACTTGAGGAAATCTGCAGATCAGACTTATATGGAATTTGCCAATGGAAAGAGAATATGTTTTGAGCGATGGTGCCTGGCTAAAAATGTAGATGGGGATTTTGATAAATTGAAAGAATTGATATTAGTGGAAGACTTTAAAAGATGTGTTCCAGCTGAATTAACAACATATTTAAATGAAAAGGCAGTGGAAACTTTACAAGAAACTGCTAGGTTGGCAGATGATTATGCTTTAACCCATAAATCCAAATGGGGACAACCTAAAACCTTTCAAAAGAGTTACAAAGACAATCCAGGTAAACCGGAGATTAAATTGGGAGGTAATCAAAAAGGGAAGGATGAAAAGAAGCCAGGGCTGGAGAAACCTGTTGAGCGTACTTGTTATTACTGTAGGAAACCTGGCCATGTGATATCTAATTGTGCCCTTTTGAAGAAAAGGAAGGAAGCTGTGCCCAATGCTTGCTTTCAGGCAATTAAAAATCAAAAAGGTTTAGGAGATGCTGTTAAAGATCAGTCCTTGCAAGAGGGAAAAGCGGAAAAGTTGGAGGAGGTGAGAAAGGAATTCCGTTCTTATGTATCAGAGGGTTTTGTTTCACTGAATGATGGGTCACCCCAGGTGCCAGTGAAAATTCTTAGAGATACTGGGGCTTGTCAATCTCTCTTGCTGGACAGTGTTTTAAATTTTGGTGAAGAAAGTGACACTGGTGAGGCAAATCTAGTGCGAGGCGTTACAGATGACACCATGTCTGTCCCTTTACACAGGGTGATTTTAAAGTCAAAGTTCGTAGAAGGACCAGTCGAGATAGGGATAAGACCTAGTTTGCCAGTGGAAGGAGTTTCTTTGTTATTGGGAAATGACCTTGCAGATGGAGAAAGTGATCCTGTGGTACGGTTAACGACCAAACCAAGGATTGATGAGTCTGAGAATGATCCAGATGTTTACCCATCATGTGCGGTGACTCGAGCTAGAGCTAGAGAATTAGCCAAGACAGACAGTCCGATGCAGTCTGATGTGGTTCCTTGTGACAGTCCTAAACAGGAAGAAAATTATGATGCCTTATCTGAGACTTTTCTGTCTTCACTGGAGGATCAACATCCTCATAGTGAGCCTGAATTTAAAGATTTGTCTTTGTCGAGGAAGGATTTTATGGTGGAACAGACAAAGGACCCTGAGTTGACAGAATTGAAAGAAAAAGCTCTCTCATGTGAGGAGATTGAAAAAGTGCCAACTGGATACTATGTCAAAAATGGAGTGTTAATGAGGAAATGGAGACCTCCTCATGTTCCTGTTACTGAGGAATGAGAAGTTATTCATCAGGTTGTTGTTCCAAAAGTTTATAGGGATGAGATTTTAAACCTGGCCCATAGTATGCCTTTGGGTGGTCATTTTGGTGTGAATAAAACTGTAGGGAAGATCTTGAAACAATTCTATTGGCCTGGTTTGAGAAAAGATGTGGTGATGTTTTGTCGAACCTGCCACACATGTCAGATGGTAGGTAAACCAAATCAAAAACCCCCTGTGGCTCCTTTGAAGCCAATTCCTGCTTTTGGGGAGCCCTTTTCGAAGGTGATTGTGGACTGTGTTGGCCCATTACCAAAGTCTAAGACTGGAAATCAGTATTTGTTAACCATCATGTGTGCCACTTCTAGATTTCCAGAGGCAATACCCCTTAGAAATATTAAGGCCAAGATGGTGTCAAAGGCTCTTGTAAAATTTTTTACCTTGTTTGGTTTGCCAAAAGAAATCCAATCTGATCAAGGTAGTAATTTTATGTCAAAAATTTTTCAACAAATAGTCTCTGAGCTGGGAGCAAAGCAGATTGTATCATCTGCATATCACCCAGAATCTCAAGGAGCTCTGGAGAGATTTCATTCTACTCTCAAAAATATGCTGAAGACTTATTGCTTTGAAAACACCAAGGATTGGGACGAAGGTATCCATTTACTTTTGTTTGCCATTAGAGAATCAATCCAGGAGTCAATAGGATTTAGTCCGTTTGAGCTTGTATTTGGACATAGGGTGAGGGGACCTTTGGAGTTGTTGAGAGAGCAATGGGTTAATGAGGAAGTGCACTTGAGTCTGTTGGACTATGTCCAAAAATTTAAAACTCGGTTGGAGAGAGTCTGCCAGCTAGCGAGAGAGAATTTGAAAACCAGCCAGATAAGAATGAAGACATATTTTGATAGACGTGCTCGGCCTAGGACATTTGCAGTGGGGCAAAAGGTGTTGGTATTTTTCCCTAGCTAAAATAATCCCTTGCAATCTCGTTTTTCTGGACCATATGTTATTGAATCTCGAGTGACTGATTTAACATATATAATCAAAACACCAGATAGACGCAAGAAAACACAACTCTGTCATGTAAACATGCTAAAACCTTATTATGAGAGGGATTCAGTTGTGGCCTTGGTGGATGATGTAAAGGGTGTTTCTAGAATGCTTGATGTTGATGTTGAGGAAGGCCAGTTTAGACCAAATATTGTTCCATCGAAACTAAAAAACCAAAATATCCTGGAGAACCTTGAAACGAAGTTGGACCATTTACAAGTTTCACAAAAACAACAGATGAGAGAATTAATTTTAAAATTTAAAAATCTGTTCCCAGATGTTCCAAACAGAACATCGATAATTACCCATGATGTTGATGTTGGGGATGCAAAACCAATCAAACAACACCCATATCGAATGAATGTGGAAAAAGTAAACTTGTTGATCAGGAAATCAAATACATGTTGGAAAATGATATTATTAGACATTCAACTTCAAATTGGAGTTCGCCCTGTGTTATTGTACCTAAACCTGATGGAACTGTTAGATTTTGCACAGATTACAGGAAAGTGAATGCTGTAATAAAGTCAGATGCTTACCCTATTCCTAGGGTGGATGATTGCATAGATAGAGTGGGAAAGGCAAAATTTCTTACAAAGATTGACCTATTAAAAGGGTACTGGTGTGTTCCATTAACAGATAGAGGAAGGGAGATTTCAGCCTTTGTAACCCCTTCTGGACTGTATGAATACAATGTTTTGCCATTTGGAATGAAAAATGCTCCGGCAACATTTCAAAGAATGATTAATTCAGTGATTCATGGGTTAAAACATACAGATGCCTACATTGACGACTTAGTGACTGGGAGTGATACTTGGGAAGATCACATCTCTGCGTTAGAAAGGTTGTTTGAAAGACTTTCCAAGGCTAACCTTACAGTTAACTTGGCTAAAAGTGAATTTGGCCATGCCACTGTGACGTATCTTGGTTATGTTGTAGCTCAAGGCAAGCAAGCTCCTGTTCAGGCAAAAGTTCAAGCAATATCTGAGTTCCCTATTCCCACAGGTACGAGGACTGTTAGAAGATTTTTGGGAATGGTTGGATATTATCGAAAATTTTGTAAAAATTTTGCTGATATTGCTCTTCCCCTAACTAATCTTCTGAAGAAGGGAGTAAAGTTTGTTTGGACAGATTCTTGTCAAGAAGCATTTGAGAAGCTGAAAGCCATTTTATGCTACCATCCTGTGCTCAAAACACCTGACTTTGAAAAGCCATTTTCATTAGCAGTAGATGCCAGTGATGAAGCTGCAGGAGTTGTGTTGTTGCAGAAGGGTGACCTTGATGATATTGACCATCCTGTAGCTTACTTTTCAAAGAAATTTAATGAGCATCAAAAGAATTATTCCACTATAGAGAAAGAATTACTGTCACTTGTTTTAGCCTTGCAACATTTCAGTGTATATGTTTGCACCGCTCAGAAACCATTGACTGTATATACAGATCATAACCCATTGGTGTTTCTGAGCCGAGTCAAAAACAAGAACAGAAGGCTGTTAAACTGGAGTTTAATTTTGCAAGAGTTTGATCTCATGATAACTCACATTAAAGGCAAAGATAATGTGATTGCTGATTGTCTTTCCCGATGTTAAATGGGAAACATGTATCTGTACTAATCTGATAGTCTGTAGTTGTGTAGCATGATAATTATTAAAATTACTAACTGTATGCACGGTTAAAATTTTCTTGGGAAAATTTTTTTTTAGGTGGGAGGTGTTACGGACTCAGTGAAAGTCCCTTTAAGATAGAGAGTGTGTGTGTATGTGTGTGTGGGGCGTGCTTACGTCAATAGAAGATAAAGGACGTAATGACGTTGTTGAAGAGGTTAGAAGAAGAAGAAGGAGAGAGAGAGAGAAGGGAGAGAGACACCAGCCTGCTTGTTTTCTCTATCGATGGATGAGAAACAATAACTGTGTTTGCCACTGAAATCCATGTATGGAAGTTGGAAGTAATCCGGTGGAGTTTACTTTGTTGCTGACCTGTAGAAGGAAACAGGTATTTGTGTGTGGACGACCACGGTTCGGATGCTTTCAGGGTGAGGAAGTCACTACCGAGTAAACACTGAAGTGTCGTTTGGGTTCCATCGTGGAACATTTGGATTTCGTATGTACTCTCTCTATGTTTTTCTACATCTACATCTTATCTTCAGACAACGGTGGTTGTTGAAGAAGCCCTTGCTCATGTTTCACCTTATGGCTTGCGGAACTGAACTTTAAGAACCATTCCGGAACTGGGAGTTTTGGACTTTGTCACACACACACACGACGAGTTTAGTTTTGGGGTTCAAGGTTTAACATTTTTGAATTCTAACATACTAACATTTTTACTTTTATTTTACGTATTATCATAAGTAGTGATTAATAAAATAGTTTTTAACACTGAATCATGCTCAGTGTGTTTCTTTTGTTGCTGGTTTGTGACAGTGGTAAGTGCCTAGAACGTACTGCCAGGGGAGGAGGTAGAAGCAGATATGATAGTGATGTTTAAGAGGCATTTAGCCAGACACATGAACAGGCAGGGAATGGAGGGATATGGATCACATGGAGGAAGATGGGATTAATGTGGGCCCAAGGGCCTGTTCCTGTGCCATACTGATCTATATTCAACCCTCCCCCGGGAGCAACAGATGGTGGGAGATTGGCGTGTAGAGATCTCAGACTATCTGGCAACTCCACCGTAGGATATACTTTATTGTCGTTTAGACCTTTTCAATGTTGTTAAGTGTTCAGATTAACAGCACTTGTTCCAGAAGGGAAATCCAAATATGTGTCACTGAAAACATGAGTGTCAGAATGACTCAGAGTCAGGAGAGGAGCACAGAGTCTGAGCAGGCACATTCCATTGATGGGAAGATCGAAATCAGAGGGCACAGAGTTAATTGCTAACAAACCATAGGGCCAAAGAGAATTTAATTTTTGTAATTAATGCCTACAGCCCCAAAAAATAATAAATAATAATTTATATTAGCAGTTAGGTTGGAGGATAATACTGGTCAACTCTTCTCCCAAAATGCACCATGGGATAATTTGTATCCTTCTCAGCAGGTAAATAGGACCTGGAACACGGAAAATGCCAGAAACACTCAGCCAGTCAGGCGGCATCCATAGGAGGAGGAACAGAGTCAATGTTTCATGTCCGAGTTTGTCAGAACTGGGAAAGATGTAAAAAGATAATTTTAAGTTACAGAGAAGATAGGAGGAGGGATGGATACTACAAAGAGTGTATCTGTTGTAGGGCGCAACTAGGTTGCCGTGGGAATACATTGTAGGGGCAGGCACGGTAGTGTAGCGCTATTACAGCGCCAGCGAACCAGGTTCAATTCTGGCCACTATCTGTTTTTCCCCGGGTGCTCCGGTTTCCTCCCTCATTCGAAAGACATATGGGTTAGGAAGTTGTGGGCATGCTATGTTGGTGCTGGAAGCGTGGTGACACTTGCGGGCTGCCCCAAAACACTCTACACAAAAGATGTATTTCACTGTGTTTTGATGTACATGTGACTAATAAAGATATCTTATCTAGGGGTGATCTGGTTAAATGGGAACAGTTAGAGGGTGATAACACAGACAAAGCCTAATGAATTGCAGGTAGCAGGTCTGTGGGACATGCTCAGCAGATTAGGCTGTACTTAGAGAGAGGAAAAACAGCCAAATATTACTCACTGATGGATGATTTACAGCAAAAATGGCCAGTTCTGATGTAGATAGAGTAAATGATCAGAGAAGTTGGTGAATTTGACATAGAGTCTGGAAGACTGCAGTGCGCCCAGAGGAAAATGAGTTGTTCCTCAAGCTCGTGTTGGGCCTTGTTGAACGGTGCAAGAGGCCAGAGACAGATAGGGGCTGGGATGGAGAATTAAAGTGGCAGGCAACCAGAAGCAATGCAAAGTGATCACCGAGTCTGTGTTTGGTTTCTTCAATAGAGAGATCACATAGTATGCTGTATTCAGTGCTCAAGATTTGAAGAGCAAGTGAATTATTGCCTCACCTGGAAAGATTGTATGGGTCTCCAGATGGTGGAAAGGGACAAAGTGAAAGGACATCTCCTGTGGTTGTAGGGAGAGTGCTGTAAGACAGGAAGAGGTTGGGGGGGGGGGGGGAAGGGGTGGAGAGCAGATCAGGGAGTGGTCCATTAAAGATGCTGAAAGGGTAAAATTTGGGGGTGAAATCTCATTGCAGCTGACAGAAATTGTGAATTAAGACAGTGGTGGAAAGTGAGGACCAGAGAACTCTTGTCCTTGCTCTGTCCAGGAAAGCCAGTGAGAGAAGTGCTGGAAACAGATGAGATGCCATCAAGGGCTCCATCCACTATGGCAGAAGGGAAGCCATTTCAGAGGCACCTACTGAGACTTTCTGCACATTGGATCAAATGTGATGGATACAGAGGAACTAGGAGAATGGAATGGAGGCCTTCTAGGAGGGAAGATGGAATTCTGTGGGCTTGTAATGGATATTTGTGGCTGGTCTTTCTCCTGAGACGGAAATGGAAAAGGTCCAAAAAAGCAAGACTCAGATGAACGTTGAAGGTTAGAGCAGGGTGAAAATTGATGGTGAAAGTAATCAAATTTGAGTTCTGCATGCATGTTCCCAGGTCTCCATCTTTGATCTGGAGAAAGTGGAGGTGAGGGAGTTGTCATTCAATGTGATAAACATGAAACAAGTGACCCAACCAGACTCAATAAGAATCTCAGTCTCATGAACACACACTTTTCTTTGTGACGGTGTGGAATTAGTGTTGGAGTGTTTATATTACAGTGTGTGTGAAATGGCTGGTCACTTGAGAGGCTGTTAGCACCCTGATTAATTGTTATCCAACACACCCATGGATCAAAGCAGGGAGAAAGGGGAATGGGGGTGAGATTTCCTTTAGAGAAAAGGACAGTTACAGGAAGCTACTTCACAAAATACTTCAGAGCACACCTACTAAACAATACAGAACTGGGCCAGAGAGCTTTGAAATGAACAGTTGACAAGAGGATACATGACCTTAGGTGACAGAAGCACAATACATATTTGACAGAAAGAAAGCAGGGAAGGGGTATGAAGATATTAAAGCAAGGCTGCTTTTACACAGTGAAAACAAGTGATTTTAGGTTGCATATAGAGGTAGCTGTCATTCATAATGAACAACCCTCTTTCATTTGACTGTTCAGACTGATAACTTTAGCAAAGTACAAAGCAGGAGGTGACAGCACCTCATCAGTTTTAGCAGTTTCAAACTGACATTTGACTCTTATGAAAATTAATTCCAGAATCTTTACCACATTCAGAACACATGCCTCATTGGTCAGAGAATATACTGGGAAATATGCCCCAAAGGGACAAAGACATCCAACCTACACTGAGACTCAAGTGCAGCGCAGCATCAAACATACCTTGATGGACTAAATAAGGACAAGCACAAAAATAATCTTCTCTCATGACAACCCTGCATTAAGAGTAAATTTAATGCCTGATCCAGACAAAAGGAAAGCACCTAGGTGAATCCCCTGAAAGAGTACTGCCCCTTTAATAGTGCTGATGGAAAACTCCACTGTAGGACCTCCACTTGAAGTTCTACTCTGTTGGAGGGATAGTGCTGAATGAATACTCACCATCCCAACGTAGTGTTAATGTGCTGCATTTTGGTGAGGGCATTAAACGAATGCCACATTTTAGCAAAGCATGAGTGAGTGCATTTTCACTTTTTTTTTCCTGGGAGGTGAGGAGGGGGTGTCACACTTTACAGAAGGGTACTTATTCAACCTGTAATACTTCAGTTGGAGTCATTTGAGGGAGTACTTACTGTATGTTGGCTGGGGCACAAGCGAGGGAGTGCTACAGCTTTGGTGGGTTGTGGCCAATACAGGGGGTGGACCACATTAATAGAAGGAATCCTGCAGTGCTGCAGGAGCCACTGCAGTGGGAAATGTCGCACAGTGAGATGTGTGGGTACCCTTGAGGGAAATGTTCACTGCTGCATCCTCTAGATCAGAGGTCAGCTGTTTGGAATTATTTTGTTGTTACAAAATATCACAACTTGTTTTTTTTAAAAACAATGGTTTGGAGATATAACAATTGGCAGCTAGGTGCCAGTATATTCTGAAGCAGCTGTAAACTTGTCAAGGATTTTATCTTGATGTCATTCCAAGTTTGAGTAGGATTAGCACCATGTAGTGATTAATAACATTAAAGACATCACAAAAATGAAAAGGATACTATTGTTTGCTCCTAATTAAGTGATTTCCTTCAATATTCAATGCTGCAAAATGCTTAGGGGGAGTTTGCAGATTTAACCACAATGCTATTTTGGTCTCAATGGATTGTGTAACTTTTGTACACTCTGCTTTTGCAATGGTTAGCACTGGAAAATGTTTTCATATTTGAACTCTGACTTACTGTTTGTTAAATCGACACAAAGCAGAACATTGCTTCAGTGCCACAAGTTCTCTTTAAAACAGATTTGGGGCCTGGAGTGTCATTCTCAGCACCATTTGGAAAGAGAATCAAGGTTGAACCATTGTGTTGTAATAATTCAGATTTATCTTTTTACTTCAACAGTCCATAATCAAGTCCAGTAGGGGATGAAAGATGTACATAAAATGGAGAAGTTGTACATGGGATCAATTTCAAAATTATGAATAGACACTATCCACTGATACCAACACTGATGAATTTGCCCACTACATGGTACCAGAAACAATTTAAGACCACAGCAAGGCTAAGAGGCAAGAGTAAAGTGCTGAGCTAACATGGAGGGCTGCATCACAAAAATGGGTGGAATAAACATCTTTCAACTGATTTATAGAATTAAGAACTTTATAAGCTAATAGGGGACAGGCCAAATCAAGAGCAAGAGTGGTTTCAAAAAGTGAAGCCTGCAGAGGTTTATGTCATAGCTTCAAAAGGATTGGATGTTTAATGGAATCCTAGTTGAGATCAATGACCAGCATCATGGAGAGCCTTACAGCAGTGGATGTTGAGAGGAGACACAGATACTGAAGGTCAAGAACAGCCTTTAAGTAAATAAGCTGTTTCCACAGGAAGGTGCAAGGAAAGACCCAGTAACAGATAAGTGTATGAAAAGTAGTAATGAACAGATCTTGGAGTAAAATTTGACACATTCCAACACTGCTTTCCATTATCCCAATTACTAATTGATCATTTATTCTGGCACTGTCCCAGCTGATAACCATCTATTGGCTGACAGCAGAGATACATAAACTGTTGAAAACCCGAGACATTGCCTTCAGGTCAGGTGATGTGGCAGCCCTCAGGACAGTGAGGGCTAACCTGTCCCACAGCATCAGGGAGGTAAAAAGGAGTTATGTCCAGAAGATCCAGGGCTACTTCTCTGATACCAAGGACACAAGATGACTGTGGCAGGACATCCAGGCCATCACTGACTACAAGCCCCCACCTCGCACTTGCGATAATGACTCCTCCCTCCCAGATGTGCTGAACAACTTCTACGCTCAGTTTGATGTACTTAACAACGAACCTGTGAGCAAGACACCTCCACCGGTCAATGACCAGGTACTTTGTCTGTCCTCAGCTAGTGAGGAAGATATTATCCAGGGTTGACCCTCAGAAATCAGCAGGACCTGATAACGTACCTGGCCATGTGCTCAGGGACTGCACAGACCAGCTGGCAGATGTATTCATGACATCTTTGATGTCTCTTTGAGCCGAGCAGTTGTCCCTGTATGTTTCAAATCTACCACCATCATACCAATGCCTAAAAAGACACATGTAATCTGTCTAAATGACTACTGCCCCGTGGCATTGACACCAATCACCACAAAGTGCTTTGAGAGGTTAGCCCTGCAACACATCAAATCCATTCTCCCTCCCTCACTAGACCCCCTTCAGTTCACATACCGCCCCAATCAGTCAACTGAAAATGCAGTGTCCTTTGCCCTCCACCTGGCCTTGTCTCACTTAGATCAAAAGGACACTTACGTTAGGATGCTCTTCATAGGCTTCAGCTCTGCCTTTAACACTATCATCCCACAGAACCTCATAAGGAAGCTACACCTACTGGGCCTTAGCACCTCCACCTGCAAATGGATTCTGGACATCCTCTCTGAAAGTCAGTTCGCATTGGAAATACCATCTCAAATACCACCAGGCTGAGCACTGGAGCCCCCCGGGGCTGTGTGCTCAGTCCACTGCTGTTCACACTGCTGACCCATGACTGCTCTGCCAACCATATCAAGTTTGCTGATGATACAACAGTGGTGGGCCTCATCAGCAGGAATGATGAAACAGAGGAGGTGGCGAGGCTGGCAGATTGGTGCTCCGTCAACAATCTCTCCTTGAACGTGGACAAAACAAGGGAGATGATTGTGGATTTTAGAAAGGCCCAGGCTGACCACTCACCCCTGTGCGTCAACAGCATCATTGTACAGAGAGTCAGCTGTTATAAGTTCTGGGGAATACATATAGCAGATGACCTGTCCTGGTCAACCAACATCTCCTCCCTCACCAAGGCGGCACAGCAGCATCTCCACTTTTTATGGCAGCTTAAAAGAGCAAACCTGCCCTCCCCCACCCCATTCTATAGGGGTACCATTGCGTGCGTCCTGACCAGCTGCATTTGCCTGGTAATGGTAACTAACATCTGACTAAGTCTTTGCAGAGAATTGAGAGTACAGCTGGAAAGATCATTGGAGTACCTCTTCCCTCCATCCTGAATATCTACAACACACAATGCACATGCAAGGTCTGCAGAATCATAGATGACCCTTCTCATCCCTCCCATGACCTTTGTCCCACTGCCATCTGGCAAGCAGTACCAGAGCATCTGGGCCAGAACTACTAGACAGCACAACAGTTTTATTCCCCCCCAGGCTGTCAGGCTCCTGAATATTCTGGAGGCAGTTTCAGACAAATGCCATGTCAGAAGCCCTGGTTTGCACAACAGCGTACAAGAACATTGGCTGCTGCTGAACATGTTTATACAATTAGTGCAACACACTGAGTTCTGTGTTTTCTTCGTCCAACTGTTTTGCACTAACACTGCACTAATTTTGTATTCTGTATATACTTTTTTTTGCACTATTTGTACTTGCACAATTTTTTATCTGCATTTATTGTATGTCCTCTTCTTTAGGTATGTCCTCTGTTGAGAGAGTTTAGGGGAAAACGACATTTTGTTCCTGTGTTTTTATAGCATATGGGTGAATGACAATGAAGTAACTTGAACTATTGCTAAATACCAGTTAGCATTGCACAATGTCTTAAGGCAGCAGGCTGACAGTCAAATGATTTCAACTGAATCATCAATCTTAATAGCAAAACACTTGATGACGAACTTTTCACAAACATTAAAAAATGCTGTGGCAAGATAATGGGTGGAATGAAAAACCAAGCTCAAGTGGATAATATTGAAATTGTGCAGGAATACTTTACAAAAGTGGTTCAGCAATTTTACTCAAATGCAAAATTTGAGTTTGTAACCTCAGGATGTTATAAAGCACTCAGCAAGTGAAGGACCATTCTTGAAATGTATTCAGTATTGTACTCCAAAAGGAAACATTGTCACTAACCTGGATGCAGCACGATCCTACAAGTAGCAATGTGACATTGACCAACATCACAAAGTAGATAATCTGGTCAAAGGATAAATATTGACTAAGACATAGGAAAAATGCCATCTTTGGGAACAATACCACAAGATCTTGTGCCCAGAGAAGTCCTGACAAATCTCATTCAGAAAGTGGCACCTTGGACCATGGAACACCTGCATGGTAAATCAAGTAGAGCACAATCGCAATGGTACTTTGAATGCCTTAATTCCTCCAGAGGAAAGCACGACTGTAGGTTCATCCACCCCATGAAGCCCCATTAGCTTATATCCTGTTTCAAGTGTGTGGAAGTCAGGTGGAAGAGGATCTCTCCATTAGTTTAAAGAAGTCACAGACATTCAAGTATCTGTGGCCCATTTCAAGTAGAACCACCAAAGTGAGGCTAGTGGCAGTCACAAGCAATCCAATGCAAATTAAAACCTAATATCTTGTTCAAGACCCAAACATGTTACACATTCAATCATATGGAATTACTTCAGATAACTCAAAGAGAATTGACCTTATTAGTACAACTACGAATAATGTGATGCTACAATACCATTAGCATTCAGGTTCACACTCATTTTGTTGGATATTGTAGTTGATTTTATTGTTTTATTACAATTGTACAAAATCCAATTGTTATGCAAATCCATCACTTCCAAGGAGTGTAAAGTCCATTCAATATTGGTACATTATTGATAGAACACTCATTAGCTTGCTGACCTCTGACTATTAGTCACTTTAGAAAGAGCCAAGGAAGTATTTTATTAAAAATGTTGAATAGTGTAAATTCTTGATCATGATCAAGATTTGGAGGTATTAGCTGAATTCCATACAATGCCAATGAGCAGTCTACCGTACCATTTCATGCAGAGAAATGTAATAGGATTCAGTCTCAGAGAAGGTAATGATCAGTATTGATCTACAAATTCTGACCAAAAGGGAAATCTTATCAAACATGTGGAGATTGGCAGGATGGTATGGATGGGACAGTGGATGGTAGAGAAACAGACTGGGGTTTTCAATGAGGCCAATAGCTCAAGATACTGCAAAACAAGCAGAACACAGTCACCATTTTTGGTAACATAATGAATCAGGCCTCAAGTCCTGAAGCCTAATGCCATTCAGTTGGGCCTTGGTAGAGTTGTACCCAAATGATATTTGCCATAATATTCTTATCTGAAAACTAATCATGTCTCAGTCTGAACAGCATACCAGATCTTTGCAAGACTTTAGATTTGAACAGCTCTTGAACTACTTACTGATTTCATTCCTGAACAGCCTGCCTCTAATTTAATGAGGCCAACTACCTGTTCATCACTTCCTGATTAATTGGCTGTGTAATTTCCTGGCTGTATCATTCTTCATAGGTCTGATCTGCTTTAAGTGCAATTTAGGCTGAAGTGAACAGAAGCCTCCTTTGTCTAGGGAAGAGGGAACCAACTTTAATTACAACTTATCAAAACTCTCAAGGGAACAAAATGAGTAGGAAGAGCAGGGCAGAAGTGTTAAGGCACACAGCACTGGGACATTTAACCTGCAAATGACTTAACAAACCTTAATTGTGTTACAGATGTTTCATTATGTACCCTGGAGAGGGATGGGAGTGGCTTTTACCTTAATGACTTTAATGTGTCCAGAGTGGCTCTTGCTGCAACAATGCTGCAGTCATTGGTAATTCTTAAGGGCATGAACCGCAACCTAAAATTTGACTGATTTTGTTTAAAAGATTTGCTTACAAACTAACAAGACCACTGCTGGTTTTTAAATATGCCTTCAAAGTAGAACATTTATAACAAGGCTGCCAGGTGATAGAGTAACAATATCAACCTGGATTTTATTGAGCCAGGTTCACTCAAAATATTTAGGTACTAGGATAGTCCAGGGGTTTTAGTAAAGACCCCATAAATAAATTAACCAGGTGGTCAACTAGTGCAGAAAAGGCCAGCCTCAAATCTACATAAAAGCTTGAGTTAAAGTTTTTAGTGGTATCCTGTTTTTATTATACTTGATTTTAAATGAGGCATTGTTAAACACATTAATGACTATGGATAAGATTATCAGGAAGGTTTACATTGCAAAAAACATTTCCTTTGCCTATCAGCATTAACAATGGCCTGTTATAGGCAGGGCAAGCAATGGGGATATGGGAGTTGGTCACCCATTGCAATTATTAGAAAGCTGGAGTGTTTTAGTAGGGCTAGGGATACTATTGTTCCTATGTCCTTTATATGCTGGAATAAATCTCAAATTTAGATCCCTAAATTTCCTAATCTTTAGTGGAATAATGGTAATAGAAGTGGTAATTTTTGTAGGCAAAAGTAAGTGAGAATACTAACTGAGGGCTAGCCTGCTTACACAGGGGATAGGAGTAGCCTGCTTTAAGAATGACTGCAGCTCAAATGAGAGGGTAAGAACTAAAACCTTTATCCAGAGGCCAATTTTATCAACTCTTTAGTGTTAAGAACACTTGCCCTGTTAAATGTAATGTAGCAGTTGCAAGAATGTCTATGGATTGAACATGCAGGTGGTACAGCTTGGCAAGTGGAATATTGGGGCATTGTCTGTTCACTGTCCTGCTGTTAAAGTGCCTCAAAAAGACAATAGAATCAGTGAGCTTTTGTGTAATAAGGTTTTACATTTCAGTTGGTCCATGTTCAAGGAACTGTGATTTATAGATGACAACAAATTTTGGATTCTTAATACAAGTTTCAAAAGGGGTTTGGTTGCCAATGTTACAGTAAGATTCAAGGACGAGGATCTCTGCACAAGGTTCATGCCGAGAAAACTCAAAAACATGGCATTTAAAACAGGTTGTGGAATACTGTCAAGTGAATAAGGTCATGTTCAGTGTTGTCAGAGCTAGGGGGAAATTGTCCCCAGAAAATGACTGATGAGCTCTCAGGAGTCAAAGATTTAAATCTTTCTCTGCCCTCACTGTGTGGTTTGCCTTATCTGGCACTTGAAATCACGATTTCTCTTATTCAAAAATGGATTAAAAAGATTCAACCACCCCACTGTAAAATGGTTTTGTTCAAAAGCCTGATTTAAAAGATATCCTAGTCGTGTTCAATAGCAAAAAACCCAAATCCTCTGCATTTTAGAGGGGAAAAAAGTCCATGTCCAGTTCTGAAAGCAAGCAGCCAGGTCTCATTCTCTGCACAAAGTTCACAAACAAGGGACCAGGAGAGGAGAGTTACAAACCACTGAAAAGGCCCATCTGTTGGAGACTGATTTGCACCAATTTAATTTTTTTTTAAAATGCTGCATATACATGGGTCGATGCCTGGCAACATTGGCAGCTTTATGTATTGTATGTTGTCCCTGGGAGGACATTTGCATGTTTGTGGTGAACTGCAATGAATACCATTCATTCCCACATAGTACAAGGGCAAGCAAAGTTACAGCAACACCAGTTAGGAAACAAGACATTAAGTTTCACCTGCAGTCTGAGTGCACCAAGAAGCTGACCTGCAAGCTCGCGATTGTCTAAAAAAAAATATCAGCGATTGCCATCTCAGCATCTTTCCTTCACAAAAATCTCGTGAGATCCCAGTCTCTTGTTCATCTGTCTTGCAACTTTTTCCCAATGGCACTTGGATGGCAAGCAAGAACAAATGCTTCCATGTAAACTTGGGATCACTGGCAAAATAAGTGCCTCTTCCAGTTGCTGCTACAGGTTGGAGAACAGGTGAACGGGAAGGGCAGAACAGGCAAGAGTCAGGCACATACATCAAGCAAGAATTTAACTAGTATTATGGTAGCTAGTAGTCTTACATCTGCAAAATATAGTTATTAAATGGATGGACCATATTTCAGTTCCTCCTGTCAGTGCAGTGGAACCCAATTACCACCATACTAAAACATCAATTGTTCCATCTCAGCCAATGCTCTTAAGGGAAAGGATGTTACAGACTTAATATCTTATCACTCTCATCACCCAAGCTCAACTTCATGGTTAAATCCTTTGTGGAGGAAAGATTGAGAAGCACAAGAGCATTCACTCGAGCATGAGACTGAGCAAGAGGGTGCTCATGAGTAAAAGGACTGCATCAGTGTGCATACATGCACAGAGGGAAGGTGCTAAAGAAATTAAGAGTGAGAAGTGGAAAAAAAGGGAAAGTTCTTTTAATTCTCTTTATACAGTCGGCCAAGTTGTTCTATTAGTGCTGTTAGTTGTGGGTTACCTCCAAGCTCGCTAATAATTTTGTGAGCTTCTGCTTCCAACTCTTTGAGAGTCTGCTTGGTGTAATCAAAAGAACCCACCTTTTCAAGATAGTTTACACAGTATTTCTTTACATCTATATTTTCAGTTCTTTGGCGCAAAATATTCTGCACCTGAGTACTTTCTGGATGTGACCAGATAGCATGAATAAGAGGGAAGGAAAACTTGCCCTCTGTTAAATCTTCACAAAAGCCCTTGTTGTCAGTGTATTCCCCACTACATAGGTTTGCATAGTCATCACGTATTTGGAATAAGAGTCCTAATTTGTCAAGGAGAGGCTTTAAGTCCAATCTCTTTTCAGAGAACAACTGCATGAGCCCTACAGCCAAGCCAAAGAGCCCTCCAGTCTTCTGCAGTACCATAGCCTTGTAATCTTCTATTGTGGGGCAGGTGTATGTATCCCTCCAATGGATGTCCAGGCCCTGCCCACGATGCAGCTCCAGTAGCTGTTGAGTGAAGACTTTAATAGCATCTGCATGGCCAAGGGTCAGCACCTTCTCCAGACTCAAAAAGTAGACGTAGTTGGCCGAGTTTATGACAGATGGAACACCATAGATGCTGTGTGCCACAGGAAAGCCACGGCGCAACTTGGAATTATCCTCAATGTCATCGATCAGCAAGCTAGCACTGTGCAACATTTCTGTAACTTCTATGATGACCTGGAGCAAAAAACAGTGGAAAGTGTAAAAATCTCACATTTTGGTTCTGTAGAAAGAACAAAAATCACATGAATATTACCAACCATCCCAGATCTGACTGGACTACAAATACACCATTTCTCAGATCACCTTGGAGGCAAAAGATTAACCTGTTACCACCTGCCTCCTGAAACCAATCTCCACCTCATCTAACCAGTGGAAGGAGCCAAGATGAAGCCCATTGGTTGAGCTGCCTGTTACTTCTAACCCCTGCCGCCAAATCAACCTGTAATTCCCATATCCTTTCTCAATCCCTTCTTCCCCAACTCTCTTCAGTTTTTCCTCCCAGCCCACCCCACATTTCCTCCAATTCAGTCTATTTTGCAAATATCCTATAATCAAACTTCCCCTTCCTTTTGTTCTTAAACCCTACTGACTTTACAGTTCACTCACTTATCTGACCAGTTGGTGCCAACTGGTTGTGCGCACTGATGGCACCCAACTCCAATTACTTCCACTGACTTCAATACAAGACATTTTATCAGTCACATGTACATCAAAACACAGTGAAATGCATCTTTTGTGTAGTGTTCTGGGGGCAGCCCACAAGTGTTGCCATGCTTGTGGCACAAACATAGCATGCCCACAACTTCCCAACCTGTATGTCTTTGGAATGTGGGAGGAAACCCGCACAGACACGGAGAACGTACAAACTCCTTACAGACAGCGGCCAGAATTGAACCCGGATTGCTGGTGCTGTCATAGCATTATGCTAACTGCTATGCTACTATGCTTTCTACTGTTGTTAGACTGCTTGGATGGGCTGGAATTTCTTCCAGTTAAATAATGGGGAGAACAAAACAGTCATCTTCATAGTTGCTAAGCCACCCAAATCCATTGTCAGAAGTTGTTCAGTGTCTTGGTATCCTACACATCTCAGAGCTCCCAACCACATAACATCGACATCAGAGTCAGCCACTTTCATCCTTAAAACTGATGAAATGCTTTACCCACATTTTCAGAATACTATTCTTATACGGAATCTGTCAGCCTGACATCCATCTTAAACTTGGACTCATCCAATATTTTGCTTCCTGTATTCTATTTCACAGCAGCCCCACCTCATTCAACCTCACTGACATTTACTTCCAATACCTGCAGTTTAAGATTCTTATCTACACGACAACTCTGGCAATCCACTATTGAATTGTTCTGAAATCCTTAGGGTTCAGCATCTGGCTCACCTTGTTCAGTTTTCCATGCTCCCTTAAACTTGCGAGCTTCACTGGAAAATTATATTACTTTGTTAAAGTGTTAGGGTGTCAATACAAATAAAATCCAATAATCTGGAAAATCTGCTAGTCTGGCACAAAGTCCCAAAGGTGCTGGATTAGAGCTTTAGTTCCTCTACCACATACTTCAAATCTCAAAACTACCTTTTAGTCCCCACTTCACCCCTCCAGTAAAAGCTATGCCTTCAGCAGTTTAGGCTACAAGGGATTCCATCCCGCCTAAGTATTGTGTAAACCAGGATCTTGCCAAGTTACTAAAGACCAAAATTACATTACTTCCCAAAGGTCTGGAGTTTCTGGTGGAATGAACTTCAGATCTGAAACCTTCCAATGTTGTACACAGCCTTGGAGATCTTAAGGGGATCAGGAAAGGGGGAAAAACAGTGAAGACTTCTGTTTCTCCAGTCACAAATAGTAAGCTCATCCTCACCCACTTAAAAGATCAGAGGGGCTATCAAAGTCTGTGATCCAAGAAGTTGTTCTAAATGCTGCTGTATCAGTGCCGTGTCAGAGCATTACCTCTAAATCAACAAATTCAGATTTGTATCACTAATTTTCCATTAGTTCCAGCATAGAATTACAATGTTTCTCAGCAAGTATTTAAATAGAAAATAAAGGGTGACATAGCACAAAGTATCTGCTGAAAATAATGTTAAACATCTTAGTTGAACTTCCCAAATGATCTAGAAATTATGTACAATCCCCAAATTACAGTGGTGTATGGAAGCCTGATATAGATATTGGTCCCAGTGAGCAATGAGTCATTTTAATAATATAAACTGCAAAAAAATATTCTTTTGCATCAAGTCTACATTCCCAACAATCAAATAATTGGCAGGAAAACTCAAATTCAATATTTTTCACAGCCCAAAACAAGCACTTATGACTTTCCTACTTAAACATCAAATGACAGCTCTGCACAAGAAAACAGCTATTATTACCATATTACTTCATGCACTGGTATCCCTCATTAAAATAATCTAGTGCTCCAAAACAAATGCTGATCTGATTATGTTGAAACAGCAGCCATGACCTAATAAGCTTGAAGTAATACAGCATTCAGTAAAGACGTATAACCCTTGGGACAAGAATTTTTTGTGGATATGATTTTACCATAATTCTTAGCAAATGCTTTATTGCAACATTTTACCAATAACCAAGTGGCAAAATTGTTAAATACACTTGCAATAGGCTCATTCCACTGGACTTCAAAAGAAAGCAACCAAAAGAGATATCTATGCATTCGATGCTTATTCTCTGGGAAGGTGCATATGCTTGTATGCAACACCTCTTTCTCACCACCTTCCCCCCACACTGCTCACAGCACTGGGAATGGCACTTATTCCCCTATACTGGCAGTAGATCCTTAAGCTGCCAATATCATTTGTTGTAATGGAGCAGGGCACAACAAAATCTTGCTTTGCGTCAACATTGAGGCACATCACTAGGCCTGTGACTAGTGCTGTGCCTCAGGGATCTGTGCTGGGGCGATTGTTGTTTGTCATCTATATCAATGATCTAGATGATAATGTGGTAAATTGGATCAGCAAGATTGCTGATGACACTAAGATTGGAGGCACAGTGGACAGCGAGGAAGGCTTTCAAAGCTTGCAAAGGGATCTGGACGAACTGGAAAAATGGGCCAGAAAAATGGCAGATGGAATTTAATGCAGATAAGTGTGAGATGTTGCATTTTGGAAGGACAAATCAAGGTAGGACATACACAGTAAATGGTAGGGCACTGAGGAGTGCAGAGGAACAAAGGGATCTGGGAGTTCAGATACACAATTCCCTTAAAGTGGCATCACAGGTAGACAGGGTTGTAAAGAAGGCTTTTGGCATCCTGGCATTCATAAGTCAAAGTATTGAGTACAGGAGTTGGGATGTTATGGTGAGGTTGTATGAGACATTGGTGAGGCCAAATTTGGAGCACTGTGTGCAGTTCTGGTCACCAGCTATAGGAAGGATATCAGTAAGATTGAAAGAGTGCAGAGAAGATTCACTAGAATGTTGCTGGGTCTTCAGTTGAGTTACAGGGAAAGATTGAACAGGTTTATTCCATGGAGCACAGAAGAATGAGGGGAGATTTGATAGAGGTTTACAAAATTATGAGTATAGACAGTAAATGCAAGTAGGCTCTTTCCACCTAGATTAGGAGAGATACGTACAAGAGGACATGGCTGTAGGGTGAAAGGGGAAGGTTTAGGTGGAAACTTCTTCAGAAAGTGGTGGGAGTGTGGAACAGGTTGCCATCTGATGTGGTAAATGCAGGCTCACTCTTAAAGTTTTAAGAATAAATTGGATAGATACATGGACAGGAAAGGTCTGGAGGGTTATGGACTGGGTGCAGGTAAATGGGACTAGTGAAATACCATTTCGGCACAGACTAGAAGGGCCGAATGGCCTGTTTTCTGTGCTGTGTTCTATGGTTCTATTGTTCTAAGATGTCATGCTATTCAGTCAATCCTGTGCTTGTTACACCAATACAGAACACCCAAAAGGTGCTGCAGAAATGCAGTGCTTTCCTTCATGGAATGCCTTAACAGAAGTTTGTTGTGTAGTCAATGATAAATCACAGAATATGAAAGGTTGCAGGATTGAAGATTGAATGAGCCATTCAGCTCAATGCCAGCTCTTTGCAACTGTAGTGCAGTTAATCCAAGATTTCTTTATTAGTCACATGTATGTCGAAACAGTGAACGCCATCTTTGCGTAGAATGTTCTGGGGCAGCCCATAAGTGTCATCACACTTCCAGCACCAACATAGCATGCCCACAACTTCCTAACCCACATCTTTGTAATGTGGGAGGAAACTGGAGCACCAGGAGGAAACCCATGCAGACATGGGGAGAACATACAAACTCCTTACAGATAATAGCCAGAACTGAACCCAGGTCACTGGCGCGGTATTTGCATTATGCTAACTGCTACATTACCATGCCTGCCATGGTACACTACCCCACTCACTCCCTCACCCCATCATTTCCAATTTCATTTCAATACATGTGCAATGCAAAATTTCATTGATTTGTTTCCTTTTGAGGTCCACAACTGCATCAACTTCTGCTTCCCATTCTAGCAGTGTATTCCAGGATTCTGACAATGAGGTGCATAGAAAAGATTCCCCCTTGGGTCATTGTTTTATGACAATGTTCTAGATTTTTGTGCAGCCACCTTGTTACATTCTAGATGCTGTATTTACCTCATTAACACAAACCCTGAAGACCATAGAAGGCAAATTTCCTGATTTTGGAAGTACTCTGAACTAGTTTCAAACAGGTTTACCTTAAAAATCTTACCATTTTCTGCATGCTTTTGAAGCTGGTTTAAAGAATAAAAATAGTCATAGCTATCCATACTTAATACAGTATTACTCTGTCAGTGGGTAACAAAATTTACATTTGCATTATTGGACAGCTCAATGGCAGCAAGTAGCATTCACTAACAGCATGACTGGGCAATTTTGGAACTAAGGCCAGCCCAGATATTATTCCTTCTACTTGAGTAAACCAATTCCTTCAAGTTGCTGTGTTCAGCAATATCTTCCCATTGCTCTCTGGTGCATTACTTTCAAATGAAGACAGTATATGCACATTTTGATTTCCAATTCCTTGCTTTTGAAATAACTGTTTCAGGAGCAGTTTTTGTTTGAATATTTTGCGTACATAGCCTCATTTGAAGTTGAAGCAACTAAAGTGGAGATTGTTGAAACATGCTGTACTCTTCACACTGTTTTGAGGCAATTATACATTACAATTTTAAAAGTAATAAATCTGTCAAGTTGTTTTGTGATGGGTTCCCTAACCATGAACAAATTTGAAATGAAGTAAGAAAGTTCACTCATGCTGAAAATATTAAAATAGATCTGTAGAAAAGCAAAGTGATCTTTTTAATAAGCTGCACAACAGAAACAATTAACTCCTGTACTCTTGGGATGAGGGAAAAATGAAAGCAGACATTCCCTGGGTCATGAGCCAGGGAAATTACTACTTAATAATACACTCAATATCTATAATATGTTTAACAGTCACCCAACACAATGGTGATCAGGTGCATGGGTTTGTACAAAGCTTTTACTACTAAAATGTTCAATCATTTACTTCAAATATATTTAGCCTTTCAAAATCTAGGGAACAAGCTTAGTTTGTATCATCTATTCTTAATCTAATACTGGGAGCCCCAGTGTGCATGCTCCCGACAATACCTACAAATCATTCAAAAGATGTGATCACAACTGTTGTTAATACTCCAGGGCATTGTAGAGCTACAGCACAATTTAACCCCCACTCAGTCCAACATTCCATGTGCCTTTATGACTTTTAGTACTCAACCATTCCATGTTAACATCTAATAACAGACAACCCACTCCAGGTTTCTGACCATCAGTTAGAACTTATCCAGCTCCATTCTTTTACATTTACCTACCTAAAAACCCAATTGCCCCAGTATTCCCCATTCAGTAATCACAAAGGCTACTGATTTTTGCCACCTTTCCAAGTTTATGTCATCTTACCCCTTGATTTGCTCATTAGTGGATGGCACACAACCTACTACAGTTGGTTTGCAATCCTGACTGGCTGCAGCTGGACTTGGTCAAAATGAAAACATTCACTACAAATTAGATAGGTGCCTGCAATTTAGTCAGTAGACCCACTAGCAGAGTACCATAGACCAATACCAATTTGTGCAAGGGTATTAACATCCATGCCAAATCACATTGAGGAAACACTTTCCTTAGCATTAAAACACATTTTTGAAGAGCTTCCCAATAATCTGCACCATCACACAGTCTAGGATACCGAGTGGGGAAAGAACTCGATTGTTTTATATACTGCCTCGCCACACCATTCTTTCCACTCAAGTGGGTCTGCCAATTTTTTTCATGAGTTCAGTGGATGTACTTGTGCATCTATTGACCAACAATGAACAAGAATAAACAATGGAGCAGGTGTAATCAGATTCACCTGGAGGATACAGTAAAGCTCTTATCTGGCATGTGTCAAAGTGCTGGTTAATCAAGAGCCAACTTGGGTGCTGCCCCTCTGTCAAGTCAGGCACTCCTGAAATGCCAGTTACTGGAGCATTCAGGATAACCAACCCACTCACTGAATGTGATTTTTTTGGACCAAGTATAATGTCAGTGATTCTCTAGAGAACCCGAAAATCCACAGAATTGCTCAAATAAATTAAGTTCCTTCCTAGTTACTTAAGACCCCCAAATGGCACACAGAATCAATAGAAGCACAAAATTTAATAAGGGTGTATTCTAACCACAGAGCTACTCAATTCTGCAAACTGAATTGTGGTTTTTAAGCTACCCTTCAAACAGGGGCCATGAGATTCAAATTCCTGGAAAGCAACTGCCAGATAAAGTGGTTTGCCTATGCATGTACCCTGGATTTGGAACCACTTTCTACCAAAAACTACCTTTGAAGGCAAGTAATAAACTGCAATGAGTGGTTAGTCAGTTGAGTGGCAAGTTCTGATCAATAACCATTACAACTGACTCACATCCACATTTCAAATAAACAAATCCTTTCTAGTGGTGCATAGTTCAAACCCACTTGTTTGCTAATTAAGCCATTTAAGAATACAGGGGGTCTTCAGCTTACAGATGATCTAAGCTTATGGAAATCCAACTATGCAAATTCTCCTACAGCTTTTTTTTTGAAAAGCATTTTAAGCTTGCAATAATAAAATGTTCCACTGTATTCACTAATGACTTGATATAGCATCACTCCACCGGTTATAGATAGTGTTACTGTGATTATTTGATTGTGATGAAACAAATTATGGCAAGTGAATGTAGAGTGATATGATATGGGTAGCTATAAAAACAGACGTTTTTGACTTGGAGAAATCAGCTTGGAGTTATCAGGAACAGAATCCTAACATAACTCGGGGACTACCTGTTTAATACAAGGGAGCCTTCCTCCCACTTTAAGAAACAGAATCGAAGATTCAAGTTATCAACATTAAAAGGTTCAAGGACCAACCTTTCAATTTGCCCATGA
The DNA here is from genome assembly GCF_009764475.1 of Pristis pectinata. Taxonomy (NCBI): domain Eukaryota; kingdom Metazoa; phylum Chordata; class Chondrichthyes; order Rhinopristiformes; family Pristidae; genus Pristis; species Pristis pectinata. Next base: position 11,105,822 of record NC_067414.1, read on the forward strand.
CAATACACGAAGTTTAGAGCTTAGTCCGAAGCAGCAAAGGTACATAATGGAAGTTGCTGCTGCTCAAACAATTTTCTCCCTTGTGATAAAAATGGCAAGACTTTCTTGAGCATCTTCAAGACAAGAAATTTCTTGAATTGTCTTGTGAACAGTCTATTAAATATTGGTAAGGAACTACCTTAATCATCAGATCTTCAGTCTGATTAAAATTCCAGTAAAATTCTAAAGGACAACCCATTACTTCAAGACCTACAAGGACCTTGTGTGCAGAAGCTTTCTATATCTTGCATTTATACAAGACCCTTCATCCACTTTAACCATAACTCAAGCTACTTTAAGGAAATTGAGGAACGCTCAAATGTCCAGGGCTATTGGATATGCAAGATAATCCAACCACCAGGCTTTCCACAGAAGACTACAGTATTGATTCATCAGCATTAATGTTCTCCATAATGTACATTGAAGAATGTACCACCCTACAAGTCAGAGTTAAATCAGCAAAATTTGATCAAGTGGTTGTGGAAAGCAATGATCTTCAATTGCAATACATTCCTGGCAAAGTTTTCTTGCCAAAATTTGTAGTCACTTATAAACAACTGTAATAATGTCCCAAGGTACTTTGCATGGGCATCAAACAATATTTGAACACTGTGCCAAAACACTGTCAAACAAAGGCTGTGAAGAATATCAAGGAAAAGGAGGATGAGCAAATAGTTTATGGAGCATTCCAGAAGTTGCCCAGCAAATAGAGTCTAGCTACACGCAAGAGATAAAGGCGGGTGGAGCAGAGGTTTACGCAAGTAGTAGGGGATTACATCTCAGGGTGGGGGTGTAGGAGAATATGGGAGGGTATGCTCTGTTTTCATTGGGCCTTGACATGCTCCAGAAGAAACTCTAGGTTCTCAGTGTCATCATGGATGCTCTGACTCCATTGTGACTGGAGACATCAAGCATTCCTATAAACACTCCATTTAGTTTTAAACCAGGAGGCACTGGAAACATTCAAGAAGCATTTCCTCTTAACTTGCTAATCTCAGTGCCCATTTCAAGGTCTGGTTTCTGTGCATAATTTGTATGCTGACACCCACTGGGGCCAATATTTAATTAGAAACTCAGTGCTGGGGATGTTGGCCTGGGAGAAAACACTGAACATTGGTTTGTTTACCTTGCCAGTAAATTGAGGATTTCAAGCATTAGTGGTACCCTTCAAGTGCTCCAAGTGGCCTACTGTTGGTACATTTACATAATGTGTCTGCAAAACACAAGATGATCACTGCTGCGCCAGTATGCCAGGGGCACTGTTGCACTTGATCTTTAAACACTTACCAAGACGGCCAAAGACCCTGCTTGTGCACTGGAGGAAGTGAATTTCATTAATGTCTGCTTTTGCCAAGAGGGGATCCTACAATATGGAAAGAGGTCTATGTTTTCCAGGGCCTCATCATGGACCTTTATTGTATGGGGTGAGGGGTTGTTGTGCGTGATAAGAGACTGATAAAGGACTTGTTTTGCTGGAGTACAAGGCCCATTCCCAAGCTATGACTTGAAGCTTGGCCTTTGAAGCTGCACACAAGTACTGCAGCTTATGACCTAGGTCAAAGCGACCTTGGTTCTGGACTAGAGGTGATGCTGCTTGAACACACCGTCATTCATCCTGCAGAGCAACTGTTCCAGCAAGCAGCCTGGAGGCCTTATGGGACTTTGCCCAAAGAAAGATGGTGATGGAGCAATGAAAACACCTTCAACCTCAGTGGGCAATGGGATCCAGCCCGTTGTGAACACATTTAGAATTATGACTCGTATGCCACATTTTAAATTTGAAGTCAAATTTGAAGACTCTTTAGCCTTTCTCAGGCTTCTTTAAAAAAGGTCAGAGGTTGATGCTGCTCCCTGCATTTTTCTTGAAGTTCACTGTGCAGCAGCTTCTTGTCCCTTCTGCCACTGGATGGCCAGAATCCACACTGCAATTCAGGGAGCAGCTCAGCAGTCACTGGGAGTCTGTTGAGGGCACCAGCTGTTTTCAAAAGACCTGGAGATTGATATACTTGACAAGAGAACGTACAGATAAAACAAAGTGATAAAGGTTGTATAGATTACAAGGTATTTACTTTTTGTTCAGAGCTAGACCCACCATCTTTCCTAAACAAGGAGAGGGTAGGAGCAAAGGCAAGTAACCAGGCAAGATGTAGTTTGTGGTACAATAAAGATATTGAGCCTGTTAACAGTTGCATAAACACATTAAAAATGCCCAAGTATTTGCCACACAGCCACTTGCAAGAGTGTCTTTAGCCGTCAGGAATTTATGAAACAACGACACTGCCTGGGACATACGGCCACTTCTGTGGACTACTCCTGGATACAGACAAGTCAACCAAATAAACTTGCTCATTTTCCATTTTTTTTGATTTGCCACTTTAATACACCAATGACTCTGATCATGACAGTGGAGGCTTTAATAGAAATTCAAACTGCAAACACAAGAAACCTAAAAAATGCTGAAAACAAAATCAGGTCAGGCAGTTTCTGCAGGAAGAGAGAATTAACATTTCCAGTCGAATACCCTTCATCAGAACTGCAGGAGAAGGAACAAGTTAGTTTGAAGTTGTAAAGGGGAGGAATGGGGTTGTACAAAGGGAACACCTCTAGAAAAAAAGAGGCCAGGTTGCTGTGGGGATGAGCTGCAAATGAGATCATCTGGTCAATGGGGGTAGCAAAGGGGGAAAACAAAGGAATGTAGAAGTTGCAAAATTCAGAGCCAAGGGACATGCCTGGCAAATTAGGCTGTGCTAATACAGAAAAAGACTTCTCATACAGGTACGTAAAGTTGTAGAGTTCAATACAGAGTCCAGAAGGATGTAGTGTACTCAGATAAAAGATGGGGTGCTGTTACTCTAGTTCATATTAAACTATTATAACCATTAAGACCAAAATCAGGGTGGGACTAGGATGGAGGTTTCAAGTGGCAAGCAACAAAGCCCAGAGTCACTTGAAATTTGCTTTTTGGCTTCTTCGATGCAGAGACCACAACACAATACCAAATGCAGTAGACTAGATGCAAGTGTAAGTGCATCACTGCCTCATCTGAAAAGTGTTTGGGTCACTGGATGGTGGAAAGGGAAGATGTGAAAGGATAAATGTCGCATCTCCTGCAATGATATGGGAAAGTGCCACAAGGGCAACAGCTGGGGAGACAGAAGATCAGAGGAGGGAGCTTTGACCGAAACAGGTCTCTTTGAAATGCTAAAAGGGGAAAAGAATGGTGGAATCTATTTGTAGGTGGCTGAAATTGTGAAGGATGATCTTGAACAAAGGCCAGTGAGGTGAAGATGTGGCAATCTTGGAGGAGAAAGGGTGAGAGCAAAGATGCAGGGAATACTTGAGATGCAGGCAAGGGCCCAGTCAACTATTGCTAAAGGGGAGGAAAGCATCTGAGGCACCCGTGTAGAGTCTAGTCAGAGCAAATACAGAGCAACTGGGACAATGGAGTCCTAAGCAGCAGGATGGGAAGCAGAGCTGAGACAGCTGCAAGAGTCCACAAGATTGTAATGGATGGTTTAATACCTGAATAGCTATGTGTAACTGTAAACTCTGGCCTGCAGGTGGCACCTGAAGGTCATCTTCACTCATGGTAATAACGAAATTAGTACAGCCAAGTCAGTCAAACAACTTATAATATACAGGATTTGCCATTTCTAACAGCCTAGAATTTGTGTTCTCCCTGATCCAAGTCCTTGCTGCAGTCCAGAGTCTCCCAACCCACTTTTGCATGGTCACCCAATTCTCCTCATCAGCTCATACTCTGGGTTCATGTCTGCCCAGCGGCTGATTGTTGATGTGAAATCTGCTTGCCTCATTCCCTGTCACTGATAACCTGTTGCCTGCAATCTTGCTCTCTGGTGTCAATCTTCCCAGTACGATACAAATTTCAGGTAGCCCACACCAATCGAAGGAGGGTTTCTATTGAGATGAGCTTCATATGAATCATGCTGGGACCAGTTCTGGCAAATCATACAACTGAAATTATAGACAGGGCTTGCGGAGGGTTCAAGTGATGGAGTTTAATGAGAGCAGTGGTTCAGGGTAGAAAGAGTGAATGTAAATCAAAGTGCAAAGGAAGGGGCAGAAAATAAAGTGCACAGCAGAAATTGGAACTGAAGTAAAAATAAAATTGCAGGCCATTGCTTAAAGCTCTATGCCTAAATGTTTGAACAAAGAACAGTACAGCACAATACAGGCCCTTCGGCCCTCAATGTTGTGCTGATCTTTAAACCTCACCCAAGACTAACCCCTCCCTCCCACATATCCTTCTGTATTAAATTCATCCATATGCCTATCTAGTAATCTCTTGAATTTGACCAACATACCTGCCTCCACCACTGCCCCAGGCAGTGCACTCCATACCCCAACTGATGGGTAAAAAAACCTTTCTCTGATATCTCCCTTGAACTTCCCACCCATTACTTTAAAGCCATGCCCTCTTGTATTGAGTACTGGTGCCCTGAGGGAGAGGTACTGGCTATCCACTATCTATTCCTCTTAATATTTTGTACACCTCTATCATGTCTCCTCTCATCCTCCTCCTCTCCAAAGAGTAAAGCCCTAGCTCCTTTAGTCTCTCCTCATAATGCATACTCTCTAAACCAGGCAGCATCCTGGTAAATCTCCTCTGCACCCTTTCAATACTTCCACATCCTTCCTATAACGAGACGATCAGAAATGGACACAATTCTAAGCGTGGTCCAACCTGAGTTTTATAGAGCTGCATCATTACCTCACGGCTCTTAAACTCGATCCCTCGACTTATGAAAGCTAACACCCCATAAGCTTTAACTACCCTATCCATCTGTGAGGCAACTTTCAGGGATCTGTGGATATGGACCCCCAGATCCCTCTGCTCCTCCACACTACCCAGAATCCTGCCATTAACTTTGTACTGTCTTGTTTGCACCCTGTTCACTCATCAACCATTCAATAGTTGACTGCTTGCTCCTGGTGCACCAGGGAATTTTAAATTTTCTCCTTGAACTCCATTCCTCATCTTGATTTCAACTCACCCATGTACAAAAACTTCTCTAGCCATACAACCATCCAAGAATGTTCCCTCCCAAGTATTCCCAATTTTAATTGCTCTGCATCTAGTAACAATATTTTCAACTTCTTGGACTCCAAGCTCTGGAATTCTCTTGTTCTCTTACCTTTCCCCATTTTACAATGTTTAAGAGTTACCAGTGCCCAAGTCTATTATAAAGCACAGTATTAAATTCTGCTCCATGAGGCTTCTGAGAAATGCCTTGCATCATTTTAGCGTTGTATAAATGCAAGTATACATCAGAGTGCTTTCATATTACATGTTTCATTATTTTAATATTTAATCATTCAGTTTTGTAGTTTCAGCAAATATCTTTTATCTTTACTTTCCATGTGGCACTGAAGATCAATATTCAATACTTCTGCCTAAAATTTGAAGTGCAAAATCATGTATAGTGTGTTGCAATTCTGTTGTTTCTCCAAGATGCAAACAGGCTAAGGTAGTAATGGACATATTGCCAAAACCAAAGAAATCTGAGAGAATTAATTAGCCTAGGCAAGCTACCATCTTGCCTGGAGAGCAAATCAAGGAGTGCAAAAGCTAGAGACAGGCTATCAACAAAGTGATCAGTTGGCCATGCAGCCCCAAGCCTGCTCTGCCTTTCAATCAAATATAGCTAGATGTGATGATTGCTTCAACAATACTTGTTCCCCACAACCCATATTTCATCAGGTACAAAAAAGAGCTTTGAATATATCTAGCATCCAGATTTCTGGGACACAACAAACAAAAGATTCTCAGCCCCAAGAAATGCCCCCTCAGTTTGAAATGGATAACACTTTCTCCTGAAGTAATGCCCCATAGTTTCAGATTTCTCCAATAGGGAAAACATGCTCAGCATTTACCCTGCCCACGCTCAGAATTCCTAGAATCACCTTATGTCAACACAACTCTCCATTTAGAGATCAATCCTGTGAATCTTTGATGTACTGTTAGTACTTCACATTCGCTGCATTACTTGCTGTACTTACCTACAACTAACTTCCTTCATGCACAAGGACAAACTGTTCCCTCTGAACAGCAACACATGACAATTTGTTTTTTTTGATTGTTCCTACAAAATCTAACCTCGTAACTCCAACTGCACGCTTCCTAACACGTTTACATCCCTTTGCAGATTCCCCAAGTTTCTTGCACCTTAATTTCCCACATTTCTATCTGCAATTTACACATTACTCACCTCAACCAAATTAACAGATTAAAAAGGCAGGACCCTTGAACTAATCCAGACTAGTTACAGCTTTCCAGTTTTAAAAGGAACACTGTTTTGTCTGTTCACCAACTTTTAATCCATGTGATCTCCACTGCATCACACCTCCATTTTGTGCAGTAACCTTGTATAGCACTTTCTGCCTAATCATGTTAAACTTTGTTGCATCTCCCTTAATAATGGATTCCAGCAATTTCCCAACAACTGAACTAGCCAGACTGTAGCTCCCGAATTTGCCTCTTACTTGGAAAAGTGTTAAGATAGTTAATGGAACTTTAATCAATGTACTGGTTGCCATCTTTAGAATCCTAGGAAGTAGGCCATCAAGTCCCCAGGATTTCAGTCTTCACTACTTTCTCCAGTGATATTGTTTTGTGTTCATTTTTTTTGGCCCTTAGTTACCCATTATTTTTGATGTCATTTGCTTTGAAGACAAATACAAAATTTAATGTTAATGTTATTGCTGATTCCTTTGGAAACAGCAGGGGGAAAATAGCATTTACTTTTGCTATTATTCCTTTATAAGATGACCCCAAAAAAACTTCAAGGTCTCTTCAGGAAATTCTACCACCTCACGTTAGAGTTGCATGCCAATCTTCCAATGTCACAGAAATAAACCCATATACAAAACAGACAATTTAAGCCATCTCAGCTTGACACATCCCTGTGATGCTTTATTTTATAACTTAGTTTCCCCATCAAGATATCTTTAGTCACATGTACATTGAAACAGTGTTCTGTGGGAAGCCCACAAGTGTTGCTGCACTTCTGGCCCACAACTTCTAACCCGTACGTCTAGAATGTGGGAGGAAACCAGAGCACCCAGAGGAAACCCACGCAGACACGGGGAGAATGTACAAACTCCTTACAGACAGTGGCTGGAATTGAACCTGGGTCACTGCATTGTGCTAACTGCTACACTACCATGCCTGCCCCTTAGCTGACAAGTCAACTCTGTTGTGATAGGAATGGGGAGGGAAAGAAAAATCACAAAGCATGAAAACTAGGCGTCTTGACTGGAGATAAAGGTTTGCTGGATTGGGGCTTATAGTTGCCTTTACTGGTTCTTAACCAATACCACTTCCTCATATGTTTGATGGATTTGAGATTCATAAAACTGAACTAATGACCTAGAGACAAGAATTCAAATCTGCCACAATGGCTGAGAATTTAAATAATCAGCAATTATAAGAGTGATCATGAAACTACTGGATTACTGTGATACAAAAAAGGGAAGAAACTCCACCACCCTAACCCTGTCTAATCTTTGCATGACTCAAGATCCAGAAAAGGACAATAGCATCCTTGCCAGCATGCCATTAATAAAAATTCTCATTGACCACTCACTTACACACAGTAAGTGCATAAGATTCAGTGAATACTAAAGTAGCAAAGTTGAACAGAGCGTTCAAATGTTGACAGATAATTGTATTTGTGAAGGCTTCATTATCTCCAATAAGAATTCTGATGGAATGACATCAGGACCCATGTCCAGTCCCAGCTTTAAAACTGTTCTTCTACACATCAACAAAAAGAGACCCACCCTAACATCTGATTTTATATATTCACTATGATAGAGTTAAACACATTAAAGTTCAAACTTTACATGTTCCAGCCTGCAAATCTAAGATCCCTAAAACTGCAAGCAACATTTACGAGATTCCAACTCTGCCAAAATCTTTCTACCGATGGCAAACAAAGCAGAAGTGGGACACATCGCAGCAATGATCAAGCAATTAAAACTTGGATAGCTATCTAGCACACACCCTTGAAGAAATCTTCCACTTTAAGTCTCATGCAACTTGACGGATAGGCTGTTATTAATTGGTCTCAGCTGTACAGAAAAGAATTCCCCTCAGTTTTCCCATTTTAACATTAACCCTATCAATTTATGATGCATGCTATTATATTTCAGGAAACAGTTATTGTAAGTCATGCAAGACAAAGGAACTCTTACCTGCAATTTTTCTTCAGGGACATTCAGCCAATGGTTAAAGGCTTGTGAAAGTTTGGTTCTCACTTGTTTTCCTTGTCGAAAGAAATGGACTTGTTAAAATTTTTGGCCAATGGGCATCTTTCACATTTCATCCCTGTAACCACAGATCTTTCAGTAGAAGTCTATTACATCCAATCACACAATTTCTTGGTCAGCTGTTTTTAATATCTACATTTGAGCAGCATGTTTCACTGACACTAATTATAAGACATACCATATGTAACCACAGATTTAAATAAGATTCTCTGGCATGGAAGTCTCTTGCAAGGCCTGGCATTTATTGGCTACCCCTGGTTGTCTTCTAGATGGTGGTGATAGTTTGCTTTTTCAACCAATAAAAGAAAATAACATTGTGATGGTGACATCCCCCCCCCCCCCCCCCCCCCCCCCAAAAAAAACTGTTGGGTCGAATCAGATTTCTAGCATCTTTCACAGGATTCGGTGATGATGAATGGAACAGTGATACATTAAAATGCATGACATAGGAACCTTTGAGATGGTTGGGACACAAGTTGCAGCAGTGTGTATCCTGTAGGATGGACACTAATCAGCTTGAACATCCAAGATAAATGGATGCCCACTAAAGGACTAGCAGTAGATGGTCAGAGTCAACAGATGGAATCAATAGTCAGAAGCAGCAAACCAGGCAAGGGCAGATGTTTCCTTCCCTGAAGGTGAACTAGTAATAACAACCTAAAAGCTTCATCTTTCTATTGTATCATTAAAAATTAATTCAAATAGTCATACTGATGGAGCTTTGAACTCATACTCTTTATAACTACTTTCTTCCACGATGTCTCCAGTCCAATAGTCTGACCCAGTATTCTTTGGGTATTGCCAAACCCTGGAATGCACATTTCAGGATGTCTCAGGGACTGATCCATAGCATGTTTTCCCTTAAACATGACCATTACAAGTAACTTTGCATTGTTGTTCCAAATTAGACAAATACCAGAGGCATTGTAACCTAAATTATATCCAGTTAAATTTTGGGGCTCCTTTTCAAGTTCCAAAGTGCACAAGGACAGTGCAATTTGAACCTTAATTCAAAATTCACAATCTTAAACTTGATTACAACATTAGAAGTTCCAAATCATTGCTTTACACAATGCAGAAAAACCTGTAAATGAGATGGTGAAAATACAACCCAAAATCCATGCTGCAGTGCACTCATTTACTCAACTGGCAATAGTAGAAATAATCCAAGTGGCAACAACATGCAGAAGAATTTAGGTTGCAATTACCCAGATTCAAGCTTTAATAAATGGGGTGATAATTAAAATTTTAGATACAAGCCACACTGCACTGAAAAAAAAGTCCAAGGTAGAACTTTTCATGCAGAGCCACAAGGGTTTGTTTCTAACTCACCTAGTCCAAACTTTTGCTGTGTTCAGAGCTGAACCCTTGAGCAACCGAAATCTAAAAATAATCTGTTTTAAACACATCTGCCTTCCTCCCTACACCATTCTTGGACAGATCATTCCCCAGCTACATGCCACAACATTTTGTTCCACATTTAACATCTGTGATCAATTATATCAAAAACCACATTCCATTAACCAACTACATTTTAAAGCTGCCATTACAGAATCTTGGTCCTCTCATTTTGGGAAGTGTAGCTATGCTCACTCCATCGTACTGTATTGAAAACGTGTACACAATTGGAAGTAGTTGTAAACATCTTTGCACCAAGTCAAAATCAATATGCAAGAATGATTGACAAATGTCACACCTGTGAAGTACTGATCCAGTGCCAGCCATTGCTTAGACCTGACAAATAGAGGGTGGATAATAGTTAATTTCAAATTTGGCGATAGAGGAATGGTGTCAGGAAATACTGTAAGTAAATGGAAATCTTGAACTCACAAAACCAACCCTCAAAGTTGAGGCTAAATGGTGTAAATTTAATATTTCAAAACTACCACAAAGGATTGTTTGGCAAGGATATTAATAGTTAAATGACAGTGGATTGGGGTTAATATACTCAGCAATTGATTGAAATGAACTGCAATGTAATTGACCTGATGAATGGCCTATTCCTGAGAGATTAAAAACTCAGGGAATGAAGATTCAAGGGGTGCCAGGAAGTCCCAGGTTATATAGCTCATGACAGCACAAACCAGGATTACACAGGGACCATAAAAGTCCCTCAACTTGCAGGCAGCAGCAGTTCTCTACAGAAACAAATGCTCTTGTTCCTTTCACACTATGACCATCCTTCTACATGTATTACCTCTCAAATCTGGGCCAATCTTTCTTAAACCTTGGTTCCCTGGATTCCTCCAATCAGGTTCCACTCCCTACCAGGGAGACAAGGCCAAGTGAGCAAATTATATCCTATTCTGATCATGACACAAGTAATTTCCCATCTCAATCCTTCTACAGGCTGTGATATTGTTAACCACGTCACTTTCTTCTATTGCGAGATGGATGAGACTAATCTGAACTGATTGCTCTTTTCTAGCCAGTCTTCACAGAGGAATTACCTGCAATGCCTTTTTCTGCTCCTGTACCACTGTCTCTCAATGATTTATCCTTTGGCCCACAGTGACAATTTGAAAACACTGGGCTGGATCAGACCCAACCCTGAAGATGCCTCACATTCTCTGACCTTTTGCACCATGTAGCACCTAACTACCTGCCAGCCTCACAGCTGTATCTTTACTGGCAATGAATCAGTCTGCAGGTGGAAGCTCAAGGTGGGCTTTTCCACTGTTTCTACATGCCTATGATCATAGACTTCTAGAAACTGTTAGCATACATTTGAATGTGAAAAAAAATTTACAACCACATTCAACTTGTGTACATTATAAATAAATTATATTTTAGTCCAGGTCAGCAACCTTATTCCTAAATGTGCCAGCTGTGGTAACAACTGAACAGACAGGTAAAATGTGCATCTGTTCCTCTGTACATTACAGGACATCCCTCAACTCTGGTAATTCCAGGTCAGATGCATCTGCACCCAATGACCTCCACACACCTCCAGCATACAATTTTGTGCTGCAGTATGTGGTGTCTAAATCCAGAAAATGCCAACAGGCAATGCAGCTAGCAGTTTTCCACAGAACCACCTGGCCGAAGAGTGTGGTCTGTCCCAATGTTTCCACATCTAGGCCAATGACACCCAGCTCTGTGATCATGACCCCCTACTCTTTCCAAATTTTCTCACAAACCAGACATCAATGACAAAAATAATCCTCCACTGCAAAAGCAGAATCAATCATCCCAAGTCTCTGGCCATCAACCATACTCTGTTAACCATTCTGGACAAACTCCACTGCATGCAACCTTCGTGTCACATACGACAAGAAACTCCCACCCATACCACTATCACCAGTACCACTCATGTTCCTGTCCACTTCCACCCTGCCACCCCTACCTGACACAACTTGTAGTGCAATAAAATGCTGGAAACCGAGGGGGGGGGGGGGGCATTGAAATGCTAGAAATTTAGCTCTGATAACACTCGGAGAGAAACTGAATTAAAGTTATGAAATATTTAAATTGGATGGCAAGCTCATTTAGAAATCAGAGCCAGAGGTTTTGCCTTAGAGCTAGTTTTAAGGAGACAAAGCAGAGGGGTGATGGGCAAACCAGATTTGCACAGATTAAAACATGGGTAGCAAGGCTTTGGACAACATCATGTTTGGAGAGTAGAATAAGACAACCAGCTGGCAGTACACTGGACTAACCAAACAAAACAGCTGCAAGATTTGCAGATGAGCTGAGCCACAGGTAGCTTTAATAACAGCACAGCAATAATGTGGTCTGAAGTTTATCTTCAGTCAAATTTGACACTAGGAGTGACTCAACTTCAAGGAGGATGGCAAGGGAAAACAGGTTGTGGCAGGGACTAAAGACAATGGCTTTGGATCTTCCAGGATTTAGTTATGGGGAGTTTCAATTTATTCAGTACTTGATGTCGAATAGCCCGACAATTTGGGGCAGTGCAGGGGTTAAGAGAAAAAAAAAAATGAGGTACAGTTGTCTACCATCAGCCTGCATGATGTCAAGCTAGCAGGAGGCAGGAAATGGAGGTGCTGTCAGTGGGTGAAAAAAAATCATGTGGTTGAGAGAAATACAAGCGAGGACCATCTCTAGAGACACCAGAAGCAATAGTTTTGTGCAGTGGTAAGAGAAGCCAATGCTCAAGATTCTCTTAAGGCTGAATAAGAATGGAACAGGGTGCTCGTGATCCCACCATCTGGATGAAGGTGGAGATACACTGGTGGCGGCAAGATGGATGGTGTGGTTAACCATGTCCTGAACCAACTAAAATACAACTCCTCTCACCATCACATTGAAATCTTTGTGATTTAGATCAGGGCCATTTCCTTAATCTGACAAGGCAGAAGCCCAACTAGGAGGATTCGAACAATATTTCAAAGATAGGCAAGAATTTGGGAGGTTACTAAACAAACCAGGCTGCATCGGATCATCTGCAGCTAACAGCTTCATTCATGCATCTTAATCCAATGCAATCTTGGGCACTTTTCCATCTTGTACACTATAAAAAAAATCTGCTCCTCCAAAGTTACGCTTTAAATCACAGTAGGTCCAGTCATACATTACGATGTTTACCAACCTCCCCAGTCTCAGCTTCCATTCTACATGGCTTCAATGAAGCAACCTTCATATCTGCACCTTCCACTGCTGACCTTTTGCTTACCCAATTTAATTACTCCACCAGCAGGACCTACCACATTAGGTGCCAAAAACCAAATTCTAGAATTACTTCCCAAAACCAATGTCTCATCCTTAAAAACAAAAAACTATAGCCAAACTCCTGGTCATCTACTTGAATAACATGCAGTTTTTCTTTATCACTTGAGGAGGATCCTGATTTTGGCAAGTTAAAGGGGTCACGTGAAAGTAAATTTTCATAAAAGGCCAGACATTCACAAATTAGTTGAGTTACTTCAGCTAAGTGCAGCCTAATGTTAATAAGATGGCTGTGATCCTGCTGGGTGTAGTCCAAATTTTGCAGCTCACTTCCCACCAATCTCTGAAACTCAACTTACAAGCACTATAACCCTTCACTCTGGAAACACAATGAAGTGCTTTAAGTGCTTGTAGTAAATGCTGCACACTTCAAAACCAGCTCAGTTTTAGAGTTTTAGTTCAGAACTCGCACACCCATAAGGATCTAACCACAAAGTACAAGGCGGGTACAAGTCCATAATTCAACATTCACTGCAATAACTGGAGTTTTCCAAACCAGGGAAACATTTGCCTCCTTGCTCAGTCCAAACTCTAGCCAATATTAGAACCCAAAATACAGCTACAACTTTCCCAAAGGAATCTACAGAGGCCTGATAGCGCCCACAGAGACACAGGAGACCGCAGATGCAGTAGTTTGGAACAAAAGCCAATTTGCTGAAGGAATTCAGTGCGTCAAGCACATTTGTGGAGACAAAGGGATAGTTGGTGTTCCAGGTTGACACCCTGTATCACAGCTGTGTAGAGGGGAGACAGCCAGTATGAAGGGCTGAGAGGGAGAGGTGAAGTTGGGGTAAGCAGATGGCTGCCTGGGAGTGCAGCCTCAGTGATCACAGAATATGATACCTGAATGTGAAGCTATTAAGCATGATCAGCAGGGTGATCAATAAATTGCCACTTAGTGGCTGCTCCTACTGAAAGGTTAGATTTACCAGACAGGATCTAGTACAGGAGCACTACAGCCACTAAAATGTACTGGTTACCTGGTAGAAGTCTTCTCACACAAATTTGATGCATTTTAGAGGGTCACAATTTTGTTGCATTGTTATAAATGTGTTCATTTACACACCAATTCTACTTGCACTAAATTCAAAACTGGAATTTAGTGATACAACAGCAAAGTATTGTTGATGACAAACCTGATACACAGAAATTGTTGAAATACTTGGGCCAGTCATCTGTGGAGATTTCATGTCAAATTAAACTTTAATCAGAACTGATAAAAGTTCATTGACCCAAAATGCTACTCCATTAAATTTTCTGCCATCCCAATTAAAAACCCAAGGGAAAATCTGGATTCCTTGTTCTCCGAAGTATTTGCATAAATTTGTGAGTATCAAGCCTACTTTACACATTTATTTTATAGTAATTCTCAACACTCCTTGCTCTACTCACATCTGGTACCATCCATAAACAGATTTTAAATTGGAATGAAAAGAGTGAAAGTGACCTCAGTAATGACCCTGGTGAGAAATCATTTGATCGCTCCTCAGTACAAGGAACTTATAGCTGTTATTTTGCAGTGTATTCTGCTATTAGTCCCAATCATATGCATGGACCTTAAACATCAAGGTACTTGAACACTTCAGGAAGCAAGTTTGCAAATCAATGTGCAATCGTTCACCACACTGAGTTTAAGTGATTTGGGCACCTCAGTAATAATGGCAATATTACCTTCATAATTAGATTTGGCAATGGGGTACTCCAAATGCAGCACTATGGTTTTGCAGAAGGCCATTGACAAGAGATGCTCAAGCAGGTCAGTACAGTTGTCATCCTGCATTTAGCACAGAGCTGAAGGGCTAATTAACCTGTTATAGACCCAGTATTGGTTATAATTTGTTATTTCAACTTAGCTAGCACAGCTGATTGAATTCTTTGCTCAATTCAATGGGAGATATGGATCCTTAAATTTCTCACCTAAAAGGGCAGGACTCAATTAGTATTGCAGTTTTACCGTTAAAAAAAAGTAAGGAGAGACCTGTATTTGCATAGTGCTTTTCACAACTTCCGATCATCCCAAAGCTCTTAACCAATTATAACTGAGTAAATTTTACAAGTAGTCACTATTGTAAGAAATGCAATAAACAATTATCAAACAATCTACCACAAACAGGAATCAGATAATGATCACTGTAGTGATCTTGACAAGACAAAAAAAAATTGAGCAAATTCCCTGCTCTTCCATGAAAATGGGATGTAATATTTATACCTCCCAAATAGATGGAGTCTCAATCTAATACATCTGAAAGACAAATGCTAAGTAACACATTGTGCTCAAATCCCAGAATGAACTTGAACCTACAAACTTCTGACTCAGGAGCACGAGTGCTCCCAATTCAGCTGGGCTGAATTACTAGAATGAAATTATAACCTTTTGATTAAGTAGTTGCCAAAGGAAGGCACTGGTTTAATGTTACAGGACCAGAGACTTGGATTTGTTATTGCAGGGAATTATTCAAATTCCATCTTAGCTATTTGATTTTGCAAATAGTTTAAAAATTCTCAAAAAATGCATCAAAAATGTTTGTTGGACCAGATGGAGGTCTGCCCATGAGCCCCCCCACCCCAAACACTTTGTAGCTGCAACCACTTGCTGACCAATAAGCCTGCTGCACTTTGTACTATTCAAAGGCCACAGCTGAAAAACATCACTGGGGGCTTCCATGTCAATCACCCACAATCATTACACTATCCTACCAGAATCACCTTCTCACCAGAAATAAAGTGAGCAAGGCAAGTGCTGGTCTGCAGATCAGATGTTGTTGTGAAACAGATTCGGGGTCTCAGAAGACAAGGACTCTGAACAGTCTGGCAGTAAGTATTTTATTCACAAAAGACAAAGGGAAAATGGTAACAGGAATAACACGCATGCATGGTTTCTAGTGAGCATGGGAAAATTGCAACAGGGGTAAAATACAGACAACAGACTAGGTACATACAATCAAGGAAAAGCAGTACAATACCCGCCACCCCTTGACTCAGTGCAGGCACGGCTCTATGCTAGCAGGGACACTAAAACACTCCCAACCCTTTAACTGTGCACACCTCAATGATTTCTTCAATGCCACGCCATGGTCCTCTGCCTGGAGTGAAGCAGGGTGATCCCTCAAGGACAAAAGAGGAAGAGCTGAGCACGTGGCACTCTTTATAGTGCTGGAGAGCTGGGGGGGGGGGGGGGGGGGGGTCCAGCCCAGGCAATTTACAAAGGCCAATGGCCTGGTGCCAGCAAGGACTAATCAATTAAAGGCCAATGGTTAGATGTGTGCTGATGGTGGGGCAGGGCCAACCCTTGATTGGCAGTGGTGTCTTCTGACCAGGTAGGGGGCAGTGCTGTCACATGACAGCCACGACCCTCCACAACACAGATGCGTTGGTCGTATTTCTCAAGATTGAAAATGACTCACTATGGGGAAGGAAGCCTGTACACTTTCCAACCTATATCAGTGTGGATGATGTAACTGCTCAGAAGTGGTTGAGCAAGCCACTCTGGCGCAAAGCATTTACAGGAAACCAATGCCAGCAATGCCCACACCCTGAGAATAAATAAGAGTCAAGCAAGATATTAGAATGCAGTATTGTTACAACAAACATCTTACAAATGAAACAGCTTGCTGCTCCTCCCAAAGTGTTTGATACAGTTAAGAGGGAATCAAAAACCTTACCTGGTAACTGAAGCACATAATAGTAAGGCTCTAGTAGGATCTGTTCTGAAGTTCCTTTTTTATTCTCCATAGTTCTCAATTATAGGGAAGAATGTTAATCTGCAACAAATTAAGTATTTGTAGACAAAACATTACAATGTTATAAGACACTGCCATGAATATTTTGAGAAAATTTGTCAGTTTTGCATTAGTTTCAGTTACATGAACACAATGTGGCCACAAAATACCATTAAGATTTAGAATGGCATGGCATCCCTCCAGAAAAATGTGGTTTATTAAATGTCTTTATTGGTATCAACTGTAATGGAAGTAAAATATTCCTATTACCACACACCTTCCATCAAGGTGGAATAAAACTGGAAAAATAAAGGCCAAATGTGTACAACTTCAAAATGACCAGAGGAAATTGTGCAATTTAAGATTGTTGGAGGAAGAATTTGAGTATTTACCAGTTTTAATGCCAGTATTGGTGACAATGTGGAATTATATTTTTGCTAATAGAGGTCTGAATCCAAGAAAACAAACCAATTCTACTCTCTGGGCAACTAGCTGATTTAAATTAAAATTATAATTTTCGATGCAAAGATGTACACAATTTCAATATAGTCTGACACAATGTCAAACCTCAGCTTGCATACATGATCAAGACATGCTGTCTTATTGGTCAACTTTTCTATCAAGACAATTACTTCAGTTACATTAAAGTGGTAATCAAGATTTTGACTTAATCCATGGATAATATCTGATAAGTGTTTTGGAAACCCCTGTACAAACTTCACTGATGAGACTCACCAGTATTCACTTGCAAGTGAGAATCCGATTTTCCAGTGGCAGTGGGGATTGTTTGAATATTTACAGGTCACCCAAGGTGCAGTGCCACACAAGGTCCATAACCATTCAGTCAAGGTTAATTTCAGTATTTGAGACAAATCTCAGCCAGACAAGCATCAAGAACTTCACCCTTTCAATAAAAAAAATGCAAGGCCCACACTTGTAGACAAATCCAGAGCCATGCTCACATGAAATACCTTTGCATTATCCTCAACTGCTCCCTACTTTCAAAGCCCACCTTCAAAGTCTGCAAGATAAATGCAAAAGTAGGACCATTTACAAACATTCATCCACATCATTTGTGAATCAGGTCTGAATAACACGAATTTTAACAAGTAGGTTGACTAAGGGAATGCAATAAATGTCATCTAGTAGGTTTAAAAACATTTGATAAATCCCCACATAACTGAGGTCAATGG
This sequence comes from Pristis pectinata, assembly GCF_009764475.1. Classification (NCBI taxonomy): domain Eukaryota; kingdom Metazoa; phylum Chordata; class Chondrichthyes; order Rhinopristiformes; family Pristidae; genus Pristis; species Pristis pectinata. The sequence continues at coordinate 11,123,754 of NC_067414.1, forward strand.
AATTAAAGCAGTACAGAAAGGAATTTGGCTTAAGGCAGAGTGTAGTAAATAGTTTTTCTGGATTGGATGATGGCAGACTGGTGTTTCCAAGGGTCAGAACTGGGACTACCAATTTCCTTTGGTATGTTAATAACTTGGATGGATAGCTTGGGAGAATGTGCACACAAAGTTGCAGATGAAATAAATACACAAGTGGCATAATTTTTAAGGGTGCACAGAAATAAAGACACTTGACTTACATGTACCTAATCCTTGAAAGTGGAAGAGCACTTTAAGAGTAGTTGTTAAACATAATGGGATCCTGTGATTTGTAAACAGATTTACACAATACAAAAGAGAGATTAAGCCTACACAAAAACACTGGTTAGGCTACAACTTAATTATTGCATACATTTCTGGTTGCTTCAGTAAGGGTGAGATGGTCCTAGAGGGCACAGAAAACATTTACTGAAGACAAGATTTCCACTACAAGGTTACACTGGAGAAGCACAAGGACGTTTTCCTTGGAGTTGAGATGAGAATAGATTCTGATATATAAAATCTGGTTAGATAGGATCTGGAATTCACAGCAAAGCAACAGAAATAATCTGTGCATTATGAAAGGGAATGGGAGAGGCAGAAAAGTTAATAGTTTGTAGGTCTATGGGAAAGAGCAGTGCAATGGCAGTGACAGAATTGCTCCTCAAATCCACCATAAAAAGGTAGCTGTTTGACCCATTGTCTCAGTCTTAATTTCATGCTCCAATGACTCAAACTAACACCAAGATGCCGTGCACTGTTGTACTCTACTGTTGAAAACTATGCCCCTATTTGGTCAGGAAGTATTTACGAGAAGCTTTTTTTCTCCCAGCTATTAAGCAGCTAGAAGTAAGTTGTTAAAACTAGCAAGTTGCAGCTTTGGTTCAGCAGGCAAATTCAAGACTTGACATTTCACATTTGGGCCTGGTTTGTTCAAGAGCCGCAACATTTCCAACATGGCCTTTCTTGCTATTTATTGTTATAAAAGTTACTGTGGAAGCCATGCATAAATGCTTGCAGCTAATAACTGAGAAAGGATTTCTACTATTTTATAATGTTACCTGAGTAATCAAAATTTGTTCCTGATGCCACCTTATTCCTTTTGCAAATCCGCATTAAGTCCCTTCAAAGTCATGTTTGCTGAGTAACCTAGAGGATTACTTGGAGTCTTTGTGTGGAAATCCACAACCAGTTATGTTTATACTGGTTGTGGATTTCCCAATAGCAAAGCAAAAACCAAAGCCATCAAAATGCTCCAAAGGACCAACTTCCAGGAAATTGGGCCTTGGGATGCACCCATCGACTGCTCAGTGGGAGCAAAGGCAACACTTTGGGGAAGATGCAAAAGGCAAATTACCTGGGTTTTAAGTGAAAACAAATCTGCTCCTACAACATATAGCTAATCTGTCAGCAACATTTATAATATCACTTGAGGCCCAAAGTAACAAAAAAGTTACTATACAAACTGAGGCACATCTGAAGTTCAGAGTGTAACTGTTCAAAATGGCTGTCCATCTCCTCAGAGGGAAATTAGGGACAGGCAATTAACATGTCCTTGATAGCAATACTCACCTGACAATCATTAGAAGTGTGAGGTGGTACACTTTGGAAGGACAAACTCCAGGGCAGAGTACAGGGTAAGTGGCAAGGTACTTGGCAGTGTAGAGGAGCAGAGGATCTGGGGGTTCATATTCACAGTTCACTGAAAGTTGCCTCACGGATGGATAGAGCAGTTAAGAGGCCTATGGGATGTTAGCTTTCATAAATCATGGGATTGAGTTTAAGAGCCGTGAAGTGATGATGCAGCTTTACAAAACTCTAGTTAGACCACACTTAAGAGTACTGTGTTCAGTTCTGGTCACCGCATTATAGGAAGGATGTGGAGGCATTGAAGAGGGTGCAGAGGAGGTTTACCAGGAGGATGCTGCCTGGATTAAGGAGTATGGAATATGAGGAGAGGTTTAAGGTGCTAGGGCTTTATTCACTGGAAAGGAGAGGATGAGAGGAGACATGATAGAGGTATATAAAATATTGAGAGGAAATAGATAGAGTAGACAGTTAGTGCCTCCTTCCCAGGGCACCAATGCTCAAGACAAGAGAGCATGGCTTTAAGGTTATGGGTGGGAGGTTCAGGGGAGATGTCAGGGGGAGGTTTTTCCACCCAGAGGAGTGGTTGGTGCATGGAATGGCACTGCCTGGGGTGGTGGTGGAGGCAGACACATTGGACTGGTTCAAGAGTTTGTTGGATAGGCATATGGAGGAATGTGAGATAGAGGGATACGTGGGAGGAAAGGGTTAGATAGCGTGAGGGTGGTTTGATGGACGGCACAACACGGTGGGCCGAAGGGCCTGTTTTGTGCTGTATGGTTCTACTGGTTAATATTTATAAACCATCTGATGAAAAATAGCCCATCCAGCATTACTCACTCCCAAACATCAGAAACTTCAGTCATTGTACAGGCCAGTGCTCACACAGGAATGAAAGCAAGTGAAAATGTGGAGAAGGTGCAAGAGACAGAACAACATGCTTGATTAATCTATCCATTGCAGATGCAACTGTCCATGACAGCACTGGTAGCAGTGACAATAGAGTGAAAAGAATTCCATCTTCAGAGTGTGCCCCTCCATTGTTTCATGTGGCACTAACATCATGCTAAGTGGATAGGTCCAGAACATCTAGCTCAGAACTGAGCAGCCATGAGGCACTGTGGGGCTTGAACATCACATCTAACTTCCAATCCTGGCACATCCCTATCATATCAAGCAGCAAGTATACGAGAACACTATCTACAAGTTCTCCAAATCACACACGTGTGACTCGAAGATGTATCACTGTTCCTTCATCACTACCAAGTGTAAATCCTGCAGCCACCATATGCAGCAGCAGAGTGTAATTGTTCAAGGTGGCTCTGCACAGCCTTCAGGGGCAATTACAGACAGGCGATTAATATGGCCTTGATAGCAATTCCTACTTGACAAAAATAAAAGTGTGCTTAAGCATATTTGCAACTGAGCAGCTTGGAACTGCACTGAAGTTGGATCTCAAAGTGTAGAATTCCATTGTGCTGCTAGAACTCAAACCAAGACTAGAAGGCAAAAGACATTTGCAGCTGAGCCCAAGACAACAATATTAAAATACTGAAGCAGTTTCAATAATGGATTCAATTCTCTGCAGTGTTGCAATAATACATGCACACCAACTGCAGACAGGCAATTTCAACCTAAAGGATGCATGCAATGCTGTTAGCAAGCCTAGACATCTAGAATGCAGAAATTCATCTTTCAAACATCCCCAAATGATCATTCACCTTCAGATTTTCTGTTCATTGCCCATAACATTTACTTAACATGTTGATGTCAGCTGACAGCCTTCCATTCAGCTTATTTCATGTACTGTTAAATACTCTCCACCCAAAAAAAGCACTTGCAGCATCTATGAATGGGTACAAAGTGACAGCAAATTTCAGACAGTGATCCAGATGTCAAACCATCAAGACTTCTGCATAATTGGATAGCAGATTATTGGAGTTTTACTGTAGCTGCTCAAGCATCTTCCAGAGATCAGTCTCCAAATCTCATGGAGTTGACAGGCAGGAGTTACAGGGAGACAGTCACACCTAGTTTGCAGGATGCAGATAGCTGGGTGAGGGGACAGCCAGTCAGTGCAGGGTACCCTTGTGGCCATTCCACTCAATACCAAGTATATCGCTTTGGATACTGTTGGGGATGGAACTAGCTACCAGAGGAAAGCCACAGCAGCCAAGTCTCCAGCACAGAGTCTGGCTCTGTGGCTCAGAGGGAAGGGGTAGGAAGAAGAGTGCAGCAGTGATAGGGGATTCGTTGGTTAGGTGAATACGTAGGAGATTCTGTGGTGAGAACAAGACTCCCGGATATGTTGCCTTCAACATGTGGCTGAGGAGATGGTGCTGCAGGGAGGATGGCAGATTTTTGGATCACTGGGCTCTCTTCCAGGGCAGGTGGGACCTGTACAAACAGGAGTTTGCACTTGGTGGGGAGAGTTTAAGTGGAGTGGTTGTGGGGAAACTAGATGTTAAACCCACAAGCAAAGACAGAAAATCGGCTGGTTGATGGGACTAATGTTTTGGAGATGTGTCTATTTCAATGTGAGGAGTATTGTAGGAAAGGCAGATGAATTTAGAGCATGGATTGATACATGGAATTATGTTTTAGCTGAGACAGTTGCAGGAGGGGCAGGACTGGCAGTTCAATGTTCCAGGGTTCCAGTGTTTAGGCATGATAGAGAGGGGGGTATTAAAGGAGGAGGGATGGCATTACTCATCAGGGAAAAAGTCATGGCAGTGCTCAGAGGACATACTGGAGGGCTCATCTACCGAGACAATATGAGTGGAACTAAGGAATAAGAAAGGGATGACCTGGGACTATTATAGAACTCCCAATAGTCAGCAGGATTTAGAACAAATTTGGAGAGAGACAGTTGCAAGAAAAACAAACTTGTGATAGTAGGTTATTTTAACTTTCCACATTGACTGGTACTCCCATACTGTAAAGGGATTGGTATTGGTTTATTATTGTCACTTGTACTAAGGTACAGTGAAAAACTTGTCTTGCAAACCGATCGTACAGGTCAATTCATTACACAGTGCAGTTACATTGAGTTAGTACAGAGTGCATTGATGTAGTACAGGTAAAAGCAATAACAGTACAGAGTAAAGTGTCACAGCTACAGAGAAAGTGCAGTGCAATAAGGTGCGAGGTCACAACAAGGTAGATCATGAGGTCAGAGTCCATCTCATCGTATAAGAGAACCATTCAATAGTCTTGTCAGTGGGGTAGAAGCTGTCCTTAAGTCTGGTGGTATGTGCCCTCAGACTCCTGTATCTTCTACCTGATGGAAGAGGAGAGAAGAGAGAATGTCCCGGGTGGGTGGGGTCTTTGATTATGCTGGCTGCTTCATCAAGACAACGAGAGGTAAAGACAGAGTCCAAGGAGGGGAGGCTGGTGTCCGTGATGTGCTGGGCTGTGTCCACAACTCTGCAGTTTCTTGCGGTCCTGGGAAAAGCAGTTGCTATACCAAGCCGTGATACATCCTGATAGGATGCTTTCTATGGTGCATCGGTAAAAGTTGGTGAGAGTCAAAGGGGACAAACCAAATTTCTTTAGCCTCTTGAGGAAGTCGAGGCACTGGTGAGCTTTTTTGGCCATGGCATCTATGTGACTTGACCAGGACAAGCTGTTGGTGATGTTTACTCCCAGGAACTTGAAACTGTCAACCCTCTCAACCTCAGCACCATTGATGTAGACACGTGCATGCAATATGTAGAGGTCCCAAATAGAGGGAGCACAATACTTCTCTTAGGGAACGAAACAGGGCAGGTGACAGAAGTCTGTAGGGGAACAGTGGATCTAGTGATCATAATTCCATTAGTTTCAAGCTAATTACAGAGAAGGATAGGACTGGTTCTCAGATTGAGATTTTAAATTGGAATAAGGCCAATTTTGATTGCATCAGAAAGGATCTGGCAGGCATAGATTGGGATAGGCTGTTTTCTGGCAAAGAGATGCTTGGTAAGTGGGTTGCTTTCAAAAGTGAAATATTGACAGTATGGAATCTGTACATTACTGTTAGAATAAAAGGCAAGGCTAGCAGGTTGGGGAACGTTGGTTATCAAAGGCTATTGAAGCCCTGGTAAAGAAAAAGCCCTGGCATATATCAGGTATAGGCAGTTAGGATCAAAGTAGGTGCTCGAGTATAAGAAATGCAAGAGAACACTTGAGGGAGATCGGGGGGGGGGGGGGGGGGTACATATAAAAGGACACGAGGTTGCTCTGGCAGACAGGGTGAAAGAGAATACCAAGGGCTTCTCTAGCTATAAGAGCAAAAGGGTAGCAAGGGACAAAATTGGTCCTCTTGAAGATCAGCATGGTCATCTATGCATGGAGCCAAAAGAGATGGGGGAGATCTTAAATGAATGTTTTGCATCTGTAGCAAGGTCATGGACCTTATCCAGATTACGGAAGAAGCGCTGCTGTCTTAAGGCAAATGAAGGTGGATAAATCCCCAGGGCCTGACGAGGTGTCCCGAGATCTTGTGGGAGGCTAGTGCAGAAATTGCAGGGGCCCCGGTAGAGATGTTTAAATGTCCTAAGCCTCGTGCGAGGTGCCAGAGGACTGGAGGACAACTAATGTTGCTCCGTTGTTCAAAAACAATGCTCTAAGAAAAAACTGGGAAATAAGCCGCTGAGCCTGATGTCAGTCCTGGGTAAGTTATTGGAAGGTATTCTAAGGGACAGGATACAAGTATTTGGATAGACAGGGCCTGATTAGGGATAGTCAATATGGCTTTGTGCATGGTAGATCATGTCTAACCAATCTTATAGAATTTTTCAAGGAGGTTACAAGTAGGTTGATGAGGGAAAAGGCAGTGGATGCTGGTCCAGAAGATTAAGTCACTTGGCATTCAGGATGTAGTAGTCAATTGGATTCAACATTGACTTAGCAGGAGAAGCCACAGATTGGTAATAGATGGTTGTCTCTCTGACTGGAGGCCTGTCTAGTGGTGTGTCACAGGGATCAGTGCTGGGTCCATTGTTATTTATCATCTATATTAATGATTTAGATAATGTGGTAAACTGGATCGGTAAATTTACAGATGTCACCAAGATTGGAGGCATAGTGGACAGCGAGGAAGGCTATCAAAGCTTGCAGCATGATCTTGACCAGCTAAGAAAATGGGCTGAAAAATGGCTGATGGAACTTAATGCAGACAAGTGTGAGCTATTGCACTTTGGGAGGACAAACCACGGTAAGACTTGCACAGTGAATGGTAGGTCTCTGAGGTGTGCAGAACAAAAGGGACCTGGCAATACAGATCCATAGTTCCTTGAAAGTGGCATCACAGGTAATATAGAGTCGTAAGAGAGCTTTTGGCACTTTGGCCTTCAATATAACATCCCAATGCCCTGACTTATGAAGTTGTACAAGATGCTGGTGAGGCCACATTTAGAGAGTAGTGTGCAGTTCTGGTCACCTACCAACAGGAAAGATATCAATAAGCTTGAAAGAGTGCAGAGAAAATTTACAAGGATGTTGCCAGGACTTGAGGATGGGAAGGTTGAATAGATTTGGACTTTATTCCCTGGAGCATAGGAGAATGAGGGGAGATGTTATAGAGGTAGAGGTATAGATACGGGAAAAGCCTGTATGCATTCACCAAGGTTGGGTGGGACTAGAACTAGAGGACAAAGGTTGAGGGTTAAAGGTGAAATATTTAAGGGGAATTGGAGGGGAAACATCTTTACTCAGAGGGTGGTGCAAGTGTGGAATGAGTTGCCAGGGAAGTGGTAGATGTGGGTTCAATTGTAATGTTTAAGAGGGGGTTGGATAGGTACATGGATGGGAGGGGTTTGGAGGGATATGGTCCAGGTAGATGGGACCAGGCAGAAGATCAGGGGCCATGGATTAGATGGGCTGAAGGGCTCATTTCTGTGATGTAGTGTTCTATGACTCTAGGGTCAAATAAGGAATTTTAACACTACCCTATTCTAGGAAAAATTACTCCCAACCTCAGTTCAGATAATCAGTAGCTAGCAACCAAAACACATCCAAGTGCTAAAACCCCATCTTAACTCCCATGAAGCATACAGGCAACAGTCTTGATAACCCTGGTGTACAAGGGCTGACAGCAAAGTTTGTGCTCCACATATTACAACCCCCACCAAACAAGGTGTGTGGCAAAGTATCACCATAGTCCCAGGGGCTGAAGAGTTGTGTATTTAAAAGCAAACCTTTTTAAACATTACCTCAGATGGTATAAATAAGCATCTGAAACAGCTTCTTAAAGGAAGCAGAGCAAATACAGGCCACCATTTGGTCAAACAACAATGTCAAGTCCTGAAGCTGTTAAAAGGCAATGTACAGGGGCCAAAAGGGTTTGAGTATCCAGGAGAAAGGAAACCAAATACCAACTCACCAGAAGGACAAAAGTAGAAAAGAAAGAATGAGAGAATAGTGATGATTAGGCAGCAATTACATTTCAAATTTCTGCAAGCAAAAGCCAGACCTTCCAGTGAATCACCATTTAATTACACTATTTGACTGTCCAGTCCTCCAATCTATGCTAGCCCATCCAAATTCAATGCAAACTTCAGGATCAGTGTCCATTTTCTATCAGGATTCAACACAACCCATTGTTTACACCATTTTCTAGCCCCATTAATGTTAACCTTAGAAAATGTTAAGTACTCAAGAAGTGTTGTTGCATTTCATTATGTGCAATCTATTTAAAACAGTGAAAAATACTAGTTATCTACCTGCAAGCAGTAGTTCTTAGCATATTATGTAATGTTGACGTTTTAGACAATGACCATAATCCTCCCATTAACTTTGTTTTTAAATTATTACCAAGTTGTGTGAAGCAGCCCAGTTTGTTCCACCAGTTATGTTAAATCCTGGTTCTGTAGACAGCAAGTAAACCATGACACAAATGGTTTAATTAAAACAGTATTTTTCCTCTTGGCACCAAGTGATGGAACCCAGTTTGAAACCAAAAGAAATTGAACCCTTCAACTTGCTGACACTTGCAGTTCTAACAAGAGTCTCCATCAACACCACCCATCTTTTCTCTACCTGCAAGAGAAACAGCAAATTTTTTTTTTAAAAAACAGCACTACTTCAAGGATCTTATTCCTATGCTCCTCCTTAGCATCTAGTTTATTCTGTTCAGCTATTAGAGGCATTAACACCAATAAACTCTGCTAAAAAATCCACATTATTTATCAACCAATCTGCACAGCTATGTACATCAGCAAGCATGAATCTGTTCACACATCCGATAAAGCTCAAATATGGCCCAATTATATGCAGACACAACTGAAGTGCTGATTTCCCAAACACCTAACTGGCACTCTGGAGAAGACTGGAAAATTCAATTAGATGGTTGAGTGGAGTTGTAACGACCATCTTCTGCTTAAAGACAGCAAAACCAAGGAACCAATTTGTGGAGTTTGGGAAGGTGAAGTCAGGCAACATACAGCCATCCTCGTTGAAGGGTCTGTGGTGGAAAGGGTTAGCAACTTCAAATTCCTGGCCATCAACATTTCAGAGGGTCTATCCTGGGCCCAGCATAGATACAACCAAAGTCACACCAGCATCAACTTTCTTAAAAGGAGATTTGGAACATCAAAGACTGACACTTCTGCAGATCAGTGGAAAGCATTCTGATTGCATAACAGTCTAGTATGGAAACTCCAACGTACAGGAACACCAGGCTACAGAGTAGTTGACTCAGTCGGTTCTATCACAGGTCTCCCAACTGAGGGCATCTACAGGAGCTGATGTCTCAGGAAGGTGACATCCAATCATTTGGGACACCCACCATCTGGGCTATGCCCTCTTCAATGCTGCCATCAGGCAGGAGGTACAAGAGCCTGAAGACCCACACCTCAAGGTTCAAAAACAGCTTCATTCCCACTGATTCTTGAACTGACCTGAAAACCCTAACACTGCCTTGGATTATATTTCTTCTCAACTTGCACTAATGTCATTATGTTTATTTTGTTGTGCATGTATAATTTATGTTAATTTAGGTTTGTTAACTTATGTTTGTAATGTACTGTGCTGCAAAAAGCATTCAAACTTGAACTTGGAACCAAACAGGGGAAAGGCAACTTCCACCAAGACATTCCAAAGTGCTTCACAATTAAACTAAGCAGTCATTTTCATACATTATAATTCATTCTACAGAAAGCAATTTGAGATGTCATAAGATGTACCAGGTTGTAAAAATTTGTACAAGTTCTTTTCCCAATCCTTCAAATTACCCATTGCCCAATTCAAACTGGTCCCCCTCTCCCCATTTCATTCCAGCATTTCTCCACCATCTGAGTTCAGGCTTCCACATTCCTTCCCATTCCCCACCCCTAATTCAGGGTCATGTTATTCTTCCCACACCTCCATCTACCACTCATGCCAATTGAGAAAATCAAAGCAAACTTGCTTCTGGTGAAAGTTCCTCATTCAGAAAAACCTTCCCAATGGTATTAGTATACAATGCCCTGTAGCATTAGTAGTAGGTAGATGCTTAAATATCTTTGTCTCATGTGCAAACAGGTGCACACAACCTTCGAAAAAGCTAGTTGGCATGCACTGTGTGGAGTGAAGCAAACCATTTGGTTTCCTTTCCAAAAGGAAACAGTCTGCAGCCTTTCTAAAGTGAAACCTGCAGCCAGCACATCAAAATGAAATTGCTTCTCACCTTAAACTTGTCACAGGTGCTGTATAAATGTTCAGGTGTTTCAAATGGTTTTTGTGAATACTGAAGTGTTGGAGAAGCAAAGAAATTTAGGGGAATTTTAAAGCTGAAAATGTGGATCTCTCAGTATGCATATCAACAGTGGGTCACAGAAGACACAATAACAAGGTGCGAGGGAAAGGACACCTGGTCCCTCAAGCTGCACTGCCATTCAAAATCATGGCATTGAAGTCTGAGGCAGATTGGCTGAGTGTCATTTACCCAGAGCCCTCAATTCCAAGCTCAAAATTAATCTACCTTCACATTAAATAATCCTCAAACTAGCTTTCACAAACCTCCAAGATAGAGAATTCCAGAGATTCAACACTGCAAGAAACTTATGAACTTCTTGGTTTTAAAATACCTCTCCCTTATTACTTTCCCTCATTTGAGACTCTCCCACAAGCAAATCTCAAGATCTACTGTGTTTTGCCACATTTAGGATTTTGTTTCTCAATAAGATCACTCATTCTTCTAAATTCAAAAGACAGGAGTACACAGGATACCAGTGTAAGGAACAGAGCTGAGGGAGAGAAGCTTGAAAGACATACATGCCAAGGAATGACAAAAGCCACAGAAGATCATTTGTGTACCAAAATCTTTCATTCTTTGAGACATTGGAAGATTAGCAGCCAAGGGCATGGACAATGTGAGTGGTATACACTTGTGTATTTAAGTTGAACTGTGTGCAATGTAGATTTGAAATCTGGAGGTAACTCAAGCATGCACATGGATTTCAACAGTGGATGGACCAAGAATGATGGAAGTGGGTACTGAACTCCAGCTTGGTTAGCTGTCAATGAGAATGCTTGGTTGGAGAGTTATTAGATAATTAAAAACAACCAAGTGGCATGAAATGACAACTACATTAAACTCACAGGAAAGATTTATGCAATGTGTGGGAAAGTGATTTACAGACAATTCACCTTTAGTTTTCTTAAAACCTTGAAAACTAAGTGGCAGGGTTTCAGTTTAGCATATCTTCCAAAAAGGGATGATGTGTTTGATATAATGATATACATATCATGCTTTTTGAACCTTTGTTCCAAATTGTATGGTAAAAGGCAAGAATTAACCAGAACACAACCTTACTATGGAAGATAAATTCCAGTTGCAGGCAATGCAAAACATTAACACAAATCTTAACTTTAAATCCTCAAGGTGAGCTGATAAAGAGAAAAAATCCAGCAACACAGCTTAAAAATTTGCCAACTCAATTAAAGTTAACAGAAATGGCCACTGAAGAATTGAGGTTCTTGCACAGAAACACAGCAACCTCTTGCCCATTTCCCCACCCCCTCCCAAATCCATGCTCTCATCAGATACATTTAACCAAGTATACTTGCACAACATCAAATGTCTGACCTTCCATTCAAAAACTCAGATGACTGTTGGAGAAAAAAGCTATGGGAGCTTTCTCATTTCAAGTCAAGTATAGGAGATCCATCTTGTGCTTTCTTCCCTTTATATAATGGCAAATATAACAGAGCAGCTTCGTGTTTTATGGGGAAATGGCACTACAAGTGTTTCAAATAATTCAATTCCAAAAAGCCAATTCAAATCAACTACCATAGAACAATACAGCACAATACAGGCCCTTCGGCCCACCATGTTGTGCCACCCTTCAAACCACACCTATGACTATCTAACCCCTTCCTCCCATATATCCCTCTAACTTAAGTTCCTCCATATGCTTATCTAACAATCTCTTGAACTTGTCCAATGTACCTGCCTCCACCACCACCACCACCCCAGGCAGTGCATTCCATGCACCAACCGCTCTCTGGGTGAAAACCTCCCTCTGACATCACCCTTGAACTTCCCACCCAATACCTTAAAGCCACGTCCTCTTGTTTTGAGCATGGGTGCCCTGGGAAAGAGGCGCTGGCTGTCCACTATCTATTCCTCTCAATATCTTGTATACCTCTATCATGTCTCCTCTCATCCTCTTCCTTTCCAATGAGAACAGCCCTAGCTCCTTTAATCTCTCCCCATAATCCATACTCTCCAATCCAGGCAGCATCCTGGTAAATCTCCTCTGCACCCTTTCCAACACCTCCACATCCTTCCTATAATGAGGCGACCAGAACTGGACACAGTACTCCCAGTGTGGCCTAACCAGAGTTTTGTAAAGCTGCATCATCACTTCACGGCTCTTAAACTCGATCCCACGACTTATGAAAACTAACATCCCATAAGCTTAACTACCCTATCCACCTGCGAGGCAACTTTCAGTGATCTGAGAATATGAACCCCCAGATCCCTCTGCTCCTCTAGACTGCCCAGAATCCTGCCATTTACCTTGTACTCCACCTTGGAGTTCATCCTTCCAAAATGTACCACCTCACACTTCTCCAGATTGAACTCCATCTGCCACTTGTCAGCCCAGCTCTGCATCCTATCAATATCCCTCTGCAAGCTTCTACAGCCCTCTACACTATCCACAACACCACCGATCTTTGTGTCATCTGCAAATTTGCTAACCCACCCTTCCACCCCCTCATCTAAGTCATTAATAAATATCACAAAAAGTAGAGGTCCCAGAACAGATCTCTGCGGGACACCACTAGTCACAGCCCTTCAATCTGAATGCACTCCCTCCACCACAATCCTCTGCTTTCTACAGGCTAGCCAATTTTGAATCCACACAGCCAAGCTTCCCTGGATCCCTTGGCCTCTGACCTTCTGAAGAAGCCTACCATGCGGAACCTTGTCAGACACCTTACTAAAATCTATGTAGACCACATCCACTGCACTACCCTCAATCGTCCTGGTCACCTCCTCAAAGAACCCCATCAGGCTTGTGAGGCAAGATCTTCCCTTCACAATACCATGCTGGCTGTCCCTAATCAGTCCATGTTTCTCCAAGTGCTTATAGATCCTCTTAGAATTCTTTCCAACAGCTTACCCACCACAGACGTAAGGCTCACCGGTCTGTAATTCCCTGGACTATCCCTACTACCTTTTTTGAATAAGGGGACAACATTTGCCACCCTCCAATCCTCTGGTACCATCCCCATTGACAACGAGGACTCAAAGATCCTAACCAACGGTTCAGCAATCTCCTGCCTCACCTCACGAAGCAGCCTGGGGAATATTCCATCAGGCCCCGGGGACTTATCCATCCTAAGATTTAACAACTCCACATCCTCTCTTAATATCTACATACTCCAGAATATTACCCTCACCTACACTATTCTCAGCATCAAGACCCCTCTCCTTGGTGAATACTGAAGAGAAGTATTCATTGAGAACCTCACCACCTTCCACAGCTTCCAGGCACATCCTCCCACCTGTGTCTCTAATCAGACCTACCTTTACCCTAGCTATCCTTCTGCTCTTTACATACGAGAAAAAAGCCTTGGGATTTTCCTTAACCCTGCTCGCCAAAGCCTTTTCATGTACCCTTCTCGCTCTCCTCAGCCCTTTAAGCTCCTTCCTTGCTGCCCTATATTCCTCATGAGCCCTGTCAGATCCTTGCTGCTTACACCTTATTATGCTGCCCTCTTCTTCCTAACTAGTTGTTCCACCTCTCTCATCACCCACAGTTCCTTCACCCTACCATTCCTTCTCTGCCTCACCGGGACAAATTTATCCCTAACATCCTGCAAAAGATCCCTGAACATCGACCACATCTCCATAGTACATTTCCCTTCAAAAATATCATCCCAATTTACCCTCCCAAGTTCTCACCTTTTAGCCTCATAATTCACCTTCCCCCAATTAAATATCTTCCCATCCTCTTTGCTCCTATCCCTGTCCATGACAATTCTGAAGGTTATAGAGCAATGGTCACTACCCCCCAAATGCTCACCGCCCCCCAAATGCTCACCCACCAATAGATCTGTCACCTGACCCGGTTCATTACCTAATACTAGATCTAATATGGCATTCCCTCTAGTCGGCCTGTCAACATACTGCGTCAGGAATCCATCCTGGACACAAGCTGCGCCCCGTCTAAACCCTTGGCACCAAGTAGGTGCCAATCAATATTTGGATAGTTGAAGTCTCCCATTATAATAACCCTGTTATTTTCGCATCTCTCCAAAAACTGCCTCCCAATCTGCTCCTCAGTATCCCTACTGCTACCGGGGGGCCTAGAGAATATTCCCTGGAGGGTAACTGCCCCTTTCTTATTCCTAACTTCCACCCATATTGACTCTGGAGAGGATCCTTCTGCATTCTCTACCCTTTCTGCAGCTGTAACTGTGTCCCAGACCAGTATCACCACCCCTCCTCCTCTTTCCCCCCCTCCCTATCCCTTTTAAAACAGTGAAAACCAGGAATATTCAATATCCATTCCTGCCCCGATGTCAGCCATGCCTCTGTAATAGCCACAATATCATAGTCCCATGTACTTATCCAAGCTCTCAGTTCATCTCTCTTATTCCTGATGCTTCTCACATTCAAGTACATGCACTTCAGCCCATCCACCTTACTACTTTTATAGCCTGTACTCTGCCTCTCCATCCTCAAAGCCTCTTTACCTGTCAGATCTGACTTTTCCCCATCCCCTTCTTCCTCTGACCTACTCCTTTGGTTCCCTTCCTCCTCACAATCTAGTTTAAACCCTCCTGAACCACCCTAGCAAACCTGGCTGCAAGGATATTGGCCCCCCTCAAGTTCGGGTGTAACCTGCCCTCTGTTGAGGTCCCACCTTCCCCAGAAGAGATCCCAATGATCTAAAAATCTAAAATCCTCCCTCCTGCACCAACTTCTCAGCCACGCATTTAGCTGCCATCTCCTCCTATTCCTGCCTTCACTGGCAGCAATCCCAAGATCGCTACCCTCAAGGTCCTGTCCTTCAGCCTAGCTCGCTAAACTCCCTTTTCAGGACCTCATCCCTCTTCCCACCTATGTCATTGGTACCAACATGTACCACGGCTTCTGGCTGTTCTCCCTCCCGCTCTAGAATCCTGTGGACCTGATCAGTGACATCCCGGACCCTGGCACCTGGGAGGCAACATACCATCCGGGATTCATGCTCACTGCCGAAGAACCTCCTGTTTCCCTGACTATCGAGTCCCCTATCACTACTGCCTTCCTCTTCTCCCTTCCCTTCTGAGCAGCAGGACCGGTCCCAGTGCCACAGAGCTGGCTACTGCTGCTAGGCCCCACCAGGTCATCTCCCTCAACAGTCTCCAAAGCAGAAAACCTGTTATTGATGGGAACAGCCTCCGAGGTCCTCTGCTCTATCTGACTGTTTGTTTTCTTTTTCCTTTTCCCTCCCCTGACAGTCACCATTCTATCTACTTCCTGGACTCCAGAAGTACCTGCTCTAAGAGGGGTGACAGTCTCCTGGTGAACAGAATCTACAAAACTCTCCCCCTCCCTAATGCTGCGCAGTGTTTGAAGCTGCAACTCCAGCTCATCGATTTTGAGCCGAAGTTCCTCCAGCCTCAAGCACTTACTGCAGATGTGGCCATCATGGACTGCAGCAAGGTCCACGAGTTCCCACATCAAGCAGCTGCAGCACACCACCATGTCCTCTATCTGAACTAATACCTTGTTTTTTCCTAGTTTTTCTACTTATATATTTATCACAGATAACAGGTAACCTTACCTTTGCCTGCCTACCAGCTACTCACCTGCTTTACCCCTTTACACCGAAGCCCCTTGAGCCAAAGCCCAGAACACTCTGCTCCCACAAAGCCCAGAACACTCTGCTCCCACTCACTCCGCTGCCCGCTCCGACGCTGCCCACTGTATAGACAGTTTGCTTTTCAAACTGCCCACGCCATGCCTGCGCAGTCCAGCCCCCACTCGACCACTAAAAACTTTTACACTTATAAAAATACTAACCCTAGTAAATTATAACCCTATTAAGAACTAAGCCTTATACTTAAAACTTAATAAAAAGAAAAACTTCTGCTCCGAATTCCTCTGAAGCGAAGCCCCCGACCCCCCCCCTCCCCACCCCAAGTTAATACTATTTTACCAGGTTCTTAAAACTTATGTTTAACCACATTGGTGAGACATTCACATTGAAATAAAGTTAACCATCCATTATGTACTAACAGGGATAGCTACAAGGAAGGTAGCTATGCATTCTATTCTTCCTCAGTGAAGTTGGCTCCAAGATGGCATCCCTCTACAATAATCACCTTAGAGACAAAACTATTACCCTGCTCCTGGTGTTGAATAGCCACTCAAAACAAGGCTAAAAATCTGTTAAGGACAGTGAAGAGCTGCCCAGGCCAATGTCAGTCACAATGAAACCCATTTTAAACAGGATCAGATCCAGTCAACTAATCTAGTACTGGTGAAACAGACCAATTATTTGAAACACAGAATAAAACCAATGTGTTAAAATTGATCAGCAGTTTAAGTGCCAAACTACTATCATTGCTGATCACTGCCATTTGAAATCAGCAAGTAACAAGCTTGGCAAACCATTATCTGACTCAGCCAGAGTATTATTTTAGTGTACTAACAATTTACCAGACATATTTAGATAATTGATAGGACTAATGGCTAGGAAGCTGTGTGGCCTGATTAGTAAAACTCAAGAATGCTCATGTGTCACATTATAAGATCAGGATGAAGTCACCAATTGGATTCAACATTCATGAGCAGAAGCCAGAGATGGCAGTAGATGGTTGTCTCTCTGACTGGAGGCCTGTGACTAGTGGTGTGCCACAGGGATCGGTGCTGGGTCTGTTGGTGGTTATCTTTATTAATGATTTGGATGATAATGTGGTAACTGGATCAACAAATTTGCAGATGACCACCTAGACTGGGGGCATAGCAGACAGTGAGGAAGACTATCAAAGCTTGCAGCGTGATCTTGACCAGCTAGGAGGAAAGTGAGCTGAAAAATGGCTGATGGAATTTAATGCAGACGAGTGTGAAGTGTTGCACTTTGGGAGGACAAACCAGGGCAAGACTTGCACAGTGAATGATGGGCTCTGAGGTGTGCAGTGGAACAAAGGACCAGAGTTATAGAGAAAGCTTAAATTGGTTAGGACTTTATTTCCTTGAGTAAAGCAGAATGAGGGGAGATCCCTCATTATGAGGGATATAGATAGGGTGAGTGCATGCAGGCTTCCCCCCCCCACCCCAAGAGGTTGAGTGAGACTAGAACTAGAGGACATAGGTTTAGGGTGAAAGGTGAAATGCAAGAGGAATCTGAGGGGGAACTTCACTCAGAGGGTGGTGCGAGTGTGGAATAAGCTGCCTGCGAAGTGGTGGATGCAGGCTCAATTGTAACATTTGAGAGGTTTGGATAGGTACATGGATGGGATGGGTTTGGAGGGATGTAGTCCAGGTGCAGGTAGATGGGACTAGGAAGATCAGGCAGCATGGACTAGATGGGCCCCAAGGGCCTGTTTCTGTGCTGTAGTACTCTATGACTATTAAATGGTCACAGGATTACACCAAGAAATTTACTGAGAACTGGAAGACAGTGCACTGAATGAATCAATGGCAGGTTTAGACTAAATTGCATAGGATGTAGGCTGAAAATGATTGAGATTAAAGGAATTAAGAATAGCAGAACCAGTCTACAATGTCAGTAGGCAAATGACAATACATAAATGAGATTAAAGGAATTAAGAATAGCAGAACCAGTCTACAATGTCAGTAGGCAAATGACAATACATAAAGCAAAACAAACTATGAACTAGAAATCACAATCAATATAGTACAAATCAAAGTTTGTGTCCAAAGTGGTTGTTTTGGTTATTTCAAACATGAACTTCATTGCACATTTGTACCTTTTGAATGATATCCTTGCTTGGGTCTTTAACGTTTGGACACAGAGCAATACCAGGAGGTCAAAAAGATCAGAGATTAGAAAAAGTAATCAATTTCCCTTACAACAGAGGCCAGTCAGCCTATCAAGTTTTTGCCAGTTCTCAAAGCAATTATATTAATCTCTACTTCTGTGACCCATTTTCTCTTGCATGTCCACTAACTCTTCCTTCACGCTCTGGATTCTCTTGGCCTCACACCTGTACTAGGGCCAATCAATCAACTAAGAAACATTCAGCTGGTGAAAGCAGACAGTTGCAGGGAGAACGTGCAAACTCCCCACAGATGGCACAGGACAGGAGCAGCAAACTGGATTGCTGAAGCTGTGAGGTAACAGTTCTACCTGGTGCACTACTGTGAAGCAATAAATCCCAACATTTGATAACTTTACATTTGTGCAGGTATTTGTATTGGTTTATTGTCACTTGTACTGAGGTACAGTGAAAAATGTGTCTTGCAAACCGATCATACAGGTTAATTCATTACATAGTGCAGTTACATTGAGTTAGTACAGAGTGCATTGATGTAGTACAGGTAAAAATAACAGTACAAAGTAAAGTATCACAGCTACAGAGAAAATGCAGTACAATAAGGTGCAAGGTCACAACAAGGTAGATCTTGAGGTCAGAGTCCATCTCATTGTATAAGGGAACTGTTCAATAGTCTTATCACAGTGGGGTAGAAGCTGTCCTTAAGTCTGGTGGTACATGCCCTCAGGCTCCTGTATCTTCTACCCAATGGGGGAGGAGAGAAGAGAAAATGTCCTGGGTGGGTGGCATCTTTGATTATGCTGGCTGCTACACCAAGACAACAAGAGGTAAAGACAGAGTCCAAGGAGGGGAGGCTGGTGTCTGCGATGTACTGGGCTGTGTCCACAACTCTCTGCAGTTTCTTGCCATCCTGGGCAGAGCAGTTGCCGTACCAAGCTGTGATACATCCAGATAGGATGCTTTCTAAGATGCATTGGTAGAAGTTGGAGAGAGTCAAAGGGAACAAACCAAATTTACTTTGCCTCCTGAGGAAGTAGAAGTGCTGGTGAGCTTTCTTGGCTGTGGCATCTATATGATTTGACCAGGACAGGCTGTTTGATGTTCACTCCCAGGAATAGCTAAAGTGGTATTTGATCAGCAATTCTTTGTTTACCAGCAAAGAGGACAGTTTGCACATGTAGATCTCTGTCCCTAGCATGATGACCTAAATACCAAGTTCCAAATTCCCCTAGATTTCCCAGGAGGTTTTTTCCCCCTAACTTACTACTCAAATGTTCAATCAACTCTTTCTGCTGATTAACAATCCAATTCAATGCTGACTCATCATGGGCTTGATTTCCTGGTTTGCTATTAAAAGGCATTGTTGTGAATAAATAAAAAAATCTTTCCAAGATGAAGCAACAAATATTAGAAAGTGTTACTTGTTAGTAATTTCTTTAATTGGACCTTTGGCAAAATGCCCACCCACTTTGTGCTCCTACAAAAAATTCATTTCATCAGTAGAGACAAGTTCAATTCCTCTACTTTATTCTAATTCCCTTGAAAAGACCTCATGGGTATTAAGTAGTTCTACTTCAATTGGACAGAATCAGTTGAGAAATAACTTAGTTCTCCAACTAGATGCCAGTATTGGGAACAGCACGATTTACAAAACATCAGCAAGAAATAGTCCTAATTTTAAAAAGTACAGCAAAAACAAGATTGAGCCAATGGTGTCACTTGATATACTGCTGCCCCACAGATCTAGTCACCAAGATTCTCTCCCGATTTTTGGTGGTGTGGAACTTGTGCTTTCTCACTGTGACCACAAGGATCTCCCCAGCCATCTTACCCATTTCTTTCAACTTAGCTAACTGGAACAGTTCAAAATGGTTATCTGTTACAGTTCCAAATCTGTAATCTTTTCAGTCATAAGCTCTCATTGTTTATTCCCCAGCCCTGATCAAAAGGTATGAATTTCCTTGAGTTCTGACATTTGTTCAGAAGAAATTTCTCCTGGCCCAGTCCCACCCTGAAGGAATTCCTTGCCAATGTTCCACATATTCCCATTACAATCAGTGAGTGACACAGGAGGGGGGGAAAAGGATAACAGAAAACAGAACAGGATAAAAGGTGAAAGGAACTGGTACAGCAGCAAGTGTAAG
Source organism: Pristis pectinata (assembly GCF_009764475.1). Classification (NCBI taxonomy): domain Eukaryota; kingdom Metazoa; phylum Chordata; class Chondrichthyes; order Rhinopristiformes; family Pristidae; genus Pristis; species Pristis pectinata. The sequence goes on from NC_067414.1 coordinate 11,143,928, forward strand.
AAGCAACTTAAAGTGAATATCATAAATTTAATGTATTTTGCTATTTCAAAGTGTTTCTGATGTGACTTGTATTGCTGCTGCATTGGAACATTTGTAATTATCATTAGGGTTTTGAATAGTTAATATATGTTGTAAGATGTAGAAGCAAGACCCAATGGCCAGTTAAGTAAAAACTAAAGAATAGGACGTTTCCAAATTTGCAGGATGAGATACAGGGCACCAATTTAGACTGGTGTGATGTTCGCAGCAGAAAGTCCAGGACAGAATAAGTACTTCAAACCTACTAGGAACATGCGAAGTACAGTACTTGATCAGTATTCATTTAAGAGATGGAGAATGGAGAGGTTTAAACATACAAAGGCCAAGTTGCTGAAGTGACAGTTGTGGCAGAATTCCAGACAATTAACATTACTATTCCATTCAAGGAGTTCAGTCTAAGAGAGTAAATAAGTATGAAAAGGGAATGGTTCAATTTTCAAGAGCCGGGGCTGGTAATACATGAAACAATGTGTTTTGAGAGAAACAGGCAAGATAGCTCTGTAAATGGTAGTTGTTAGGAAACTTCAAAGAGAAATGGCATATAAAACTATGGGGTTTACAGGGAAGGAATAAACAACTAGAAGCTGCAGTCAACAGGTCAAAGTAAGAGACCCATGCACACTCAGAAGATAAGCCCAGCAGACTACAGCTATTCTCTATTGAGTATCCTTTGTACTGGATGCAACTGACCAAGCTATGCTTATAATAATGCCTGTACCTAGGGTGGTTTGTTGCAATTACAAACAAGAACAAGCAACTAGACTTGAATTAGAAATGAATTGGTAAATCTTACACAAGAACAAGCAACTAGACTGAAAAATACAGAGCTGCAGAATGTGGGGGAGGGTGCAGAATGGAAAGGAAAAAGATGCTTTCTAATGAGAAAGCCATTAAATGCATAATCATTGTTCAAAGGAAAACTGCATCAAAACTAATGCATCATCCTTCATTGCATAATCACATAGGATCACCTACCCATTGTGAAAACTGCTTAGAATCTATTAAAGAATTCCAATTAATTCTTGTATGAAATTTAAAAAGCATAAAATTTTGGTCTTCATAAAAACTACTCAGCCAGTTATATAACGAACAATTGTCTGCATTAGTTATCCTTCAAGCAAGGAGTAAAACTCATCTCACTTTTTCAAACACCAAATCCCATTTCAAACTTGCTTGTACTTCAAGATACCAAGGGCAACACATTCCTGTGAACATGTCTGCATGTCGTAAAAGGTTCCAGGCACAATGCTAGTTTGTATAAATTACATTTACCACAGGACTAAGACACAGTTGTACATTAAGAGGCACTTCAACAGTATCCTAATCAAACGAACACCTTGCTAAAGAATGCTATGCAATGATCAAAACCCAATTAGAAAGTACATTACAGGAAGGGAAGATGGAGAGTTGAAGGTTTTATGAAGTTGTCTGCACTGACTGCAAGCACAACCCATTAAGGAGAAAATGTGTAAAGCATGTGGGATATGGGAATGGGGATAGCTTCAGATATATGGCAAAACAAAACCTTGGGTGTTAATTTATAGTTTGACATGTGGAAGAACTAGCCAAAGTGGATCAGCCAGGACCAGTTAACAACATGCAAGCAGCATTGGTATTGGTTTATTATTGTCACTTGTACCAAGGTACAGTGAAAAGTGTGTCTTGCAAACCGATCATACAGGTCAATTCATTACATAGTGCATTTACATTGAGTTAGTACAGAGTGCATTGAGGTAGTACAGATAAAAACAATAACGGTACAGAGTAAAGTGTCACAGCTACAGAGAAAGTGCAGTGCAATAAGGTACAAGGTCACAACAAGGTAGATCATCTCACTGTATAAGGGAACCGTTCAATAGTCTTATCACAATGGGGTAGAAGCTGTCCTTAAATCTAGTGGTACGTACCCTCAGGCACCTTTATCTTCTACCCGATGGAAGAGAAGAGAATGTCCCGAGTGGGTGGTAGAGTAATGGAGCATAATTAAGTCCGTAGGTGAAAGGAATGATGAGTTTCATGACAAAGAATAAGAGCAAATGAGGTGGTAGATGGCATTTATGAGACAAAGGAGACAGTCTATAATGGATTTACAAAAGACTCAGCCCAGGTTCAGTTTCAGTCAAAGTGACTGAAGACAGCTCATTGTGTTACCAAGCTGCTGAGGAATCTTATGGCATTGGTGTCAAGTGTATAGAGTTTGTGGAAATGGGCTGATGACAACTGCTTCAAGCTTCCCAATATGCAGCTGAAGGAAGTTGTTTAATTGATTTATTGTCACATGTACTGAGGTACAGTGAAAAACTTTGCTTAGCATGCTATCCATACAGATCATTTCATCACATCAGTAGAGGTACTACAAGGGAAAAGCAATAACAGATTGCAAAATATAGTGTTACAGTTAGAGAAAGTTCAGTGCAGGCAGACAAAAAGGTGCAAAGCCATGGAGGTAGTTTGGAAGGTTGAGTCCATCTCATCAAGCAAGAGGTCAATTCAATAGTCTTATTGCAGCAGGACAGAAGCCGTTCTTGGGCTTGGTGGTATGTGCTTTCAGACTTTTGTGCATTCTGCTTAACTGGTTGGGGGCGGGGCACGGGGTGGGGTGGTGGGTGGGTGGAGAAGAGTACCACCAGGGGTAGGTGGGTGTCTTTGATCACATTGGCTGCTTTACTGAGGCAGCAAGTATAGACGGAGTCCACAGAGGGGAGGCTGGTTTTCATGGTGTTGAGCAGTGTCCACAATGCTAGTTTCATGTGGTCCTAGGCAGAACAGTTGCCATACCAAGCAGTGAGGCATCCAGATAGGATACTTTCTATGGTGTATCGATTAAAAAAATATGGTCAACAGGGACATGCCAAATTTCTTTAGCCTCCTGAGGATGTAGAGGCACTGGTGAGCTTTCCTGGCCATGGCATCGACATGGTTGACCAGGACAGGCTATTGGTGATGTTCACTCCTAGGAATTTGAAGCTCTCAACCCTCTTGACCTCAGCACCATTGATGTAAATAGTGTGTGTGGACTGTCCTCCTTTCTGAAGTCAATGACCAGCTCTTATGGATAGTACAATGATAATGTAGGTATATACTTGGAATCTAATATGCAGGTGTTGCTCTCAAGGGACAAAACAGACGATTAGGCAGATAAATTGCAACAGATACCAAAGGTAATAGCCGTGTCTGGATTAGATAATTGAGTGGAACCAAGAGCAGCCCCACCAACATAGTAAAGCTGTTAAGTACAAAGCATTAAATATTCTGAAATAAAATTAATATTCTCCTTGTCTGTACAATTTTTATTCAATAACAAACCAAGCCTTTAAAATCAAAAGGAATTCTGATAATTACATGGTGCAAAATTACTATGAAGGACTAATGAATCAAGCCTTCTTTCCTAAAGAAATTAGCAACCAAGCCATGTTGTGGACAGCACAGAAAACATTTTCACTCATAGCACGTCCAAAACTAGGCATGTATATACAAGATGGTCACCAAATGGGAAATTTAGGGAAAAACATCCTCAACTAAAGTAGCAACATAAGCAAGCAGCATTGTTGCATTCAAGGGGGTGCAGAATAAGCAAGAGGGATAACCAAAGTTATTACAGACAGTGAGGGGAATTGGGGAGGGATGCAGTCTAAGTGTTAAACTTAACAGCCCATTTCTGGGCTCTATATACTATACAAACTCACTGTTAAATACAAAAATGAGTATGAGTATGTTTGCTATGCTTATTTCAATGGATTACTTTAACTTGCTTTCACAAAATGTAAATTTGAGTTACATGGATGATTCACACACATTGTGAATGCAGAATGTACTGAGCAGTGTAAAGCAGTACTCTTGTTTGTGGAACAAAACAGAAGAGCCAAAATTCAACCAACGGTGCTTTGGTTACATTAACACGTTTATGTTGTCAGATTTCTATGGCATGTGATTTTGCTTGGTTTCCATTTTATTACCAGCTGGTCCACTTGAATGAATGCAACTTCCTGAGACTGCAAGTCACAATTTGCTTTGAGGTCAGATAAATGCAACAGATGAGTCTTGGAAGTAACAGCTAAACATGCTGTTGGCAACAGATTTTTTTTTTAAATTGGACATGACTGACTTAAAGTCCAAGTGTAGGAAAAAGAAAGATCAACAAAGGGGAATTGACAAAGATGGATGAGGGTTTCAGTAAAGACGACAATTTTACCAAAGGTGGAAATGGACAGTAGTGTGGCCAACAGGGTGTAGACAATAGCTCAAAGGGTTTGCAAAGTCAAAACAGGTGCCCTGACTAATTCACTTTTGGGTTCCCTTTTGGCCCATGACTCATTACCACAGAAATTTCCAGCTCCAAATAACTTCTGCTTTGGCAGGTGAAATACAAATATTACAGATGAAGGATTAGAAATTTTACTCAATTTTCATACCTGTCCATTACATGTTAATCAGAATTCAGATGATTTTTAAAAAAAAATCCTTAAAACAATGCTTGTGGAATCATGCACACCAGAAACTGACTAATGATGTTGGAATTCTTGAACTACACAGAACAGTGATGATTTGCTGTAATGTTCCTGGTCCTGCAGTTTGAACAGTTACAGGTAACTGTACTTTAAAGACAACTATTTGAGCTGCATGAGCTCAATATGAATCTTTATCCACCTCAATGCTGTGCACTATTCTATTGGAAGTCTGGTGCAAACCCCTGACCATCTCATGTGTTGCTGTGCTGGGAAATTAGAACAAATTCTTGTCCTCAGCTAGATTCCCCCAGGGTGTAGCTGCTCAGTGCTGAGATATGGACTCAAAGCAGGACTCTGGCTCTTAAAGTGGGCCATTGATGCCTCGCTAGTCTAGTGTTTTCTCTACAGGAACATGCTTTATGCTGGTCACTGAGCTTATTATAATAGATAAGTCACCAGGTTGGGATGAGCTGTGCAGTTTAACTCAGAGGTATGGAGAAGCTTCCATCACAGGAGGCAATGAGACCATAAATCTGAGCAATCCACGAACACATAAATCAGCCCCTCACTTTCAAGTCTACACCAGCTCTCAGGCAGGCATTGCACATCACCTTAGGTAGCTAACTCTACCCCAATTCATATGGAGTTGAGATTACTGTAATAATTTCATTGCTATGGGAAGGCCAACAAACGGCTGGGTCCTCAGCCAGGTGCACACTGGGGATGTTCAGATTCCCAGCACAGGACTTCAGCAACAGATCTCTACATAATGATCTTAGCACCCATTTCACTTGTGCCCTCATTCCTAGGAACACATCCTGTATGCCAAGTACCCATACATCTATTTGCATCACATAAAATAACAAGTGTCAGACATTTAAGAATTAGCACAATAAAGCTCTAACATGTAATTAAAAACTATTTATGGCCAATTAATACAACTCTAGTGTAAATTAACTATCTTTAAGATAATTGGTATTGGCAGGAATGTTTGGGGAAAATGTTGGATAGAATATTGCGCTTCTTTGAATAGGAAAATGGGATTTTACACTCATCTGATCAGTTGAGAATGGCCTCACTAGAAAATGTGGAATATTTTGGTCATCAAGTAGAGCAACATCTGCATTATGGAAAGGAATTTCATAAAAATCATTGACTTGCATTCATCTTGATATTTGTGGTTTTGGTTCTGGATCCTCCATGAGCAAGATGCTCTAATGCAGGAAGGCATCTGGAAATGAGTAGTGTTATCCAAGATCTGTTCAGCAAAATTCACACTTTCAGGGATGGCCTTCAGATAGTGTGGGTCACTTGTGCAGAAGCAGCCCTCATGATAAATGTGAAGCCTTCTTTGAAGAGAGGAAAGCCAACTTGCACCCTTAAGTCACCCTTGACTAGTCTTCCCTCCACCCTTAAATATAGATTAAGCCTGAAGAGTCTTGGGCCTCATTCAGAATTGCACTTTGTAGTGACAGACCCTCCCACAAAACATGCATGCCACACATTCAACATGCCTCTCTGCACAGAATTTCTAAGCCAGTTTCTCCACTGAAACCATATTTTTCAGGATGTGGAAATTGCTGGCAAGACCAGCATTTATTGGCAAAAACTGATTGGCTTGCCTGGCCATTTTAGAGGATGTTTTAAGAGTCAACCACATTACTGTGTGCCTGGAATCACTTGTTGGTGACAAGGATACTAATATAAAAAACCATCTGGTTCAATGTGATGGCTTTGTAGTCATTACTCTCGATTAATAACAGAATTTGAATGCTATAACTTCATATTCCATCTTGGCATTTGGGTCTCTGGGCTTACTAGTCCAGTAACTTAACCACTGCACTACCACCATATCCTACAATCAGTACTCCCTTAATGTAAATCTAGAACAAGAATTCTGACTGCCCACAGTAGGATATAAACACCTAATCTAACTTGTTGCACAAATGCTACCAGCCAAATCAAACTGACAACCACTGCAAATTCAAAGGCAGAAAGATTGAAGCACAAGACTGTGCACTTGGGTGCATCAACAGTAGTTGAAAGTTAAAATAGGAAGCACAAAATGCTGAACTTTGGAATGCCAGAGGTAGCAGGAATATTTTTTGAACACGGAGTTTAAAACCTATAAAAATATAATACAGCATACCCAAAAGCAGGATGCAGAAATTTAGTAAATGTAACACTAGTTTTTACCCCGATCAATTAAAAGTACACCATCAGCAAGTCAAGGACACTTCAAATGTTCTTACCAAGGAGAATTTATTCTACTGCAGAGTTGTAATTGCTGCAACACAGTAACCAGAATCAGACCAGAGTTCAGATGTATAATGAATAGCAAAAGACAAACTGCAATTCTCCAGTTTCAAATGTAGATATCATAGACAATTTGGCTATATTATCCACTTCAACAGAAAATAAGGGTCAACAGTATCTGGTTCAGAGTTGTCAAAATTATGGCTGATATTAAGTAGTAGTCACATGGAGGATTATCAATGCGTTTCCACATGGACAGGAGCGACAAATACAGGGTACCCATTTAATGCCAACTTTTCATGCAGGAGATGAAAGAGAAGCAGCATTTATCTTGGCCTTTGGTGATTTTTGCCAAATCTAATTTTGGTAAAAACAAACCAAACAGACAAGGTAGTTTTACTTCAACAAGCTGCTACAAGGCTTAAGCTACAGCAGCATGCAAATGAAGACAAATTTTACATTTGATAACCCATTTCATTCTAGGGAAGTCAATGATAAACTGCACAATATTGCTAATATGCAAAAGACAGGGCAGTGGGAACTTTTGATAAATTGTTTGTTAAATTGCTAAAGCATGGTATCAAGGAGTAGATGAGTAATAGACTGCTACATCTCTTAAAATACAAGTAATTAGTGAACTATAAGCAGATAGGAATAATTGATTACTTTTCATTCAATTTAGCAATTAACAAGCACAAAGACAATGGAATGAATGCCAACATCACCAATAATTCGTTTCCTGAAGTTATTCAGAAACCCAAGGAACAAATAATGGAAGCCTGTGAATAGGGTGGTGGGAGTCAGCAAGAGTTGCTTTTAAAAGCACAAGCGTACACAATGAAGCAAAATATTGGATGCATGGCAGCTGCTAGGAAGGAAGTAGCACACAAATGCTTCAAAGTAAAAGTGTACCAGAAAAAATGTTAAAAGCAGCAAACTGCAAATGTTGGATAACAGTCGATGAATCTTGCACCAGGGGCACATAATAATACCTTGCTTAGTACTTGAGGATGCATTCACAATTAGGACTAGTACATGCATTACTGACAGCTTTGCTGGGAACCAGTTAAGGGCTCAGTCCTCTACTGGCACTCCTGCAGCAATAAAAATATTAAGTGATTTCTGTTGCTGCACAGCTGGGTGTGGATGAATCACTGAACCAATGTGCAGAGGCTGCCTAAGGGTTCTGGCATCACAGTTGTATTACTGAAGGGTATACAAATAAGCAAAAAAATTATTCTTGTCAATAAAACTACAGCTCCAACTCACTCAATGGACAATGGATTAAGGCCCCAAGCCTGTTCTAGCATTGAGGCTGATCAGTGACCCCTCTACACTATTGGCTACCCCACCCTCCGACCATATCCTTCAACTATTTTTCATAAAAATATATCTTGCCATCCCTACTTGTAGGTTGGTATTTTTGATCCAGGATTTTGAACACTCAGCTACAAGTTTGCAGATGATACCACCGTTGTAGGCCTTCTCAAACAGCGATGAGTCGGAGTACAGGAAGGAGATAGAGAGCTTAGTGGAATGGTGTCATGACAACAGCCTTTCCCTCAATGTCAACAAAACACAAGAGCTGGTCATTGACTTCAGGAAAGGGGGCGGTGTACATGCACCTGTCTACATCAATGGTGTAAGGGCAGGAGGGTTGAGAGCTTCAAGTTCCTGGGAGTGAACATCACCAACAGCCTGTCCTGGTCAAATCACGTAGAAGCCATGGCCAAGAAAGCTCACCAGCGCCTCTACTTCCTCAGGAGGCTAAAGAAATTTGGTTTGTCCCTTTTGACTCACCAACTTTTACAGATGCACCACAGAAAGCATCCTATCTGGATGTATCACGGCTTGGTACAGCAATTGCTCTGCCCAGGACCACAAGAAACTGCAGAGAGTTATGGACACAGCCCAGCGCATCACAGACACCAGCCTCCCCTCCTTGGACTGCCTTTACCTCTTGTTGTCTTGGCGAAGCAGCCAGCATAATCAAAGACCCCACCCACTCGGAACACTCTCTCTTCTCTCCTCTTCCATCAGGTAGAAGATACAGGAGCTTGAGGGCACGTACCACCAGACTTAAGGACAGCTTCTATCCCATTGTGATAAGACTATTGAATGGTTCCTTTATACAATGAGATGGACTATGACCTCACGATCTACCTTGTTGTGACCTTGCACCTTATTGCACTGCACTTTCTGTAGCTGTGACACTTTACTCTGTACTGTTATTGTTTTTACCTGTATTACATCAATGCACTCTGTACTGACTCAATGTAACTGCACTGTGTAATGAATTGACCTGTACGATCAGTTTGTAAGACAAGCTTTTCATTGTACCTCAGTACAAGTGACAATAATAAACCAATACCCCACCATCCCACACATTAAAACAGACATCCACACAGGCTGCACACTGCTATGTTCGGAACCTGGCACAAACTCTACCCTCTGCAAGCAATCCTACAGCAACTGTAATCTCATCACTACACAGCTCAGTGTAGAGTGAACCACTGGGGTTATGTGCAGAGGCTGCTAAAGAGGGCTGGATCTGGGCAATCTGTCAACACCTGGAGCAGCTGCTGTCAGTTCCCAGCAATGGTATACACACACTCAGTGGCTTGGCCATGGTGCACTCCTGAGCCTTGCATCCCAGCATTGAGCAGCTGCACCACTTGCCCCAGTCCACCCAACAACTCCCTCAGTCTCTGCACATTGTTTTGGTGATTCACTAAACACCCAGCCACGCAGCAGAGATCAGTTCAACAGCAGATGGCCAAGTTCTCAGAATCTCAGCACAGCAGTGCCATCAGTAAAATATGACCCCTTAAAGTGCCAATTCCACTGGCACCCTCCTGCCTGGAAATGCATCCTTAAGATATAACCAGCGTGCACCTCCCTGGTGCTAGATTCCCCAATATATGCATTTGTAAAAACAACTTTCCTTTTCCTTTCTGAACATTTATGTACCCAATCCCTTCTAGCCAATGATGGCATTTTTTGAAGAATTACAACTCTGATCTCTCAAGAGTATAAACTGGCTGTATCATAGCAAATTCTTTATTAAACACCTCCCATTGCTCTGTTTTGGTTTTGTACATTAGCATGTTGTCCAGTTATTGTTCAAAAAGAAAAGAGTTCACTATGTACAGAACCAGTTTATAGCCTTGAGACAAGCACTCTAGTTCTTTAACAGAAAAGAGCCACAGTGATTAGAAGGAAAAGGAATATGCAAAACCATACAAAAAAAGGATCTTCTCCAATCCGTCTCATTGCATGGAAGTTGCACTTAACCAAATTTGGAATCCAAACTGTTTCTATTTAAAATGTGACATTGAAATTCATCATAGTATGATTACTTAATACTAAATTTAATATAGCCAATTCCTTTGTTGGATCTGGGACATTGTTGCAGGAAAGAATTCAAATGCTACCTTTCAGACACAAGTAGCCTGCATAAGTAAAGTAATCTACAAACAGCTGAATTTAAATATAGCTTCAGATAGCCACAGATTTGCTGCTTAGTTCATGAGAGGTACAGCACTACAGTCAGCTTTACACCATTGGATGAAGACAGACAAAGAACATCAGTTTTCTGTTCAATGTTCAAACGGAGGAGAGGATTGGACTGAATCAAGAGTAATCCACCGCAGCTTCCAGGTCTTCAAATCCTCTGACAACTCACCTGGATAAAGGGAAACCACCATTAAAAAAACTAGGAAACAAAGATGATAATTACTGACAAATTTATTAACTAATTTAGGGAAAAGTAGGGTCTATTGCATGCAAAGCGCTATCACATGGAGAAATTGAGGCAAGTGGCCAAAATACATTTAAGGGGAAGTTAGACATATGAGAGGCTTGGGAATAAAGGGTTACATAGAATGGGCAAGACAAAGAATAGTGCAAGGATGCTTTAAGTAATTGTTCCTAATTTGTAGTAACATACACAGAGAAGACAATACTTTCAAAAGGTGGAGAGAATGGGAAGGAACTTCAGAAGAAAGATTCAACCCAAAGTCCAACAGAAAAAGAAAACTTGAGGATCCAGCAAGCACAAGACCATCAGGATTTTGGACCATTAATGCCACTCTCAATCAACAGGTAAAGTGCAGTCTGCAACAAGATTTGTGCTGTATGACACGGAACTGAAGACCTAACTCTTCATTGCTCCAACTCTTGAGCCCAAACTCATTAATAGTCAATTACTTTCACTGAAACGTCACTTAATCCCTCATCTGTAGTTCAAGTAGTCACTTGTCACATTTAATGGTACTTTGCATTAAACATGGAAACAAACCACCTTTCAGCATCATGCTACAACATATTGCATAGGAGCATCATTTAAATACACTTGTGCAACATTCTCTTCCTGCACAAAATACATGCATTTTCAAAAGTGGAAAATCATAGCTAGCAGGAAGAACAGTGCAAGGGTGCACGATTCAAAGTTTGCAATCAAAATTACTGCAGTAATCTCAGAGTAGTTTCTTTAAGTGGACCCAAGCTCTCAGAAACCAATTCTGTGCCTTTTCTAAAGTCTAAGGAAATTGCACAGGTTTGACTCAAGATTGTAATGACAAACCTCCGAATTAACATCAGAAGCAGTGTCTGCACTTCACTTGATCTTGCCACAAAGCCAGAATTCTAAACTCAAACCAAACTTGTGACTGCCATTTACCACAGCAACACAATTTTGTGCAGTAATAAAGGAACATAAACCAAAACTGAAATGACTTTTTAAACTCAACTGCAATCAGAAGAATAAATCCCCGACAAGTGCACCTAAAATGGCATTGATCAAAAATGCTTTGAAAACTTGATCAAAAACAAACAGAAATGGGTGCTTCAAATGGTTGGAGAGAGTCTGCCAGCTAGCGAGAGAGAATTTGAAAACTAGTCAGAAGAAGGAGAGAGAGAGAAGGGAGAGAGACACCAGCCTGCTAGTTTTCTCTATCGATGGATGAGAAACAATAACTGTGTTTGCCATAGAAATCCATGTATGGAAGTTGGAAGTAATCCGGTGGAGTTCACTTTGTTGCTGACCTGTAGAAGGAAACAGGTATTTATGTGTGGACGACCACGATTCGGATGCTTTTCGGGGTGAGGAAGTCACTACCGAGTAAACACTGGAGTGTTGTTTGGGTTCCATCATGGAACATTTGGATTTCGTATTTACTCTCTCTATGTTTCTCTACATCTACGTCTTATCTTCAGACAACGTTGGTTGTTGAAGAAACCCTTGCTCATGTTTCACCTTATGGCTTGCGGAACTGAACTTTAAGAACCATTCCGGAACTGGGAGTTTTGGACTTTGTCACACACAAAGAGTTTAGTTTTGGGGTTAACGTTCGAGGTTTAACATTTTTGAATTCTAACATACTAACATTTTTACTTTTATTTTACGTATTATCATAAGTAGTAATTAATAAAATAGTTTTTAACACTGAATCATGCTCAGCGTGTTTCTTTTGTTGCTGGTTCGTGACAAAATGCATAAATCTTTGCAAAGGGACAGTAAATGATTAAACACCAAATGCAAATGACACTAATAACTGTTCAGAAAATCAAAATTAACAGAAAATCAGAAGAATTCTGTAGTATGGCTGGCAAGCCTCATCATGAAGTACTTTTAAACATGCATCTCAGACCAGTAAATTCAATTCAATATTAACATGCTGAAGAAAAAGTTCTGCATTCACACCAGAACTAAATGAAGAAATGGACACCATTTAACCAAGTCTAGCAGGTTCCCAAAGAATAATTACATCCTTTGGTTATGGAGAGTAAATTACATAGTAGATTGTTTCTAATCTTTGTCATACAAGAGTAAAAGGAAAAAATGTAACCTGCTGATTTATGGGAAGAAAGATTTAACTTTAGTCTAGTTCCCCAGCTGTAGGTTTGTCCTTTTGCTTAATGAAGATATAGTCCCATTAGATGTAACCCCTGCCTTTTTTATTACTGGCAGAACACCAGAGAAGCTTCATGACAAACATGCACCATGACTATCCAGTGACTCAAGCACCACCCTTGGTGGGATTTCCAGGAAAACTTGTGAGGCGTACACATTCACTTATCAATGGCATGACTTTTCAGTATTCCAGATAAAGTTTGAATTTGTAGTCCCTGCTGATTCTATTGAAACCATTTCAGAAAAGTATTCAGTCACAGGGGAGACCAAAGCTGCTACGTATTTGTACAGAAGTTTCTACAAGATCATATTTCTATATACAGTAAGTGTAAGATCACATTTAAGTGATCAATATTTCATGCACATGACATCAATAAGCTAATCCAAGATGAACGTTTCCTTAAATTTAAATCTTTCATTTTTCTCTGGACAGTAGTCAATGACAAACCATTCTCTGAAGTAGCAGTGGCAAACCCGCCCTGTGCAGCTGAACAGGATTTAATGCTATCAGCTTATTCTCAAAATGGGCTGGGGAACTAAAAAATTAACTGAAGGCAATAACCACAAAACCAAGAGCTACGAACAGTACTCGCATTATTCACAACTGATACTCATTTAAGACACAAAAATGCAAAAGTAGCTGTTTGAAAGCAGAATATTTTCTGGATTTTTGGAATCAAAAATCATGATACTATTTTGGAAGCCTTAAATGAAGCAACATATACAAGGTCATAAACAAAATCTCAGACAATCTGTCATAAGCAGCCACTTCCATGGTGTATTCTATCATTCCAGCAAAATGCAGCTTACTAGATTAAACATTTGAAGCTTCTATCCCACTGTGATAAGAATACTGAACAGTTCCCTTGTACAATGAGATGGTCTCTTGACCTAACAATCTACCTTATGACCTTGCACCTTATTGTTTACCTGTAGCTGTAACACTTTATTCTGTTATTGGTTTTACCCTGTACTACCTCAATGCACTGTGTAATGAATTGATCTGTATGAATGGTATGCAAGACAAGTTTTTCCACTGTGCCTCAGTACAAGTGACAATAAACCAATACCAAAGATAGAGCAGGTAAAGAAAGAGGCAATACTTACTGTTGCTCCACACTCCTTTCTCAGAACCCAACCAAATCCCCAGACATTTGTTTCTTATATTAAAAATAGCCCAGACTTTATAAAGGACTGAAAAGCAAACTAACTGTTCAATTAGTGAACAGAAGCAATTGAGAACAGGATATTATTTGTATTTATAAAGCACATTTAGCATAGTATGGCAAACTCACCCTCCACACAAAATTAATCAAACAAAATTTGATGCAAACCACAGAAATATTAGGGAAGATATTAGTCAAATGCTTAAAAGCTTTTTTTTTGAAAAAATGATAGTGTTTCAGAAAATTGCAGAGTTTAAGGTCCTGGCTGATGACAACAGCACTAATAGTGGAGCGAGCAAAATTGAGAACACTCAAGAGGCCAGATTGGGTGAACAATACTTGACAAGAGCCCAGGAGCAAATATAGATTTGGTGATCTTGTGCTTATGAAGAGCAGTGCAAGAGCAGCAAGCTGGAAGTCAAACCTAAAGACATGACAAATAGGAAGTCCCAAAAGTAGATCCTCAGGGGAGTATCAGAGCAAGCGGTACAGGAATCAGGAAGACACTGAGTGACTGGCTACAATTAAATAAACTGAATTAGGCAAGTCCAGTCTCAAGTGAGTAAAAATGTAGAGGTAGAAGAGAATGGTTTAATCAACCACATTAAAAGGTTGCAGACTTGATGAGATGGATGTAGAGTGAAAGACTACATTATAGTCACTTGGGATGTTACTAATACTTTGATAAGAACCATTTCAATTCTGTTGCAGGACAGAAATCATATTTGAAGGAATCAATCATGACATTCTACGAAGAATAGGGACACAGTGAAAGGCCATAGAAATTGAAAGGTAATCAGCCAGTAGTATGCATGAAAAGGTGTCAAGTTTTGGAATGAAGCAGAGGACACAAACCCAAGAACAAATATCAACTAGCACAAGAAAATGAGTGGAGATGAGCTTATTGGGAATGGGGGTCAGGGAAATAACAGAATGAACAATAGCATGGAGGAGAGACAGGGGCAACCACAGAAAGGTGCAACTTGTGGACTAAGGTGGGGAAAGAGGAGGAGACAGCTTACAATCTTTAGTGTCAGAGAAGTTGAAGACAAGGGAAATAGGTCACCAAAAACCTCAGTTAATCCCAAAATAAAAACATTTTTGGAGACAAGAGCAGAACCTGGCAATGCCATGAAGTTCAGCCAGAACTGTTTTTAAATAATAGGTCACTGTATCTGTTCACATCTGCACACATTTTCAAGTATAAGAAACGATGATAACTGCAGCCAGGATGCAGCAGCAATAGCCTTGAGGTTATTGAAGGTATAGGTAATAAAATCGTGCTTGAGCAAACTGGTATTGTATGTGTCTTGGCAAAACAAGGGACAAAGGCTTATACAATTGAGATTTTGGAAATGGAATCTAAAGCAAATATGCAAGAAGGGATGGGAGGGGAAGTGAAGATGTGAATGGTGAGCCACTAAGTGATCACAAGTGGGAGGGGCAAAACCCTGAGAGATGGCCATGAATACAAGTTATGAGGTTTATGGAGAATGAAACAGGTCAAATGAAGGCAGATGATGAATCAATGGTGGTGGAAGTTGTTGAAAATAATGGCTTGGTTTACAAGCAGGAGGAATACAGTGGATAATCTCAAGCAGCATTCTTTACAGTGCATGTTTCAAGGATGAGACAGCCCAAGTAACAAGAGGCAGTGGTGGGGGTCGGACAAAAATACATTGTTTGACTGAAAGAATGAGCTGAAGGGACTAGTGGGGAGAGCAGGCGTCAGAATGTACAGACCTGGGTTCAAAAACCACACTCCAGGGCCATAGAGACAGAATCAAGACTGGCTAATCCACCGCAGAGACCTCAGGCTGACTTCCCCGACTCTTTAAGTGGACATGAAAAATACACCAGGACGTTCCTCCCCAATCCCTCCACCCCTCCCCAATTTGAAGCACTTCACCCAAGTCATCCAACCGCTTTCACCCTTGATTAAGTTTCGGTTGGTGGGATGTTGCTGCACGCAGTTTGCTTGCACGTTCCCTACAGTACGGGGGGGGGGGGGGGCGGGGAAAGAAGAGATCGGACTTTCGATGAAAGGCGCCACGCCAATGCAAAACCGGCCTGCCTGGTGGCCTGGGTAACACGTTTAGCAGAGCAGCGGAGACTTACTGTGAAGCGCGGATGACGCAGCAAATAAAACCCGCCGTGCACCGACCGGGCTGGGGGCCGTCTGCGTCCGGGTTACGGCCTGTCCGCTTCCGCTTTCGCGTCCCCTTTCTCCTCAGCTTTAATTTCTCTTTTTGTTGTTGTTGTTGTAGTACAGGGGAGGGGGGGGAAGGGGGGGGAAGGGGGGGATTAAAACACCCGTCACAGTCTTAACGGAGCGACCCGACGTCGCCTGCAAAGGCGACCGAGCGACGGCGGCCGCAGTACGCCGTCTCCGCAGCTGGAGGAGGACGACGACGGCGCCCTTCACCGCCGAGGATTCACCCCGGACGATTCCCCCCTACTTTACCTCAACCAAAACTACGCCATCCTAATATCAGTGCGCCTGCGCAGTAACCGCTTTTAAAGCTCACCGACCCGCTCAGTGCGCATGCGGTTCCCCCCCTCTCTCCCTGACAGCCGCGGTTCGCAATGCGCACCGGGAGATGTAGTCCCCCAGCTCGGCCTTCCCCCCCACGCGGGAAGGGAGGGAGAACTACATCTCCCGGCGGCGCCCACGCCACACAGGCCAGCGGGTGGAGGGGGGCAGGGCCAATGGGCGCGCTGGTGCCGCGGTTGCCGTGTGACGGCGAGCCAATGGGAAGGGTTGTTTGTTGCTGAGAGGGGTCGAGTGTGTGTTTTTTTTATTCTCTCCTCTTCCACCGCCCCCCCCCCCCCAACCCGACTCCTCTCTCGGTTGCTTTCGGCTGGCGGCCGGCGCTTTAACAGCGGCCTGCGTCTCCTGTCAGTCCCGGCCGATCGTGGGCCGGGGAAGGAGGAGGAGTAGGTCATCGCCTTCCCCCCACCACCACTTCGATTCGCGGCTCGAATGCCGAGCAGAAGCCGGCTCGGACAGCGGGCGGGCGGCCCCGGCCTGTGAGGCAGACGCTGCTGCAGTCTCCACCTTCGGTGAGGGGGAGTGCGAGTGAGCGGCGGGCGAGAGGGCAGGGTGGGCTCCGTCCGCTCTCCGGCGACGGTGGTGGGGGGGGGGGGCAGATTTAAACAATGAGGAGCCGCGGCGGCTCTGAGGAGTCCCCGTGTCAATCACCTCAACCCACCCCCTCCTCCGACCCGGGGAAGTGGAGGTGGGGGGTCCGAGAGCGGCCACGGCCAGGCTCCGGCCCTCTCTCAAGTCGTGTCGGTGCTTTGGGGAAATTGAGCTCGGGCGAGAGAGGGGGGGGGGGGGGGGTGGTTGCAGGCTCTCCAGCAGCGCCACAGCTCCGCTCTGTGTACGTGTGGCCAATGATTGAGAAGACTCCGTCCGTCTCTCTTCACCTGCTTAACCTTTTTTTTCCCTCTCCCTTTCCTTGACCTCTTTGCACCTCTCTCCCTCCATCTCTTCGCCCTCTTAACTCGTCTCGCCTCCCCCTCCTCTCCCGACCACTGGCACTGATGCAGTCCGTGTGTAACTTTGGGATCTGGCTGAAATGGCGTCATTGACATAACTAGAGAGTGGCGGTGGGGAGAGAGAGGAGGGGGAGAAACGCATCAGCTCCATCACTCTGAGTCGCACGATTACAACCCCTCCTGATCCTGTGCATTTCAACCCATCCGCCATTCATCATCTTTTCTTCCCGCTGCTGTGTAATATGTTCTGGGCAAAGGTAACATTCGCGTCTAAAGCAAGGAGATGAAAATAATGTGGGGAATTGTATCGTCACTCGCGACCGATGATCCTGTATTGGCATTGCCTCGCCTGCCATTCTCGAAGTGGGGGTTGGGGCTGGTGGTGGGGAGTCTGTCCTGAAAGGAGATGTCGATCAGTTCTTTTTCCAAATGGATTTTTTTCTTGTGTGTGTTCCTTTTCTTTAGGAATAACGACAGTTGACTTTCTTGCTTCGGACGCCGATTTGGTATATTTCGAATTAACATGAAGGTAAAAGAAAACCTTACATTTTTTTTCTCCGGCTTGATCGAAAAAAATAATCGACCGGTGTTATAGTTTAATTAGGGTTTTTCGAGTGTCGTGTTGTTACACTGGGGTTTTCCCACTGCAGATGTGTGTTTGATGTAGTTGGAGTATGCTGCATGACAAAGCAACGGCAAATACAAACTGCTTATTTAGTGCGGCAACATTACGGCTGGCCCAGACGGTGTAATATAGGGACCGTTTTATTCCTTGAACTGCCAGTCTAAGTAAAGCAATGACATTTATGATGGAATGATCCGAAGATTGGTTTGTTTGTTTCCGCAACCTGTGTGTACTACGGTAGTTTTTAAATGTTTGGATTTTTTTTAAAAAAATCTCGTTTTAGGTGTTGTCATCTCGAGACTCGGTGGAAACGTCTCGGTAGTATTTTTTGCGATACCGCAAAATGTGTTTTCTGTAAAAAGCGAAGCTTTCCAAACGATGCAGAGAATTTCGGTTGTGTCGTGCGAACAATGTAATCAGATCGACTCGAATTTGACTTGCCTTTCATATACCGCATTTTAACGGCAGACTACTGGGACTAAATTAAAAGTCTAACACTTGAATTCTGTAAATGGTTACTCGGGGTTAGTTTCGGTTGTGCAAAAAAAGGGCAGTTCTTAGCTATTCTTGTGTTAAATTAAAATCAGCTCCTGAAGCCGGCTCTTGCTTTGTCTGTTTACTTCTACTGGGTGCAGTGCAACAACAATACAGAATTGCTCAAACCACCTCCACAAATAACCAGTTCAGGCTTGTGGCATTGTGGGCATTAGGCAGGCCAAGCTGATTAATCCACACCGCTTTGAATTTGACAGACACATTGCACTTAATACTAGGTAAGTGGCAGAGAAGCAAACACTATAAATAATCACAATAAAATCTGTGATTCTGATCAGGTGAGCTTCTGTTCAGATTTCCCCAAAGCAGAGGTTTGTCACCCTTGGCTGAAATGCCTGCAGTGGCCTGCAGACCAGGGGGGAGTGGTGTTTGTAATAACAGAATGGGTAAAAATGACTTGAAGGTCAGTGTGCACTGTGCTGAAGTGTTTTAGAAGTCAATGAATAGTTGCAGCACTCTTGTTTCTAATGATTTGGTGTTTAAATTCCATGACTGTACCAAAATAACAGATTAGTCGCTATCACATTGGCATTTGTAGGACTTTGTTACGTGCAACTGAGCTGCTGCAGTTTCTACATTATAGTAGTGACTATATTTTAGTCGTTACAACACCTTCACTTGTGGAAGGTGCTGTATAGATACAACTTACTTGTATGGCATTGAGCATCTTCTAGTTCTGTTGTGATAGAAACATTGCACGGATAATGGTCATTAGAAACCCCTGCATTTACTTTGATGAATCACTGTGTGATTCTCGAGGTGGGTTAACTGATCTTAATCTTGGTATCCTCCTCCTCAGGATAGGTTACTTGTTGCAGGTCTGTTTATTGTTTACCCTACCCCTTCAAGCACAAGAGAGGAAAGAATCAGATAGTCATACAATCATCAAACTTGCCTTCGTTTCCCTTTGCTCATCATCCTGCCTCTGGCTCCTGTTCGAGTAATGTTGTACTGCTTAAAATACTTAAAGCATCTCTTTTGGCTTCTTTCCTTCAGTTCTTTGTGACCTCCTCCAGCCTTAAAACCCTCAGAGAATTCTCCAATTCTGCCAGACTTGCTGCATTATATTTTGGCCCAAAGCTCAACAACTCCTCCCCTAAATGGTTCAATTCTCTTTTAAGTTGCTCTTAAAAGCATACTGCTTTGTTTAAGCTTTTACATTCGTTATTCAAATAACTTGTTGTTTAGAGACAGTGTATGGACACGGGGATATTTCAGAAAATGGAATGGGGGGAAAATACCCAAAAGAGAAAAACAACAATGTAGATGTAATGTGCTGGGCAGTCCAGGCATTTTTTGTGCTGCTTGTTTCAGGTGTTTTTAAACAGATTTTAAAGACAGAATTATATGTTTTCATGTTTAAGGAGGACCACTGGAGCATGATTAGGCTTCTGAACAGTTTGAACATAGAACAGTACAGCACAATACAGGCCCTTCGGCCCACAAGGTTGTGCTGACCTTTAAACCTCGCCTAAGACTATCTAACCCCCTTCCCCCCACATATCCCTCTATTTTAAATTCCTCCATATGCTTATCTAGTAATCTGTTGAATTTGACCAATGTACCTGCCTCCACCACTGCCCCAGGCAGCACATTCCATGCCCCAACCACTCTCTGGGTAAAAAATCTTCCTCTGATATCTCCCTTGAACTTCCCACCCGTTACTTTAAAGCCATGCCCTCTTGTATTGAGCATTGGTGCCCTGGGAAAGAGGCACTGGCTGTCCACTCTATCTATTCCTCTTAATACCTTGTACACCTCCATCATGTCTCCTCTCATCCTCCTCTTCTCCAAAAAGTAAAGCTCTTAGCTCCCTTATTCTCTCCTCATAATGCATAATCTCTAAACCAGGTTTTGGAATTGAAACTATTATTAGTGAATCGATAATTCAGGTGAATCGGTCCCATTGCTTGTCAAGAATTAGCAGCTTGTATTTTCACTGTTCTGCTTAAGAGGGTCAATTATACAGTCATGTTTTTGGTTGCACTGATATTTAATTTGTATCAAAGCTAATCTGTTAGCAGTGATTTATTTGATTACATTTTCACTTCTGAGTTTGAGCAGAAAATCTAGTTTGATGGTTATTTGAAGCATACAGTGTACTTTTATATTTTTTACATAGAATGTGGGAGTTATCGGCGTTTGTTGCTAATCATTTCTTTCTTTTTAAGCTCTGACTTGCAGAGCCATTTTATTCACGTTGTATTTAGTTAATGATTTTGCCTGTGGTTTGTAGTTACACGTGGGCCAGACTGGGTAGAAGTGGCAGATTTTATTCTTTGTAGAATATTAGTGAACCAAATGGCTTTTCTGACAGTTGGATAAGTCCAGGATCACCATTACTGAACATTAGTTTTTTATTCCAGATTAATTTAATTACTTGATTTCAAAGAGCCCATCTGGAAGTGTGGGACTTAGACTTGAGTCTCCCAGTCAGAAGCCCAGATCTCCGACTACCAGTCCAGTAACTGAGCCATTATTCCACTGTATCACTCTTGAGGGCCACACTGCAGTTTTGGGTAGAACCGAAGAGCAGCAGGCACAATTCCTGGTGTCCCAGGACCTATCCTTCAACAAAATCTGTCATTATTACACTGCTGTATGTGGGAATTGAGAGCTGTGCTGCCTACATCACAAACAGTAACTACACTTCAAAGGCACTGCATTGGTAGGAAAGTGGATGAGGATGTTGGAGGTCATAAAGTACACCGAGAAATGAAATGAATTCTTTGAAGGTTTTGGGCTTTGTCTCTTTGATTGCTAGGCTCATTCTGGTCAAAGGTGTGCATTCAAACATAATACAAGCCCCACCACAGGACATGAAGAAATATTTTAAGCTGTCATCTCAGTGCTACACTGTTAAGTGTTAACCTGCATGATAAACTCAGGCTCATTTGGTGAGCAGGAGGAAGAAGTTAACCAATGACTATTTGTTCTTTATTTTCAAGTGAGTGTGCAATGTAAAGTATGCAAATCTCATATTTTAAGGAAAAGATTTTTGTAGTAAAGTCATATAGTATTCTCCCTTTGACAAAATGCTCCTTTTGTATTCCCGCGTCCATGCTGCCCTCTTCAGTTTGTAGAGTGGGTTGTGGGAATCATTAGCAGTGATGTACATGGATGTCAGTGCTGTTCCTTGGTCAGTCTTTTAGGAGCCATATAAGTAAAATAGAAAGAACCAGTAAATCTCCACCTTCCTACAGAAGAAAGCTTCAATGAAAGCCAGTACTCAACTATTCCTTGGAGAGGTACATGGGTTAACTATCTGCAACACCAGAACGCTTTCAGTTCCTGGACTGTCCAGTAAGATTTGTTGATTTGATTTTGATGTAAACTTCCGGAGGATTTGATAGGCAAGAGCAGAACCCAAAAAAAAGATGATGGGTCTGTACTGCTCATCGTCTCCCGAACTGCTTTCTGAAATACCTCGTGAAGTGCAGTGTCGGTACTGCAACAACCAATTTATGCACGGCTTACTCCAGTGACAGATATTCATAATCTATGTTAGCTAGCCTTACATCCGCCTGAGGCGGCAGGCTATAGCTAACATCTGACCCGACAATGCAACTATTTCTTGATGTAGAACTAAAATTTGAATAGAATTTGTGCTCAAGTGTTTGGAGTGGGATTTGAACTAATTCTCAGGTGAGCTCTGATAGTCCAGGACTCTTGGGAGTTCGATAGTGCTGGACTAACAGATTTGAATGTTACTCCCATTAATAACCAAACACACTTTTATTTCACTTTTTTAAAAATCTGTTATACAATACTGGCTGTCCCTCGGTTTTGGACACCTGTACATACAAATGAGCTTCCAAAGTGTGACATTTATACGTTTGTTCCTACAGGCAGCAGAACTGGTTTCCTCTCTCTCTCTCCATGCTTAGTAATTGTTCTTATCAGTTTTAAGTGCTTTTGATGCCATTCATTACAATACTGTGGAGGTATGGTTACCATAGCGAGTGATTTTTATGTATTTTCCGACTTACAGACAAAATCAACTTATGGACATTTGTAAAAACAGAACCTGTTCATTATTTGGGGATGGCCTGTAGTGATTTCACTGTATCTCTGTACATGTGACAACAATAAACCAATTCCATTAAAGAAACTTAAGGGGGATATGGACAAGCTGAGTGAGTGGGAGAACCACGGCCGATGGAATACAATGTGGGAAGATGCGAGGTCATTCACTTGCATATCTGTAACAGAAAAGTGGAGTATTTGTTCAATGGTGGGTAGTAATGATGTTCTTAGAGACCTGGGTGGGTTTCTACACAAGTCACTGAAAGCCAACGTGTTGGGACAGTAGGTAAATGGCATGTTAGCCTTCATTACAAGAGGATTTGAATGCAGGCACAAGGAAGTCTAATTGTAATTGCATTGTGCCTTGGTGAGACTGCAGCTAGAATATTTGGTGCCGTTTGGATCTCCTTACCTACTTGCCATAAGGGAGCACAGCATGAGGAGAGATTGAATACACTGTGACTATATATTCTATACTTAAGAATGAGAGGAGATCTCATTGCAACATAGAAAATTCTTAAAGGTTTTGACAGGGATATTTGCAGGGAGGATGTTTCTTTTGGCTGATGAGTCTAGGACATGGACACAGTTTCAAAATAAGGGGTTATGGTTTAGGCTGTTGGTGAAGGACAAATGTCTCCATGCAGAGGGTAGTGAGCCTTTGGAATCCTCTACCCTGGAGTACTCTGAAGGCTCAGTTGTGTTCATTCAAAACAGAGATTGATAGTCTTCTGGGCATTAAGGGAATCAAGGATATGGGGATAGTGCAGGAAAGAGGCTCGGAGATCGAAGATTAGCCTTAATTACAATGAATCGCAGGACAGAGTCAACGGGCCAGCTGGCTACTCCTGTTCCTATTTTATTTTAATCTTCTTGTGTAAACCTTCACTGAACTGCATCTGATACATTCGTATTCTTCCTTAAATGAGGAGACCAATGCTGTACACATTAGTCCAGATGTAGTCTCAACATTGTTTTTTTTAAAATGATCCATAACCTCCCTGCTTTTGAATTCAGTTTCCTTTGCATTAATTACTTGCAGTACCTGGATACCAGCCTTTTGCATCTCTGAGCTCTGCAATCTTTCACTTTTCAGATATTAATTTGCTTATATTTTTCCTTCCAAAAATGGACAGTTTCACGTTTTCTCACATTATACTCGATTTGACAGATTCTTGCCCATTCATTTAATCCACGTAGCCTCCTTTTATGTCCTTTTCATAACTTATCTTTGTGTTATTTAGCAACCATGACTTCAGTCTCTTCATCAAGGTCATTTATATAAATTGTAAAAAGTTTGGTCTTTGAAAATATGGGAGAATTGCTAAAGATAATCCAATTGATCGTAACTTCTTTCCTTGGTGCAGAATTTTATCTGATTTGTATGATTTAAAATTGGTGCATCTCAGAAGGTGCTACATGCCGCCAGCCAGTTATTTAATAACACTGTATAATGCCAAATCTTCTTTGGTTCTCCTGTTTTCTATCATGAGGTGGTGCTCATCATAGTGCTGTCCTTCCTGGATGTATCACAACATGTCCTCTTATTGGCTGATTTCTAAATGAGATTTTGGGAGAGACATCTGATTACCTTGTCAAGTAAATAAGTAATTTGTTGAGCTCAGTAGATTTATTTTTAAATCTCATTGTAATCAAATTAATCACCAAATGTCAAGTATCTTGTAGGTGATACATGTCATTACTTTGTTGAAGTTTTTCATGAATGTGTGTTTGAGAAGGTATTAATTGGAAAATATAGAAAGTTTATGCAATCATAGCTCTCTAAGGACTCCAGCATGTGGTTGTTGTGTGTGATATGTGAATAGGTGAAAATGGTTAAACTGTAACAAAATCTGGCCTTGAGGGGAGCTTTGATTTTTTAATTTAGTCATTTTTTGGGATCTGGGTGTTGCCGTAAGGCCAGCATTTATTGCCTATTCCTATTTGCCCATGAGTAGGTCGTGGTGAGCATCATCTTGCGTTGCTGTAGTCTTTCTGTTAAAGATATTCCAATAATGTTGTCAAGCAAATAGTTGCAAAATTTAAACTGGTTGAGTGGTGCTGCAACAACAACCTCTCGCTCAACATCAGTAAAACTAAAGAGCTGATTGTGACTTTAGGAAGGGGAAGGAGGGCGAACGTGCGCCAGTCTACATTGGCAGTGGAGGGAGCAGCAGCTTTAAATTCCTGAGCGTTAACATATCGGATGACCTGTCCTGGGCCCAGCACAAAGAAGCAATGGAAGGCTAAGGAGGTTCAGCATGTCACCGAACACTCTAACAAACTTCTGCAGATGTAGTGTTGAAAGAATCCTGACTGGTTGTATCGCAGTCTGGGTCGGCAATTCGAATGCACAGGAACATAAGAAGCTGCAGAGAGTAGTGGACTCTGCCCAATACAACATGGGCACATCCCTCCCCACCATCGGTAGTATCTACAGGAGGCACTGCCTCAAGAAGGCAAATTACAACATCAAAGGTCTCCACCACCCAGCCGTGCCATCTTCTTGCAATTACCATCGGGCAGGAGATACAGAAGCCTGAAGTCCCACACCACCAGGTTCAAGAACAACTACTTCCCTTCAACCATTTGGTTCTTGAACCAACCAGCACAACCCTAATCACTAGTTCGGTATAGTAACACCATGACTTTTGATTACTTAGCACTAAAATGGATATTTTTAAAAATTCTAATTATGTTCTTTTTTGTAGGAATTGTGTATAATTTATGTTTTTTTTGTGAATACTGCTTATCTGATGTTATGTGAGTGTGATGCTGCTGCAAGTAAGTTTTTTATTGCAGCTGTGCATACCTGTACTTGTGCGTATGACAGTAAATTTGACTCTGAAGTGAAGGAATGATGATCTATTTCCAGGTCAGAATAGTGTGCAACTCGGAGGGAATATTGAAGTGGTGGTATTCCCATGGCCAGTAGAGGATGCTGGTTTGGAAGGTGCTGTCAAAACTGTACTTCATAGATGGTACACACTATGGCCACTATGGTGAGGGCAATGAATGTTTCAAGTGGTGAATCAAGCAGGCTTGATTCAAGCAGGCTGATCAAACTGATCAAGCAGGCTTTATTGTCCTTGATAGCTTCTTGAGTTTTGTTGGATCTCCACTCTTTCAGACAAATGAAAAGCATTCCATCATGACTTGTGCATCGAAGGGTTGATGGAGAGGGTTAGGGGACAAGTCACTCACCACATGATACCCAGTGTTTGATCTGCTCTTGTAGCCACAGTATTTATATAGCTGGTTCTGATAAGTTTTGGCTTTTGGTATCCCCCAGGATGTGAAGATGGGGAATTCTGATGTTATTACCATTAAAGTCAAGGGTGATTAGGCACTCTTGTTGGAGATGGCCATTACCTGGCACTTTTGTGACACAAATGTTGCTAGCCACCATTAGCCCCTGGCTGAATGCCATCAAAGTCTTGCTGCATGTCGGCATGGGCAGTTTCATTTGCTGAGGAGTTGCAAATGGAATTAAACATTGTGCAATTGTCATTTCTTACCTTTTGGTGAAAGGAAGGTTGGTGATAAAACAACTGAAGATGGTTAAGACTTGGTCACTGCTCTGGGGAACTCCTGTGATAATGATCTGGAGCTGGAATGATTGCTCTCCAGCAACCACAACCTCGTATGAGGTATGGAATGTTTTCACCTTGATGTCCAAATTGGATTTTTCCTACTTTTTTGTGGACAGGTCATTGCTTAGTAATTTGCCACATTGTCTAGTACAGCTCAGTTTTGTATCTGTAATGGAAGAGCTTGACTTGAGGCATGGCTGACTCTGGAGCATAGGTCTTCAGTAATTCATCTAAGATATTGTTAGGTTCCATAGCCTTTGCAGTAAGCAGTGATCTCAGCCATTTCTTAACACTGTTTGGAGTGAATCAAATTGGCTGAAGACTGGTTTCTGTAATGGTGGAGATCTCAGGAGGGAAATGAGATGGATTACCCACTTGGAACTTCTGGCTGAACACAGTGCTTCAGCCTCATGGTAGACCCCTTCATTGTTGAGAATGAGGACGCCCTTAGAATCATCTCCTCCTGTTAGTGTTTAATTGACAATTGCCATTTAGACTAGGTATGGCAGGATTGCAGAGCTCTATTGAATGCTACTTTTGTTGTGTAACATGCACATGTAGTCTTTTTGGTGTAAAAGACTGAACAATTTTTTTAGTATGTTACTTCAACCTGTAATTATATAGCTCCTGAAATCCCTTTTGCATTGCTTTACACAATTCATCTGCACTAGTTTATTTTATCTGCAAATTACAGAAAGTTGCTGGCCCATTTATATTGTATTAACTTGCAAGACTGAGATTGGTACAGTTGTTGAAAAATGTTTGGAGCATGCACTATTGGAGGAGCTGTCATTTGGGAGTGCCTCCACTACAAGGACTGCAGTGAAGATGCAAGAACTTGCACCCACCCAAGGGAGCAGATAAATCTGCTCTCTTGGGTAATGTAAAAGATTTGATAGCAATATTTTGAGAAAGAGTTGCAGTTATTGCCGTATCCTGGCTAAAATTAACTTCGCAATTGACCTTATAAAAATGCATAATCTAGACGTTATCAAATTACTGTTTGAGAGACCATGCTGTGCACAAATTGGCTGCCATGTTTCCTATATTTCAATAATGACTACAGGTTAAAACTACTTCATTGGCCATAAAACACTTTCAGATGAGTTGAGCCTGTGGAAGATGCTATGGAATTGCAGGTTGTGTCCTTGAGTTGAATCCATAGACTCATCGCAATCAGTTTGTAAAATCATATATTATTGGAACCATGCATGATCTGAATTCCAGATATTACAGTTTGAAAAAACATGGGCATCAATTCAATCCTATTGAAAACATGGATCTCAGAGATGGTTGATAATCAGTCTGTTAACAAAGGGGTTACTATTTGCTTGAGCTGTTTGCTTCAGTTGTAATAATTGAAGGAAGTAATTTGGTACCTTGAGATTCTGGAGTTATCTGTATTGTGTTACTAACTGTTGTTGACTGACACAAGCATCGAGAGGTATTGGCAGAAAGAAGAATATGCGCTTGCTGTTAAATTATTACCAAATCTGTATAAAGGGTGGACTTAAATCTGTTTTCTGGCATAATGCACCGTGATCAGTCTGTTGACTTTGTGTCTAATACTAAATGTAAAAAAAAATTGATATGGGGGAAAACATACTGCTGTTTATTTTAATTTGCGTGGTTGGATCATTCTACAACCTATAATACTGTATGAGAATTGTAACAAACATCC